>NC_137789.1:76320620-77520620 GCF_963383645.1 Muscardinus avellanarius
CATCATCATCATCATCATCATCATCATCATCTCTTTGGTTTCTGCTAGTTTACGGAAAGCAGGCAAAACTATGAACCCCCCCAAAAAAAAAATCACATTCATTAACACTACGCTCAGAAAGTTCGATTTGTGGAACTTAGAGCTATCACAGAGTAAAAAATTCCTCTTCAGTAAAAAAAAAACAGAGAGCTGGGACAGAGCTGAAGCTGGCCAGGACACCTTCATCTCTGTGATTAGTTTTATCTAATCACGTTTTTTCCTGATCTATCCCATGGCAGTTGCTGCCGCCTCTGGTCTTAAAGCTTTATCACTCTCACAGCCTCCCGAGAAGTCAGAAGATCATGTTCTTTGCACTTTCAGTGATCTTTTGCTTTCGGTTTGCTATTTTGAGGTTATTGTTCATGTAGGCCAAAGTCTTATCCTTGTGGCAAGTAGTCTATAAATAGAATTCTGCAGGAAGGAGAGCCAAAAGATGTATTTGCAAAGGCTTGCCACTAGGCTGCAAGAAAGTGTGTTTGGCAGGTTTCCTGGCAAGTTATATCCCCAGCCTGAGTATTTGAAAATAGTCTGAAACTTACAACTTACAACAATTGTAAGGACCTGGAGTATGGGCCTCACTTTGAATCCTGCTCAGCCAGGGTGGGAGAACATGATTTAGGAAGTCATCACTGGGCCTTGCATCTGAGTGGTTTGCAGTAGTAGGAGCTTCCAGCAAAACCAGCCAATATTTTACGATATTTTTCTTCTTCCTTTGCTCTGTATGAATAAGGAGATAAAGCATTAGTGGAAGCAGACAATCTCCTTTCACCTGGTCACTTTTGTAAGCATTATCTTCCATCAGACACAATTTGCTATAATTTAGATATGAAATGTCCCCCAAAGGCCCTTGTATCGAAGCTTGGCCCCCAGCACAATTATATTTTGGGGAGAAACTGATGAAATCTTTGAAAGTTGAGGCCTAATCTATAATCCTAGTACTTGGGAGGCTGAGACAGGAGGATCACGGGTCCAAGGCCATCCCCAATAATTTAGTGAGAATTTGTGCAACGTATTTAAATCCTGCTTCCAAACAAAAAAGAGAAAGGACTTGGGTCTAGGTTAGAGTACAGTGCCTTTGCGTTCAATCCCCAGTACCACACAAAAAAAGGTAAGGCCTAGTGCAAGACCTTCAGTCACAGGGTGCAGGGGGACCATGGAAGGGGACTGTAGGCTTCCAGGGCTCATTCCTTCTCCCTCAGCCATGAGGTGAGTGGTTTTACTCACAATAAGATGCTGCCACAGGCCCAGAGCAATGGGGCCAACCAACCATGGACTGAACCCCCTCCATTTGTGACCTAAAACACACCTTTACTCTCCACATGTTGACACTCTTGGGTATTTTTATAGCAGTGAAAAGCTAACACACAGCTATTACTAAAGACATGGCTTTGTGCTCTTCAGACTCTTACAATTAAATCCAGAAAAGATTTTCACCAAGGTTCAGTGTTTTCTTTAGAGCCTTAGTTCTGGCTTTTTAAACTGCCACCTGGCCGAGCCTTGCTACTTACTGCAGTCTGCTGTCTTTATTTTACTGGCATTCTTTTTTTCCGGAAGGCAACACTTCCAAATGTGCAGTTTTCCCATATTTATGCATCTCTTTACTCCAATCTGAGTCTCTCAAGGATTTCTACTTTGCGCTATCTTAAGCGAGTACAAGCCATCTAACGTACATCTGACTGATGACGTCTGTGTGTGGGTGGGCATGTTTGCTGTTCTGATCTGTCCTGCTGTGTTTGTATATGCTTTGCTTTGATAGTCAGAAAAGAGCATGCTTGAAATGCTAACTCTAGCTTCTCAGGCCATGGTATCTGTTCACTCAAATTCAATTCCTCTACAAAAATCTGATGGACTGCAATGTAATTACAAAGTCTATATGACAGTTCTATTTCCCAGAGTGAGTCTATCACATCTACCAAACACAGGTTTCAATGCTTCTTCCTGGAACATGTCCCAATGAATGCACACAAGTACATTTATACATGCACAGACATGTACTTCGTAAGAACGGTCATTTTAACCCTATTACTATTGTCACAAACTTCATACTGAACGCTTTACACACAGTGTTTCATTTCACAGTGATCATGATAGATAACTATGATCAACCTCATTTACTCATAAGAACATTATGGTTTAGAGTGATGTGTCCAGAGCCATACAGGGGAGAACTAAATTTTGAGGCAAGGGCTCCGTCCTGCCCAAATCCGTGCTCTTGAATGTATTTAATTTGGACTTTAATGTCTTCTCTAAGAAGGGCTGAGCTAGTTCCAAAAAAGCCTGCTGAGGAAAAAAATAATACAATACATTTTAGCAATTTACTAGTGTCCAGATTCTTGTGCACTTTCAGGGGCCGAAAAGGACAACCCAGAAAAGTCTACAACCCCACTGCCCATAGCATCTACCATTATTATTTTAGTGTAAAGTTTTCCATTCTACAAACGTTTTTTTTTCTTTGACCATAAGTGAATTTCTTAACAAAGCATACTTTATCATGGTATATTAGGTTAATTAATGTATGCTTAGTTAAATTTGCTAACATTGTGCCAGGTGTGGTGGCACAGGCTTGTAATCCCAGCATTTGGGAAGCTGAGACAAGAGGATCATAGGTTCATGGCCAGCCTCGGCTACTTAATGAGAACCCTCTGAACTTAGTGAGATGCTGTTTCAAAATAAAGAATAAAAATAGGGTTGGGGTATAGCTCAGAGGTAGAATGCCCCTGGGTTTGATCCCCCCAGTTCTGCATACACACACACACACACACAAATTGCTAACACTCTGTGTGTGTGTGTGTGTGTGTGTGTGTGTGTGTGTGTGTGTTACTCAGGATTGAACCCAGGGGCCGTTCTATCTCTGAGATACACCCCCAGCCCTGTTTTGTTTTGTTTTTAAACAGGGTATCACTACGTTGCAGAGGGCCTCACTAAGTGGCTGAGGCTGGCTGTGAACCTGTGATCCTCCTGTAAGTGTTGAGATTGCAATTGTGTACCACCACACTCAGCCCAAACTTGCTAACATTTAATGTAGAATTTTACACATTCCAACTGTAGATGAGAATTGGTCTATCTTTTTTTTTTCCAGTATTTGTAAGATTTCATAGCAGAGCTCTCCTATGTTGTCAGATAATTGTGAACATTTCTATACTTTTTATAACTTTGGAATAATGTAAGTAGGCAAACAGAGTAGGTTCTTCTTAAAGTTTGAAAACTGCATGATACTTTTCAGAGCCTGAAGTGCATTTTATAATCTTCTCATGCTATTTTTCATATTAACATAAAGACACTAGAAGACTTTTGTCTTCATTCCTGCTTGTTTGGTTGGTTGAATATTGAGTTGTATGCACTTATCAGTGACTTAAAAATATAGACTGTTTTTCTTGTTTTTTACAAAAGTCACTTGAAATATAAGAAGACCTGATTCATAAGAGCAAGCCAAAATACCTCGGTGATACTCAACACCAAATCTCCAGTACTGATTTGAAGAAACTTCTGAGGTTACTAAAAGAGAACCTTACTAATCGGAGAGGACTTACAGTAAAATTGATTGCCAGTTCTCTTCAAAATAATCTACAAATTTAATATAACATCAATGAAAATGTCATTGAAATATTTTTGAACCTATAAAACTAAGTTTCCATTTATATAAGGAAGCAGAATTATTAAATTTCTACAGACAGAAATAGAAGGGTGGGGGTGGAGGAGGAAGGAAATAAAGTTGTTATTTATGGGAATGGAGGGCCAGTTTTGCAAGATGAAACAGTTCTGGACACAGTTTGCACAATAATGTTGATGTACTTCATACTAGGAACTGTATACTTAGAAATAGTTAGGATGGCAAGTCTTTTATTATGAAATTTCTACCACAATCAAAACTTAAAAAAAAAAACCTAGACATTCTTAAATCTCATCTATTTTTAGGTTCCTAGAATTATTTAATCATAAGCAGGAGAAAATTAACATTCACGGATAGCAGGTTTTAGTTGGCTTTCATTAGGAATGAGAGCTTGAGAGGGAGATGCTTCAAATGACTGAGAATAATAAAGAGAAAAAGGGAAGTAGAAGCAAGCAGGAGAGTTGGCAGGAAGTGGTTTTAGCTAAAGTCTCAGTAGTCTGGGCCATCGCAGCAGCTTCCTCACTGCCCGCGGATTGGTCCCTCCTTAGGAAAGGGGGCTGACCTTTTGTGACTCCTGTTAGTCAATTAAAACCACAGGACACCCCATTGGTGGTGGCAGTGGCGGGAGGCGGGATTGCCTTCCCAGGTGAAACAGCTTCCATTCAGCCAAAGCCTGAGGAGGAAGGTTGAGCCCCTGACAGTCATTAGCAACTGACTCAGCAGCTGGGAGTGTGCGCATGGCCTGTGAACAGAAAAAGTAGGGCTGTGTTGCCTTTTGAATAACGTTTGAATTTCAGGGGAACAATAAAACAGTATTTAGCATGAGTATGTCTCATGTAGTATTTATACTAAAATATATGTATATTTATATATCTAATTTCTGATTTATTTTGAGGTTAAAAAATATGTGAAACATGTATTTACCAAGAGTTCTTAAATAGTCAAGAGAGTGTGTGTGTTTGTGTGTGTATGTGTGTGTGTGTGTGTGTGTGTGTGTGTGTGTGTGTGTGTGTGAAGGGGGGAGTACTTGAGACTGAAACTAGTGTCATTCTACTTCCAAGCTATACCCCCAGTCCTATTTTATTTTGAAACATGGTCTCACTAGGTTGTTGAGTCTCACCACTTGCTGAGGCTATCCTTGAACCTATGATCCTCCTATCTCAGCTTCCCCAGTGCTGAGATTACATGTATGTACCACCATGCCCATCCTGACCTAATTGTTGAATTTTCTTCAAATACCAAATATACTTTTTTTTTTTCTTGCAGTACTGGGGATGCAACCCAGGGCCATTGTACGTCCAAGCTACACCCCCAGCCCTATTTTTTACTTCTTTGTTTTGTGTGTGTGGTATTAGGGGGTGGAACCCAGAGAGTTTCTACCTCCGGGCTATACCCCCAGCCCTATTTTTTTAAATAATTTATTTAGAAACAGGATCTCACTAAGTTGCTGAGAGCCTCATTAAGTAGCTAAGGCTGGCTTTGAACCTGTGTGATTCTCCTGTCTCCACCTCCCAAGCGCTGGGATTACAAGCATGCGCCACCACGCCCAGCTAGTCCTTTTATTTTTGAAACAGGGTCTCACTGAGTTATGAAGGGCCTCGCTAAGTAGCTAAGGCTGTCCACAAATCGTGTTCCTCCAATCTCCACCTCCTGAATGCTGGGATTACAAGCATGAGCCACCATGTCCAGCACCAAATATACTTTTGACTTTAAAAAATGTATTCTATAGGAATTCAAGTTTCCAAATTATAATTTGAATGTGCTTTATGATTTATAAAGATCACTAGGACTAATAACATTAAGGAAGAACTATATATGTCATGTGTAACTTGGGTGACTTTCTTCCTATCTTAATCACATCTATTTGAACGGAGGGTTACATGAAATTTTCTTGAATTTCCCATCATTTCTGGCTACTGTAAGAGAGACAAACACACTTTCTGTATATCTTTGAAGAACGTTCTTTTAAGTTGGTTGGAACAACTGTTTAACCCTCTTTTCAGTTCAAGGGCTTTAAAGTTGGCCAAACTATGTACCATAGTCTGACTTATCTTTTCTGCAGACCAGGTTTCTTCCTTCTGCTGCCTGTACCTCAGCTTTTCATTATCTATAAAAAGAAGTTTCCAGAAAAGCAGACATTTTGCAAGGCTTGAAAGAACAAACTTGCTTACTTTCATGCTGGCTGAAATCCAAATGTCCAGCAGATTGTTAATCACTTTCTCAATACAGGAAACATGCAAAGTGAAAAACAGATAACACCATCAGATTTTATGATATATGTTGGGGATCTATTGTATCATGCCCTGGCATACCAAAAAGTCAAAAGACTTTGTACTTGGTGTTTTGTTAAGCTTCTAGAGGAGGAACCTGATTGAGGGATGATATAATAGGATCAAGACTCCACTCATAAATCCCCACCCATGCAGGCAAGAATAGACCTCTAATGTTTGTATTCTCTTAAGCCAGTTCTTGCCTGAAGTTCACCCCTTACTGAAATTTGGCTCAACTGTTAAACACATGTGGACCCTGCAGTAATGAGTGGGCACAAGCCTAATTCTACAGTGATTAATGAAGCTCCTCAGAGGCAGCCTATTATTTTACCCAAAGTTAAAAGAGTGATTCATCATTAATCACTGTAAGAAATGGGCTCTGTGATTCACAATTCTAAACCAGTCCATTTCCTTACGAGTCCTGTTTGCCTTTTGTTAATCCAGAACTGCTAGGATTCACAGCCTCCCGTCACCTGCGTTCAACGGAAACGTTTTCTGATTAATTTCCTTTAAAAACTCACAAACCCCAAAAACATGTACTTATAACCTCAAAACCTCTGAAGAATCATACTTCTTTCAGATACCAATATACTTCTGGATCCAACCGCCTTGAATGTATCCAATTTAAAATAAGCAGCCGGATGTGGTGGTGCACACCTGTAATCCCAGTATCCTGGAGATTGAAACAGGAAGATATCAGGTTCAAAGCTAGCTGCAGCAATTTAGTGAGATTTTCAGCAATCTAGAGAGAATCTGTTTCAAAAAAAATTTTTTTTTAAGGGCTCAGGTGTATATCAGAGGTAGAAAGATTCTGGGTTCAGTCCTCAGTATAAAAATTTAAAAAGTACTCTACCCAGAGACTGAAGAATCCATTACAAATCAATAATCCTCATGGCTACCTTGGGTTCTCAGCAAAGAACAGCATTTAGAGTAGAGCATTTAGGTTAAAACTGACTCCGCTTGCAGTCCCACCTTCCACTCAGAGCTTCACCAGTAGCCAAGGAAAGGCAGCAACAAAGTCAGTTTACACCGACAAGGCAGTATCACCGTGTTTCCCATGAAAACTTAACATTGCATCCCTTGCCAGCCTGTTGCTATTTTCTCTGAAGATCTCCTCTACTTTACACATGGAACACCTTCCTTGGCCCATACACCCTGGTAGCAGGAAAGCTGTGCTTATCACCTCTGCCCCCACAGAGCTCAGCCTGTCATCTCCTACTGCTTTGTTTTCTCTGTCCTTTGCCACTGCGGCCTCCTCCTCCTCCTCCTCCTCTTCCTCCTCCTCCTCCTTCCCTCCTCCTCCTCCTCATCATCTTTTCCTTCTCCTCCTCCTCCTCTCATTTCCTCCTGCTTTCTCCCCCTCTCTTCTCTTTTGTCTTCATTTTCCTACACTTTTAGGAATCTGGCAGTAGATCCCAGGATGGCAGCTCAGCCTCCTGATGACATTTAGAAGTACGATGCTTGGAAGGGGCATGGAGCTTTTTGCTGTGATCCATGATAATCTCTCAAGACTCACAGCCAAGGCAATTAGGAAAGAACATGAAATAAAAGGATTCCCAACTGGAATGTAAGAAATAAGACTATCTCTAATTCACTGGTGATGTAACCTGGTACATAGAATTCCCTAAGGAATTTGTTTTATTTTATTTTATTTTTATTTTTTGGTGGTACTGGGGGTAGAACCCAGAGGCTTTCTACCTCTGGGCTATACTCCCAGACCTTTTTTCATATATTATTTGGAAACAGGGTCTCACTAATTTGCTGAAAGCCTCACTAAGTAGCTGAGGCTGGCTTCGAACCTGTGCGATCCTCCTGTCTCAGCCTCCCAAGCGTGGGGATTACAAGCATGTGCCACCACGCCCGGCTTAGGAATTTGTTTTAAAAAAATACTATTAAGACCCCTGGAGAAACCGGGCCCAGTAAGACGCTGGGTTCTGGGCAGGGGTCGCGCGTGGGGCACGCCAGCCGGGACCCGGGTCGCGGGACCCTGGGCCCCGGGCCGAACTGCGCGTAGCACACCAGACCCCTGGAGAAACCGGGCCCAGTAAGACGCTGGGTTCTGGGTGGGGGTCGCGCACGGCGCACACCAACCGGGGCCCGAGTCACGGGACCCTGGGCCCCAGGCCAAACTGCGCGTAGCACACCAGACCCTTGGAGAAACCGGGCCCAGAACAGAAAAAGATAAAGAAAAATATCGGAGAGGAGGTAAGAAAGCCGTTATGGATGCCAGGACACTGGAGATGCAGACAAAAGTTATCTAAATGCACTGGAACTTATGAAAAAATTTGCCGTGAAAGAGGACTGCTATTTCTCTATATTGTTAAGAATCTCAGACATCACCTGTAAGGAGAGAGTTTAGCGGAGACCAAGGAGAAATGTGGTGTTGAAAGAGTTCTCCGCGATGGTGGTGGAGACTTGTATTCAGGAGAAGCAGAAACCGGATCTTACCAACTTTATTTTTTTGGAGAAATTACACCAAATGTCGAATGCTACCATCACGCATGCTTAGGAACACCGGACAACATTCAGAGTGGAAAAAGAGCCTGGGAAGGATTTGAAACGGTGGAGGCAGTGGCAATGCCAGTGGCCAATACTCAGGGGAGGCAGAGATCTGATACATTACACCTGGAACCTTTGAAATAATAACCACAGAGACAGTGATCGGAACCTGCTGAGGGGTTAGGCGGGTGCCGGGGCCAGTGGCCGACATCGGAGCTTGCTGTGAGGCAAGGCCACTACTGAGGCCTCCGTGGCCGGGATTAGAACCTGCCGAGGGGTTAGACCGATGCTGGGGCCAGCGAGGCCGGCATTGGAGCCTGCCATGAGGCAAGGCTTGTGCTGGGGCCTCCGAGGTCGGGTCCGGAACCTGCTGAGGGGTTAGGCCGGTGCTGGGGCCAGCGAGGCCGGCATCGGAGCCTGCCGTAAGGCAAGGCCGGTACTGGGGCCTCCGAGGCCGGGATAAGAGCCTGCCGAGGGGTTAGGCCGATGCTGGGGCCAGCGAGGCCAGCATTGGAGCCTGCCGTGAGGCAAGGCTGGTACTGGGGCCAGCGAGGCCGGCATCGGAGCCTGCCATGAGGCAAGGCCGGTACTGGGGCCTCCGAGGCCAGGATAAGAGCCTGCCGAGGGGTTAGGCCGATCGGAGCCTGCCGTGAGGCATGACCAGTGCTGGGGCCTCCAAGGCCAGGATCGGAGCCTGCCGAGGGGTTAGGCCTGTGCTGGGGCCAGTGAGGCCGGCATCGGATCCTGCCATGAGACAAGGCCGGTACTGGGGCCTCCGAGGCCAGGATAAGAGCCTGCCGAGGGGTTAGGCCGGTGCTGGGGCCAGTGAGGCCGGCATCAGAGCCTGCTGTGAGGCAAGGCCGATACTGGGGCCTCCGAGGCCAGGATAAGAGCCTGCTGAGGGGTTAGGCCGATGCTGGAGCCAGTGAGGCCGGCATCGCAGCCTGCCTTGAGGCATGGCCAGTGCTGGGACCTCCGAGGCCAGTATCGGAGCCGGCCGAGGGGTTAGGCCGGTGCTTGGGCCAGCGAGGCCGGCACCGGAGCCTGCCATGAGGAAAGGCTGGTACTGGGGCCTCCGAGGCCAGGATAAGAGCCTGCTGAGGAGTTAGGCCAGTGCTGGGGCCAGTGAGGCCGGCATCGGAGCCTGCCATGAGGCAAGGCCGGTACTGGGGCCTCCGAGGCCAGGATAACAACCTGCCGAAGGGCTAGACCGGTGCTGGGGCCAGCAAGGCCAGCATCGGAGCCTGCCGTGAGGCGAGGCCAGCATCGGAGCCTGCCATGAGACATGGCCAGTGCTGGGGCCTCCTAGGCCGGGAACGGAACCTGCCGAGGGGTTAGGCCGGTGCTGGGGCCTCCGAGGCCTGGATTGGAATCCTGCCAAGGGGTTAGGCCGGTGCAGGGGCCAATGGCCAGCATCGGAGCCTGGCGTGAGGCAAGTTCACTCCTGCGGCCTCCAAGGCCGGGACCAAAGCCAGTTTAGGGGTTAGACCGGTGCAGGGGCCAGCGAGACCAGAACTGGGGCCTCCCATGAGGCAAGTCCGCTGCTTGAGCCAGCGAGGTCTGGATCAGTCCACTGAGTAGCCAGGCCATTACTGGGACCATGAAGAGTGGGATCGGTACTTGCAACGCAGCATGCACAGAGAAATATCGCAGAAAATATAAATCAGACGCTTCTCTTAATCAGCAATAACTAGGAGGAAAAGGGCAACAGAAAGAGGTTGAGCTATAGAAAAGGCCCTATAGTGAAGCAACTAATGTGACCAATCAGAGGGTATGTAATACTGGAGTACGGAGCCTCTTTAAAACGCAGGAGGTACATAAACAAATGTATTAAAGTAAATCACCAAAGAAGCGTGGGATGGAGGAAGGTGGAGGGAATGGGATGGGAGCTGAAGGAGGGCTAATTGGATGATGTGTGCTTGTATATCCTCTCAAGTCTTGTACTCCAATGTGATTGATATATGACTACAATGCACCAATTTAAAAAATAAATTAATAGAAAAAAATAAAAAAATAAAATACTATTAAAACTAATAAATGGTTAGGCCTGGTGTCACCTGTCTGTAATCCCAGTACTTGGGAGACTGAGACAAGGGGAATGCAGGTTTGAAGCCAGCCTCAGGAACTTGTAACAAGGCTCTCATCAATTTAGGGAGACCTTGTTTCTAAATAAAAAATAAAATAGGGCTAGCGGTGTAGCTCAGTGGTACTACACTCCTGGGTTCAATCCCTAGTACAACAAAAACTAAAATAATAAATTAATTCAGAGAGGTTACAGGATACAGAAAAATATTTTTTTAAAAATCTGTTGTTTTGCCGGGTGTGGTGGAGCACGCTTGTAATCCCCGTGCTTGGGAGGCAGAGACAGGAGGATCCCTCAGGTTCAAAGCCAGCCTCTCTGGCTTAAGAGAACCTGTTTCCAAATAAAATATAAAAAATAGGTCTGGGAATATAGCCCAGAGGTAGAAGGGTTTCCAGGAACCCCAGTACCACCAAAAAAAAAAAGTAAAAATCAGTTGTTTTCCTCTGTAGCAATGAGCAAACAACAAAAATGGGAAATTATGAAAACAATTTCACTATAATAACACCAACAAGAATAAAATACTTAGAAATAAGCAAAATATGTATCAAACTTGTATTTGAAAACTATAAAATATTGACAGAAATTATAGATCTAAATAAGTGAAAATGCATGCTATGTTCACAGATTGAAAGATTTAAGACTTTTAAGATGGAAATACTCCCCCAAATGGTCTACAGATTCAAGGCAGTCCTTATCAAAATTCTAGCTAACTTCTTTGCAAAAACTGATAAACTTTTCCCAAAATTTATATAGCAATCAAGCGACTCAGAAACAGTCTTCAGAATGTTTCAAAACAATCTTGAGAGAAAATAACGAAATTGGAAGACTCATACTTCCCAATTTCAAAACTTACTACAAGGAGCCGGACATGGTGTCGCATGCTTGTAATCCCAGTACTTGGGAGGCTAAGACAGGAAGATCACATAGGTTTGAAGCCAGCCTCAGCAACTTAGTGAGACCCTGTTTTCAAATAAAATATAAAATAGATCTGGTAATGGAGCTCAGAGGTAGAAGGCCCCTAGGTTCCATACCCAGTCCACAAAAAAAAAAAAAAAAAAAATTAAAAAAAAACTACAGAGCCGTAGTAATCAAAACAATGTGGTACAAGCATAAAAGACACAAGGATCAAATGTAGTAGATTGATAATCTTAAAATAATCCCTCTCCAGGCGTGGTGGCACACGCACGCTTGTAATCCCCGAGCTTGGGAGGCTGAGACAGGAGTATTGCACAGGTTCGAAGCCAGCCTCAGCTACTTAGTGAGGCTCTCAGCAACTTAGTGAGACCCTGTTCCCAAATAAAATAGAAAAAAAAAATAGGTCTGGGAGTATAGCCCGGAGGTAGAAAGCCCCTGGGTTCCAACCCCAGTACCACCAAAAATAATAATAATGATGATGATAATAATAATAATCCCTCAAGCCAGGCATGGTGGGGCACACCTATAATCCCAGTACTTGGGAGGCTGAGACAGGAAAATCACAGGTTCAAGGCCAAACTCAGCATCAGGTAAATGCAAATCAAAACCACAATAAGGTTCCACTTTACACCCACAAGTGTAGCTAGAATCTCAAAGTATTGGTGAGGATGTGAAGAAATTGGACTCTACACTATATTAGTGGGAATTTAAATGGTGCCGTCACTTTGGAAAATATCTAACAAATCTTCAAATGTTTAAAAGCATATTTAAACAGAGTCATGTTATCATATGACCTAATATTTCCACTCCTTACATATATATTAAAGAGAAATGAAATATATACACACAAAAATACTTTTACACAAATATTTATAGCATCGTTATCCTTTTTTGAAGGGAACTGGGGATTAAATCAAGGACATTCTACCTTCGAGCTACACCCCCAGCCCTATTTTATTTTTTATTTTTAAACAGGGACTTGCTAAGGATCTCACTAAGTTTCTGACGTTGGCCTTGAATCTGAGATTATTCTATCATGCTCCCAAGTAAGGTGTGCATAACCATACTTGGCTGCATCAATGTGTGTGTGTGTGTGTGTGTGTGTGTGTGTGTGTGTGTGTGTATGTGTGTGTGTGTGTGTGTGTTACTAGGGACTGAACCCAGGGGCATTCTACCTCTGAGCTACATCCCCAAACTGATTTGTTTGTTTGTTTATTTGTTTGTTTGTTTGTTTTGAAACAGGGTCTCTTTAGGTAGCTGAGAGCCTCACTATGTTGCTGAGGCTGTCTTCCGATCTGCAATCCTCCTATCTCAGTCTCCCAAGTAATGGGATTACAGGTGTAAGCCACTGTACGTGGCTTGCATCATTACATTATTATTCTTTTTTTTTTTTTTTTTTGGTGGTACTGGAGATGGAACCCAGAGGCCTTCTACCTCCGGGCTATACTCCCAGACCTATTGCATATTTTACTTGGAAACAGGGTCTCGCTAAGTTGCTGAGAGCCTCACTAAGTAGCTGAGGCTGGCTTCGAACCTGCGCGATCCTCCTATCTCAGCCTCCCAAACATGGGGATTACAGGCATGTGCCACCACGCCTGGCCATCATTATTCTTAATAGCTTAAAAACAGAGCCGGGCGTGGTAGCGCACGCTTGTAATCCCCGCGCTTGGGAGGCAGAGACAGGAGGATCGCGCAGGTTCGAAGCCAGCCGCGCGCACTGGCTTAGGAGACCCTGTTTCCAAATAAAAATGTAAAAATAGGTCTGGGAGTGGAGCCCGGAGATAGAAGGGCTTCCAGGAACCCCAGTACCACCAAAAAAAAAAAAAAAACCCAGAAACAATCCACATGTCTATCAAGTGATAAATGAATAAATAAAATACATGTTGTGACAAGTGAAAGTAGACAATCAAAACAGCAATCTACCAATATTAAATTTCTAGAATATGCAAACCCACAGACAGAAAGTAGATTGTTTCCAAATGGCAAAGGAGGAGAAGGAGGAGGAGGAGGAGGGGTTATATGTAGCATTGGAGACTAGTGGCTAAGGAGCATGAGGTTTCTTTTTGGAGTGATGAAAATATTCTAAAATTGATTGTGATGATTGGATGCACAAATCTGTGGATATACTAAAAGATAGTACACTTAAATGAGTAAATAGTATACTATGTGAATTATATCTCAATTAAGAAAAATTAAGCAATTTTAAAATCATGACTTAAAAGTTATACACCTTCAAAGCTTTTGTGGAGAAGATAAAGACACTTCAAAGAGTATCAAGGAATCTTAAGACATCATTTGAAGTTCTGACATAATTTCTAGGGCTGGGCTTTACTCACTAACTTAGACCAGTCACCTGCCTCATTTGTATTATTTTTGTCTATACCGTAAAACAGTGATTAATGAAATAGCCACCCACAGCTCAACGGGTCTTAATATGTGGAAAGTCACGGCCATTGTCATGGGAAGCCACTGTCTTAGTCATTATTTAAACTGTTCTGGCTAATAAAAAGATTTGGAAGTCCATCTTTCCAATAAGATGCTATAAAATTCTAAGGAAACATTTCAGAAGGGAAATCTTGGTCTCGTATAAAATAACGTCTTCTGCAGTCAGCCATGAACAGACGATGGAATTCGGTGGCATTGTCTTTGACAGTGAAAAGGGAGGCGCACCTGCTATCTCCTGTGTTTCTGGATACATGCGTGTGTGTGCAATTGGCACTATCTCTCCCTAAAGGTCAAGAGCAAACCTTTCCTCCTCCCTTCTCACATCCTGCTGGCAGGAAGGCGGACATTAGACTGTACCTTCACCTCCACTTACATCCCAAGACGGCCTTGGCTCTAGCTTACTCTGAAAGGTAGAATTCTAAGACCGCAGGAGCCGGGCCTCCCCGTTGGTATTCCTGGACTATCTGTTTCCAGACTTTTACAAAAGGGAGAGATAAACCTTTTCCTATGGAAGCCACTTCTGTTCAGGGTGTTCAGCCACTGGCAACCAATCCTAACCCCAACCATCAAACTTACCTAGTCAGAAGTCTTTGGAAGCTCTTGAGTCTCTAAAAGGAAAGTCCAGCCTGCGTGGTGGCGCACGCTTGTAATGCCCACACTTGGGAAGCAGAGACAGGAGGATCGCACAGGTTTGAAGCCAGCCTCACTGGCTTAAGAGACCCTAATTCCAAATAAAATATAAAATAGGTCTGGGAGTGTAGCCCAGAGGTAAGAGGGTTCCATCCCCAGTACCACAAAAAAATAAAATAAAAGGAAAGGAAAGGAAATAAAAGGAAAGTCCAGCTTTCTTAGCCTGAGAGGAGGTCCAAAAGCTGCTTCATGGGAAAGACTTGAGTGATGATTAGGCAGGTCAGCCATTGTAAGGGGAAAGAACACACATGAGCCATATCCAAGGAGCAAAAATAGCCCAGCCCATCTCTCCACATGTATGTCCCATTTCTCTCTTAGGGCAGGCCCGCCTTCAAGAAGTGCTCAGCATCTGGTCCACTCATGATGCACACTCTCTCTAAGATGCTTCCTCTGCTAAGCACCACAGGTTCTTCTTTGGGGACTGCTGTGGATTAAATGTGACCCCAAAGTTTGTGAATTAGAAACCTAATCTTTCAATTCAAACATTGGTAGTGTCTGGAGGTGGGCCTTTGCAGATCCATGAGGTTAGATGGTGTCATCAGGCAGGGCGCCATGTTGGGATCAGTGGCTTCACCAGGGAAGGAAGAGAGAGCTGAACTGACAGGATCCCTCACTTTTGACACGTGGTGCCTTTTGCCTTGTTAGGAAACAGCAAGAAGGCCTCACCAAATGCTGCTGACTTGATACTGGATTTGGTGGTACTGGGGTTCCTGGAAACCCTTCTACCTCTGGGCTACACTCCCAGACCTATTTTTTATATATATTTTTTTGGAAACAGGGTCTCTTAAGCCAGTGAGGCTGGCTTCGAACCTGCGGGATCCTCCTGTCTCTGCCTACCAAGCTCAGGGATTACAAGCATGCACCACCACACCCAGCACAATTCATGTCATTTTGGTATTGCAGCAGAAAACAGATTGGGACAAGGCCCAACCCAGTTTCCATCTTTCCCACAAATTTGCTTAATTCAAGACTTTTAAATATTTATTTATTTATTTATTTATTTATTTATTGTGGTACTGGGGATTAAATCCAGAGGCATTCTACCTCTGAGCTACACCCCCAGCCCTATTTTTAATTATTTTAGTGAAACTCTAAGTAAGTTGTAGAGGGCCTCAGTAAGTAGCTGAGGCTGGCTGCAAACCCATGCTCCTCCTGTCTCAGCTTCCCAAGCACTGGGATTACAAGTATGTACCACCACACCCAGCTTAATTTAAGAATTCTAACTGACTCTTTTCTTGGCTTTTTCTATTGTGCTTATTGTTTGAGGTCTGGTGTGGCAATAGCTTTTTTATCCTACTTTTTAGAACTTATTATAATTTGTGTGAGGACCAGAATCATTTCTGGTATGTCTTTGCATCCCCCTAACCCAGAATAATAGCATGCACATGTTAAAAAGTCAGTAAATGTTTGCTGTTGCTTCTGCTGCTACAACTAAATGTAAATGATGTGAATCCTAAAAATACTTTAGCAAGTAGATGGCTGCTGAAATTTTAGTCTCCCTCCACAAACCCTGTCTTCCTTCACACCCACCCTCTGCGTGGTCTTCAAGAATTACTTTTGGAAGATTTCTCCGAGCCATTCCAGCAAGTTCACCCTGACTACACTTTAAAAATATCCCTACAATTGCTCATTACTTTATATTAATCACTTGCTTGTTTGTCTATGCTCCCTGACTGCAAACTTCTAAAAGATGAGTATTGGTTTATTCATCTGAGAATTGCTTGCACCCGGCTGATGACTGGCATGTAATAGATCCTCCATAAATGTTTGTTGAATAAATAAATGAATCGTAAATAAAGACAACGGCCCAAGGAGGCTCATGACTACCCATTGAATTTGCTACTCTTCTTTTCAGGCTGGTCCCTGGAGCCCTTTGACCCCAGATCCCAGGCTTTCAGCAGCTCCACGAAGGTTAACCATCCCCTTTCATGCCCACCCAGATCACACCAGCCCCTCCTCCAGCTCCACTAAAACAACAATGAAGCCCATGTGAAACGAGCCTGCATTCAAGTGAAGCCAAAGAGAAAAAGTTGTTTGTCAAACTTAAAGGACAGATGTGAGCACTTCTCGGTTTCAGACTGAATCCTAACCCTTGTGAAGTTCAAGTTTCATTTCTGCTTGGCCAAATAGAATTTCCTGATTCTATGTAAGAAAAGTATAAATGTCTATAGTAGAAGATGTTGGGTGGTCGATTTTATTTTGGTGATTTTATTTTGGTGATTAATACACACATCTCTTTTCCCTTAAAGAACATAGGTTTTACATTTGTATATACATACAGTCTTTGGCTTTGCTCTTGGCAAAATGCTCCGTATATTACTCCACACTGATATTCAAGAAACAGGTAGAGACAATTCCCAAGACCTGAATGTTGCTAAGTTTTTCTCATGGGAGGAGAGAAGGTTCTGAGAGGCAGACTGGGGGCGGAACATGAGAGGCGCTGCTCTGTACCCCATTCTGATTCATGCAACCTTCGGGAAGTTGCTGAAATCCTCGTGCCTCTATGTCCCTGTCTGGAAAACGGGTTAATGGCTTTGCCTCCGATCTGCCTCCCAGGAATGTTGCAAGGTTTAATGAGTTAATAATCCTTGAAGAGCACTTTGAGCTTCGGATGAAAGTGATACCTCAGAACAAAGTGTGGTGATTATGCATAATTAAAAGCTCTAGCAGAAATGGTCTGTGCTAACAACGCCCAGTGCCACCACGACAGATCTCAGACACACACAAAACCGGCATGCAAATCTTTATCGCTTTTCCTAAAAGGGAATTTTAGCCTGAGTGCATTATTACACTAAGCCAACTTTCACGTTCTGTGTTTCATGTGCAGCAAGAGCCCTTGTGATCACTGTGGGTGAACTTGGGTTTCCATTATCACCGTGAGGTGGTGGTCCTGGCCCCTAACCCTAGATTATATTAACCATGAGAATGGCTTTCATCCTCCACACCGTGAGCTCTTTCAAAACAGACCCTTCTGAAGAATTTAGCGAGACATCCAGAAGACCCACCACCACCACCATCAAACCATTTTCCCATGTCACCGCGCTAGAGTTCCTTTAGAAGAAGGAACCCCTTTTCAAGAGATAAAGAAGACTTAAAATACAAATTCTTCTCCAGGTGTAAACAGGATGCTTGGCCTGCAAATTAGGTCCACATGAACATGAGTGAGAGCAAATTCCACCCTCTACTCAGCATAGGCTTAACAGAGCAGAGAGAGCAAGTGACCTGGAACTCAACTGTGGAGGTGATGCTCTCCAAAATAAGAGAGACGGTGCCCAAAGGAGATTCAAGCCCTGAAGCCAGACACAGCAACCTCTGGCACCATAGTCTGAGAAGCAGAGAACTCCCTCTTCTCACACCAGAAAATGGCCTGTGCTCACCCCAGCCTGCAGAAATGCCAAGCTTCGCCTACCAGCAACTCAGAGAATAGCAACCAGCGCTGCCCTTGCTAGTTTCCAAGGGCACAAAGGCACAGAGCTCATCAAGCATAATCACACTCACCGCCCTTCTCCAAACGACCACCTGTGCTGCGTTTTAATAGTGGCCTCAGAGTACTTCGAAGTGTAAAGTGCTCTTTTTGCTAGTCAAGTTGATGTATGCATTGGAGAGAATAGTAAGCAGGGGTCACAGGATCTAGCAGGGTCAGCCGAGCCTGGCGGTGTACTCTCTGTATTCCCAGTACTTAGGGGACTAAGACAGGAGGTTCGAAGGTTGGAGGCTAGCCTCAGTAATTTAATGAGACCCTCGACAACTTGGCAAGACCTTCAGCAGGTTTGCTAAGGACACTAATGCCGATAAGGTGCAAGGGAAAAGCACCAGCAATGAACTGTCACATCCAGAGGCAGGTGGCTGGGTGGCTCAGGGCTAGGAACTGGGTCTACAAGGTAAGGCAAAAGAAGCAAGAACTCCTGCAGGGCTAACACCCTGGGAGCCATGATGACCACCTTCCCAGATGGTGTGTAAGAGAGAGAAGCCACTTCATCTGTGCCCTCCCCAAACACAGACGCTGGCCCGACGCCAGTGTGGGAACAGGTTTCAGTTCAATAAAGGACCCACTTTCTGAGACTGCTAACCCAAGATGGGGTGGGCTGACCACTACCCATGTCCTAACCCAAGCAAAGGCAACAGAGCCCGATGTTAGCCACGCGAAGGGGCATTTTAAAATGAGAAGGGTCAGGACGCACGTTCTGATATGAGAGAAGGAAACAACTAAAGGTATGAAGTGTTCGCATAACCAGTGCATCAGTCACCATGTCTAAAAAACGCGTCCCTCAAGGCCCCTCTTGCAGTATTTCTATTTCGTTTCCCACATAGGGGTCTTGAAGAATTTGGAAAATCATTATACAGAATATTTTTCCTTATTAAAAAAAACACGGGTTTTCTCTTTATGTTTTAAAGCAAATTCAGTACATTCGAAGAGATTCAGATTCTGGTCTTCTGAACGCCACTGCATGGAGAAAGGGGTTAGGAGAGGGAGCAGCACAAACATGTGTTGGACCTAGGGAAAAAGAGGGAGAGCGAGTGGATGGGGTGGCCATGTCCTTCCCACTCTCCCCTGTAGGTGGCAGCATTTATTTACAACTGTGGCTTCCCAGGTCAATGGCGGCTAGAGGGCGGCGGAGTTGAGTGTGAGTTGGGCTGTTCAATTTTCAGAACATTGAGCATAATCAATTAAAATTTTAATATCATTAGGTAAGTGCCTTTGCTGGGAAAAAAAATAGGTGGGATTCAGTTCTGCCTGGCACAAGGGGAAGCAGCCTATTGATTATGCTCAAGGTCACAGCTGGCTCAGCCTTGCCGCTGCGATCACATTTCCATACCTCCAGCAGACATGGAACCCTTTATTTATTTCCCTGTTGAAACTTACATGAATGCAACAGCCTGATTGTGCTGTTGGTTTTGGTTTGGGGGTGGGGGGACACTATTTTTTATCCCCAGGCAGTTTTTAACAAAGAAATTGTTAAAGAAGTAGCTAGCTCTACCCAGAGAAAAGTCATAAACAGCACCTACAATTCAAATCGGGATACTCAAGTCAGGCTGCTCATTATAAACTAGAAAAACAAAACAAAAAAATATCTGAGTAATGATATTTAGAAATGAAATAAATTTCTAACGGCTTTAAAAATACAGAGCTTGGGTGCCTTGAAACATCAAAGATTCTAATCCCTGTGCTTGGGGTCCCTGTGTTAACTTCTCAATGTGAACCCCCATCACAGTGTGTCTCCAATTACCATTTGGTTCAGACTTTAGGAAAACACAGAATGCATAGCTGTGTGAGATTCTCTAGGGCGAGCATTCTCAACCAGTAGATCAGGATCAACCAGTAGGTCGCCTGGCTTACCTGGGGCATGGCCAAGGCAGGGCTGCCCACACCCATCCTGCTCAGCCAGGTTCCCACCTTCTACGTGCAGCTGGGGAAAGCAGCAGCCTGAGCCCCATGCCTTTCGGAAACCCTTCTGCGGACTTTCCTGTCCCAGCCTTTCATCCTGGCTGCTCCTGAAGGTCTGAAGGTCTTGAGCCTTGGGAAAAATGAGAATTGCTCCATTTTTCTGACAGGCTGTGGCCCCTGCTCAGGGTCAGAAAGTCCCTCTCACTGGGGAATTTCCAAACCTTACTGTTTGTTTGGTTTCCTGAAACCTGCTTTCTACCACTAAAATTTAAAAGCTGTTTTACATAGTTGGTTTTTTTCCCTTTAATTAAAGAAAAAATTAGGTAAGTTTCATTTTGAAAATTTTACATCTCACCTGGAGCTTACTGGAGACACTGGGGTAACATAAAGTCATTTCTGGGAGTGACTTCTTTCAAAATTTACCAGTAATATAAATATAAAAGGAGACAGAGACATATCCAGTCTTTGGAAACACATCCTTTCACTATATTAAGTAATACTTAAATTAGTTAACTGGAAACACTATAAAACAATTACCCCATTTACATTGAAAATGTGGCTTTTAAGCCAGGTATGATGACTCACACTGTAAGCCCAATACTTGGTAAACTGATACAGAAAGATCACAGGTTCAAGGCCAGCATCAGCAACTAACAAGACCCTTAGCAACTTAGTGAGACTCTGTATCAAAACTAAAAAATTAAATAGGGCTGAGAGGTATAGTTCAGAGGTAGAGTGTCCCTGGGTTCAAGCTCTAGTACCATTTTAAAAAAGAAGAAAAGAAAGGAAAAAGGAAATGTGGCTTTTATAGTCAGGCTCCCCAGTTATGTGGCTTTGGAAAGTCTCTGCATTTGTTTTCTAAGTTTGCCATTACAAAGTCCAACACATTGGGTGGCTTAAACAACAAAAATGTATTGTGCCACAGTGCCAAAGGCTGGAAGTTCAAGTTCTAGGCGTGAGCAGGGCTGGTTTCTCTGTGTCTTTTCTCCTTGGACTGTAGATAGATGGCGTCTTCTCACTACATCTTCACAAGGTCTTCCCTTTGTGCGTGTCTGTGTCCTAATATCCTCTTATAGGGACACAGTGATGTTGGATTAGGACCCACCCATATAACCTCATTTTACCTTAATTATATCTTGAAAGAACTGTCTTTCAGTCACACTCTGAGGTTCAGGGGTCAGGACTTCAACAGGTGCATTTGGTGGGGACAGAATTCATCCCCTGACAGTTACTCAGCCTACTGAACCTCCATTTTTCCATGTATAAAAAGGGAAGATTACATGCTGTGTGTGCAGTACTGGAGATGGAACCTGGGGGGAGGGTTCTATCTCTGAGCTATATCCCCAGACCTATTTTATTTTTTATTTTGAAACAGGGTCCCACTAAGTTGTCGAGGACATCACTACACTGCTGAGGCTGGCCTCAAACCTGTGATCTTTTTGTCCCAGCCTTCCAAGTACTAGGATTGCAGGTGGGCACCACACCAGGTGCCTCAGAGCTCTTCTAAGCATAAGCCAGTACAGATTTTGGAAGCACTTAGCCATGTAGGAGCTTGGGGAAGGCTGGCTCTGGTCTTTCTTGTCCTTACCACCATGGCCATGTTAAAAGGGCAGTGAACACATATGTATTCCGTATCCAAACCCTGCGGCCTCAAATCAGAACCACAGTGGTGGAGGGATGGGCAAGAGGAAGAAGTATGATTGCCACACCTGGTGGTCTCCTGCTTCCTGAAGCCTGGGGAGCTCAGGGCAGAGTCCGCTGGGGCCAAGGGAAATCCCAGCAGAAGAGGGCTCATTCACAAACCTGGCTTCCAGGACACAAACCAAACGGGCTCAGAAGGAAGGCAGGAAAAGAGGAATGCATTTCCCTCAAACAAGTGCCAGGCTGTGCACAGGGAGCCCCAGGCTCCCGTCCCTGTTAAGAGAGCAAAAAATAAGCAACAGCCCAATGACCCAAACCCGAGGCTCCAGGCACATTGTCTGGGGCAAAGTTTTAAATTCATAGCTCTCCTGGCAGAGACAAAGGCAGGCCTGTCTGTCCCTGCTTCTCCAGGGAAAACAGCACAGCCATTAACCCAGTCACCCCCAGGAGCTGTGACACCTGATGCTGGCATCCTAGGGAGATGCTGAAACAGCACTGTGGAGGAGCCAGGAGCAGACAGACCGCAGGAGCAGGGACACAGAACACTGTGCCTTCCCACTGGGGGAGGGGCCAAGAGAGCGGCCAAGCATGTGGCTTCCAGAAAGAAAGGTAAACGGAGATGGGCTCGGTGCCTCACTATTTTCTCCTTCAGCGGGCCTTCTCCCTTGCTCATGCTTTTAATTTATGACACATGGCACTAAAGGGACCATCTATAGATTTAACATTGACATTTCCTTCATGCAGTAATCCTCTGAATCCCATTTGCCATAAATTTCTGTGGAATGACAGAAAAATGACTTTTTCTTTTAATAGGGAGCACACTGTAATGAGCTATCTTTTTCCAGTATTTGGGAAAGACTCAAATGAACTGCACAGATGTCCAATGCCCAGCCTCCCCGCATGCGGCCTGTGGTCAGGACGCTGTCACTATGGAGGAGCGACAAGTCACAGGCTACTCTGAGCAAGGCTGGAGGGGAATGGCTCTAACCACGTGATTTTCCCCACAAAAACAGCTGGAGCTATCACCAAGTCCAGGGGAGAGATTTTTGTGTGACTTGATATGCCATTTTCAGTAGGGTCCATCTTTTTTTCTATTCTTTTGGTATATTTCATCAAGTTGTACACAGTTGACATATTTACGTTAACTTCTGCTTCAAGAACAAAAGCCGACAGCACACAAAGCAACCATAGAAGATGCATAAATGAAGGGCAGCGGCTACGTTCCCTTAAATAAAACTTTATTTATGGATACTGAAATTTGAATTTTGGATAATTTTCACTTCATGAAATATTCTCCTTGTGTTTCCATCATTAAAAGATGCAAAAGCCATTCTTAGCTTGCAGGCCTGCAACCACAGGTTGTAGACTGCAGGTGTGCCCGTCCCTGGTTTACCCACACAAAGACCCACTTGCTTTATGAGCCACTATATAGTCCTGTGGTAGGATAAACCACCACGGACATAAAGTTAAATAGCAGAAGCGCTTGATGCAAATTCACATTGTAACACATTGTCCATAGCACACTGTCCAGAAAGCTCTTCAAGATGGCTGGGTCTTGCATACATGCTCTTGAGTAGCGACTTCAACAGAAATGATGTAATCAAAGACCAGATTATATAAAAAGGCACCCTGGCAGGTAATAATTCAAAAGGAAAAAACATAACTCTCAGTTCTTTCCTTCCTTCTTTCTTTTCTTTTAACTCCTCTCTTTCTCCCTTCCTTCCTCCCTCTCTCTCCCTCCATTTTTTTTGGGGGGGGTGGCACTGGGGGTGGAACCCAGAGGTTTTCTACCTCCGGGCTATACTCCCAGACCCATTTAATATTTTTTATTTGGAAACACTAAGTTGCTGAGAGCCTCACTAAGTAGCTGAGGCTGGCTTCGAACCTGTGCGATCCTCCTGTCTCAGCCTCCCAAGTGCGGGGATTACAAGAGTGCGCCACCACGCCCGGCTTCTCCCTCCATTTTATTCTTTCTTCTTTTTTTTTTTTTTTTTTCATAGTGCTGGGGATCAAAACCAGCCTCATCCAGGCGTGTTTGGGAGGAGGAGACAGGAGGATCACGCAGGTTCGAAGCCAGCTATGCTGGCTTAAGAGACCCTGTTTCCAAATAAAAATATAAAATAGGTCTGGGAGTGTAGCCCGGAGGTAGAAGGGCTGCCAGGAACCCCAGTACCGCAAAAATAAAATAAAATAAAAATAGGTGTCTGGGAGTGTAGCCCGGAGGTAGAAGGGTTTCCAGGAACCCCAGTACCACAAAATAATAATTAATAATAATAATAATAATAATAATAATGCCTCATGCATGCTACATACACACATACAGACAGACACACATACACATTCTACCATCCAACCCTCAAAAGAAAAATATATAGTTCCAAATACCCAATAAAAGGGTTTTGAGATTCTGCACAAAGAAAAGGAAGGGAAAAAAGAGTGAATGCTTGGAACCAGATGTCTGTTTGGTGCACCCTTCCCATTTTCCAGTGAGGAACTGAGATATTTATTCCACCTTTTTCACACCTTCCAGGATGTGTCTTGCCCAGGCACTTCCTGCTCTATGGCCACGTGTTTGCTGAGGTTCAGCTCCCACTGGGCCACTTGACTTCCTGCCCCAGCAACACTGCTTATGATCCCAAACAATACCACTTGGGAAGCAGAACAATGGCCTCCCAAAGGTGCTCCATTCTTATCCCTGGAAATGGGGGGATTATTCTAGATTGTTCAAGTAACAACAAGGGTCCTTGAATGTCAAAGAAGGGAGCAGACATGTCAGTTTCAGAGTGACTTGATGCGACATGATCAGAAAAAGACTCCACTCATGGTTGCTGCCCTTGAACAAGAAGGGGCCAACAGCCAAGGCAAACTCTCAAGGAAAGAAAAGAGATTCCCTCTCCCTTAGAGAATCTAGAAAGAAAGACTGTCAACATCTTGATTTCAGCAAGGAGAACACATTTTAGACTTCTGACTTTTTTAACTGTAAGACATCAAATTTGTGTTGTTTTAAGTCACTATATGTGTCAAACTTGTCATACCAGCAGGAGGAAACTAATACACTTTCTCTCCGATGACCCTCCTAGCATTAATCACAGAAGCTTGTCCTGCTGCCACTCATCTTCCGGTCTCTCACTTTCTTTGATGGTTCTCAGGTTTTCATCACATGTAGAACCTACAGATCTGCTTTCATGGCTGGACTGTGCCTCACACAGGGACCATAAAGGCAAACCAATATTTAATCTAAAAAAGCTCAAATGCAAAGGGGGAAATGGCTAGCTTGTAAGTAAATTACCTTTACAATGCAGACACTACAATGTCTGAGTATAATTTTCAAGTGGAAACCATTCACAATTCATTTATAATTAAACAATTCATATCCATAGATTAAACGTCAATGAGTTAAATGTTGTATGTTTTGCATCTCTGGTCAATCAAAAGGAGAACGCAAACGTGAGGATGAAGACCAGCGTCTAAGGGATTTCTGGGCTTCTTAAAGTCCAAAGCTCACACATTTTACTTGTGGCATGCTACATCTGCCCAGACTTGTTCTAAATAAGTAGCCCAATTATAGACACACATCGCAAGTTTTAGCCATAACTTCTTCCCTCTCAGGATTTCATAGGAATATTAATAACATTATATTCCTGCTGTTTGCGCAATAGCAATTTTATGCCTACTGGTTAGTTTCTTTACTAAAGGGCCTTGGATCTTCTAGAGAGACAAAGTTCATTTTTAAAAAGTTAGTTTAGATATTTAATAAAAGCTACAGTATTGCCAGGCATGGTGGTGCACGCTTGTAATCCCCCCGCTTGGGAGGTGGAGACAGGAGGATCGTGCAGGTTCGGAGCCAGCCTCGCTGGTTTAAGAGAACCTGTTTCCAAATAAAATATAAAATAGGTCTGGGAGTGTAGCCCGGAGGTAGAAGGGCTCCCAGGAACCCCAGTACCACCAAAAAGAAAAAGAAAAAAAGCTACAGTATTACATCCCAGGTAGTAGCTGCTAAATTAAAGAGCATTTATAGCCAGGTGTGGTGGCACACCCTTGTAATCCCAGCATTTGGGAAGCTGAGACTAGAGGATTGTGGTTCACAGCCAACCTCAGCTACTTAGTGAGGCCCTCCGCAACTTAGTGAGACCCTGTTTCAAAATAAAGAATTAAAAAATAAGGCTGGGAGTGTAGCTCAGAGGTAGAATGCTCCTGAGTTCCATCCCTAGTACTGGAGAAGAAAAAAAAAAGAGCATTTATTTTTAAGCAGTGGTAAATAACTCAGGTCTTATTTTGAAGTTTAGGGTATTATTTTACTTTAGAAAAATAAAATTTTCCAGATATAATGAAATGTGCACCTAGGGAAAGAGATCCACCCCTGTGTTCACTTTCACACATCTTCTCAAGCGAGCATTCTTCAGTGTACAAGAACATTTCAGAACCCAGACCCATCAGGGAGTGTACTAACTTCCAATAACTGCTGAAGCAAATTCCCACAAAGCTTGTGATTTAAAATGACATAAATATATTGTCTAGTGGTTCTGGAAGCTGCAAGAGCAAAATGATTCTTGCAGGGCTAAAATGAAGGTGTCACAGGCTGGTTATTTCTGGGGGAGAATCTGTTTCTTGTCTCCTTCACCTAGAGGCTACAGACATTCCTCAGCCCCTGGCCATATCACTCTAATCTGTTCTCCACAGGCCTTCCCTCGGTTGCTGATTCCCTCTACATCCTCCGTAAGTACCACTGTGCTTATATAGTACCACCTGAATAATGCATATTCACATCTGCAAAGTCCCTTTTGCTGTGTGAAGGCACAATCACAGGTTTCAGGAATTCAGATCTGAACATATTTGGGGGTTAATTATTCAGCCTACTGTAGTCCACCCTTTGACCCCCCAAAATCACACCTATGCAAAATTCATTCACTCTCATCCCCAAAGTCCTAACCCATTACTGTTTCAAGTCCAAGTCCAAAACTTCACCCAACTCACATCAGCTCCAAAGTCCCAAGTCTCATTATGTAATAAGGTGTAGGTGAATCTCTACATATATCCCAACCTGGGAGGGGAGATTCTTTGTCTGTGAACCTGTAAAATTAGAAAGCAAGCTATATGCTTTTTAAAAATGCTAGGATGAGCAGAGGATAACAGTTATAGACATTGCTGTTCAAAAAAAGACGGAAATAAAAAAGGGAGAAAAAAGCCTCTGATCTCAGCCAATTTTCCAATGCAACCCAGCAAACTCCATTACATTCTGGAGCCAGGAAAGATTCTCTGCAGCCCTCAGCCCACAGTTCCATCCTTAGTCACCCTTTTTCAGGAATGTAGCACATATTTGCAGTTGAGTAGTTTTATCAGTTTTCTGCCTGTAGAATGTTGGGAATCTACCAGCCTGCTTTCATTCCATTCTTTCTGAATCCTTTTCTGTCCAAGATGACAGTTTCTGCTGCCATAATATTCTCAAAATCCGTGTGGACCATTATTAAGCCTAACACAGATAGTGTAGACAGGTTAATTGAGCAAGAAAGCGAATGTGACTTCAGAAGGATGGACTTGACCATGTTATAAAGCACTACACACACAGAGCACAGACACTCAAAGTCCTTAAATGTGCGTTTACGATATGTCAGGTCTTCAAATCTCAAGCTGTGCACTGGAACATGACATTATCTGCAAGTCCTTTCAACTCCTTACAGGAAGAAGTCAAAAGGAATGCTGAAAAGGAGAAGTCTGCTGCCGGCGATGCTGATGATCTAGAGAGGAATCAGAGCGGGCGGGAGCCACAGCAGGGAGTCGCAGGGAGGACTCTCCCAGGACCCCGCCTGGTCTCAGTATGGTAAAAGACGCCTTGGAACCACTTCCTAGAAAGTCTGAATAACAAGGTCACCAAAGGCTTCATATCCTGAATGAGAGTCCCATTCCTGGCAAGCTGACCATTAAACCAGTGATGGTCAAACCATCCCTCCTTCCCGCACTGGTCCAGTTACCAGAGAAAAATTAATCAGGAAGAGATGCAGGGTGTGTGTGATCAGTAGAGTACTGGATATGTAAGCTCTGGCATCAAGACCAGAGAGCCACATCGTGGGATCGTATATGCGTGGAACCTGTGGGTTGACTTTGTTCCATAAGAATGTGTCACACATTTTGGTGACTATTTGTTAGGTGAAGTACAAACTAGAAACAAACAATAACCTACCTATTCTACTTTCTCATATGATTTATGCAACCTCAATTTTATTATAGAACTGGGTTAATTTATAACAATAAAATATAGGTTCCTCAGCCACCATAAAAATGCAAGTTAGAATCCCAATGAGATGTCATTTTAAACCCACTAGATTGGCCGGGCGTGGTGGCACACACTTGTAATCCCTGCGCTTGGGAGGCAGAGACAGGAGGATCGCGCAGGTTTGAAGCCAGCCACGCGCACTGGCTTAGGAGACCCTGTTTCCAAAAATAAAATAGGTCTGGGAGTGTAGCCCAGAGGTAGAAGGGCTTCCAGAAACCCCAGTACCACAAGAAAAAAAAACCCACTAGACTGAAAAATATTTGAAAAGCCCAGCTATACCAATAAAGCCTGGGACATGTAGCAGTGAGAATTATTGGGGTAGGATGAGGGGGTTAGATTTTTATTTATCTACATTGAAAAATGATTTGGTAGATATTAAAATGTTAATATTTTAATATTAAAATATTAAAATCATAAATACTAAAATCCCACACCTAGTCATATACCCAAAACAAATCCAATACATGAGCCCTTTTAATACTTAAAAGTGTTATATATGACATAAAAATGCTAATCATTCAAATATCTATTGATAGGAAAATTGACCATTACTTTGCTATATGTTCACCCATGGAACACTGCAGCAGTGGATATAAAGAAATTATAAGCCGGGCGTGCTGGCGCATGCTTGTAATCCCAGCATTCGGGAGGCTGAGACCGGAGGATAGCAGTTCCTGGACAGCCTCAGCTACTTGGTGAGGCACTCTGCAACTCAGCGAGACCCTGTTTCAAAATAAGGAGTTAAAAATAGGGCAGGAGGTGTAGCTCGGAGGTCAAATGCCCCTGGGTTCTATCCCCAAACCTGCAAAAAAAAAAAAAAAGAAAGAAAGAAAAATTATAGCTACATGTATTAATGCAGATGTATTTTAGTAACTTAATATTAAGTGAAATATACAAGCCCCAGAGAAAATATATACATAATTTGATACAATTTAATACAATTCAAATCAAACAAATTCTATTCTGTTAGGTATGTTCAAATACTAAAATATCTAATAGAATTGTGGGAAAAGGAGAGCAGTGAAAACATATCAAATATCCAGATTCTGATTAACTGAGGTCAGATGAAAGATGATACTGGGAGACCCAAAGGGAACTTCAAGGGCTTCAGGCATGCCCATTTCTTCAATCAACTGCTTAGAGAATGGAGGCTAATTTAGCATATATGTTACATTTTCTTAAGTGTAACCAGGACTCAAAAAGTAAAATAAAAGCTCACCCACTGTCCTTTTAAAATAAGGTCATAGAGCAGCCTTTCCCCTCCACCATGGGTTAAAAAGCCAGCAGGTCCCATGACTGTGCTGCTGATCCCGTCAGTCACCTTCGTGACTCAAATTAGAAATGAGAATGCCTTCAATCTTTGTTCGATGCTGAGATCTGTCTGTCCTATTTCCTGAGAGGTGGGTCATAGAATGCCACCTGAGGGCAGGTCTCCCTTTCTGTACTCACCTCTAGTGCCCCCCAACAGCTTCTGCCAAATTCTCCTTAACTGGGACATGAAGAGGGAGGGGATGGAAGCAGAATGTTCTTACTTGATCAGTAAGCTCATACGCTGGCTTTGTGCTCTTAAACATGGCAAATTCTAGAACCCAAACCTTCATGGATCCTTTCAGAAGTCCCTGAGAGAAATCAATGTTGACATCTAGATGGGAGGCTATGCCAGTAGCATTCCACAGAATGCCTTCCACTTGGCCCCTGGTTCCCCAGGTGTCCACCTCACACAAACTTTTTTATGGGATCTCATTGCTCTTCCAGGACCTACAGGCTCCATAGCCCTCTCATCTGTGCAGTCTGTATCTGGGCCACAGGAAACACTCATGTCCTCTTGGTCCCAGCCAAGGCAGTGCATGCCCACCCCACTCTCTTAGTCCTGCCCCTCAGCAGCTCACCAACCCAGCTCTATTTCACTCTTGATTTCTAGGCTGGAGGGTGGAAGTCAGACTGTAGGTACTAAAAGGTCCTTACCCAGACCCAAGGGCTGATACTCTCCATCTGTCTTTCTTGGTTAAGAGTGAAATAAAAAGCTGGGCATAGTGGTGCACACTTGTAATCCTAGCATTTGGGAGGCTGAGCAGGAAGATCACGGTTTGCAGACAGCCTCAGCTACTTAGTGAGGCCCTTTGCAACTCAGTGAGACCCTGTTCAAAATAGAGAATTAAAAAAATAGGGCTAGGGGTATAGCTCAGAGGTATAATGCCCCTAGGTTCCATCCCCAGTACTACAAAAAAAAAAAAAAAAAAAAAAAAGAGTTGAATGAAGAAATCACAGAATAGCTTTCAATAAATCCAGAGCTTCTTTCTATGGTCAGATTTTTCATGGTTGTGACCAAAATGCCTGGCAAAAACAACTTAGAGGAAGAAATATTTACTTGTCTCACAGTTTCAGAGGTTCAGTTCATGCTTGGTCAGCTCCAAGACAGAAACACCATGGCAGCAAGGCCTGGCAGAGGAAAGCTGCTCAGCTCATGGTGGATAGAAACAGAGAAAGACAGCGAAGAACCAGGAATAGATATAGTCCTGAAAGCCATGCCCGCAGTGACCCACCTCCTCCAAGTACTCCCACCTCTGCACCTTGCTGCATTGGGAACCATGCTTTCAACACATGAACTTCTGGGGGTAACATGTCAGACCCAAACCATTACACTTCCCATGATCTAAATGAGAAACTCCTGTGTCAGGGACTGTTTCTTGGTTATCTCCTTTAGAAAGTTATATCATGAGCATCTGATTCTCAATTCACCAGATATTTGGTGTCTTTATACATTAGTGCCATAGGCAAACATTGCAGCTTAACATCTGTGACACGTATTATCCAATACTTCATTGTCCGCATGGAATGGAGCAGTCTTGCGAGAGATTACAAGAACCAGATACCTTCATCGCTCCTCACTCTCAGGCCTGGCCTCTTTGGGGTCAGCACCTTGGACTCTTGGACAGATATGTCTTTTTTAGTGTCTTCCTTGTGCAGCTTCTCCTTGATGGCATCACACTAGCATGGCAACTATCACGAGACAGAGTAATTTTGACCTCATTTATGGAATGGGATAATATCAGCTACCACACCATGGAGAGCCATAGATGGAGACAGAAGTGAAAACACCATGCAAGCACAATTTGTCTTTGCTGCTGTGATCACAGTACTTTCTTGACAACTTTGAAGGTTAAGTGGTTTCAGAAAATAACCCCAGAAGGCAGGATCAAGTTCTCTTAAAAAGTATAGAATTGGGGAATATAAAATATAATTAAAAGGACACAGGAGTAAACTAGAGCATATTTGCTGCTAAAAATTAATAGATATTACATTTAAATATTTTTAAATGCCAATATAAAAGAAAAAAGCAAACCTTTTCCTGAATAATCATCTTTGTTTGTTCAGGAAATGCTGCTGTTGCATATGGTCTAGAGTAGAGTTGACTAGAAAAATACAAGAAACCCAGTAAAATTTGAATTTCAGATAAACTATGAATATTCTTTTACTATAAGAATGCTCCTTGCAATATCTGAAACATACTTGTGTTTTATTCATTGTTTATCTGACATCCAAACTTAACTAGGTATCCTGTGTTTTTATTGGCCAACTCTGGCAGTCCTAGTTGTTATGGTTTGAATACAGAATGTCCCCTGAAAAGCTCACTGGCAATGCAAAAAATGTAAGAGGTGAAATAATTTAATTGTGAGGGTTCCAACCTTATCAGTGAGTTAATCCACTGATGGGTTAATAAGTCTAATGGATTTACTGAGTGGTGACTGTAGACTGGTGAGACGCACTTGGAGTAGGTAGGTTATTGGGGACATGGCCTTGGGGACTGTATTTATGCCTGGTCCCTTCCTCCTTTTCCCTTTATCCCTCTGCTTCCCAGTTGCCCCGAGCATCTTTCTTCTGCTATACCATTCTATCCACCATGCTGTTTCTGCCTTGGAGTCAGCTAACTATAGACTAAACCTCTGAAACCTTGAGCCAAATAAACCTTTCCTCCTCTAAGTTATTTTCATCAGATATCTTAGTCACAGCAACAAAGAACCATGTCTAAGGAGCAAGTCTTATAATACACAAATTGAATCTCTCAAGTGTTGAAATCAGCTTTCACTGGTTTGTAAGGCCATGCATTTTATTCTTACCTTCTCCTTTTTTTCATAAATCTCTAAAAAATATACAACCTCCTGGACTTTTCACAAGTTTTATGTTGCTAAGAACTTTTTATATCTAGTCTTCTAATCATAGAATTAGAGGCTGCTATTTGTTTAATAAATATTCATAGGTCACTGGGGATAGAATGATGAGTGAGGAGAGACATGAGTATTACCTTTATGGAGATTTGCATCTAGGGAAAGACAAAGATTAACCAATAATCACTACCCCCATAAACCTACTTAATGTGACTTCTGAGATGAGAAAAGTGATAACTATTGTTGAAGTATTTCATTAAGGACCTTGAATTAAATCACACATTTATTAAAAGGCTATGGATTTTTAGCCTCTGGATAGTATACAGAAATAAAAGTAACATTATTCAACTCTCTTAGAATCACAGTTGACAAAACTATTTCTGGCAGGTGATTGCCTCCCCACCACTTGCATCTTTTCCCTTAACTTCACAGGTCTGATGAGGTTGCTGCTCAATCCCCCATGAGCTTCTGTTAATAAAGGAGTCCTGATGTATGTTTACATTCCATAAATCCCTTTCCCTGGCACTTATTAACATATCTTTTTTCCTCTATTACATGAAACCAGGATACATATTATTTTCTTCTCTAAGATCTCTTATACCTTGATTATTTCCATTAACATCTCAATAAATTGAGACCTTTTGGAATATTTCAATGCCTCATCATTTCATTAGCCTCCTAACGTTACCCTAATGACTAGTCTTTGTAGAGATGGTTTACCTTTAAATCATTATTAGGACTTCTCTGCAACTTCTCTCTTCTATTCCAAGCAACTTTCATAAGTTCTTACCTTATAATTCCAAGATATTCTTTTATTACCCACTTAAGTTTAAATCGCATGTGTAAATATATTGGTATGCATACAGGAAAATGTTTCTCAACATTGCCACCAATGACATTTGTGGCAAACTAATACTTATTGTTGGGGGGCTGTCCTATTCACTATAAGACGTTTAGCAACATCTCTAGCCTCTGGCCACTAAATACCAGGAGCAGAATCCTCCCCCCATCCCATTTGTGGCAACCAAATTTATCTTTGTACATTGCCAAATTCTCAGGAGATGGGGTGGGAGGAGGGAACAGGGAGAGGAAAAGAAGTCACTCCTAGTTGAGAATATCCAGCTCAGAGTCACCATTAATTTTCTCCTGACATTGTTTTTCTTAGTGTGGGGTAAATTATAACATGACCAGTGGCTTCAGTTTGCCTGGGACTAAGTAATTTCTGCTTCCCAGGAAGTAGAACTTTGAATTCTAAAATAGACAAAGTACTGGTAAATCCAGGACAAATTGGTTGTGCTAGTGGATGATATGATGATATAGACTCAAATCCTTGAAAATTCACCAATATCTTTACTTAATTCTGTCAGATAAATGTTATCTTGGCTAGGTATTAAATTGGCCTTAGCTCTGTCTTCTCAATAGCCGAGTATCACCTTGTGCCTCAAACTATGCCTGTCACCTGACTTCCTACCACAAAGAGATAGATGGTGACAAGTCTGAGTTTATTCTGATTGTGTTTTCTATCTTCCTTTTCTTTATTTCTTCCAGTAAGCGTGCGTGTGTGTGTGTGTGTGTGTGTGTGTGTGTGTGTGTGTGTAGTGCTGCCATCTCCCAGTAGCACCACCGGCTGGCAACTAAGCCTTCAACACACGGGCCTCTGGGGACATGCAAGATCAGAACTATAAGTGTCATTTAGTACATTCTCAATATTACATACCATAACTGCTATCCAGTCTCAGGTCTCTTGACTTTTTTTTTTTTTCTTTTCCTAATAGCTTTTGGCCAAAATGACTTAGGACCATTTTCCATAATGTAAGCCACTATTAATTTTACAGAAGTGGATATTTTCAGTCTCTTCGACTCAACAGGTGTGTAACTCGGGAAGAATCGCGATTTGTTTCCTCCGTGGCCAGTGCAGAGCCCCTCTGAAGGCGTGGGATTCACGTGACTTGGGGCACCCAGCAGCAGTATGTTTTCTGGCTCCTGGAACTCTAACAAGCCCGGATGGAGCTCAGGAGATGCAAGACCTTGGCACATTCTCACTTAAGCCAAGTCACACCATTAAACCTCAGCTAAGAAATACCAATAACTTCCGAAAAGTGGATTGCAGTTCATCGTATTACCAGCTGTCAGCACCTCAGGAACTAAATTGAATGACCAGGGAATTGAGATATGAAAAGAAAAGAAAGAAATCGTGTGGACCTCTTTTATGCCACTTGTGACGCGTCCGCCAGCCTCACCTCCCCACCTTTCCCCAGCAACTGAATAAAGCATAGGTAATAAAAACACAGGGGCTTGCTTTGGTTCATTTTTAAGGCAATAGGGACAATGAGATTATCAAATCCCAGAAATATTAGTGTTGATTTCTCAAACACCATTATTCTTTCTACTTCTGTATTTTATAATCTAACCTAGATGTTTTGAGAATTTCCGAAATAACATCTTTCAGAGAAATAATGCCTTTCTTTGGCATGCTTTTGGTCTTAGGTTAGTCATTCTTGCCTATATCTTTTCTCAACCTTAATAATGTTTTCAGAAAATTCTAAATCTCTGACTGGGCTAATTTGATGTCACAGTTTTCCATTTTAACATTGAACATAAAATGTAATTTTAAAAATAGAGACTAGTTTTAAAACACATTTATATAATTCCTTCAGCCCAATGATAACAATTCTTTAAAAAATATATTTAGGAGACATCACTAGCCCACTAGTGATGTTAACTAGAGTTAATTTGCAAATTAAGATAAGAATTTCTCAAAATACAAATAAAAGCCTGAAGCCTCCTTAGTGGTGGAATTTGTTGACTAACACTAAAAATGAAGGAAGGAAAATAAATCAAATATATTCCCAAACTTGTTAGTTTTTTTTATTATTATTAAAGTAAAAGTCCAATTCGTTTCTGAATGAAGTGAATTAAATCTTCTCTTTTGGAGAGGGGAGTTATCTGATTGTTTTGGTTTTGGTTTGGTTTTTGGTACTGGAGGTTAAAACACTCTTTGATTTTGAAACAGGGTCTTGCTAAGTTCCTGAGTCTGGCCTGGAACCTATGACCCTACTTGTCTCAGTCTCCCAAGTACTGGGATTACAGGAATGTGCCACCACACCCAGCTAGATATCTTGTTTGGATTTTTTTTCAGTAGCAATGATAAACTTAGGGCTTCAAACATGCTAATCAAGAGTTGCACTGAGCTACAACCCCAGTCTACACTAAACCTTCTGAAATTTCACTCTGAATCTTAGAGTTTGCATGTCTTCCGGCTCATAGAAAACCCAATGATAACACAAATTGAGATGCCTATAAATAAGAGATAAAAGCTAAAACTAGAAACATCCATACTTCCTGACCAGGAAAGACACTGACCTCCAAACATACAGAGCCCACCGTGGCATATCAACAAACCCTCTAAATAGCCCTGTGTCCTAATCCAAATCAGTCCCAATTTAGCAAATAAAAGTAATCACTTGGCCCTGAACATATCCATAGGCTGCAATTCCATTGTGTGTGTCAAGGTCACGCAGAAGGGTTAACATAATCACACTGTAGAGAGCAGAACAAACACAGAGCTCTCCTTCCCACAGCCCGCACCACACAGCTTCTTTTATTGGCGTCTTCATGCGCCCCTTTAACACGGGGCTCTATCAGGCAGACAGGCCTGCCTTAGAGACTCTCTTGGAGACAGTCTCGGGAAGCCTGCACCAGGTTTCTATTTAAACTTCAGATCAGCCCTCCCCTAGGCTTCCTCCGCCCCAGTACTACTTGTTAAGACAATGGGACAGCAGGGGAGGTCTGATCCTGAGTCCAGCCAGCTTAGCCTATCTTGAGAACACAAAAGCTACCCGAGGAGCACAGCCCCCTTCCAGCCCACTGCATGGCAACCACACGGCTCTCACATCATCAGACTTCCAGACCTACCGAAATCCTCAATCCAGTCCTCGCAGATGGCTCCAGCGTGGTCTTGGTCTTGGTCGGCTCCTGCCAACTCCTGTTTTGCCAGATGCTGGGAGGGAAGCAAGAGTGCTGCCCTATCCAGAGCAGAGCATTTCCTCTCCTCCTCCTCCTCTTCAAGCCCTACTGCAAATCCCAATGTGCTGGCAAAAGCTTTTAGAATATAGTATTTAATTTAAGAAGGCTCACTGACTTAAAGAGCTCAAGAACTGTTGAATGATACAGACTCCAAGAAAAGTAGACCATCTAGTTTCTGGCCCAAGACCTCATCCAAGCCCCACAACTCATTTTGGTGATTGCTGCAAGGACGAAACAAAAAGTGAAAACGGGAAGGAGTTCTAGCCTCAGAATAAAACATCCTTCCACACCTAGGGGAAATGCACATCTTTCAAAGAGACACAGTGGCATAGTCAGGGGCTCCCAAGGAGGAAAAAGATGATATGGGGAATATATTATTGCCAAAGGATGAAAGATGGGCCTAAATTTTAGTGCAGGGAGTCTGGCCTCCTTCCAGTGGGGCATATTAAAACCAGTATCGGGGTGGTACAGCAGGGGCTGCAGAAGTGACTCGTTCTCCTGACAAATAGCCACCCAAACAGCTGGCAAGCCGCCTGCTCCACCCATCCCCATGATCTCACCACAACATGCAAGCATCTGGCACATTCATCATCTTCGCTGGGGCATGAATGGATGCTTAGGATGTAGATAATTTAGCAGAAATATATGTGTGTATTATCATGCAGATAAGACAATTATTTCATAATAGAAATGGAACCCAAATCATCTTCGCCTGACTTTTGATCCTGCCAGCACTGCAGAAAAACACTCGCTGATATGTTAGATAGCCAGGAAATGGAAGCACAGAAGGACTGAGAGATTACAGGCTGCTCTGTGCCTTGGCGAAGCGTGCTGTGATCTTCGCCCTTTCTTGTGGATATCTGATTTCACAGGGAAAAGGAAAAGCAAAAAAGAGACAAAGAGGTCCTCACCCAGCATGCATAGTTTTTTCTTTCCCATACCAGTGTGTATCTGAAAAATAAACACAATGATATAAATAAAGCAAAAGCATACAAACAGGCCAAATACTATAAAATGATTAAAAGAAAGAGCCAAGAAATTAACCAAAAAGGAAAGACATTTGCAAAATTGACTTTCACGATGATATAACAAATGGGTAGCTTTATTTGGAGTCACACCAGGTTACCTACCTTGTATCCTGTCATGGTGAGTTCACACGCAGATAGATATAAGTAAGCAATAATAATTTACTACATCTGCTTTTAAACTCAGTAAAGGTATGCATCCCATATTCCTTATCTAACATCATAGCTCCAAACTTTTGGTAGAACAACCAATATTGATTTTTCTGATCTAATTGGGTAAGAGTTAGAAAGTGTAGAAGATGTGTAGGAAGTTGAATAGAATGAATGAGAAAAAGTTTGAGCCTGAGACTTCCGGGAAGATGGCGACCGAGAAAAGCAGCGTTTACAAGCCCTGCTAAAACTCGATCTCTATTGCCACAAAATCAGCGCTTTTCATAGCCAGAAAATGCCATCAGCAGAGAAATAAAAAATGAAAACACAAGAAACAGAGAAAGAAAAGACTAGAAGAACAACCAGAGAAATCAAGCCCGCAATACAGCAGCGTGCCCGCACCAGCACCATCTTCCCTCACAGCACCAGAATCCAGAGAGGAAAAGTAAACAAGGAGCTGAAGTGAGCAGCTGTGGATCATTCGGGTGTAATTCAGCAGTTCTTTCAGCGCAAAGAATGTCTAAAACTCCCAGTGGTCAAGCTCATCACGCCTTCCAGGGACTCAGAACAGAGCTCAAAACCAGAAAAGAAATATGCCAGCCTCACTGCCGAGGGCGTGGCAGTGGCACCATATTGCCAGCAGCACCAGCCTCACGGCCAAGGGCATGGCAGCGGTGCCATATTGCCAGCAGCGACAGCGAGTTCACCATGCCCCGCCATAGCTCCTGATCATCACGCACAATAACCGTGAGTGAAACTGTGGCCCCTAAAGGAAAAATTCCTATACTGCACGCCCAGGGTCTTTGATAATCTCCCTATGTCTGAGATTTTGCAGTCCAACCCAGTGAAGGAGTAGCGGTGGCACAGATACCACACCCTAGTCGCTGCTCCCCGTGGGAAAACACCCAGCCCAGCACCCCCACAGTCTCGTGCAGCCTCGATTAACTTCCTGGGTATGAGACTTTGCAATACAACCCAGTAAAGGAGTAGTGGCAGCTGAGATTACAACAGACTCGAGATACAGAGCACCCTAAGTGAAGTCGTAGTGATCCAGGGAAGGCACAAACTTATGAAATCATGGGAAAGAGGAACAACAATAGAGCAATGAATGCCCACAACCCCATATTATCAGAACCTGATAACACAGAAATTCAGAGATCTCCAGAAGATCAAATCAGGAATATAACTGTAGAAATAATACAGGACCTTCGAAAAGAATTTAGAGAGAGTCCAAAGACATAAAGGATGCAATCATTGAGGTAAAGGCCTCAATTCAAAGTATAAACAATCGATTAGACCACATGGAGAATAGAATCTTGGAAATATTTTACCCCATTCTATCATTAACTCTATTTACATTGTCCTTGGATGTACAATTTTTTTATTTTTTAGGAAGTTTGTTTATTCTGTTGTTGCCTGTGCATTTGAAATCATATCCAAGAAATCACTGCCAATTTCAATGTTGTGAAGTGTTATGCAACAGGTTTTCTTCTAAGAGTTTATAGTCTTAAGATTTACATTTAGGTCTTTTATCTATTTTGAGTTAATATTTGTATATGGTGTTAGGTAAGGGTCCAACTTTATTCTTTTTCATGTAATTATTATTTTTCAACAATATTTAGTGAAAAGATCATTATTTCCTTCACCAAATGTTCTTGGAAACCTTGTCAAAAATAACTTGACCATATATGGAAGAATTTATTTCTAGGCTTTTTATTTTACTCCACTGGTTTATATATCTGCCTTTATAGCAGTACTACACTGTTTCAATTAATGTAGCTTTATAAGGTTTGAAATCAGAAAATGTTCATCTTCTAGCTTTGTTCTTGCTAATTTGCTGAGGCTATTGCTAAGTTGTTGAGAGTGGCCTTGAACCTGCGATTCTCTCAACCTTCCAAATACTGGAATTACAGGTGTGTGGCCACCACACACCTAGGTAGGCAATATCTTTTCATGCATTGCACCTAACATAGTTTTAGTCTTAGCTTAAGGCTAGGAAGCTGCAACCTGTGTAAAAGGCATTCAAGAGCCAGGCATGGTGACGCATGTCTGTAATTCCAGTACTTGGAAGATACAGACAAAAGGATCACAGGTTGAAACAGAAGCCCCAGCAAGTAGTGAGACTATTATCAACCTAGTGGGACCCTGTTTCCAAATAAGAAATAAAATGGGTCTGAGGGTGTACTTCAAAGGTAGAATGCCTCTGGGTTCAGTCCCCAGTACCACACATACACACCAAAAGCAGCATTTTGTTTTCACTTTATTCATTTCGCACATTTAAGGGAGTGCAAGCTGCCTTGGCTTTCTTCTAATTCTCCCTTTCAGCCTTGGCAGATGTCAGATCCTCGTCAACATTACAGGGTGCTTAATCATTCTTATAAAGATAAACTTAGGAGTGCTGGACTGATTGGTCATAATTCCTTTGAACCTTTGGTCCTGTTTTGGATCTGCCCATTGCTCTTTTAGCTGTAGAGAAATGAAAGGCCTCTGGGGAGAATGATATCCACATTTGTCACTGACAACTTCGTTTCTCATTTGCCACTGAGGACTTCGTGAAAATAGCTGCCTGACACCTTCTGGCATCAATTGGTCCGTTCCCTGTGAGTAAGCCATGGTACCCGCCATTCCTCCAGCTCAAAGACTGCTGAAGAGGCCTTCATGACAGCCTGGGTCACTGATGACCTGCGGCCCTTGGAAGAGGCATAGGTGAAGGTTGCATAGCAACTGCGCATGTCCACCGGGCAAGAGAAAGATGAAGCAGAGACGCATCTGAAAGGGGGAGGATGATTTTCTATCACAAAAGTTTAAGCACCCCTCCGATTTTCTAAAATATGGCCATCCCTCTTGGAGTCTTGCAGTTCAACCGAGCTGGGAGAAATGTTTCCTTTCCCTGAATCCCCACAGTATTTATTCATTTAACAGGTAAGTGACTACTAAGTGACATGCACATTATGTGCATCTTTATTTTCACAAATAACCTGCAAGGTCATCATCATTATCTTCTCCCCCTACCCCGCACACATACCACCACCACTATTGCTTTAAAGATAAAAAATACTGAGGCAAAATAAGCCAAGTCACTTGGTAATAATCATTATGCCAATGAGTAGGAGGCCTAAATCCAGGCCAAGGTCAGGCCAAAGAGCTTACTCTTCTCACCTAAGAGACAAGTGGTGTTTTCATAGTTCTCACATTCTAATGGAAAAAATAGAAATGATTTGTTTTATTTTTGGAGGTACTAGATATAACCCAAGTACCTCTACAACTGAGCTACACCCCCAGCTCTTTTTATTTTTTATTTCGAGACAGGGTCTTACTAAGTTTTTCAGGCCAGCCTAGCACTTGCAATTCTCCTGCCTTCGCCTCTTGAGTAACTGGGATTAAAAGGGTGCACCACTGCACCCAGCTCTATGTTTATTGATTATTTATTTATTTATTTATTTATATAAGTACTGAGGATTGAACCCAGAGGCATTCTACCTCTGAGCTACACCTCCCCGCCCTTTTTTTTTTTTTTTTAATCTTTTATTTTGAAACAGGGTCTTGCTAAGTTGTTGAGAGTCTCACTAAGTTGCTGAAGCTGGTCTAGAGCCTATGACCCTCCTGTCTTGGCCTCACAAGTACTGGGATTACAAACATGTACCATCACGCTTGGCTTATATATTTCTTTTTAATTATAATTTTTTATTTCAAGTCTTCTACTCGATTATTGGCCCATGAAGGGCAGACAACTGTTCTAAATAATCTCTGTTTCCTTGGGAACGCTCAAACTGTGTGTCACTCCCAGTAAACACTCACTAGGGTAATGAACAGAACCTGTGAACAGGGAGGAGCAAATGAGCAAACAGAGTCAAGGAAGGATCATTATCTGCTTCTGAATCATGAGTCTAAACTGTGAGTCTAGTTTCCTTACAAATACATTTTTATGAGAAGTGCGTTTAAAATGTAGTCATGCATCAGGCGTTGTGGCACACACTTGTAATCCCCGCGCTTGAGAGGCAGAGACGGGACGATCGAGATCGTGCAGGTTCAAAGCCAGCCACGCTGGCTTAAGAGACCCTGTTTCAAAAAAAAAAAAAAAAATAGGTCTGGGAGTGTAGCCCGGAGGTAGAAGGGCTTCCAGGAACCCCAGTACCACAAAAAATAAAATAAAATAAAATGTAGTCATGGTCTTAGATGCTATTAGAAAAAGTCAATGGATAGGCTGGACATGGTGGCGCACCCTAGTAATCTCAGCATTTGGGAGGCTGAGACAAGAGGATCCATGTTCAAGGGCAGCCTCAGCTACTTAGTGAGGCCCTCAGGCAACCTGGTGAGATCCTATTTCAAAATAAAGTATAAAAGATATGGCTATGGGTGTAGCTCAAAGTTAGAATCCCCCTGGGTTCCACCCCCAGCACCGCAGAAAAGAAAAAAAAGAAGAAGCTAATGGATGTAAGTCTGTGAGCCAAACGTTTACAAAGGCCTCAAACTTGCCCATTTTACATTGCTGAATATGGAAATTTTCAGAGGTGCAGGAATTACAGGAAGCCTGTAAAAATTGGCCTAACATTGTAAAATGCTTTTTTTGTTGTTGTTGCAAAGATTTAGGAGCAGAGGATATATACTTGATTCTTCCCAAATTTGATAAACATTTAAATAACAAATAATAGATGCATAAAAAAATGTTCAATATCATTAGCAATCAAGGTGATGCAAATCAAAACTACACAAGATTCCAGAATGGCAGTCATCAAGAAGTCTTATAACAATAAGTGCTGGCAAGGATATGGGAAAATAGGAACTTTTTTGTGTGTGTGGTACTGGGGTTCCTGGAAACCCTTCTACCTCCGGGCTGCATTCCCAGACCCATTTTTATATTTTTATTTGGAAACAGGGTCTCTTAAGCCAGCGAGGCTGGCTTTGAACCTGCGTGATCCTCCTGTCTCCGCCTCCCAAGCGTGGAGATTACAAGCATGCGCCACCACGCCCGGTGAAATAGGAACTCTTTACACTGTTAGTAGGAGTGCAAACTAGTTCAGCCACTATGGGGAACAGTGTGAATAATCCTTAGAAAATTGGGAATGGATGCACCATATGATCTGGCTATACCATTCCTGGGTATCTTTCCAAAGAAGTTGAAACCAGAGAACTACAGTAATATATGTATTTCCATGTTCAAAGCAGCACAATTCACAATAGCCAAAGTATGAAACCAACCTAGGTGTCCATCAACAGATGAATGGATTACAAAATTATGGGAAATACACACAATGGAATTCTACTCAGCAATAAAGAACAAAATCATGTCATTTGCAAGAAAAGGAAGGACCCAGAAAACATTATGTTATGGGAGATTAGCCAATCACAGAAAGTGAAGGTTCATGTTTTCTCTAATATGCACAAGCCAGGGAGTAATTGGGATCGAAGAGGGACTCCAGATAATGGAGGGGAAACTTCAGCGGTCCAGGGAGGAGGTCTAAGGAAAGGGGAGGAGGACGACTGAGGTTCGTTAATGGAAATTCTACCATAACTGTGTGTGTATATGTGAATATACCAACGTCCATCTCAGTACTCTGTTTTGGGAAAGAAGAAAATGGGGAGGCGGTGGGGAGAACACCAAGTGCTGTGTGTATGTATGTCATTATCAACATGATTTACATTATGATGTGAGACTATAATGCACCAATAAAAGCACATAGAAAAGTTTATTTTATTGATGAAAAAATAGCAAATAAATGAAACTTACCAGGAGTACACTAAGAAACTTTACTTCAAAGATGAAAATCAACAACAGACAATGACTCCCATTTCTTATCATAAACATGTTAAGTGTAAAAGTCAGATGAAAGGAACTCAATTCAGAGGGAGACAAAAAGTACTCATAATATAATAGTATGGAAAAATGAGCCCAGTTCAGACTTCACTGAAGGAAAGCCTTATCATTTCACTTGGAATTTATTATTCCATCTCACTGAACTAGATTTTCCTGGAGACTTGAGAGATTTGACCAAAAGGCAAAATCCAGGCAATTCTATTTGGAAAATGGTTGTTCACTAGCAAACATGTACTTAGGCTGTGAGTGTTACTTTATTTTATGTGGAGCCTTGCACTGGGAAAAGTGATATTCTTATATGAGCACCCTCACCAAACCCCCTTTGGTGCTATACATGGGAAGCAGTGAATAGGACTAATGGCTGTGTTTAAATTTGTGCTCTAAACTTTACCACTCTAAATCTAATCTACCATGGATTTAAATACATCTTTCTGGTTTATCTGTCCTTGTAAGTAAATTGTATAACCTGCCAGGATGTAGTAAGGCTTGCAGTGGGACAGGTGTTATATAAGGGGTGTATGAAATAAGCAGGGGGGCCGAGTCACCCACTGAACACACATTGCTGGAGAGTAAGCAGGAGGTTGAGGCAGAACCCTGGGGATGCAGCACTGTTGAGAGCAGGCCTAGCCCGAGGACGCCCCAGAGAAAGAGGGAGAGACGGAAGGGACCAATGCTGAGGGAGCCAGCGGTGTGCTGGGAAATCTGCAGTCCCAGGTGCCTTGCAGGAGGACTGAGCTTGTGTTGGCGGTGGTGATGAAGAGGTCTGAGTGCAGAGTGGAGACCGAGGTCTGGGAGATGATGGTGAACCAGGCAGGAGGCCACTGAGTCCGAAGTCTCCACTGACTCTTACCTGCTAGTGCACACTTCCAAGACATTCACTACCGCTGACAAATACTCAAACAGGCAAGTGACTTACTTTCAAAAAGAAGGAAGGCAGGCAAGGGAGGGAGAGAGACGCAAGAAGGAAAGAGCAGAGATGATTGAATATAACCTTTTTTCTTCTATCTGTGGATTGTAATTCTACAACATAATGAGGTTCAGAGTGATAGAAACATACACACACAGTACTTGGTGTCTCCACCCCACCCCATGTGTAATAGTGAAATTGGTATTGAGAACTTCATATATGAACACAACATTATTCAAACGATTTCCTTGGTTAATGTAACTCTTCCTCACATCCTAATGTGATGGCTGGGGGTGGTAAAAGCAAGAAAAAGGCTGGTGCTCTGGGAATTGTGGTAACTGAATTATAAAAGGATCCCTTAAATTGTGCTGTGGAAGAGAAAAAAAGGAAATCTGAGACAAGTTAGCTGACTTCTTCCAAAATCCAGGAAAGCAGTGGGAGTGGGAGGTATCACCTGGGGTAGATAGGGACCATCAGGGAAAGCAGAGGTAAGGACTTAGGAGGACTCCTGAGAGGCAGGGCAGGGAGCGAGGAAGGGAGGAGCCCCGAGCCTGAGGAGCCTCCCTGTGGCCAGATGGCAAGGTGGGTGTAGGTAAGCTGCAGTACAGAGGGGAAGTTACCAGAAGGCACGCCAATGACCTCAGTTTTCTCAGTGACTCATGAGGTGAGGTTGTCCGCAGGGCACAGGCTTGGAGAATGTTCTGGGGGTGTGGATAGCATGGTTTTAAAACTGTCTGCCACGTAAGCAGCACTGAAGCCAGGAGTGTGGTTCTGTCTCAACACACAGGAAGCCTAGGGACAACCACTTCGTGGGAGCCACACATCCAGCTCCGCGGGGCTACTGCGTGTTTAGCCTTTGCAGAGCATCCCAGCCCTGAACCCCACCCCCGTGTACACAGCATCAGGCCTTGGAAAGGCTGCTGATTTTGAAATGGTATCTTTTCAAAACATGATTGGGATTCTAATTGTGAATTGTTTATGTATGCTCTCAAAGTATATACCTTGTTCTTAGAATCACTCTCTCTCTACATATATAAATGTGTGTGCGTGCGTGTGTGTGTGTGCGTGTGTGTGTGTGTGTGTGTGTGTGTGTGTGTGTGTGTGTGTAGTACTGGGGATTGAATCCAGAACACTTTACCTCCAAGCCATACATCTCCAACCCTTTTTATTTTTTTGTTTTGAGACAGGGTCTCACTAGATTGCTGAGGCTAGTCTCAAACCTGTAATCCTCCTCTGATCCTCCTGTCTCAGCCTCTCAAGTACTGGGATTACAGGTGTACACCACCATACCCACTATATATAATTTAGCAACCATTCATTCAACTTAAATTTGTTGAACATATTCTTTGTGCCAAGAATTATGCCCAACACTGGAGAAGCAAAAACAGATGAAGTGTCTGCTAATATGAAGTGCATAGTCTAATGGCTACTGTAAGAGGATATTCAGACTAATGTAAAATTGTAATATGATTATTAATGCCATAGAGGGAAGTCCATAGGCAAGGAAAGTATACCATCTACATAGGTCAGGGAGTGAGTGAGGATTAATTTCGTCCCACAGATCGCCATGTCCTGTCCTCGTCTCTGCCTCTTCTACATTAACAATTTCTATGAAAGATGAACACCATCACTATGCCTCTCTTTACAGCACCTCAGTCATGACTGTGCACACAGTAGGTGCTCAGTGTGTGTTGGGTGACTGGTGTCATAGAACCGTCATCAGCAGTGTCAGTTATGATGGCCGTAGGACACACCAGAACACTTTTACAGAAAAACTACAGAGAGTCAACCGTGGTAATAATGGACATTCCCACAGCTTGACAGAGACAAAAGGAAGATTCGGCACCTTCATGAAGGCGTCTTAATCTTGGACTTCCAAGGCTGTAAGAAGTAATTTTCTGTTGTTTTTAAATTACCCAATATAAGCTGTTTTGTTACAGTGGCCTGACCAGACTAATATTTTACCATCATAAATGTGTTATATTTTGTGTCTCACTTTTTACTTAATCCATTTTCAAGAGTATTCCATGTCATTGCATATTTTATATCAATCTACTGCCTGATATTTCTTAATCTATGAATCATTTCAATACAGTACTACTGGGGGAATGTAAAAATGGTGCACCCTCTATAGAAAGCAGTTTGGCAGTTCTAAAGAAAGGAGCCAACAATTCTACTCCTACTTATATACCCCAAAGAATTGAAAGCAGGCATTCAAGCAGATTCGTGTACATCAGTATTTATGCCAGCATTGTTCACAGTAGTTAAAAGGTGAAAACAACCCAAATCTCCATCACCAGACAGATGGACAAAATGTGGTATATACATACAATGGGATACTATTCAGCCTTCAAAAGGAAGGAAACTCTGACACATGTTACAACATGAAGGAACTTTGAAAACATGCTGAGTGAAATGAGTCAGACACAAAAGGATAAATGCTGCATGATTCCACTTATATGAGGTAATGACAGCAGTTAAATTCACAGAGACAGAAAGTAGAATAGAGTTTCCTAGGGGCTGGTGAATGGAGGAGCAGGGAGTTAGTGTTTAATAGATATAGAGTTTCTGTTCAGGATGATTAACACTTTCTGAAAATAGTGTAGATTTTATAGGACATTTTGACTATACTTAATTATACACTTTAAATGACAAATTTTACATTATATACAATTTTGCATAATAAAAAAATCCCCCAAACATTAAAGTATGGAAATTTAAAGGAAGTACTAGGTATGACTATATGAATAAACGCCACTATTCTTAAAGCCCTTCGGTGACTCCCCATTTTCTCCTGATCAAATCCCTCTCATTGTAACTGTGCTCTGCGTGTGTCTTTCTATGTCCTTCCTTCTGGAACCCTGTGCCCTAGCCAAGGCACACACTTGCAATCTTCCCGTTACGTGTTGCTTTTACTTGCCCATCTCTGGGATGCTATTCTCAGCTCTCTCCATGCAGATGGAAGACACCTGCTCATGCACCTTGGTCTAGCTGCCTCTAGAGAACTTTTGCCAACATCTACTTCACACCCACACACCCACACATACCCTCCACCAGGGAAATGGCTCCTCTCTCTTCCTTCCCTACTTTCTCCTATGTATATCATCATCATGGACAAAATAACATTTAACACACTTATTTATAGATTTGTCTTCCTGTGCTGTGGCAGGGGTGGGGGTGGGGGATACAAGGCCTTTGTCTTATTTGTGTAGCATAGTGTTCAGATTTCTTGCTCTAGCTATGTGACCTTGGGCAAGGCATGTAAACATTTTTAGGTATAAGCTTCATCTTCTATACAATGGGAATAATAATAATAGCCTTTGTGTCATAGACTAGTTATGAGGAATAAATAAAATAATGCATGTGAAGAGAGTCTAATACACAATAAACAATAAAATTTCTGGAGAAAGGAAGTACATAACTGGGAACAATTGTTCAGTGATTCAAGGGTTGAATGTTTAAGGTCAAGAGTTTTCAAGAGCAAATGACCTAATATCAGATACATACTTGGAAAGGGGTAGCAACAACAGGATAGGGAGCTTCTTGGGCCTCTGTAACTATAATGCAGTCAAAATATTTTTACAGATGTTCCAAGTTTTAAGTTTCTGCCACAAACTCTTTCGCATCCTTCAGAACCAGCCAGATACTCCTACAGAGGTCTTTGTAACTACAGAACATAGACCTTTTGGAAAACAAAAACACAAAAGCAAAAATTCAATGAAACAGACAAGAAAGGCTTATTGCAATTGGCTTCAGTACTAAAACAGTACAGGGCCTTCTTGTTCTAGGCAATGTAGGGTGGTTCTCCTATAGACCTTGGAGACATCCTGGATTGAATTTTCTACACTGATGCATCTACACAAAAATTATGGCAAATTACCCTTGCTTGTGGAGATTACATCAGCAAGTAACCCCTTTCTCCAACTCAGTTGGAGTTTGAGTGTGAATTTTACTTTACATGCATAGACACTCAAGTAGACACACAGCTGGTTTGTGCAAAGTAGACAAGCATTATGTGACACATACACATCATTCCTTAGAAGGCAAAACTCATCACCACCAGCGTCCTCCTAGTAACTGAACCCGATTTTGATGTAGTCCATGAAAGCTGCCCCCCCCAGGGGTGGAGCCTGTGACCCAGGCCTAAGCCTTCCAACAGCTTGGGTTTTGTTTTGTTTGTTTGTTTGTTTTTTGTTTGTTTGTTGTGGGTCTGGGGATGAAACTCAGGGGCATTCAACCTCCGAGCTACACCCCTTGCCCTATTTTTTTTTCTTTATTTTGAAATAGGTTCTCACTAGGTTGCAAAGAGCCTCACTAAGTAGCTGAGGCTGTCTGCGAACCATGATCCTCCTGTCTCAGCCTCCCAAATGCTGGGATTACAAGCGTGCCCACCATGCCCGGCTTCAGCAGCATGTTTTATTTCCCTGCTCATTGATGTTCATGGATCATATATGACTGAGTAGCCAGTGAGATGCATTGACGGTTTTTACTGCATATTCTGAGAAGAGGAGACTCTGACTCAAGACATAACATAACGAATGGGTTTCCAGAGATCCTTTTGGTGTCCATAAGATTCAAGCGGAAATCAAGATAATGGAAGGCAGACAAAGAAATCAGAATAAAAATGGTCAGGTGCCACTTCCATGCTGCCTCCCCGATGCAGTAAGGCCTGAAGCTAGTCCTCCTCTTTGCAGCTTCTGTGAGTCACAAATTCCTTTTGTGACCGAGCCAGTTTTGGCTGGGTTTTTCTGTGACTGAAACTAAATAATCCCAACAGGCACTCATCAAAGCTACCCTCCCCAGTCCAGAGCTCCACACTCTGATTCCATAAAAAAGATAAACCAGTTTTCCTAGCAATTCCCTATGGGAATGAATCAGGGCACATTCAAGAGGCTTAGTGTCCAGGCAAGGAAATCTCTCCTTTGGGGATGCCTGTGGTTCGCATTTCTGTGTGGGCCAGGAAACACTTATAAATTTCACCTGTTGACACATTTTCTTTGCAAACGTCTGTGCTACTAAAGGGGGGCAGGGTGGATGGGGTGAGCCGGAAACAGAGGTTGAGAAGGGAAGGCACGAGGCAAAATATGAATGATGGTGCAGGAAGCAATATAGCTGATGGCCTTATAGCAAAGGGCTATCATGTGGGTATATGCAATGTAAATTCATGGTGGCGGAACTAATCAGGCAATGTTATCTGATATAAAACTACAAGAAAAAGGAAGAGTCTCTTTCCTACTCTCCTGGTTTGATATGTCTGAAAACCCTTAGAAGCCCAGCTGGCATGTTAGAAGTATCCAAACAAGAGCCCTGCCTGCAGATTGCCCTAACACGGGGAGCCGAGCTCTGGCGTGTTTTCCAGCCACCAACTGTCATTTCACTGTCATAATGAAGCTGGATTTTTGGTCTATAAAATCCTGAACAGGTTCTGCATTGAACACAAAGCCCAAGCGTGCTGAAGCTTGACGGTAAGAGGAAGGGAGTTTCTCCAGTCCTTCTGAGTAATAGAAGCTGGTCTCAGGGGCAGAAGAGGCTGTAGGAGCAGAAACAGAGTCTAAGAGAGTACTGCTTCCAAGAAAAGAAAAAGTCCAAAGCAATACTCTGAATGGCCTGCAGAAAACAGTAGAGTCTGCAAGCATGGGGCATGGACTTTGGCAGCAGCCTGTTTCAAAGCCTGCTCTCATTCCTTGCTGCTCTGTGGTCTTAGACTAGTTAATTGGTCTCTGTGAATTTATTTCCTCATTTGTAAACCTAAATTACAATTCTTGGGATGAGTAAATTAGTTGAACTATATTAAGATATGTAGACTCCATGGCCCACACTAAGAAATCAAATGCAGTAGTTTCTTCTTTATCTACTGCCCATTTCCCACAGTTTCACTCACACAGTCAACAGCAGCCTAAAAATATTTAATAAAAAACTTCAGAAATAAATATCTCATAAGTTCAACTTATGTGTTGTTACGAGGAGCATGACGGCATTTCACACTGCCTGCTACACCCTGCCCAGGACATGAGGCATTCCTTTGTCTAACACGTCCACGTAGTATACGCTACTCACCCATCAGTCGCCTAATAGCCATCTTGGTTTTCAATCAATTATCATGGTTTCATGGAGTGTGTATTTAAGTAGCCTTTATTTTGCTTAATAGCGGCCCTAAAGTACAACAGTAGTTTGCTGGCAGTTTTATTGCAGTATATTGTTATATTTCTTCTATTTTATCATTAGTTATGTAGTTCATCTCTTGCTATGACTAATTTATAAATTAAACTTTATTCTAGGTGTATATGTATAGAAAAAGCATAGTATATGTAGGTCAATTTCAAACATCCTGTGGGGATCTTAGAAAGCATGCTCTGTAGGTATAGGGGACCTGCTATAAATGGTAACCACATGGTATCACTTAGTATGTGGAGATGTGTTGAATGTGGGACTGTAAGTAGCTAGACATGGAAACTTTGTTTTCATTTGACAGGGTGAAATCAATGTTCAGCTTATTCTAATGTGATTTTCTGTGTCATATTAAGAGAAAATACCAATCCAACATTTCTGCATTTCTCTAGATTCTTCTAAGCCCAGGAAAATGTTTTCCCCTAAACTGCTGAACAACTTCCTGTGTATCAGACTAGTTAGATATAAACCTAAATCCAAAGATTTTCATTGGATCATCAGTTGTTCAAGAATAAGGTTTAGGTTTTAATCATCCTTTTAGACCAAAATCATAGGGAGTATTTGTATCCAGAGTATATAAAGACCTCTCATCACTCAATAATAGGAGAGCCAAATGCCCCAAAACAACGGACAAGACTTCCGGGAAGATGGCGACCAAGAAAAGCGGGGCTTAAAAGCCTTGCTAACAACCAATCTCCATTACCACAAAATCAGCGCCTTTCATAGCCAGAAAACACCATCACCAGAGAAACAAAAAAATCACCAGGCTCCAGAGAGAAAGCGGTCTGAGAACAGAGCTTAGAGCCACAGAGGAGATACACCGGCCTCACGCCCGAGGACGCGGCAGCAGCGCCATACTGCCGGTAGCAGCGGCGAATTCACCGGACGGCTACAGCAAGCCGAGGTGAGCCACTGCGGAACAGCCAGGCGGGATTTTTCAGCGCAGGGTACATCTAAAGCTCCCAGTGGCTGAGCTCAGCACACGCTGCAAGAACTCAGAGTGGAATTCAAAACCAAGAAGAAATAAGCCAGCCTTACTGCCGAGGGCGTAGCAGTAGCGCCATATTGCCACCGGCAGCAGCAGCAGCAAATTCAACAAGTCCAGTAGAGCTACATCTGCGAACTCAAGAACAGTGAGTCAAATTGCGGGCCACATAGGAGAAATCCCAGTACTGTACTTCCTGGGACTTGACCCAGTGGGGGAGTGGCGGTGGCAGAGATATCACACCATATGAGAACGTGCAACCTGGCACCCCCCCATAGTTTAAAGCAGCCTCTATCAACTCCCTGGGTCGGAGACTCTGTGATACAACCCAGTAAAGGAGTAGTGGGGCCTGAGATACTACAGACTCGAGATCCAGAACACCTTAAGTGAAGTCATAGTGACCCAAGGGAAGAACCCAGAGAAGGCACAAACTTCCGAAATCATGGGAAAGAGGAATAATACTGGAGCAATGAATGCCCACAACCCCACAACATCAGAACCCGATAAAACTGAAAATCAGAGATTTCTAGAAGATCAAATCAGGAAAATAACTGTAGAAATAATAGAGGTGCTTCGAAAAGAACTCAGAGAGAGCCAAAAAGAGATAAAGGATGCAATTAATGAAGTAAAGGCCTCAATTCAAAGTACAAACAACCGATTAGACCACATGGAGAACAGAATCTCGCTCTTAGAAGATGATCATTCCAAAAATGAACGCATAGTTTCTAATCTAGAAAAAAATATCCAACAGCAGGAATCTGATATTGAAGAAATATGGGCCCATTTTAACAAAGCTAACCTAAGAATAATTGGAATAGAGGAGGGAAAAGAAAGTGAAACCAAAGGGATCAACAATCTCTTCAAGGAAGTAATAGCAGAAAATTTTCCAAACATAGAGCAAGAGGTTGATACACAGGTCCAGGAAACTTATAGAACTCCCTTTAGACAGGATCGGAGAAGAGGATCCCCACGGCACATAATTGTCAAAATGACCAATGTGGAAGCCAAGCAGAGAATCTTAAAGGCAACAAAAACAAAGGGCCAAGTGACATTCAGAGGCAAACCAATTAGAATCACTCCAGACTTCCCAAACCAAGTCATGAGAGCCAGAAGGGCTTGGAGTAACATATTCCAAACTCTGAAAGAAAACAACTTCCAGCCAAAAATTTCCTACCCAGCAAAACTTTCTATCAAATTAGATGGAGAAATAAGAAGCTTCCATGACAAACAGAAACTGAAGGAATTTTTGTCTTCAAAACCAGTACTAGAGAAAATACTCAAAGAGATTAACTACAAAGAAGAAATAGGTAACACACACCAGAACCAGAGAAACAAGATTTTTCATCCAACAGACAACTAAGATTGGTTATCTGTGGAGATTCATTACTTATGTTAGTCTTTTACCTATCTCTAAATGGTATTGTTTGCCTTTATTGTTGTTAATTTTTAGGATTTCTAGTTGGAATATTAATATACCTTCAGATATAGCATTTGGAAATATTTTATCCCATTCTATTAGTAACTTTTAACTCTGTTTACATTGTCTTTGGATATACAATATCTTTTTATTTTTTAGGGAGTCTGTATACTCTTCTGTTGCCTGTGCCATTGAAATCATATCCAAGAAATCACTGCCAATTTCAATGTTGTGAGGTTTTATGACCCAGATTTTCTTCTAAAAGTTTATAGTCTTAAGATTTATATTTAGGTCTTTTATCTATTTTGAGTTAATACTTGTATATGGGATTAGGTAAGGGTCCAATTTTAATATTTTTCATGTAATTATTATTTTTCAACGATATTTAGTTAAAAGATTATTATTTCCACCACCAAATGTTCGTGGAAACCTTGTCAAAAATAACTTGATAATATAGGGAAGAATTTAGCTCTAGGCTTGTATTTAACTCCAATGGTTTATATATCTGCCTTTAGAACAGTACTACACTGTTTCAATTATTGTAGCTTTATATGGTTTGAAATCAGAAATTTATATATCTTCTAGCTTTGTTCTTTTTCAAGATGGTTTTGGGTATCTAGAATCCATATTCCATATTAGGATAGATTTTTTTCTGAAAAATAAATATATAAATATATGATAGTTTCACCTAAAAAAATAGAAAAAAAATATTCTCTGGTAAGAAAGAAAGCAAAAAGAAATATTGAAATGTTATCTTTAAGTCATCAAAAGCTTGGTATCAGACAAATGAAACTGTTATGTGAGATTATCATTTTTAATTTTGGATAAATTGCTATAATACTAGATGTCAACCACTAAGCCAAGCATGGGAGGGAGGGATGGGGAGAGAATGGGGTGGGGATTGGGTGGGGGCTGACTGGGCGATGTGTGCATGTATGTCTACAAAAGTTTGTATCCAACTATGATGTATGAATACAGTGTGCCAATAAAATAAATTTAAAAAAAAAACGGACAACAGATTTGAACTTACACCAAGAAAGATAGATATCAGGGTGCCTTTGCTCACACCCATAATCCCAGGTGCTACCTGGGAGACCGAGGCAAGACCATGGCAAGTTCAAGAACAGCCTGGATGACTAGGCAAGACCCATTCTCAAGTAGACAAATGAAGGGCTGGGGTCGAGGCTCAGTGGCAAAGCACCCCCTGGGTTTGGTGATGGGGGGAGAGAGAGAGAGAGGAAGAAGAAGAAGAAGAAGAAGAAGAAGAAGAAGAAGAAGAAGAAGAAGAAGAAGAAGAAGAAGAAGGAGGAGGAGGAGGAGGAGGAGGAGGAGGAGGAGGAGGAGGAGGAGGAGGGGGAGGAAGGAGAGAAGGAAGAAGAGGAGGAAAGGGGGGAAAGGGGGGAAGGCAAGGGAAGCAAAAGGAAGGAAAAAGAAAGATGGCATTTGCATGCAAAAAGTCTCTCAACATCATTAGTCACTAGACATTAGGGAGATGTTATATCCTGCAACACATTTATTAGAATGTCTACAAAGACAAACCATATTAAATTTTAGTGAAGATATGGAAAAACTAGAACTTTCATATCTTTCTGTGTATAAATATAAAATGGTACAACCAAATGAAACAGTTCAATGGCTTCAAAGCTTAAATATATAACTATTCTATGATCCAAGTTTTCTACCTCTAATTATTTATACATAAAAAGTATAATAACTTAAATACAGATGTTTATTGTAATTTTATTTGTAACATTCAAAACCCAGAAATAAATGTCCATCAAAAGATGGATAGAAGTTGGGCGTGATGGTGCATGCTTCTAATCTCAGCATCCGGGAGGCTGAGACAGGAGGATCGCAGTTTGTGGAAAGCCTCAGATTCTTAGTGAGGCTCTCTGCAACTCAGTGAGACCCTGTTTCAAAATAAAGAATAATAAATAGGGCTGGGGGTGTAGCTCCGAGGTAGAATGTCCCTGAGTTCCATCCCCAGTACTGAAAAAAAAAAGTGAATAAATAAACAAACCATACAATATCCATATGATAAAATACCACTCATTCATAGAAAGGAATGAACTCTTGAAATGCACAAAGAGCTGGATGAATGTCAAAATAGTTACACTGAATGGAAGAAGCCAGACTTAAAAAAAAAAGGGTATGTACTATGTAATCACAATTATATCAAATTCTAGCAAATGCAAACTAATAAGGTATAACAGAGAGGAGACCCAAGCTTGCCTGGAAAAGAGGGGATGAGGCAGGGAGAGTCAGAAGCAGAGTGGATCAGGAAAAAAAAAAGGAAAGGAAGGAAATTATTTAGGGTAGTAGTCAGATTCACTCCCAATTACTGAGATTACAGACATGTGCCACTATGCCCGACTAAATTGTACACTTTTTAAATATGGAGTTTACTAGGCATCAATTCTACCTCAATTTCGAAACAAAGGGCTTGTATTTTTATGGCAACAGAATTTGGTGGTCAATCAGAAATATCATTCACGTGTGGTCTCTTTTTAACATTTTGCTCTTCTCTCTGTTTGCGTGTGGTCTGTCCCACAAAGGTCCATATACTGGAGGCTTAGTCCTCAGTGTGGCAATATTGAGAAGGCCGGACCTTTAAGAGGTGGGGCCTAGAGCAAGGTAATTAGGTCAACAGAGAAGCTGCCTTTGGAAGGGATCAATGCTGCCCCAGCAGGCTGTTAGGTTGTTTGAAAGCAGGGCTGCCCCGTACACTCGGCTCCTTGTGCAGGCTGCTCATTCCTGGCCCTTCTGCCACGTTGTAACATGCAAGGGGGATCCTCACCAGAGGCTGAACACATGGGGCTGCCTGGCCTTGGACTTTAAACATCTAAAACTGAGTTAAGTAAAGCTCTTAAATAAGTACCCAGCCTTCTGTATTCTGTTACAGCAACAGAAAATGGGCTAGTGCAGCTATTGAGTTCTGGAAGATTCTGAATTAGAGGAAGGAAGACAGTGGAAGGAAGATTCCTGGTGATAAGAGAATGATCTGCAGCTCCATCCCCAGCTTCTGGCTGCCATCTCTGACCTTGATTCTTTGCAGCAAACACATCCCACCCTTCACAATCCCATTAAAATCCTGCTCTCAAGCCGGGTGTGGTGGCTCATGCTTTTAATTCCAGTACTTGAGAGGCTGAGACAGGAGGATCACAGGTTCAAAGCCAGCCCCAGCTACTTAGTGAGGGAGGCTCTCAGAAACATAGTACTGAGACCCTGTTTCCAAATAAAATATAAAATAGGGCTGGGAGTGTAGCTGGAAGTAGAAAGCCCCTGGGTTGCATCCCCAGTACCACAAAAATAAATAAAAATAAAAATCCTGTTCTCACTACCAATCCACTGGGCCAGCTGCCAATGACCTCACTCACCAGCCTCAGCTCTGACACTCCACTCCTTCCCCTAAAGCTCCCTGACATTGTGCCCCTGAGTGATTCAGACCGAGTTTCTAGTTGGATTGGTGCTGATCTGGCCCAGCCCTGGCCCACTGGGTTGCTTCACTTTCTCTAACTTTTCAACAGAGTAAGAAAAGTTACTGTTTGTGTGCATCTCGTTGAAACTTGCTTAAAATGTCTCCCTAGCTTTTTTAGCATAGCCAATGGGACTTTTCCCCCAAGAGTCACTCAAAAGACATCTCAAGCCCTAACCAGCTGCAGCTGCCGCACTGCCTCCCCCCAGCACCGCATGTTGGTTTGGGTGGTGCTCTGGAATCTTCCTAGGTGAAAGGCCGAAATATATAAAGGCATCATAATGGAATTCTAGAGGGCTTGGGCAGGATTATTCTAAGAATTTTATCCATCCACTTCTAGCCATTTCTTCTGTTGATCTTTAGGATTACTACAGGAACAGCCCAGGCTTTTGCTGATTTATCCCAGAATATCATCCTCGTGGGTGCGTGGTTGTATAGTATTGCAAATGCAGAGTTCTTTTTATTTCCTCTGACTGGCTCAAAGTGGGATACCGAACTAAGTACGAAATAAGCCTCTATAAGAATGAGAAGATTTATGGATTATAATTGATTCTCATAAACTAAGTTCGGGAGAACTGGGAGAATTTTCAACTCCCTGTAACATGTACTTAGGCCTGAGAAACAGTGAACCAACGAGAGAGAGAGACAGAGAGACAGAGAGACAGAGAGACAGAGAGACAGAGAGACAGAGAGAAAGAAAAAAAGTAGTGTGCTAAGGCCAGCTCAGCTTGATCAGTGGAAATTGTGCTAACTGGAGAGATAGCTGCCAACAAATCAAGGAAATGCTGGAGCGGCCAGGTGGAGCAGAGACAATGCCAGGTTATGGACGTTGAACCCATCAGAACAATGGGGGTTGTCCTGTGGACTGAAGCCTTTACCCCTTGAGTTCTTGCAGCAGAACTAGCAAAACCAAACTGCAGAAAACCCTTTCTGCAGCCAGAATTCTTGGTAGGCAGTCATGTGGGGGTAATTGTGTCTTTGTCCAGCTCTGCTCCCTCCTCACCCTGCAGCAATCTGATTTCTGCCTGAGTGGAAAGAACAATTGCTGCAGTTGGATCTTCTTAGAGTCTGTGGGGTGGGGGAGGAGGTGGCGCTCGGCCAGCAGGGACGCGCCATCTGACAAAGGCCCTGCGGCCTACCTTTCCCTGCACGGAGAAAGGCTGGGAGGAAGCCCAGGTGGGCGCAGGGCTAGCTGATGTCAGCTGTGTGATTTCTCCTTCAATGGCCAACTTAACCCTCACCTCCATTTGTAAGACATGAATTAGAAACCCTTTTTAGACAGGGTAAGGAATCAAGGAGAATAGTTTACAGAATCATTTGATTTCATGAAGGTTCATAAATTGCTGAAGCTTCTCATCTCCATCATGGTGGGCTGGAGATCTGTTTGTATGTCTGCCTGAGGGTGGAGAACTGATTGACTGGTGAGCAGAGCCGGGTCAGCTGCATGAGGGCCAATGTCATGAATTAGGAGAGTCGGGGACTTGGTGGTAAATGATAGCCAGGGCTGAGAGACAGAGAGAAGTGTGAGAGTGCCTGATCTTTTTCTTCCTTTTTTATTTATTTGTATTTTTTGGGCAGTACCCAGGGCATTATACCTCCAATCTACACCCACACCCCTATTTTGTTTTTTTATTCTTTTATTTTGAAACAGGTCTTACTGAGTTGCAAAGAGCCTCACTAAGTAGCGGAGGCTGTCTGAGAACTGCAGTCTTCCTGTCTCGGCCTTCCAAATGCTGGGATTACAAGCGTGCTCCACCATACCCATCTGAGAGCTCCTGATCTTGACTGCCTCAGGCCATGAGAATACTTTAGTGCAGTATGCCATTTTCAGATGATTTATAAGATAATAGGGATAATTTGATTTTTTTTTCTATAAACTTTCTATTTTTGGTCTCTTTCTCTCTCTTTTTCTTAAACTGGGGTTGAACCCTGGGGGCTCTGTACCTTCCAGATATCCCCAGTCCTTTTTAATTTTAAAACAGGATCTTACTAAGTTGCTTAGGTTGGCCTCAAACCTGTGATACTTCTGTCTCAGCCTCCCAAGTACTGAATTTATTGGCATGCTCCACCACAACCAGCCTCTTCTTCTCTTTTTAGGTGTTTAATTTTAATTGAGAAGTCAATAAAATAAAAAATAAAAAACAAATAGCAAGTAGCAAATAAATAAAATGGGTAACAGAATTTGACAGATCTCTTGAGACACCCCACTGAGTATTCCTGAATATTTTTGGAATAGTAACTTGGCCAGTGTCAAAAGCCTCTTGATTTTGGCCACAGAAGGCAGGAACTATGACTTGTGTGCTCAAACACCAGCATTCTGCCGAGCTGAATTTCCCAGCCACCCTTGCAGGGAGGTGTGGCTGTGGTCCAGCTTCAGTACTGCTCTGGCCAATGGAAATGAGTAGAGCTGATATGCACCAGCCTCAGGTCTGGATCATAAAACACATGTGGTCCTCCATGAACCTTCTCTTCCCAGCTGTTTATAGAATGAAAAAATGCTTGGGATCATGCTAAGAGCCATGTGTTAAACCCAGTAGAGACACAGGCAGAAGAAGCTCATGCTCCTGGTTCACATCATGGAGGAGAGCTGCCCAACGAGAGGTACAGCCTCGGGATCTTACAGGAGCAGGAGCTACAATTTTAGCATGGAAAACCGCTCAACAATGGTCGGGACTTGTTGCAGCAGCTAACACTCCTTTGATCCCTATATAAGAGGTTCAGTTCTGCTCACCTCGTAGAGGTCATGATGTGAGTCAGGAGCACACAGCCAGGAGGACGAGCACGAGTCTCCTCAGGAAGAATCTCAATCTCTCTCTCTCTCTCTCTCTCTCTCTCTCTCTCTCTCTCTCTCTCTCTCTCTCTCATTTGCTTGTTTCTTTGTTGAGGTACTGGGGATAAAACCCAGGGGCATTCTACCTCCCAGCTACACCCCCAGCCCAGCCCTATTTGTTTTGTGGGGGGGTGCTGGGGATGGAACCTAGGGGCATTGTACCTCCAAGCTCCCACCCCAAGTCTTATTTTAAGTCTTCTGGTTTTGTTTTTGTTTTTTTGAAACAGGGACTCAATGAGTTGCGAAGGACCTCCCTAAGTAGCTGAGACTGTTTGCGAACCCGCGATCCTCTGGTCTCTGCCTCCTGAATGCTGGGATTACAAGCATGTGCCGCTACACTGGACTCTAGTCCTATTTTTTACTCTTTATTTTGAAACATGGTCTCACTGAATTGCAAAGCACTTCACTAAGTAATAGCTGAGGATGTCTGAACCACAATCTTCCTGTCTCGACCTCCTAAATGCTAGGATTACAAGCATTTTCTGCCTTGAATCTTGAATTTGAATTTTCTGTCTTGTAATCTGTGTCCAATTCATGGGAAATGTGGAAAGAATTTAGAAAATCATTATACAACTTAGAAAGCAGAATTTAATTGTGGCAGGTCATGGTGGCACACACTTGTAATTCCAGCATTCAGGAGGCAGAGACTGGAGGATCATAGTTCAAGGAGAGCCTCAGCTACTTAGCGAGGCCTTTCACAACTCAGTTAGACCCTGTTTCAAAAAATAAAAATAGAAGCTGGGTGTGGTGGCACACGCTTGTAATCCCAGCATTGAGAACCTCTGCAACTCAGTGAGACCCTGTTTCAAAATAAAGAATAAAGCACCAGGTATGGTGGCGCACACATGTAATCCCCGCACTTGGGAGGCAGAGACAGAAGGATCTCATAGGTTCCAAGCCAGTCTCGCTGGCTTAAGAGACCCTGTTTCCAAATAAAAATATAAAATAGGTCTGGGAGTGTAGCCTGGAGGTAGAAGGGTTTCCAGGAACCCCAGTACCACCAAAAAAGAAAAAAAAAAGAAAAAAAGAAAGAAGGAAAGAAAGAAAGAATAAAAAATAGGGCAGAGGGTGTAGCTCAGAGGTCAAATGACCCTGGGTTCCATCCCCAGACCCGCAAAATAAATTAAAAAATTAAAAAAAAAATAGGACTGAGGGTATAGCTCAGAGGTTCAATGCCTCTGGGTTCCACCCCCGGGTACTGAAATATATATATATATATATATATATATATATATATATATATATATATATATATATATATAACCTTACAGAATGGAGAAGGGTAAATTTTCTAGTTAAAACATTCCTTGTCAACCAGTTGTGGAGAGGACCAAAGTACATTAGCAAAAAAGGTGAAGGATAGGTTTTATTATGTGGTTTATTCACAATAAATAGAAAGTAGGCTAAGCAACCACATCCTGCCAGAAATCCTCAAAGACTTGACTCTGTGAATATAGAAAATGCATATATTTGCCTGGCATCTGTTGGGGTACTATAACAATTTAAAGTGCTTATGTCTGGGGGCAGTGGTGCATATCTGTAACCTCAGTATTTTGGAGGCTGAGATAGGAGGGTCACAGATTCAAGGACAACCTCAGCAACTTATGAGACCCTATTTCAAAAATAAATAAAAAGGGCTGAGGATGTAATTCAGAGATAGATGCCCCAGGGTTCAATCCCCAGTATCAAAATTTTTAAAAAGTACTTGAAGATGTTTAAAATAGTTTGTGTGTGTGGTACTAGGAGTGGAACCCAGGGTCTTTTTCTACCTCCGAGCTATACTCCCAGACCTATTTTATACTTTATTTGGAAACAGGGTCTCACTAAGTTGCTGAGAGCCTCACTAAGTAGCTGAGGCTGGCTTCGAACCTCTGCAATCCTCCTGTGTCAGCCTCCCAAGTGCGGGGATTACAAACGTGCGCCCGGCTTTAAAATAGTTATTTTTCTAAAGTGCTTTAATTTTACCCATCATACCAATATGTTTAGTCTTCTAATGTTAACTATACATAATTATCTGAGCAACAAGTAAATTTTTAGTTCAACTTCTGTGAAATGTTGTGAATTCCAAGCGCATGGCACTATATTTGGTGAGGCTTGTTGAACTGGTATCGTTCTATTCCAGGATGGGGGTGTGGAGTACAGAAATGGAAGGAAGTGGCAGCCTCGGGTTAAGATGAAAGGCCCCACACAAGGTGTGTCTCCTCCAAGAACAAAAGGAAGCCAGAGGTAGAAGCAGGCAATGAAGTAAGGATTTGGGTGGGATTTACAGCAAGGCCTGTGGGGCACAGAGGCTGCAGGGCTTTGCCCTCCTGACTGGTTTGCTTAGAGTAGGCAGTCAGGGATGACCACCACATTATGATTTATCTATTGGGGAACAGGATGAGTAGCTCAGAGATCTTCCCGAGGCTGAGTCATGCAATTATTTGTCCAGAGTTGAAAGAAAGATGAAACAGGCTAAGCAACCTATCTGCAAAAGAACAAGAACAGTAAAAAAAAAAAAAAAATGCTTTCCCTTTTAACCCCCTGGGAAGACACCCAAAAGAGGTGGCAGCCTGTATTTTCAGATCCAAAAGGCAGCAGGAGTGTAGCTATGCGCCAGCAATTTAAGACACTGCAAGTTCTGTGAGGCTGGCCCTTTAATAACAGTGCCAGGCCAGAGAAACCTCACCCAGCAGAATCAGTTGGTTTGTTTTAGCAACTGCTTCCCAGGCCCTGGTCTCTCATTACTTGGTCTGCATTCCCCACATGCTGACCCTGTCCTCTTCTGAGCCCAACACAGTCCCCCACTTGGTTTTTATGATCTCCTGAGAACTCCCAGTACTGAGCCCTGGTGGCCTGCAGGATGCCACATCTTGGGTCATGGGTGAAATCTGATGCCTTCACCCAGCTTCTCTGGTTGCAACCTTACCTGCCCCAGATTTCAGGCCTGCGTCAGAGACTGCTCCAGGAGGAGGGAGGGAGGTGACCCTGTTTGGCCATGGCCAGGCTGGCCTTCCTGAGGCGATACTAGGCAGCTAAGAATAGTCCTGAATGCAGAAGTTGCTTCGTAAGGTTTCCTGTAGAGAGCTGCACTCCCGCTGTTGGGCAACAGTCTCCCACTACTGAGTACTGGGGTTCAGAGAAATCTCCCTCCATTAGCTAGGCCATTTTGGATGCAAGAGATAGAAGCCTAGTTCAAGCTAGTTTGGAATAAAGGATTTATTGGTTGGGAAATGAAGGGTGGGTGTTCATGAGAGCAGCAGGCTTTGGGGAGAGCTGGATCCAGAATGGCTCAAAGGCTATTTTTGCGGGTCTTTCTTTCTGCATCTTTGAAGCAGTGATTCTAGTGTTGACAAGCAGCATGTCTGCAAGAAGCCAAGGCTTGCCTCCTGACACCAAGGACTCTGGAGCAAGGTGCTGATCTACTCTAGCAGCTTCAGGCAGGACAAAAGGTCCAGAGCGTGCTCTCATGGGCCCAGCCTGCACCACACACTCCTTTCTGAACCAACCAATGAGGCTGGCAGGAGACAGTGGGCCAGGCCTAAGCCACTGCTCACCCTGTGGCTAAGACTAGAGTCCAGAAGCCCCAGTCAAACCATATTGAGCGGGCTTTCCAAGTAAAACATGGAGCCCACTGACAGCCTCCACTCTGCCATGCCCAGTGGTCAGTTTTGTGATTTTTTAGTCCTTTTATTAGTTAACATGGAGAATAACCACTCTTACCTCCTTAAAATATTGCATTACTTTCCACCATGCCTCTTGATTTTCTTTTTTCTTGTCTTTTTTTTTTTTCCTGAGGATTGAGGCACTAGTCCTGAGACATTCTACCTCTGAATAACACCCTCGGCACTTTTAATTTTTTAAATTTGAAACAGGGCCTTGCTAAAGTTGCTGAAGCTGGTTTCAAACTTGCGATCTCCCTCCCTCATCCTCCCAAGTACTGGGATTATAAGCAGGCACCACCACGCTGGGCTTGACTTTCCTCCAAAGAGGGCCCTCTTTCCCAGATTCCCTGGTCTTCCTCGTTGCCCTGACCTCCTGGTACTAGAGGCCCCAGAGCTCAGTCCTTGCTCTCGGTCTCTTCTTTCTCCATCTGCCCTTCATCAGTAATCGCATTCTGTCTTGTGACATTAAATGCGACCTATCAGTTGCAGGCGCCCAACTTCATAACTCAAGTACTGTCCACTTATGAGCCCAGACTCCACCCCTCTGTCTGTGTGACCTAGAGGCATCTCATGAGATGCCTCCAGCCCTGGCTCCTGACCACCCTCACCCCAGGCTGCTCCCTCACCCCTCCCTGTCGCCATCAACCACAGTGCCTTTCTTGCAGGTGCTCAGGCCCCAAATGTCAAAAACATATCTCTCTCCACCCTTCCCCTTACATGCCATGTCCAGCCCAGGAGAGAATCAAGCCCAGAGTCTCCCTTCACCCACTTCTCCACCTCCCAATCTAGACCAAGCATATCATATCTCACCCTCTCCCTGGGCACCTATCTGTGCCCTGGTCCAATTGTAGTGATCCCTCTCTGTGCAGTCAAGCAGACCCAATCAAATAATGACTTCCACTTGTTAAAACCCTGAATGGCCCTCCACTTACTCAGAAAAACCTTGCAACAGGCTGTGATGCCCTATGACGTCTCCCCACCACCCGTCACAACTCTCGCTCAGGTTCCATCTACTGCCCTGGCTCTCGTCACACCTGCCTCTGGCCACCTCTCACGCTCACCAAGCACAGCTGCACTGCAGGCCTTTGCGCTTGCTATTTCCTCTACCTGGAGTCCTCTTCCTTCAGATTTCTGCATGGCTCCCTACCTGTGTCAGTGCATCATATTTTCAGTCAAATATCCTCTCTCAGGGAAGCCTCTCCTGACCTCCCTGTCTAATATTACAAGCCCCATCTCTGCTACTTTCTAGCTCACTGCGCTGCTTCCCTTATTCCCAGAACAACTGTTACGTTCCCCCATACTTACTCATTCAGCTCAAATACCTCTTTACTCATTTAATTTTTTTATCCGTTGTAGTTTTTAAATTTTCCATTGGTGCATTGCAATTGTGTGTGATAATGAGACTCAGTACTATGTGAATATATGCACATAACATTATTTGGTCTGTTTACTTCCCTGGATAATTTTAAATTTTCATTTATTTCTTTATTCATTTAAGACATGACTTGGTGAATGAATGAAATGGAGTGGCTTTCTCCTCCCCTACCCTCTGCCCCACTGGAGGGTGGTGGCTTCCATTTCCCCTCACCCTCCTCACCCTCAGTCCCCCGTGCAGGGCCCAGGAGGTGGCGCAGGGTCACCAGGCACAGGTGCAGCCGGGCTCAGGAGAGGGCTGGGCTGGCCGGGGACAGATGGCTTTGCAGGCCGGGATGCGGTCGTGGAAGGCGCTGGGCAGGCCAAGCAGCTGTGGGCGGAGGCTGTGCGGCCACAGCCCTCTGTTGGGTTAGCACTGGGAGATGCGTCTGAGAAGAGGACAATCGAGGGGTCGGAAGCACTGGACGCACTAAGGTCAGGGACAGAGCTGAAAGCAACGCCCCGCCAGCTCAGCCACTGACGAATGAACTTCGCCTCTCTGGCACGCTAGTGGAGGACGCAGTGTGGGTGTGGGTGTGGGCTCAGGGCCCAGCTCCACAAGCTGTACCCAGCTACTGGGGGCCCGCCTCCCTGGGACCGCACAGCCACATCGCCTGCCCCTGCTTCCAGGAACCCCCTTCCTCTTAACTCCTACTCAGAAACAGTGTTTCGGCATTATAGAATTTAAAGGTAACTTATTGAAACTCCAGTCCCAGAGTTCTCATCTTATTGGCTCCTTTCTTGGCCCAAAGCCAAGATGGTTGAGTGAGTTTCCCAACCCTCCTGGCTGGCAATGGCTGTGCAAGACAGAATCTCTAAAATTTTCAGATTTGTTTTGTTTGAGTACTGGGGATTAAACCCAGTAGCATCCTACCTCTGAACTACACCCCTGGAGCTGGTTGTTGTTGTTGTTTTGTTTAATTTTGAAACAGGTTCTCACTAAGTTGCTGGAGGTCTCACTAAGTTGCTGAGGCTGGCCTTGAACCTATGTTCCTTCTGCCTCAGCTTCTCAAGTATGGGGAGTACAGGTGTGTCACCATGCCCCACTTGGCCTAGAGTTCTTGACAACCACCCTGCTGGGGAAAGTGGTCTCTATCTTGGAGGACCAGCTGATCACAGGCCAGGCTTGGCTGCTTTATCTGTAAATTAGAATCTCTCTAATGCACTTGCAATCTGTCTCATTCCAGGGAAGAGAGAGAAGACCTGCCTGGAAGGAGCCCATTGACTTCCTCCTGTGTTCCTCTTCCTGCTTCTCAGTGGGTAATGGGATCTGGGGTGGTGGATCAGGTGAAGGGGCTGTGCACTCACTAAACTACCTTCCCAGCAGTTGTGGGGAGGAAGAAAGCTAATTAAGTGTTTTGCTTAAATGTTCTTTTCACTTGAAAGAAATAGCTGCACAGGGATGCAATGGCCTCTCCTCTCCTGCCACTGCTGGGCTGCAGGCCACAGATGATGGTTAAAGACTGGAAGAAAATCCAGGAGGAGGCCATGGTCAAGGGAAGGACTCTTCTGGAGGGTGAACTGTGAAGAGCACCCTGCGGTGTCTAGATCAGCTGTGTGCGTGGATGCCACCTAGAACCTGTGCACAACGGCCCCTGGGTGCTGGTGGCCCTGATCTAGGACAAGAAGAACCCAGGCTTTTCTCTGGCCTGGCATCGCCCTCATTTGGACCAGTGCACTGTGCCCACTGGTGATTTCACTAGTGATGTCTAATGTCAGTTTTCAGCCCAGAGAAGCCCCTGTGGTTTAGAGACCACATCATTTAAGAGAATGATACTGCTCCAAAGATCCCTTGTAGGCAGGGGCACACGACAGGGGACAGAACCAAAGTGTAAGGTGTGTCTCACCCAGACTGGATAAATGAAGAAATAAGTCAGAAATCTCCCCCAATTAATGCACAAAATATACATTTTTGTATAAAGAGGAGTTTGCATGCAAAAGACATTATTATAAACACACACAAGGAAAGAAGGAAAGGGAGAGTGAATGCAGTGGAAAATAAAATTAAACTAAAAAGATCAGTAAGTTTTGAGGTTGGAAATCACCAATAATATTGTATGAGGCTGCTTAAGTTCAGACCCCAAAGAGTTAAGTCCAGTCTCAGCTAAATAACAGCACCTCCTGATAAGTCTAGAGCCGTTCAGCATTATTGTGCTAAGATAATAGCAGCCTTATTACAACAGAGCGTGCCATATACATTAGTGCCCACACAATGTCACCTGTCTGTGAATTCAGCAGAATTTCCTTCACAGAATAATACAGGATCGCCATTGTTACAGCTTAGAACTACACATTCATTAATAGAAACCCAGTATCACTGGCACTTCTATGCAACACTAAGTTCCAAAAAAGGACTCATTATGGAATGTGGCCCCAAAGCCAGTAATGGCAGTCATTATGAGAGTGCGCATCTATATCAAAGGATCTGTAATTATTTTTACATTTTCCCTCATATCATCAGTGGTTCTCTAAATTGTGCTACTCTTTTGGTGTAATCATATGTCCTTATAGCTTCTATCTGTGCACAAAATTTCATTGCAATCTGTCAAAAATTGCAAAGATATTCCCACTAGAGAGTTTATTAGCAACCATTTTGTTCCAAATTGAACATCAAATTATAATTTAGTGACTTTACTATCATTTAGTGGTATACTAAATTTACCCCAAATCAGATCAACTTTTCCAGAATTTATCATCAAAACAAATGCACTGAACACACAGTCTCTCCTCCTCTGCATATTGGATTGGGATGATTTGAGCTGGCCACCAAAACTAGAGAAAAGAGAGAAATTGATACACCCACAAAAATTCAGTGGGGAAAATATGTTTTTGCCAAATTTGTGTGGATTGCTTGTTTTAGTTAGCTTTATTTATTTATTTATTTATTTATTTATTGCCACTTATGACTAAAATACCCAACAAAAATAACTCAGAGAAGGAAAGGTTCATTTCAGCTCACCTCTGTTTCAGAGGTTCAGTCCATGGTTGGCTACCTTCAAGGCAGAAATATCATGGTGGCAGGGTCTGAGAGAGGAAAGCTGCTCAATTCCTGGCAGCTGGAAACAGAGAGAGAAAGAGCAAGGACCCAAAAGACGCATCAGGAGACGGCCCAGGGCCGTGAGACCGGTTATTACCTGTCCTATAAACCTCTTCTCTAATGGGGACATGATGGTCGTGCTTTGGATCTCCAGGAATCAACATGAATTCGGATCTGTAACCAGCAGATTTTGAATAAACAAGTCATCACCTACTCCTGGGAGGTTGTTTATTCAAGTAAACACCCATAAGCCCATTTAAGAAAGAACTAGGGAATCTCTACTGCGATTCATTTCTTATTGGGGACTTGACCTTCAACCAATGGGTTCTGTATCAGAAAACAGACTTATTACTGGGACATGGACAATAGACCATGAGCTCTCACTGGGACCTTGGCCTTCTGTTTTCTTCCTCATTTTTTGTTCCCTTCTGATGCCAAATTTATAAAGTAACCTATGATAGCTACTACAGATAGTAGTGTAGTAAGAATTAAATATTGGTTTATGAAATTTTGGGTATTTCAGATAAAGTAAAACATATTTTTTGTGAGCTGTGGTAAAAAAAAAATTTGATACAAGCATGGTGGCACATGCTTGTAATCCCAGCATTTGGGAGGCTGAGACAGGAGGATAACCAGTTCCGGTTCACAGACAGCCTCAGCTACTTAGTGAGGTCCTCTCCAACTTAGTGAGGCCCTCTACAACTTGTTTCAAAATAAATAAAAAATAGGGCTGGGGGTATAACTTGGAGGTAGAATGCCCCTGGACTCCATCCCTAATACAGAAAAAACAATCTTGAAAAAGACTGCATAGAATGTATGCAAAAATATACTAGATAGCAAACAAACAAAATAGGTTAACTTCAGATCAATGTGCAAAGTACTCCCTGGGCTAGCAGTATTTATTTATTTATTTATTTTTATTTGTTTATTGGCACTGGCAATTGAATCAGGGGCATTCACTAAGCTATACCTCAAGACCTCAAGCCTTATTTTATTTTTTTATTTGGAAACTCATTAAGTTGCTGCAGCTGGCTTCAAACCTATGATCCTCCTCTCTCAGCCTCTCAAATACTGGGATTGCACCACCACACCTGGCTTGAGTTGGCATTATCTGAGAAGCAAATTGAATGTCTGAAACTGAAGCAGATTCCTGGGCTATCTGAGATTAATGTAATTAGAAATGTTTCCATAGCCTATGGAGTTATATTAATGAAAATTAATGTAGGTAACATTACATTAGCAACAAAGGCCTGTTTACACTTTCAGTGGCCACGGCCTTTCTTCAGGAATCTGTTAGAGACAGGTGTTGGGAGGGCATGAGACCACTGCCATCGCCAAGGACCTCCTCCTACCATGCGCTGAGCATCCACCTCAATTTAAAGAGAGTCCAAGTAAATGGCTTTGGTGTAGTGGCCTGTACCAGCAAGCTGCACATGAATGATAATGTGTTAGTCATATTTTTATTGCTATGACAAAATACTTGAGAAAAATTACATAATGGAAGAAAGATTTATTTTGGCTCACGGTTTCCGCCACTTTGGTTCCATCACAGTGGGCGATGACCAGGAGGTAAAGTAAAACTGCTCACCTCATGGCAACCAGGAAGCAGAGAGAGAAAGAAGGGGACAGGGATAAGATATTCCCTTCCAGGGCAGCCCGGGTGACCCACTTCCTCCAGCTAGGCCCCGCCTCCCACAGACCCCCAACCCCCGCTAGTCCACACAGCTGTGAATCCATCAGTGGGCTGGTCCACTGCTGAGGGCAGGGTACTCGTGAGCCAGTCGCCTCCCAAAATCCTCACCTCTGCGCACTGCTGCATCAGGGGCCAAGCCTTCGACACAGGAGCCAGGTCTAGACCCCAGAAAATAAGGACTGGAGGCAGAAAGGCCTCAGGATCATTGTCATTGGTGTCTCCACGTGTCTCCATGTGGGCTTGCAATTTATATTGGCTACATGGACACCCAGGATCTCTTCCTTGGCAGTCACTCCACAGCATAAAGCCTCCTGATCTGAGCTTTATTCTACTCTAAATTAAAAAAACAAGCTGTACAAAATAGAAAAGAGCAAAATTATAAATTTTCAAAGCACTCTTTGCTCAGGAAGGGCTCTGAGTCACCTGGAAACAGCACTTTCCTTCTGAAGCAGTTCTGAGAGCTCAGCCTGCTTATCGCTGCCTCCCACATGGGAAGCGGCAGCAAGGATCCTGGTTATGGTCTGCGCAGGGCTCCGGAGCCTAAAATAGGACCAGGTCAGCGCAGCCTGGAGGAGAAGGATATCCATGCTCCTATCCACCCTGAGATGCTGCGTTGCAAAGTCACAAATCATTTCCATAGCAGGCAATTTCATGCTTGGTTCATAACCCAAAGCTCTGAGCTGCTGGAATGTGAGAACCCACGTCATACTCTGCAGCCAGAGGCACGGTGAGAGCTGATCTGCAAAGGGGGCACCGGGAAGACGGTCCAGTTCGACCCAAAATTTGCCAGAAGGTTCTTCTCTCTCACCCTCCCACTCTTCTCATCTTTAAGCCTCAGCACAAATGTCGCCTTGTCGGAAAGCTCCTCCCTGACCTCCTGCCCTAGCAGTGCCCCAGTCAGTGCTCTCTCAACGTGGCCTACTCTCCTCCTCCCTCACAGCTCTGATTAGAATGAATAATCACAAACGCTTCTTGGTGTGTTCACCTGTTTGAGACCTGCCTGCTCAGGTGACTGAAACTCTGTGAAACTGTGAGGTTCTCCCTGGACACCCAGCAGCTGGTTCTTGGGAGACAGTGAATGTCTGCTTGGAAAATAAACTAGTTTTATTTATACATTTGAAGAGGCCAGGGATGAACAGAGTAATAAGGCTTTTTCCTAGCTTGCATGAAACCCTGGATTTGGTCCCCAGCACTATACATATTAAAAAAAAAAAAAAAACCACTGAAGTGTTGTTTACCTATAACTTACCATTAAGAATTTGTTTTGCTGTCATTTTTGAAAAGACAAACATTATTATCAAAATAGTATTAAGTGTTAATATACATCCATGTTCCTACCAACGTTGTTTTTTATTCATTTATTTGTGTGTGGCGGGGGGGGGGGTCTGGGGATGGAACCCAGGGGCATTCGACCTCTGAGCCACATCCCCTGCCCTATTTTTTATTCTTTATTTTGAAACCAGGTCTCACTGAGTTGCAGAAGTGGTGGTTACCAGGGGTTGAGAGGGGAGGAGAAGTGAGGAATTGTTCAACAGGGACAGAGTTTTGGTTTGGGAAGATGAAGAGCTCTACAGGTGGATGGATGGTTGTGCATCATTAGAATATACGTAACACCATTGAGTTATATGCCTAAAATAATTAAGATGTGTATATTTTATGTCTCACATATCTTGCCAAAATTTTTTTAAATAAAGTCTTAAAACACAATTTTAAATAGTAACAACCTATTAGCACATAAATACATGCTTTATGTGTCATGGTTCTATGGGGCATATTGTATTTAATGTTGACATATAAATAGAAAAAGGTTGGCTATACACTAGATGAAGGTTCTGTATTCTGTCTGGGATTCAGGGGAGTTTTCAGATTTCCCATTATCTAGTTAGAGAGGCCTGGCATGGAGCTCCCATACCCCCACAAGGTGGGTGTTTAGAAATACTCATAGGATAGATGGATGGGTGGAGAATAATAAATGAGAAGAAAGGCAGAATTTTAAGTTGTATTGCACTATTGTTTCTCTCTCTCTCTCTCTCTCTCTCTCTCTCTCTCTCTCTTTCAGCCCTATTTTTTTATTATTCCTATTTTGTTTTTAAAATAGGATATCACTAAGTTTTGGAGGGCCTCACTAAGTATCTGAGGCTGGCCATGAACTTGTGATCCTTCTGTCTTAGCCTCCTGAGTACGGAATCACAAGCATGCAGCACCATGCCCAGCTTGCACTATGGTATTTCTGAAAGAAGTGTTTCATTCCAAAGATTTGAAAAGAAAAAATAATTCTAATCTAATGGCAAACATTTCCACCGTAGCTATTATGACTGCCCATGCTTTACAAGAAAGGTAACTGAGGCACAGAAGGATCAGTACCCTGCCTACCCTAGCCAGGGTACAGCGGCACAGGCACAATCCAGATGCCATGGTCTTAACCAATCAGCTCTGAAGTTCTCTCACTGACAGAGGGACCTTCAAATTCAGATCTCTAAAAGTTAAGTCAAATCATAGTTAACAGTTTAACCCCTTGGGATGTCTTCCTCCAATCCATGTCTGAGTCTCACAGATGGAATCTTCTCCGGTCTCCCAGGTGCTGTCCCCTGCAGCTGCCGGGAGGGCCTGGCCAAGCATCCCTACACATCTCGCCCACTCTTCCTGCCACCAAGGACAACTAACTTCCCTTCATACTCCAGGGCTTTCAGAGGCTGCATTGTTCTCCGTCCCCATTTCGGAGTTCCAAAAGACCTCATTTCCTCTGGCCATTCTATCCCCTTCCTTGGTAGGTGGGGAAACCAAACCAACTCTTCACTTGGCTTTGCTCGGACTCACTGTCTCCCAAGGACCAATGCCATCAATACTAAACGTCAGACTACGGGAGCCGAGCCCGTCCGTGTGGTGTGGACAGTGGTCGCGGTGGCAGGGGTGGAAAATGAGAGGAAAGTCGAGGAGAAAGACCCATACATGAGAAAATTTATGAAGTCTGTGTCCAGAAAATCTGCATCAGAACCAGGTCTGGTGGCTTAAATCTATAATTCCAACTACTTAGGAGGCTAAGGCAGGAGGATAATAAGTTCAAGACTAGCCTGAGCAACTTAGTGAGATCCTGTCTCAGAATAAAATTTTAAAAAGGACTGGGGAACCGGGCGTGGTGGCGCACACTTGTAATCCCCGCGCTTGGCAGGCAGAGACAGGAGGATCTCACAGGTTCGAAGCCAGCCGCGCTGGCTTAAGAGACCCTGTTTCCAAATAAAAAGTATAAAACAGGTCTGAGAGTGTAGCCCGGAGATAGAAGGGTTTCCAGGAACCCCAGTACCACCAAAAAAATAAATAAAAATAAAAAGGACTGGGGAAGTTGGGCATGGTGACCAGTACTTGAGAGGCTGAGACAAGAGGATCACAGAGTTGAAGTCAGCCTCAGTAACTTAGCAAGATCCCCAGCATCTTATAGAGACCCTATTTCAAAATAAAAAATAATAATAAAACAGGGCTGAGGATGTAGCTCAGGTAGGAAATGCTTGGGTTCAATCCCAGTGCCAATAAATAAATAAATAAATAAATAGATAGATAGAAAGGGCTTTGGGTATAGCTCAGTGGTGTAGTGCCTGACATGTGTGAGGCCCTGTGTTCAATCCCCAGCCCAAAAGTAGAAAAAGAAAAATGCATCACATGCATCCAGAAGTCCGATTCAATTGGATTTTATTCCAATAAATGCATTTTTATTACTGATATCAAGTTAAACCAGTTTTTAATGTAAGGAAAATTAAACTTAGAGTCATTTAAAGATTAAAAAAGGAAAGGATTTGAGGAGGCGAGGGGCTGGATTTACTAATACTCTGCTCTCTCTGAGACGTAATTCATCACCATTGCTGAGGTGTCTGCCTGGTCCTCATTCTTTAAACAAGTCTGAGGAAGGCTTCCTGTGGTTGGAGAAGCAATAGTTGTGTTCTTCTGGGCAGAAACCTGCAGCTTTGTGCTGGTATTTAGATTACACTAAACAGACCTTCCTCTTTCCCCTCTCTGAATTCTGGCCATCCCCTGACAGTGGTGAGACAGGTCAGCCACGAGGGGCTGAGCACAAGAGCCCAGGGCCATTGCAGGCCTGTTTTTCAGGATCAGATTCAAAGTACTGGCAATCTTCCCTGCACCCCCGCCACCACTGCCACCCTGCTTTTAAGGCTGCAAAATCATAAAATTATCATCCAGTGTCATGGCCTTATTTTACCAGTTGACTTTGTAAAGAATTAAAAAAAAAAAAAAAAGTCAGACGGTCAGACTGGAAAATGCAAACAATGGAAGGAAATGACAGGCTGTGGGGTGCTCAGGAAGGGTGCCGCTTAGGAAAGAAGGACTTTCAGACACCCCCCCACCCCCCAGTATGGAGGTCAAGCTGCAGATCTCATCAAAGGAAAAGCTACAGGCCAGGAGTCCGGGCTTATTTTTTCCTCATGCAATCTGCATCTCTCCTTTCGACCTTAAACAAACCAATTGTAGGCTATCTGCAAAGTCCAAAAGTATATGATAAACTAAGTTTTAAACAATGCCCATTTTCAAATGAGATGCTCAATGTTTTTCCTAAATGTCTGGGCTCTTTGTGAGATGAAGTATCGCCAAATTTAAGAGACTGGGTCCAATGTTAGTCTGAGAAAGTAGGCTCTATCTACTATCCAAACACCCTGAAGCATAGGGCAAGTTGTACTTTTATCTGCTGTGTCCTGACTCAGGGGATCTGCTTTATTTTTCTCTTTTTCCAAGTCATCTGCCTCCTTCTTGAAACCACTGTGTTTGCTTTCCCCACTAACTAGTGAATACAACAGAGAACAACTGCAAGTAAAATAAGTCCCACTCAAAGTTTTACCCAAAGTTACACCTGCTTTTCAGAAAACATTGAAGTGGAAATTCACCAAAAGACATAAGAAGGAACCATCCTTAGAGAGTTGGCAAAACTTCTGCATGGTTTCACTTATATGTGGAACAAAAGCAATCGAATTTGTAAAAGCAGAGAGTAAAATGGTAGCTACCGGGGGTTGTGTGGAGTGGGGTGGGGAAGGATGAGGAGCTGTTAGTCACATGCTGCCAAGTTACAGCTGGACAGAAGAAATAAGTTTTATGAGATCTATCACATAGGATGGTGGCTATAGTTAATAACAATTTATTGTATATTTTAAAATTTCTAAGACTAAATTTCAAGTGTTCTCACCACACAAAAAGAATATAAGAATCCCAGATGAAGGTTATGTGAAAGAGTTTGTTAATTGGCTTAATCTAATCATTCCACATTGCCATATTATGACATCATAATGTACCCTATAAATGTATACAATTATTATAATTTTTTAATTTGTGATCGATCAATCAATAAGATTGGAAAGCTCATTAACTTGTTCCTTGATGGCTTTTGGGTGGCCCATGTATGGGAAGGTCATTTCCAGCTCTACAGGCCCTGGGTAAGCAATTGCTGTCTTCTGAGGCCCAGAGCTGGGCCCACGGTGAGCCCCGATGTGACTCCAGTTCTGAACTCTCCCTTCAATTCATGGACCAAACCTGAGAGCTGCTGCCACCATAAGAGCCAGCAAAGGACTGTTTCTCAGCCTCTAGGACCCAGCCTGAGCCCCTAAGACAGTGGTTATTCAAGGCCGTAACCATTCATCCGTGAGCTTCAACCTCCGTCTATCTTGCTTGTCAATATAAATGTCATTTGTTCTGTGACTTGGTCTACCTGCCAAGGTCAAGCCAGCTCTGAGCTGCAGAACAAAATACTGGTTCTTCAGAGCACAGGCTCCCCTGAAGGCAAAAGTAACAACATGGAGAGGAATCATGCCTGAGCTTTTTAACCCCAAATTTCTTGGGTATTCCATATCATGGCCAGTTGAGGAGAGCTCCTCAAAAATGTCACAAGTCCCTGGAAGCAGGAACACCGAGAAAAGGCCAGCATCCTCAACTCAACCCTCCATCATGATGGAGAGAGGTAATTTCCCTCCTCACCCAGTAAGAGACTAAGCGTGCCCCTCTAAGTACACCCGCTTTGCACTTTGTTCTCTCTGGGAACCCTCCCCTGCCCTTCTTTTCCTGGGTTAGCTCCTCCTAAAAACTCTGTCTAACTTGGTGAACCCCAGGCTGCCATGTGTTAAGATTTGGATGTCAAATGCCACGCCCTGGAGACCATCATCAGAGGTGATTTCCTGGGGGCATGGCTGAGTACTGTGTGTGTGTGTGTGTGTGTGTGTGTGTGTGTGTGTGTGTGTCCCCTCTGGCCTCTCTGAACAGCATTATCTGGCTCTGATTCTCTTTCTGTTCTCCCATCATGCCCTAAAGGCCTGCAGCCCTGTTCCTGCTAAGAAGTTGGAATAAAATTAACACCACACACTCTCTCTCTCTCTCTCTTCTCCCTCTCTCTCTCTCTCTCTCTCTCTCTCTCTCTCTCTCTCTCTCTCTCTCTGAAATCTCCAAATCCTTAAGCAAATAAGTATTTCTTCTAAGTGTGTCAGCCAGGTGTTTGGATCACAGTGGTGGGAATACTGACTGAAACATGGTGTAAGTGAGAGTAGACGGGGGCTCCTTCTGTTGGACATTGTGACTCGCGGGAGGAGAATGACGTACCAGGGGCTGGATGATTGCTCTGGGTCTTCCCTCTCAGTCTTCGCATGTGATTGTGCAGTACCTACCCCGTGGGCAGTGGGCTCCCCACCCCTCCATGCTGGGCTCAGCCCAGTTTACTCTGAGCACACACTTACTGGATGGCAGCAGACATCAAACAAGCAAAGGGTGTATGTCTGCACTTCTGCCGTTCTCCTGAGAACAAGAGGGCTGCCCAGTGGCCTGAGAAGAGAAGAGACACCAGGGCCAGCACCACACCTGGCTGGAGCTCCAATGCCCAAACCTGTGAGAACGAACAAGTGGCTATTTCTTTAAGCTCCTGAGTTTGGGAATACTTTGAGAGTTTATTGAGGCAATATCTTTTTTTTTTTTTTTGTAGTACTTGGGGTGGAACTCAGAGGCTTTCTACCTCCAGGCTATACTCCCAGACCTATTTTCTATTTTATTTAGAAGTAGTGTCTCACTAAGTTGCTGAGAGCCTCACTAAGTAGCTGGGGCTGGCTTCGAACCTGCGCGATCCTCCTGTCTCAGCCACCCAAGCGCGGGGATTACAAGCGTGCGCCACCATGCCCGGCTTGAGGCAACATCTTAATGATACATCCTATCGAGTCTTCCCATGGGGACCCATTTGAACAACTGCACTGCAATTTTACTTGAGAATAGAAGAGGCATTGAAGTTAGATGATAATGAAAGAAGAATCAAATAGCCTGGCACCTATTTTCTGCTCCTTCCCTCGTGTCTTCTTGAATCTTACCAGCTGGATGCCTTCATGGAAGAGACATATCACACGCAGACCCTTTCCAGCTCCAACACCCCGAGGTCCTCTCTGACCCCATGTCTCTTCTCCTGAGATGGAACCAGCTCTTACCAAGGACTGGGCTTTGTCATCTCTGAAACTGCACACCCTTCCCGGGCCCAGGCTCTGATTTCTGGGCCAGCTCTGTCTGGTTGGGTTGCCCACCTATTTCCTGCACTCCAATATCTTTAACACACAACTTCTCTGAACCGACACCCAAATCATGTTTATTTATCTGAACCTCAAAACTTTCACCACTGCATTGGCCTCTAGTTTATCTTATTTTTCCCCCTTTGAATTCATCTAACCCAAATCCTGCAAACACTCAACTTTCTATCTTCTGAATCATAAAATCCTAATCTCACAACTTTCCCCCTTCCCCTCCCCATTTCTTTCATTAAAAAAAAAAAATAGACCAGTTGGTGTTCTCTTGCTCCTGACACCCCACCTGTGCTGTCGAGGACTTCTTTAGTAAGAGCCACTAACCACCTCGGCCCCATTCTGTACCGAATTATTTATGCCACTCACGCTGCTAGAGTTCAAGTTACTCAATGGCCAGGAACTTTGCAATTTGCCTGGTTTATTTTCTCTGCTGTGCATTTCTGTCTATTCACTCCTCCAAGCAGGGAATAATGAGGGGATAACAATGAGAACCCCAAAGGAATAAAATGACGGTTTTCTTCAAAAGCACAGAGAAAAATTGGGACATTGTGCATTGTTCTTCTGCTTTTCACTTCTCCGGTGGCACAGAAGTGGCCCGGTTAGCATTTTGCTCTGGATGAGCCTTGGTGTGGAGACTGACAGGGTAAAGGTTGGGCAAAAAGGTAGGCTAGCCCTGGATGGGGACGTGTCCACTGCCAGAGAAGATGGCTCCAGTCAGCCCATAAGAAGGATTTGGCAAACACTTTTGAGAGGCCAGCAGGAGAGTCAAGGGAGGCAAATTCAGTGTAAATTCAGGCAGATTCTCTTCCTGATTCCAGCCCACTCTCCAGAGCCCTTCATCTTCCACAGCACCTGGCTCTGGCATTCTATCCAGGTCTGTTCTGGCAGAATTTTTTCTTGCTTCAAGTTACAAAAAAGTTTTTTTTATCGACTATAATAATTTTCAATTTACTGAGTTGCTCAGAACTTCATTGACTTGGAGCTAATATATTCTGAATCTTAAATAAATGATTTCATCTAATCTTTATAATAACCCTAAAATGAAGTGGGTGTTATTATCATAGGTTGAGTCTCCTTTATCCTAAGTGCTTGGGGCCAGTAATGGTTTGGATTTTGTAATATTTGCCTAGATTAATGAGATATTTTGGGGATGGGATCCAACTCTAAACAAGGATGTTTATGTTTTCTTAGACATCTTTTTCACGTATCTGAAGGCAATTTCATAAAATATTTTTATAGTGATGCATGAAACTAAGTTTTATGTTGTAGAATTTTCTACTTGTGGTGTCATGTCAACGAACAACAACAAAAGAAAATGTTAGGTGAGCGTGATGGTCCACACCTGTAATCACAGCTACTCAGGAGGCTGAGGCAAGAGGATCACAGATTTGAGGCCAGCTTGGGCAACTTAGCAAAAACCTGTCTCAAAATAAAATAAAAAGAGTTGACAATGTAGTTCAGTGGTGGAGGGTTTGCCTAGCATGCACAAAGTTTGATTCCTAGTACTGCAAGAAAGAAAATGTTTCATGTTTTGGAACATTTTGTGTTTGGGATCATTGGCTTAGGATGTTCAGTCTATAACTTCATTTTACAAATAAGGAAGCTGACGCCCAAAGAGTGTTCATAATTTGCCTAGTCACACACCCAGCTGAAGTTTTTGTCCCAGGTGGCCAGACTTTGAGACTTACTCCTATCTTTCCACTATTCTGCATCTTTCTTTCACAGTGGCTAACCTTGGCAAAAGACTGAGTGTGGCTCAGGGGTATGAAGACTTTCATCAGGGCCTTACTTAGGAAAGTTTAGTATGAGCTCAATAAATATCTGTTGGGTGAATAAATGAGCACCTGCTGGCGCCTTCTCTGCACAAACTGAATCGCTGGGCAGATTCTTGTATTAATGTTACTTTGTCATGATTTTCTAGAAGCCTGGAGGAGCCCAGGACATCGTTCAGCATTAAGTAGCCACGACATTCATAGGAGACGTTCATACAATGTCTGTAAACTGCACCACATGTGCAAAATTGCAGTCGCTTTTATTTTTGGAGGGGGTGTGGGACTGGGGAACAAACCCAGAGATATTCTACCTCTGAGCTATACCCCCCAAAATTTAATTATTTTTGGAAACAGGGTCTCTCAAAGTTGCTGAGGATTTTGCTAAGTTGATGAGATTGGCCTCCAATGTGAGTTCCTCCTGTCTCAGCCTCCCAAGTACCGAGGTTACAGGTGTGTGCCACCACACCTGGCTGTAAGTGCTTTCCATTTCTCTATTACCAAACTTGATTATCTCTCAGACCTCCCCCTTCCCATAGATGGAAAACGATCCTGTTGATCCATGATCACTTTTTCTCCAATATTTTTGGGTGAAGACTTTTTTTTTTTTTTTTTGTGGTACTGGAGCTCCTGGAAGCCCTTCTACCTCTAGGCTACACTCCCAGGCCTATTTTTATACTTTTTTTATTTGGAAACAGGGTCTCTTAAGCCAGCATGGCTGGCTTCGAACCTGCACGATTGGTTTCTTCAGATCATGCAACATCCTGTTCAAACATCTCTGCTCTGGGGTGCTGTGACTATAGGCGCAAGCCACCATGCCCAGCCCTAATTTATTCAGCCAAACATCTATGTTTTGCATTCTTGTTTTTTTGTGTAAGATTTCAGTAGAAACAAACAAAAGGGATCATCCAGTTTTTAACTCATCTCCGGGAATTAGAATGCCAAAGCCTCTGGGAAAACTTTTTCTTTATTCCAGTGGAGATTGTAGGCACCTGTCCCCTTTTGTATTATCTTCTACAAAAAGGTTGGAGCCAAAGGGTGGGCAGCGGATTCCCGTGTTCAGTGAGGGGAGTAGCAATGAAGTAAAAGAGCAGTAAGAGTAATTGGAAAGACACGGCGATCTTCAAGTCTGGCCTCCCCTCCTCTCTGCCCTGTTCTCACCAGGTGACAGCCCATCTGCGGGGCAGACAGTCCTGTGAGCCAATTCTCTAGCCACCAGTGGGATGACTGTACTGGCATACAGCAATTTTATACTTCTAACTTGACCACAACACATGTGACTGTGTTTTTAATTGAATCAGAAAGAAACTTTTATTATAAGTTTATAAGGTAATTTATCTAAAAGTACTCTATATAAAAGCAAAATACAAAATAAAAGACCCAATACTAATGAAATAAATCTTTTGGATAAAGATTCAAGATTTGCTACTCTTGCTTTCTCCTTCTCTTCTCTCCAAGAGGGATCTAAGTTCCATGGAGAGAACCATTTCCTAAAATACTGAAGTCACTTCTCAATAGGATGGTTACTACTGAGTGCTGGGTCTGAGTGGAGGTGGCACGTGAGGGTCGCGTGGTCAGCGCACCTGCCTGGCACAAGTGAATACAGTCTGTCTGCCGGCCCGGGCCATCATCAGCTCATGGGAGAGTCCAGAGGCCCGGCTGGGCCAGGGTTGTGGTGAGCTCCAGTGGCTTCTGAGACTTCTGCAGGCACACCTTAGATGCTGTCATGCCTTCTAAGCTTTTCTACATGGAGGCCAGTTGCAGGAGGACTCTTTTCTCCCAGGCAACTGCCATAGAGCCTAATATGATCTGAATATGATCTAATACAGATTTTCTGTAACCCAGACATTCATAGGAGGCCACATCTCACCAGTGCCAGGCAGAACCTCACAGCAGCTTGACAGTCTGGGGGTTCAGAGCCAAATGTCGGTGGCAAATGAAACAGGTTAGGGTTCAAACCCTCTAATTTGCTGGATGACCTTAAGCTCCTACTCAATTTGTATCAACTGTAAAGCAAAAATACCATCTTGACCTAAGAGGGTTGTACCAAGATACACATTTAGCACAACATTTGGATTGGAATAAGTGCTCAATAAACATTTATTACATATTTATTGTCTCTTAGCATAGAAAAGACAATGCTGGGCTAGGGATTTAGAGATGGGGGCTCTGGGGGAGCCCCTCAGTTTCTCTGCATTCTACCATGAGCCTATGCAAAATGAGAAGATTTGACTAGATCCCAAAATAGGCCCCACAAAGCTATCTCCAGAACACAATAAACCCAGGCAGCAGAAAGAAAAAAGATCAACCACAAGATGTGCTCATGCTCCAACTAAAGCCTCAGTTCTGGAACTTTTGAGGTTCCTTGCTAACTGAGACCTAGTGTCTTGCTTGGCTCATCAGCATGTCTTTGTTAAGGGTTTGCTTAGGCAGATTCACTGAGTAAGAATGGAGCGACCTCTCAGAATATCTGGTCCAGCCAGGCAAGATGGAGGCTCTTAAACCTAGCTATCGAGAGAAACTTACATTGCAAGACCAAGTAGCCTGTGGAATTGAGCTGGAGGTGACCCTACCCCCAGCAATGGCCAGGGCATTTGCTACCCTCAGTACTGTATTTTAACGCTGAGAACTCTAAATGTCCTGTCGTTACTAATTTATTGGGTGTTCGTTGTAATTATCTCACTTGTAATGAATTCGTTTGGTATTAATTTCAAAGTCATATGTACAGTACTTTCAAAAGAATTACTGAATGATTCAGCATTAAATTAATCTATCTTTAAAGTGAAATGTTAACAATTAATTCATATTACTTGGTTCCTTAAACCACTGGCAGAGCCTTTGTTATATTATCATTTATGAACTGTGCAAGATATTTCTAATATGTGCATTCAGAGGTTTCTCCTGACACCCCCTTTTCCTATCTATACATCACTGCTGCCTTGCCTAATAGATTTGTCTAATCAATACCTCAGTGTCCTTATCTTTAAAGATGTCACCTTGTGTTTGCAGCTGTTAGAACATCGTTACATTAAGGATTTCTGAGCTGTTTCTGTAGCAATGAAATGTAGCATATTTTTATACCACATTCATGCAAGGACTATCCAGACAGGAAAAACATCAGGATCTTATTTATTAAATCATGGAAATATTCTCTTGATTGCTTAACACACCTTATCACAGTAATGGCCAATTCATCAGTAAACAAATCATTTTAAATTGCAAACATTAAAATGAGATTACCTTGACGAGAATTTTCAAGTCATATGATTTTCTATGAGTATATTTGGTATGTCATTTCAAATATCCTGATGACAAGTGAAAAACCGAAAAATCACACAGATATTTGTCACATTCTAATCAGGTACTGGATATTGGAAATACACAGCCCAGTCAGGTACAAACAGGAATGGGGAGAGACAAAACACACCAGTGCAAGAGAGCGTGAGAGAGAGAGAGAGATTCAAAGAAGAAGCATGAAATGGCAAGTCACTGTAGTGCTGACACTTCTTGAACTTGACCTTAACGACCTCCACTGCAAAAGAGAGTGATTTTTAAGTGGGTCAATCTATGAACTTAATTTATGTAGGGTCTTGAGCCATGAACCCAAAGCAAAGGTGATGTACATATATAATTTTTAGTTAGACAACTCATTTTATTCATTTTATCAATTCTGTTCCCATTTTTTGACATTTGATTAGCCCTCTAGCATTTAATCTCTAAACCCCAAGAGCAAATGCCCAGTGTCTACTGAATTTCTTTTTTATTCCATGGCAGAGGCCGTGGTCATGGTGGTGTGTATATAAAACACAACCTAACACGGAGCAGTGAATATTTTATTATAAAATACAGGAGCCCTATTAATGCACACTCATGTTGGCTTTTTTCAGGAGACAGTGTGAGCCCCCAAGAGATACTGTGTGTCTCGCTCTTGGGGAGTAACAGCATCGCATACACCAGCCATCGCACTCATTTTCTTTAAGTGTTTTTTGCCCTATTGGGACAGGCACATGATGATGGCAATCGGATGAAAACTGAACATGATCTGTTTATTACTAAAGGTTTATTTAAGGCTGTCACCATGACCTGGATCCATTAGTAATCTCTCAGGTTCTTAAATGGTCACTGGAAACGATACCTGATGTTTCAGAACTTCTATAAAACTTTAGTGAAAGTGAATTTCTTTTTGCTCTACTTCTCAACTGTCTTTCCTGTCCATTTTGAGATTCATTATGAGTTTTGTCTATGCTAAATAAAATTAAAACGCTCTACATTCTTTTTCAACCATGAGATTGAATTACCATGATTTGACTTGGTTTTGAAACACTTATTTACTGGCCCAGAATGAAAAGCTAAACCCGGCTAAAAGTTCTTTTTATTCACAAAACTAAATCTATCATTGCTCTGCTTACTGTGTTCTCCAGCTATCAAGTGAGTGTAGCTTCTCTGAGGTCACTACAAACACCTTACAGGATCAACCCAATGCCCACGGGATCAACCCAATGCCCACGGCATCCAGCAAAGAATTAGCATTTGCCCGAGCACTCCCCAGGGAAAACAGCTGCATCGATGAAAAGACTAATCAGGAAAGAGCACTTATTGATGAAGCCTCACAAGCAAACCGCTCTCACCTGAGATTTAGACAGGTGCATCAAGACCTCTAGGAGTAAGCTTGCAGGTCCTCAGGGTATTACTCTGTACAATAGCATGTAAAGCGTTTGCAAAAGAGCCCCATAAAGCATTATGGTCTTGAAGTTTTCCCTTGGTTAGCAGGAAGTGCTTTTTGTGTCCAGATATAGCCATGGTTTACATGTGGCAGGAATACTCCACAGACTCCAGACTCCAGTGCCAGGTTAGAGAGTACAGAGGCCTCAGCGGGTAAATTAGGCCGGGCCAGAGACCCGCAAAGGATTCACTTAGTGCACTGTCGAGGTCGTCCCCAGAGCATGCCTGAGAAGGTGAGTCCTTTCGAATAATAGAAGCTATTTTTAAATCCCGAAGTATATGCATGACTGAAGAAATTTTCTCAGTTTGAGGGCTGCCATATAAAAGGATCATAGACTGGGTGGCCTTCATAGCAGAAACTGATCATCCCATCGTTCTGGAGGCTAGAAATCCAAAGTCAGGTGTCAGCGGGGTTGGTTCCCTCTGAAAACTGTGAGGGAAGGAGTGTTCCCAGCCTCTCCTTGGCTCTAAGTCTTCACAGTCTTCTGCAAATGTTTGTGTGCAAATTTCCTCTTTGTATACGGACATCAGTCGCACTGGATTAGGGCCCACCCTAACAACCTCTTTTTAACTATATCTACAAATAACTGTCTCCAAATGAGGTCCTGGAGGTTGAGACTTCACCAGTCAGCCTTTAACACCTGCATGTAGGGTTTTGTTTTGTTTCTGCTAGAGAGAGAATCTCTGGGGGCACTCTACCACTGAGTTACATACACCCCCAGCCCTATTTCCTACATTATTATTTTATTTTGAAACAAGTTCTCAATAAGTGGCTGAGCTTGGCCTGGAACCTGCCATCCTCCAGTCTTAGCCTCCCAAGTACTGGGATTACAGGAATGTGCCACCACACCCAGCCCTATAGGAGTTGGGGGTTCAAAAAACACAGTCACTGCCAGGCATGGTGGCACATGCTTGTAATCCCTGTGCTTGGGAGGCAGAGACAGGAGGATCGTGCAGGTTCAAAGCCAGCCTTGCTGATTTAGGAGACCCTGTTTCCAAATAAAAATATAAAATAGGTCTGAAAGTGTAGCCTAGAGGTAGAAGGGTTGCCAGGAACCCCAGTACCACCAAAAAAAAAAAAAAAAAAAAAGAAAGAAAGAAAAGAAAAGAAAACACAAAGTCATTTAGTTTTTTATTTTTTAACAATAAAAGAGGTAAAACAGATTAAGAATGGAGTCTGGAGGAGCTAGTTCATGCCTGTGTCTCTTTGGCAACTGTTTTTAAGTCCTATAAATTAAAAAAAATCAAATAGTTACAAGAGCAGGCTGGAATTAGAAGGCCATAGAACTGAGGAGGTGCAGCAGGATGAGGGAGTCCATCCAGGCTGTGCATCCGCTTCAGCACCATGGCTGGCTGGAGAAGCTTCCAAGAACCTGGATGCAATGAGATGCAGGACGGTTCACACCATGGCATCTCTATGGCAAGAGCCATCCTGACGGGTGGTGATGACCCTAAATGACGGAACCACAAGGCAGGCTGCAGAAGAACCGGCCTCAAGTTCACAGGCGAAGGGAAGACGCTTCCACTTCGAGCTTTAGCCACCTACCAAAAGAGTGCAGTTATTCCTCAGATCACTGAGTGCAAGGGACAAGTGTCTCAGGAAGTACAGTCCTCTGAGAATGGAATTTTCTTTATTAATGCAGTGTCAGTAACAAGACCCTTTAGCACCTTTAATCTCTCTTCTTCCACCTTTTTGCAGTGCTGGAAATCAAAACCAGGGCCTTGCACATGCTAAGCCAGCCCTCTACCACTGAGCTATATCCCCAGCCCTCGATGTGCTTTTCTTGAATCAAATATTTTGTTTTGGTTTTTGTTACTTTGTTTTGACTTTTGTTTGGAAGATAAAATGATCTGAAAATCTCTAGAGGTTTGTAACCTATCAAGTGCAAGAGAGCACTAAATTGTGTCTTTTCCCTCCTATCTGGCAAGTTTTTCCTTACATTTGTTCCTGTTCTGCACAAACAAGTAAGGAAAATGCTTGGGAACTATGGGAGCAGTGGTACAAGGTGGGAGAGGGATTTCCTTTTAAGGAGAGGGAAGGAGACTTCCTTTTAAAGATGAGAAAAACACATTACCAATACCGTGTGAACCCGGAGGCTGCATGAGGCATAATTTTTTAAGAGAAGACTACACTCTCCCCTTTGCACTTACAAATGACAGAGTGGACTCGTGGTCACAGTCCTCCTGAGAAAGCACAAAACAGACATCTTAAGCTCACCCAAAGCCTGAAACACCATCTGTTGCTATGTTGAAACGTTTGACTGGGGGGAGGAGAGTGTGCTGCTAAATCAGAAGACGCTCAGAACCACACATATCCACTGCAGGCCCTGTGCTTAGAAGCCCAGAGGAGAAAAGGAGCTTCCTGGATGTCTTTGGGAATGCTTCGATTATGATATTCTTAAAAATGTGGAAAATCAGCCAGGCGTGGTGGTGCACGCTTGTAATCCAAGCACTTGGGAGGCTGAGACAGGAAGATCACAGGTTCTCAGCCAGCCTCAGCCACATAGTAAGGCCCTCCAGAACTCTAGATGAAAAAGGAAATCCTATAGAGGAGCAAACAAGACAACCTAAAGGAGGAGAAAGGAGGGAGGAAGAAGGAAATTCTCTAAAACACACAATGTACTTAAACATATTGAAGTCAACCACTAAGCCAAGCAAGAGAAGGAGGGATGGGGAGGGAATGGGGTGGGAATTGGGTAGGGGTTAAATCAGTGATGTGTACATGTATGTCTACACAAGTTTTTTACCCAACTATGATGTATGAATATAATGCACCAATAAAAAAAAATAAAATCTAAAATCATCTAAAAAAAAGTCTCAAGTTTTGATAATCAAAAGTCAATGAATAAAAAAATAGTAAGGCCCTCCACAACTTAGTGAGATCCTGTTTCAAAATAAAGAATAAAAAACAGGGTTGGGGGTAGCTTGAAGATAGAAGGCCCCTGGGTTCAATTCCCAGTTCCACACACACACACAAAAAAGTGGGAAATCACATAAGGACGTATTTATATAACCTTACTGATGAAAGCAAGAGAAAACAAAAAGGCAGAGAAGTTAGAATTAAGGATGTTTTAACACTGCTTGGAAAGGATTCTTCACCCCAGATCACCATTGTCTGATGGCTGTTTATTTGTTAAAGTACAATTAAACCGAAGGTAAATTCAAACCAGCCTCTAAAACAATGTATGGCTTGTCATTACCCTTACCACTGATGAATGTGACTGTTTCAGAAATGTTAAAAGGAAAGGATTTCCCCAGAAAGTAAACATGTTTTAGAAAACATAACAGTACAAAACTCATTACTTCTTTATCTGGGAGACTTTTCAACAACCACTGTCTCTAAACATCAAATGTCCCTTGAACCAAAGGACGCTCATCTTCCCAGATACACCGGACAAACAGCAGTTGCAGTAGATCATCTGCGCTTTAAAAAAGAATAGGAGCTGCGGAACAGGACCGAACGTGGGAAAGAAAGCGCTCCTTCGAGCTCGGCAGCCAGCCTCTCTGGGTTGTGCCCGAGGCTCCAAGCTGACTCACCCTGACAAAGCCCAGGGGAGCAGGTAGCACAGCAGCCGCCAGAGCCAGCCGGGCCGTGGGCGGCTTCACCGTGAGTGCGACGTGGCCGCCCGGCCGCCGCCGTGGCCGCCGGCCGCGGTACCAGCGGTGGCCGGTAGATGGCGCAGCAAGCCACCGACTCAGGCGAGGGAGCGGACGGAGAAGCAGGCGACGATTTTGATTCATAAAAAACATAAATTCTACTTGATGAACAATAATAATAAAAGAAATTGACTACTGGGCACCATAGAGATGAATTTTTAAAGCCCCGAAATCAAGTTATTTGAGATTATTTAATTTAATTTACTAAATTTGAATAACTGTGCGATGTAATGGTGCGTGGCAGGGCATTTAGGTTTTATAGCTTCTAAATGCTTCTCTTTAGGGCGATTGCAGTCAGTTCCATGCGGTCGCCAGAGAACTCTGTCCCCGTCTCCAAGCTGTGTAAACAAATAGAGGAGAGAATAATTACACACCAGGAGAGAGGCCGGGAGAATCTATTGAGGGCAGAGAGAGCCCGGGCTACAAAATACCACCTAAAAACTAAACTCATATCTAAACTAAAAAACTAAACTAATATCACCCATAAACTACCTCAAAAGTACCTCGTGGTACAAAAGATCTATGTTAAAGGTATTATTAAAATCAGCCCAGCAGCCAAGCCCGAGCTAAAAAAAACCACTGTCCGGTGCTTTTTGTAATAGAAGCCTCATTTCTCGATAAAACAAATAAGATCTGAGACCATATTTATAAGCCCCCCTAATTTTTTTAGGTTGATAAATGTACATGTCCAATACCTTCCCAGCTGACAAATGAGGACACTGAAAAATCTAGAAACTTTGATCACCCTTTGATCAAAGACAATTTTCTGCAGACAGATGTAGAAAGTATTTTCATTAAAACACAGCCCTTATTCTCTTCAGTGTAGCTCTAGCATACACATTGCGTGTTTGCATGAATTGGTGTGTATATTTGCACAAATAGGGAATTGCACACACACAGGTTAATTCGAATATCGATGCGTGTGTGTACATATACGGGTGTGCATGCTGTCTGAGAACCAGCCACTCCATTGTTTTCAGCATAACCGATTTTGGCACCAGCTCGTTAGCACTTTGGAAGGGCCTTCATTAGCACTGGGAGAGTGTCCAAAAAGAATCCAGAAAAATCAACACATGGCTGCTCTTGTTCTCACGATAAATGACAGCTTTCCTGGAAAACAACAACAGTTAAGAAGCAAAACAAAAACCGAAACGCAACAAGAGTAGCAATAACATGAAGAGACGAAGCCAGATATCACTAACTCAGATTTTTTAAATTCGATTTTATTTATTTATTCAATTTTTACAACTGTCTTGCTTTGCCATGAAGCCTCCGGGTACTTTCACACAATTAAAAATATCAATAACAAAAATGTATTAAGAGCCCGGTGGGGGGGGGACGATTCTAAGCTGGGTCTCTTTGTAGACACAAACAAACGTGTTAGGGATCGGAATGGCATACGCTGCCCTTTAACCCACACCAGCCCCCAAACTGAAGGTTGTCTACCGAAGCTTCCAGTAATCTGCCATTCTTTGGAACCTGAGCACTGTAGAGATGAGCCTTTCTTGGAAAACAAAATCTCCCTAATTACCTGAAAGTCTCATCCTGAAACTGTTAGTAGGAACTCAGATTATTCAGATGCTTATGAGAATGTGCAGAGAAAGCAATGACTCTGAGAGTCAAAAACCTAGTGATATTCCATGTGTGCGTGCGTGCGCGTGTGTGTGCACGTATGTGCGTGCACATGTGTGTGAATATGTCCTCAGACTCCTGCCTCAACAGGCAGATAAAGCATCACACTTTGAAGAAAAGCAGCAGCTCAACTCTAGAAGATGTTGACTCAAAGGGTTAATTTCTTTGCACTTCAGCTGTCAAAACAGTAGTGGAAAACTGCAGTGTGTATGGCCCTTTAAGGCTGGTGACTTCCCAGGAGGCCAGCGATCCCCAGAAAAGAGAAGTTATTGTGCTCTTCATCCTTGGGGGCTTTTTGCCTTCTCTGTCCTTAGTATCTCAGTTAGATTTTCTCAGAGTTGTTAATAGTGGAGGATTTAGACATTTTTCAAGGAAAGAAGGAAAAAAATAGGAAAGTAGTGAAATCGTCTTTGAGCGGGAGAGGCTGGTTGTAGAGTTTTTAGGCACATTTCCCAGGAGAGGAAAGATGCGAGCAGCATGGACTGGAGAAGACTTTTATGAGGAGCCCCACATGATGCTGGTGGTGAGGGTATTAAGGAGAAGAAAGCTGAAGCCGGGTGTGGTGGCACGCGCCTGTAATCCCGGTACTTGGGAGGGTGAGACAAGGGAATCACAGGTTTGAGACCAGTCTCAACAGCTTAGCAAGACCCTCCGCAACTTAGACCCTGTTTTAAAATAGAAAATAAAAAAGGTTGGGGGTGTAGCTCAGAGGTAGAATGCCCCTGAGTTCAATCGCCGGTGCGAAAAGAGAGGGGAGAGAGAGAGCAAGAGAGAGAGAGAAAGAGAAAGGGGAGAAAGGAGAAAGGCTGACCATGATAGGTGGCAAGAGGAAGCATTATGAAAAAAGAAATCTTAAAGGCTTCTAAATCTTAAGGGTTAAAAGTAAGTGCGGCTCTAGAGTAATTCCAAATGCAAAACCAGCCTGAGATGGTGTACCGCAGCAGAGAGGGAGCCCATCATCCCAAGTTCAGTCACTCACTCCACAAAAACTTACGAAGTGCTGGGCACATGCTAAGTACCAGGCATGCAAAGGTAAGCAAGATGTTTGTCCTTACTGCCTTCCTTACTTAGAACGATGGCTACTATTTTGTCTGACTTCAGACTCACACAGCAAACAAAATCCTCTAACTCTAGAGGCAGGGATTAAAAACCTTGTGAATCTGTGGACTGATTCCTGAAGTTCTGTGTTCCTGGCCAGCCCTTTAAATTGTCTTGGAGTCAGCCGCCCAGCAAAAACACATTGTCTCAGGAGCTAAGCCATCATTCCAAACTACTGCTGAATTATTTGTTGACAACAGTTCATCCTTAGAAATGGCTCCGTTTCAGCCAATTGCTGATAATTATTATGAATAAGCTAACACGATCTCATGTTTGACAGAATTGTCTCACTCCCCAATAAAGGCCAGAAAGCTGATTGAACAGTTTCCAAAAAGAGAAGAGATTCCAAGCAGAACTGAGGCTACTTCTCAAAATCCTTTTCAACAACCCTTCTCCCTTTCATCTCCCCCAAAATGAAGTTAGAAGCAGACTGGTGGTTAGCAGGGAGACCAGTCAACACTCTCTCTATTTACTTATTTATTGGCAGATTGGAAGGTAGCCACCATTTATGGTCCTTCATTCCCAAAGAGAGGGAGTGATGGTTCCTGCCAACAATGTCTCCAGGCCACCTGACTGGCCTCTCTACGCAAGCCAAAAGGAAAACAGGCCCAGGACATTGTTGGCCACCATGTCTTTAACACAGTCCATGCTGCTTATACTCAAAAATGCCCCAGGCAGAGAAGGTGGTAGGCTGCAAGGCCTAAGTGGCTAACTGCTCACAGAAGCAAGGCTTGCAAAGGCAGAATTTCACTGTATCCACAGCCCCACTCCAGTTTAGCTTCTGTTGCTGTTCTGTTTGGATAGCGCAACTGGAGTACAAAAACCTTGGAGAGGATCCCAAAGAGTTTCATGTCCACACACATGAAAAATGAAAAAAAAATAGCTTTCTGAGAAAAAGCCAAACAAATTGGGATTTGTTTTAATGGAACAAAGATGGGGGCAAAGAACGATCTTTATAAGGATAATGGGAGCATAGGACTGGCTTCAGTTGAATGAGAATGAACAGTTGGTCTCAACTTTCAGCAGATGTAGCAGAGAACCCTCAAAAAATTCAAGAACTAATAGGACCTTAGAATGACTGAGTCTGATCTCTTCCTTCGACTGATGATGAAGTCTGTGCTTTTAGGGATGATTCTGAACTCGAAGTGGTTCCTCTGAGTATGAATAGAATGTCAGATTCTCATAATCAGGTACCGCCATCACCAGAAGGCTTCATATAAACATCATTAGAAGTACAGACATACCACCAAAGGGACTTGTGCCCCAGTTTAAATTCTAGACTGAACCAGGTGTGGTGGTTCAGGCCTGTAATGCCAATACTGAAACAGGAGGATTTCGGGTTTGAAGATCTCCTCAGCAATTTAGCAAGGCCCTGCTTTAAAAATAAAATAGGCTCAGAGGTAAAATGCCCTAGTTTCACTCTCTAATACCACAATAAATAGATAAATAAATTCTAGACTGAGGCAGCAAGCGTGTTCAGTCAGGAGCACAGCACACCTTGCCAAGAGCAGAATCTTCTGGACTAGTCATGATGGGACGCAACCCCTCTTGGCAGACTGCCTATTGGAAGTGTGTTAGAAAGCCACTGGCTTTCAGAAGAGTGTATCAGACAAGCTCAGTCGGTCTGGGGCAGAAAAGAGAGCAGGTGTAGTAAGTGCTAGAAGGAGCCTCATCATGAAATCCAGAGAGGCTTCCCGAGATGCGGCCCAGCTGTGACTTCCCAGGTTGTCCACACTTAGAGGCAATTTCACGGGAAGCAGGTTGCGGACACACCATGTAAGTCGCTAGAGCTCGGTTGACCGCCACCATGGCTGCAGCATGAAATTTCCTGTTTGCTCCACAACCTCTGAATTCAGAGCAAAATTGCCACCAGCTGTGCCCAAAACTGACTTTCCCAGTTGCTAGGAAGGAGCAAAATAGGTCAGATGATAATGTGGGTGGAGGAAAATGGAGAGAACCCCTTTTCTGTTGAGTTTGTCAAGGTCAACCAAAGTCAAAATGCATCAAACTGCTCCAGGAGATGCTGCCTGACCACAAAAATGATCCTAAGCAGCCTGATGGAAGGGTGAGAACGAACTGGAGATCCAGAAAACATGCAATTAATATATAATTATATCCATAAGAGAAATGTGACCTGAAAATTGTCATCAGTGTATACATTAATCAATGTTGCCAAAATGAGGTAAGTAGTATATTTTCAGCTTTAAAATACTGTGCTCTTCTCTTTTTATTCTGTCTTCTTGTATACACCGTTCCCTCTGCCACCTGCAGCCCATCTTCCGTCTCTACTGCATCAACTCCTGTTCAGCCATTCAAACCTACAACTGTCATTTTCTCGGTGAAATCTTACAGTGTCCCCAAAGCAGAGTTAAAATGCTCCATTGTGTAATTCCAGATACCAAACATTCTAGATTATACATGTATAGTTAACACTTACCTCATTAAATTGTAAGAAGCACAAAGGAGAAAAGCAAATAACACAAACTTTGGGGTCAGAGAAAAGAGACTTTGTGTTCCAACTCTTCCATTTACAGCACTGTGTCCTTGGGCAGATTACCTAATTTTTTTGATCCTTAGTAAAATTCCATTCATTAAATGGGGGCAATAATATCTACGTTAGAAGGTTCTTGTGACGATGACATGCAATTGGCAAATAAAGCTCTTAGTACTGTGCCTGGTCCACGGCCAGTACTCAATAAACGAGTCCCCTTCCCTTTCTCCTGCATCTCCCCACCCAAGGCAAAAGTGTGCTTTTTTCCTTTGTATTCTCAACATTAAGCACAAAAATTTGAACATAATAGGGACTTAATGCCGGTGATCCTCAACTTACAATGGGTTTATACCTGCCATGAGCCCACTGTGAGCTGAAACTACCATAGTAGAAGCCCTCAGCTCACCTAGCCTGGTGACATCGCAGCTCGGCAGCACCGCACGTCATAGAGTGGTGAGCTGACCTCTGATGACCCCGGGGCTGACGGGGAGCTGTGGCTCATCACCACTACCCAGCACAGAGGAGCACTGGACGGCACGTCGCTAACCTGGGTAAAGATCCAAACTCAAAGTAGGTTTCTACTGCATGTTCAATGCCTTTGCACTACCTTCAAGTCAAAGGTCCATCTGCCATACGTCAGGGACCACATGCCCCTCATGATTGTGACACCTAAGGACAAATAGAGGCCAGTTGTTAATTTGTAGAATTATAGGCCTGGACAGGGCCCTAAACCTAAAGATTCTGACCAATGGTGAAGAAAGAGGAAGTTCAGAGATGGCGTGGCGCGGGGACCCCAGGCACCCCACCCACCCTATTCTGCTCTCAGACCGGGTGTCTCTTGCCCACTCTCACTGCAGCACATGCTTACCTGATTCTGGTGTTGCAGCTGGAGCCTGCCTGGCCCTTCCTGGGGACAGGTTCCACTGGGTTCTTTGCCTGGAGACTAGTACCAGTCTGTGAATCCCGTCCAGCTCTTAGTGGTGAAGGGCAATTTCTCATCATCCCAGGAATACGGCCTCATTCAAATTGGAAATGATAGATGATTAACAGGCACGGGAAAACATGTTGTGCTACATTCAGAGAGGATGCAAACGACAAAAACATGTTGCCTTCTGGACAGGCAGGGAAATGGCATATAGCAGAACGCGCCCGGCTCCTTGCACCTCCGTGTCTGGCTAGACGGTTTTATGGCATTTAGCAGCGCTGTGCGGAGGCACCCACGGCCTACCATCACTCTCACAAAACAGCGTTTTCATGTGCTAATGGCAGCCGAATCAGAAACACATGGATTTAATTTCCTTCAAAATACCCACGGGTATAAAAATCAATGCAGGAAAGCCATTTGGCTAACTGTAGCGGGGGCTTTTCTGCATCCAAAAATTGTGAGAAATTGTTGGAAATGGCTGCCGAGCTCAAAATCCCACCAGGTTCAGCCCTCCCCCAGCACAGCCCCGGCCTAATGTGATGTGAAGCCCCGGCTGTCTTTTTGGAGCGAGGCAGGTGCTTGCTGTGTGGTACCTCTGCGGCTGCCATCTCTACAGATTTCCTGCTTTGTGCTATTAGTTCGTTTGCTCAGCGTCTCCTACCACATTGCCGTCAGGGAGAGCTCATCTTGGCAGCAGATCGGGATCCCTGCCTGAAAGTTGATAGAGGTTGAGCTATTTGCAGAAATAATGCTTTCCAGACGTACTAAACAGTACCCCTCTTTCCAGATGGAGTGGCATTAGTGTTGCTTCCAGCCATTTCCTCTCACCTTCTGCTATACTTGTCAGCTCTCCCATCTGCACCGCAAGCCTTCCGTATTCTGGGAAATCTCGGAAAACCGCTCAGACCCTCGGCTTCTTGCCACTTGTACACAAAAATGCGCACGCACGCACACGTTTGCACAGCCTCCACGGGTATGCATGCACATCCAGTTTTCTTTCCCCGCCTCCTGGGAATCAACTTAGGATTTATGAGAGAGCTATCACTGACACTGACGTTGAGCAGCTCAGGGATTAGACAGGCGTTGAGGATGTGGGACCCTGAAGAAGTCCTTGGGCCTCAGTGGTTCCTTCCACCTTTGGCCGTCATCTATGGCATGACTATTCACATTGCCTTTAAAGGTGGACCCTATTTCAACATCAGAGGGAGCCCTTGTTGAAGAGGCTATTCCCTGGCCCCAGGTGGATCTCAGGAGCTGATTTGAGCCTCTTTGTGTTATGGCCCTACTATGGTTTGAATGTCCCCTCCAAAACTCATGTTGAAATCAAATGCCATAGCCAGGCATGGTGGTACATGCCTATAATCCCAGGGCTAAGGAGGCTGAGACAGGCATATCATGGGTTTGAGGCTAGGCTTATCAACTGAGACCCTTAGCAACTTAGCAATACCCTGTTTCATAAGTAAGTAAAAGTAAAAAAGGGATGGGGGTGTATCTTGAAAGTAGGATGGCCCTGCCTTCAATCCCCAGGACCAAAAATTAACTGACATTTTAACAGTATTGAGAGGTAGGACCTTTAAAATGTGCCCTCATGAATGAGGGAGGCCACTGATAAAAGGATAAGTTCAGCCCCATGTCTCTCTTATCTCGCAGACCCCTTGCTGTTTTGCCTGTCCCATGGGATAAGGCAGCCCTAAGATCCTCACCAGATACCAGATACCTCACAGGATGCTTTTGGACTTCCCAGCTTCCAGAACCACAAGACAAAAAAAAAAAATCTAATGTTTACAAATCCTCCAATTTCAGGTATTCTGTAACAGTAGCAGAAAATGGACTGAGACAGGCCAATATAGAAGATGCTTTGGATCAGGACCCCATAACATCACATCCATATGCTAGTTCCTTATTGAGAAATTGCCCAGCTCACCATATGTTATTAATTCTAGATGTTTAATCATGCCCAGGCCAGAGAGCAGAGACTTCAGCCAGCTCATGCAGGAGGTCCTTCCCCACTCTGCAGTTCAGTGCTGTCAGGACCCAGACACTACTGTCCACACTCAAGCTGTCGGTTTCAGTGGTCACATGAGTACTAGGGTCCAGGATGCGTGTCCAAGTTGGAAGCTGTTGCACTTTTCTACCTGTAAGTACCTTTGGCCTGCCATTTGGTCTTCTTTCCTAGTTCTTTTCTAAAGCCGAGCTTCTCCTTTTGAGATGAGGTAAGGGAGGAGAAGGCCATGCCTGTGTGTCCCTTTCCCTGCCGTTGCTCTCGAGTCTGGGTTTGGCTTACTTTGATCCCTGAGTGCATACAGGATGGAAAGTGTTATGGTTGGGCATGGAATGTCCCCCAGAAAAGCTCATGTGTGGTAATGTGCAAGGTTCATCCCCAGTTTCTATGAGAGCAGAAACAGGGTAGATTTGAAGTTTCTGAAAGAGCCCTTTCTCTGTTAGTTAGCCTTCCCTTTGCTGTGGCCAAAGTATCTGACAAGAACAACTTAGAGGAAAGTTTTATTTGGCTCTCACAGAGGAAAGACCTGTGTATCTCGAAGTGATTGGGAGAGTTATGATTTACTTCCAGGAGAACCCCTGAACACTACCATATACTGCAAGTAAGACTGAGCAGCTGAACCTGATCACTAAACGCAATTAAAACAATATAAAGGCCAGTGTAGTGGCGCAGGCTTAAAATCTCAGTACTTGGTAGGCTGAGACAGAAAGATCTGGGTTCACGAACAGCCTCAGCTACTTAGTGAGGCCCTCCGCAACTTAGCAAGACCCTGTTTCAAAACAAAAAATGAAAAATAGGGCTGGGGTAAAGCTCAGAGGTAGAATGCCCCCTGGGTTTCATCCACAGTACCACACACACACACAAAAAAAAAGATAAAACAGAAAATTCACTTACCAAATGCAAACCATTTCATATAACTGTTATCTTTTCAACTCAACTCTTCAGTTATTACTCAATATATCCTGTGTGATCTTAGACAGATTCCTTACCCTCTCTGCACCTCAGATTTCTCACCTGTAAAGTAGGTAACACTAATAAATACCTCAAAGGTTTGTTGTGAGGATTCAGTGTGATAAGGCATATAATGTATGTAGTACAATTTGGAATGAAGTTAAGTGGTATCTAAGTGGAGGCTCATAATCAAACCACAAATTTTCTTTTACATCCAAAAAACCTTACTTCCATGCTTTTAGGACTGAAAAGACCTTTGCTCTCAACACAGCAGCTGGCAGGTTTGGTATTTGTGACACTGTGTCCTGGCCATGTGAATTTAGTCACGGATAGACTTGTATGGATGAGTTGCTTCTGGATGGGCATACCCCTGCTCATGGTAAGGAGGAGGTCACACATTCTGATATAATTTTCTCATCTCCATATCTATTATTGCTAGAGAGAAAGAGAGAGAGAGATCATTTTGCAATTGTGCCCAACTCTGGTATGTCCTTCCAATCAGGAAAAGGTGACCTTAGCAATCAAATAATTGCTTCATTGCATCAACTGTGCTTTTTCCCAGCTTGACCAAGTCTTCAGATGCCTTCAATCCTACTCAGAGCCAACAGTTTCACTACATACTTCTTGGAAGCCTGAAATTGTTTTTCTTTGATCTTGTAAAGCACATAAAAATGATGAAGAAAGACTTATCACAAGTTACAACAATTTCTTTAAACATTTCAAAATGCATTCTGCTGCTTGATTGATGTGTATGTACAGCTAAAAGGTACTTACCAACTGTTCCATATTAATTTTCTTGATGCCCACCCTCTTTAATTCCTGCAAGTTCCAAAGAGCAAAATATCACCCTCCCTAATTCTTTCTGCTACGGCTATTGATAAAAGGAAATGAAATGTATTAGTCAGTCACCACCCATCAACTCAGGCTTCTGATTGCTTTGTGAGACATGCTCATTAAAGCAGGTATGGGGTGCAGAGCAGGAAGGAGGGACTTCCATTTAGCCCTGGATGGGAGTAACAAGTTGATCCGTGTGACACACCAGCTCTGCGAGGGGGGATACTTTAAACAATTCCATCAACATCAATTTACTTTAACCAGGTGATATTTTAATGAGCCAACCTACGTGCTCCCTGGATGACATGACTTCTCAAACTAAGAGAGCATGCCACCTTTACAAGAAAAGAAAAGAAGGAAAAAAACCACTAAAAGAGGCAGAGCGCTGACACTTGCGGCTGAGTCTAATTCCCTTTGTCCTGCGGCTCTGTGCTGTGTTGGGAGAGCTCCAAGTGCATCGAGCTGATTTTTGCTGTCATCAGAACTGACCTCCAGTCCCCCAGGAGGCCGGCGGCCTGTCTGCTCCGATGACAAGAAAGGAGCCAGGCTTCCACTTGGGGCGCTCAGATGTGCAGCACGACAGGCCAAGTCTAGCCCCGACGGGGGCAGCTTGATCACATGAATTTTTAAAAGTAAAGCAACTGATTTGGGAGGCGGGAAGGGAGGGAGCGTATCCTGACTCCCCCTCGCCCCGTGCAATCCCCATGGAGGACGCGCACCGTCCAGCGTGTTGATTTTGGCACTGGCACACACGGCGCCTCTGTTCTGAAGAGGGGCTGACACGTGCAGATGTGCAGATCAGCCATTTCCAAAGGTTAATTAAATATTACCATTGTTTTCCAAGCTATTAATGTCTGTTCTTTTATTTCTTCATGTGAAAGGCTTCACCCCACTCCAAAAGCACGGTTGAATTTGTTTCCCAGTCCCTGTCCCTTTTTAAAACCAGGAAAGAGAATGACAGAGGAGCCCTGGGAGAGAAAGAGCTGGAGGGGAGAGCGACGCTGAACCTCCCGGCTGGAAGCTGGGGAAGGAGGGCCCGCGGCCAGCATTGTCTGAGGCAGAGGCCCTGAAACGCTTTCTCAGCAACAGCTGGGGACCAGAATCGTGTCAGTCAGAGAAGGCGCTACAAAGAGGGTGGGAAGGAAGTCCCTACTCTCTCCACCTTTACTTATCAGTGACATCACTGACTGTGTTTGGAGCTCAGGAACATGGCCAGACTTAGCCTTCTGAGGTTCCGGGGAAAGGTCAGAAAACGGGTCACCTCACTAGCCAGTGAGGACAGAGGTGGGAATGCGTCCCGCTCTGCAGTATCCATCTGTCCCCTGACACCTTCAAATGACACGGTTCTCTCCCCACCTGGGATGTCCTGATATCGGTAGGATGAGAATCTCAGTGCGCTTGGGAGCTGGGTTCCAAGATGGACGGCAAGGGATAATAAGACAGAGGTCAGGGAGAGGACAAGGTTCCCTCAGGCAGGAAGTGCCACCCTCTGTGACTGCAGTTTGCAAGAATCTTGAGCCACCATGAGCACAGCAGTCTGCAGGAAATCTCTGCAGACAGCCCATCTTCCAGGGCAAGCAGGACATGTTTTGTTTGCAAAGTAATAATGCCTCCCTAGATGTGGGAAGAAGCAGTGAGCCCACAGTTGTAATGAATAAAAACAAAGGAGCAGAAGGAAGACAGGTGATGGTGGGGCCCACAGGTGGGGTGGGGCTGGCACAGATGGGAAGAGGTGGGGGAGGGGCGCAGCACCAAGTCTGGTCATGGATCAGGGTGGGAGAGTATCTGTGCAATGCTGCACAACACGCACCATATCCCCTGGAATTCTACCCTTCCGGAGCCGGGTGGCAGTACAATGTGGTGCCCACAACTGCAGGCTCTGTGGTCAGGAGACCTGTGTTCAAAGCTTCTCTCTGTCACTCTCTGGCTGGATCTTTGATGTCTCATTTCCTAAAACTTCCATTTTCCATCTGCAGAATGGAAACAAATATTGTTATGCTGTAGGATTGCTAAACTGATAAAAATAAAACTAAAGGTTTACAGGATATAGTAAGTGCTCTTTGAATGTCAGGAAAGAGGAGAGACAGGATGCTTGGACAAATAGAAGAAAAGGGGAGCAGAAAGGAAGGGGAAGTGGAAGAAAGATAAAGGGATGGGTGCTGGGTGACGGGGACCTGGGTGAGAAAGAGGGACTGCAAAAGGAGGACCACCAGCATCCCTTTGCCCTTCTAGCACCACCTGTTAACTAGTGCCCAAGGACGTCCCCAGCCCTGCCTCCCAGGTGAGCTGCACCCAATGTCTGGTGGTCTGACCATGTCCCATCCGCTACAGCAGCCCCAACGCTGCTGGAATGTACATGCACCTTACAACACACTGGCTACCCTACCCAGAGCTGAGTCCTCATGTGCGTATGAGGCTGGGCAGAAAAGGCACCAGATATAAACAGATTTTTGTGCAAATTAAAACTGTAAAGAAGTAGAGAAGAAACCTCTCCAGGGAAAAGCACTGGGTCTCTCATAATGCAAAAGCAGAGAACCTGCGCTTAAGGAAACCAACTATGTGTGCCAACCAAGTGTGTAGCCACTGACTGTGTGCTGTCCCCGTCTGTATGAAGTTCCAGTCAGGTGTCTCATCACTTATCATGTGAACACACATGAGAGGCAGAATCATGGTGACTCTCAGACAGCTGTCCACAGGATCAGAGCTTATTTGACCTGTGCACCAAGCAGACAAGCTCACGGAGAGCTCATGGACACCTGGAGGACCTAAAATATGTATGACAAAAGGTTGTTAACAAGTAATAGAGGATGGCCTATAGACCAGCAAAAAGTAAAATAAATTAAAATTTAAAAAATAAAACCTTTAGCATTTCCCAAAAAGTGGGCAATGAGATATTTGCAAAAGAAATATATACTTCTTTTTTTGTGTGCGTGTGTGATTCTGGGGATGGAACCCAGAGGCTTTCTACCTCTGGGCTATACTCCCAGACCTATTTTATATTTTATTTGGAAACAGGGTCTCACTAAGTTGCTGAGAGCCTCACTAAGTAGCTGAGGCTGGCTTCGAACCTGTGTGATCCTCCTGTCTCAGCCTCCCAAGCGCAGGGATTACAAGCGTGTGCCACCACGCCCGGCTAGAAACATATACTTCTAACCAGACATAGTGACGCACACCTGAAGTCCCTGAACTTGGGAGGCTGAAACAGGAAGACCACAGGTTTGGGGCCAGCCTGAGCAACTTAGCAAGGCCCTCAGCAACTGAAACCCTGTTTCAAAATAAAAAATAAAATAGATCTGAAGATGTAGCTCAAAGATAGAATGCCTCTGGGTTCAACCCCCAGTACAACAAAAAAGAAAAAAAAAGGAAATATATATTTGTAATCAACATGAAAAAATTCAGTCCTACTAAAAAGTAAACATATTCACTAAAAACATCAAAACTCCCCTTTTTTTTCCATTACTGGGAATTGAACCCATGCCTAGCATTTGTTCTTCTTTAAGCTATATCCCTCAGCCCCAAAATATTTTTGTGAACTGTTAACTTGGCAAATTAAGAAAATCTATTTTGTTGAATACTGGCAAGGTTGCAACCAAGTATATATTCTTTGACTCTAATAAGATGCATATCCCTAATTACAAAGAAATTCCATAAAATAACAAGTGACAAAGAGCCCAAGATAAAAATGGGCAAAGGATTTGAATTTGTTGAAGAGGTACAAGTGGTTGAGACACATTAGGTATCGACATGGATTCAGATACAGATAGAAATTCAGATAGAAATATTTCCCATCACAGGAAAGGTAGAGGTACAGCAAGACATCGATTCCTGGCATATGATACCGTAGTTTTGATAACATCTACCTTGGGAAGTTGCAGTGGTGTGGTGAGTGTCCTCCAAAGGCCAGATCTCTAGGGAGGTGCTGCAGGGAGGTACTCTGGACCCACAAGAAGGAGAGCTTAGTAACAGGTTATTTGATCACTGGGGTATGCCCCCAAATGGGATTATGAGACTCTGGCTGGTCCTTCTTTTCTTTTTTCTTTTTTTGTTTTTTGTTCCTGGCTGGTGATGTCAGGGATTTTGCTCTATCACCCACTCCCACCATGATACGCCACCCATGCCAGAGGTACAAAGCCCTAGAGCCAAATGATTTTAGACTGGAACCTCAGACCCATACGCCAAAATATACCTTTTCTCTTTGTATACCAACTAACTCATGTACTTCATTATAGCACTATAAATCTGACTAATACAGGGCTTGTGGAGACAGCCAGTTTCTCACAAATTAGGGATAAAGATTCCTGCAGCACTTTTGGAGGGCAACTCAGCAATATCAGTTAAAAGTACCTGAAGTCTCCTATGTTTCTTTTTCTTCCTTGAAAATAGAAAACTGTGATTGAAGACTGGGGATGGAGCTCAGTGGTAAAGCACTTGTTTAGCATGTGCAAGGCCCTGGATTCAACCCCCAACACCACATAAAAAAAAAAAAATTCTTTTTTAAAAAACTGTTATGCTGGGCAAGTTGATTCACATCTGTAGTCCCAGTACTTGGGAGGCTGAGACAGGAAGATATCGCAGGCCATCCTCAGCAACTTAGACTCTGTTTAAAAATAAAAAATAAATAAAATGGGGTGAGGGTGTAGCCTGGAGGTAAAACATTCCTGAGTTTAACCCCTGTACCACAAAAACAAAACAAAGAACTGTTATTTGTACCCTTCCTCCTAAAAATAAATGTCCAATTTTTATTGTTTCAGGAAATAACTGTTACCCCATAGTCCTCTTTTCTATAATTTAAAAATCACAGGTTTTTTTTTTTTTTTTTTTTTTTTTTGCAGGGTGTGGTGGCACACTCTTGTAATCTCAGCATGTGGAAGCTGAGACAGGAGGATCATGGTTCTCAGACAGCCTCAGCTACTCAGTGAGGTTCTCCCCAACTAAGTGAGACCCTGTTTCAAAAGAAAGAATTAAAAAATAGGGCAGGTGGTGTAGCTGGGAGGTTGAATGCCCCTGGGTTCCATCCCCAGACGCATGCAAAAAAAAAAAAAAAAAAAAAATCACATTGTTTAAACACTTCCAAACAATGGGGTCACTTCCTGTGCTGGATCCATTATATCTCCATTCTAGCAAGTTGGATGAGTCATCTCCCGTTTTTTAACATTCTACTGAGAGTGTGCTGACCAGTGTGAATGCTGCATTGTGTGAATGTTCATGCATGCTGGGAATTGAACCTAGAGCTTTGTACATGCCAAGTGCATGCCCTACCCCCTAAGCTACATACCCAGCCCCATCTCACTCTTTTTTTTTTCCAGTACTGGGGCATTCTACCTCTGAGCAAGACCCACAGCCCTATTTTTTTTTATTTTATTATTTATTTTATTATTTATTTATTTATTTTATTATTTATTTTGCAGAGGGTCTCGCTAAGTAGCTGAGGCTGTCTTCGAACCACAATCCTCCTGTCTCACCTTCCCAAATGCTGGGATTGCAAGCGAGTGCCCAGCTCCCATCTTACTCTTAAAACACAAAACTTAAATACCCAGGACTATAACAGAATAATTATATATTCATCAAAGATTGGAAAATCATGACAGTTAGCATGAAACAGGGGTCTCCTGCGTCCTGTGCACCCATCACCCAGCTAATACATGGCCCAGTCCTCCTCTTCCATCCTTGGAATTTTTCCCAGTGGCCTTTCAACCAAGCACATATTCCCTCCTTCAAGATTTCCTTCATTCCCGGGCAGGAGTCCCTGTGCTTGGAATCCTGCCCCATCCCATCCTGTCAAGCTGTCTCCTGTAATCATTCCAGCAGCTCCTGAAATCCTGCTTCCTCCACAAAGCCTCCCCAGCTGAGAGCAAAGTGATTCTCCTCCGGTTTCCCACCTGTTCTGAGCGCGGTCAGCTCCCTCCTTCCTCCCACCCTGTGTGCACCGGGGCCGGTGGGCTCAACAACGTCCTGTTCAGTAAGCGGCCACAGTGTCCTGCACGTCCTTTTCCGTGCATCTGCAACAGCAGAGGCTCCGTGTTTATAAATGTGTTTTGCTTGTATCAGCAATGCAGGAGAGCTGTGCAGTGACCGTGTGTGTTCACTGGAAATGACCTTGCAGAGCACCACCAAGTTCCAAGTTCCATGGCACGGTAAAGGAAGCTGGCATTTGGGGTCAGATTTACCCTCGGTGAGCTGTACTTGAACCTCTATGCCTGTCTCACGTCACTTTGGGATAGGGTACTACATAAACCACCCAGATCTCAGCATTAAACTACTGACAGTGATATTAGTAGAACTGAGAATTCACTATTATTTTAAGGTGATTACACATAGCTTGGGAGTACTTGGGAGGCTAAGACAGGAGGATCACAGGTTAGAGGACAGCCCCAGCAACACAGTACGACTCTCAACAACCTAGTGAGATTCTGTTTTAAAACAAAAAGTGAAAAATGAGCTCGGGGTGTAGCTCAGAGGTATAATGGCCCTGAGTTCAAGCCCCAGTACCAAAAAATAAGTGGTTAAAAATCCTGCCAATAGCCCTGAACATTAGAATCTACCCTTCCACAAATATATTTTCCTTTTGTGATTCTACACATTTAATTGAACTGGATCTTACAGGATTAGAAATTGTGTCTCTAGGACTATACAACCACTTTAGTGACTAAAATAGATGGGAAGATCACACCACGCAGGCCACTCTTCCACCAACTAGTAGCTAGAATATTAACATGAAATGAGCAATGCAGGAATTACACCGTTTTCTCATTTTTTGTTTGTTTTTCTTTTGTTTTGTTTTTGTGGTACTGAGGATGGAACCCAGGGGCATTTTACCTCCGAGCTACACCTCCAGCCCTATTTTTTTATTTTTTTTATTATTATTTAATTTTTTTTGTGGTACTGGGGATGGAACCCAGGACTTTCTATCTCCAGGATAAACTCTCAGACCTATTTTCTATTTTATTTGGAAACAGGGTCTTACTAAGTTGCTGAGACCCTCACTAGATAGCTGAGGCTGGCTTCTAACCCACATGATCCTCCTGTCTCAGCCTCCCAAGAACTAGGATTACAAGCATGCACCACCATGCCCGACTATTCTTTATTTTTGAAACAGGGTCTTACTAAGTTGTATAGGGCCTCACTAAGTAGCTGAGGCTGGCCGCGAACCTGAGATCCTCCTGTCTCAGCCTCCCAAGTACTGGGGTTACAAGGGTGTGCCACCATCCCCAGCTTTCTCAGTTATTTTATCCTTAATATCTTCCAAAAGTGCTACATGGATTTTTCTTTTGTTTATTTGCAGTACTGGGGATTGAACTCCGGGGCTTTCTACCGCTAAGCCATACACCCAGCCTCTTATTTATTTATTTTTTAATTTTGAAACAGATTTTTGCTAAGTTGCTGAGACTGGCCTTGTACCTGCAACCCTCTTGTCTCAGCCTCCCAAATACTGGGATTACAAGTATGAACCACTGTACCCAATACTGCATACATTTTTCAAAATCTCAGTTTTGAGTTTGTATAGGATGAAATACAAAGACATTTTTACATTATCATATAAAACTACATCCTGTTTTCAGCAGCACTACAGAAAAGCAAGATATTTTCCTTCCCTCCTAGAATAAAAGAAAAACAGAAACCTCAGGTTCCAAGTATCTGGTCCAGGTGTGTGGTTTTTCTATTTTATACAGGCACCAACAAAAACATCCCAAGAAGGCCAAGCAATAATATCCACTATAGATGCTAGAAAATGGAAGCACAGTTTGCGTTAGCAGCTCTGCCTCCTGACGAGCAGTGGGGATGAGCTGCCCTTCTTCATCTGTCTGCTTACCAGCGTTTGTGCATTCACACCCACTGTGTCGCGGGTCACCTGCACAGGACCCCAGCAGACAGACGGCAAAAGCAGGTGAGTGGCCACTGACTGCTGAGCCCCCTCCTCGGGCCATCTGACGCGGTCCAAGGGCATCCTTGAGAGCTGGGAGAGATGAAGAATGGCTCTCCTCTGTCTGGGTGGCAAGGAGGGGCCGTGAAACCGGCAGGTCCCCGATTCCGCATAACCTTTCTCAGCGTCAAGGGCTCCCTCCCTCCCACACCAGCAGACAATCCTGTCCCTGAATCCAGAAGATCAGCAATAATTGATTTGGCTTCTGGCCCGTACCCTTCTGGTGCAAACGACAGCACAGTTCACTAGCTCTTTCCGATGTGTCCCTTCCCTCCCTTCAAGAGACTCCTTGCGTCTGATTAAAATCAGTAACGTGCTGGTCCTGGAGTGAAGAGGCGCTATTTATTTCTGTCAAGTTCTGCTTGGAAGGTTTGAGGCTTCCTCCTACCACACATTTTACTAGTAAACAGAAAAGTTACCCATATTGTCATGCCTGCCCTGACCTGCAAGCTAGTGAACAATAAATCTTAATTATAGTTAAATGCCAAAATCCGCAAAGAATGAGGCAGCACTAGTCAACTGTGAATTGGTCCGACTCCTCCGCCCGCCGAGGCTGGGCTGCAGCTGCAGGAATACATAAATTAGTTTGTGATTTGTTGTGCCGGAACAATCAGTCGAGGCTGTTTCTTAAGAGCATTTCCAGTATCAGTGGACGCACTGGCATTCATCCGACTGCCGTGTCAGATGCAGGTGGCATCTGGGAAGTTTTATTTTAAAGGACTTTTGGCATTATACTTGGGTTAATAAGAAAGCGCTATTTTTAAATATCTCGGCAGTTTTCCAAACGTAGCGCTCAGTCTCCTGACATCTGCTCCGTCCATACTCGTTACCTTTGGGTTTATTCGGAGAACCGTTGAATAACCTTTTTGTTAACAATCTCCTTTTTGCATCATGCAAAGCTCCTGGAGTTCCAGGCAGGCGTCCATGTGGGGTTCCCTCCCGCCCCCGCTGCTGTAAAGCTCCTTGGTATTCAAGCATTTGCTTGTCATAATACTAAATAAAGCTGCCCTGTTGTCCCTTTGCCTGGGTCCTCTTGACATATTGGCACCTACATGCAAGAATTAGAAAGGTGATTGCTGACATAACTCTTCAATAGCTTCAGGCTGTTCTATCAATTTTGAGACTGTCAGGAGATGGGAGATGGAAGTCGGAAGACAGAATGGAGTTTGGGTTGCTCAGTGCGCTGTCCCATGAATCACTCTGCAGTCTCCTTGTATTATTTTAGATGCAGATCTTGTTGTCATTGGGAGTCGATCTGCTAGAAACCTCCATTGAGCAGGTTCCAAATAACAAGGGAGGCTCGAATTTCTAGCCTCTGGCGTCAGCAGAGAGTAAGGGCAGGCCTGCGGATGAAGTGATAGTTCACTAATTATAAGAAGGATGTAAGTGGGTAAGAGGAACAGAAGTAGAAAAGCCTTTCACCAAAAGAGGAAGGTGTGTTTAGGAAAAGCAAAAAGAGGAAGCTTTATTCTGTACCAAGTAGTGATATAGATTTTACTGGGTCCCTGGCGGGGCCTCCCTTCTTAGGATGTGCCATCACTCACACAGGCTTCCAGGCGCTCCGGCCTCTCACGGGGCCCACTCTGCCACCAACTCCCTGTCCCAGTCACTGCTCTGTTGCTTCCTGGCAGTCACGCTGAGCCCGCCCTTCAGCTAGACCTCCACCTTGGGGCTGGCTCTCTTCCCAGCTTTCTCAGGTGCTAGAGAATCCGATTGCACCCAGGTCTTTACAGGATGAACCTGTACTGGAGTCTTTGTGGCTGAGCCCTCCATAGAAAGGGTGGGCCACTCATATGTGCTCTGGTGTCCCCAGACCTTTAGAACTAAAGAGCCAGCAGCCAGGTGTGCTAGCCCACGCCTATCACCTCGGTACTTGGGAGACTGAGAAAAGAGAATCGTTAAGTTGGAGACCAGCCTCAGCAGCTTAACAAGAGCCTCAGCAACCTAGAAAGACCCTGCTTCAGGAGTGTAACTCCAGGGGTAGAATGCTCCTGGTGCCTCTTCTCCCTCCTTCTCTTTCTCTCTCTCTCCTCTCCTCTCCTCTCCTCTTCTCTTCTCTTCTCTTCTCTTCTCTCTCTCTCTCTCTGATTCTTTCTTTCTTTCTTTCTTTTCTTTTCTTTTCTTTTTTTTTTTTTTTTTTTTTTGGTGGTGGTGCTGGAGATTGAACCCAGGGCCTCACACGTGCTAGGCAAGTGCTCTACTGAGTCACACCTGAGCCCTTCAATGCATTCTAGTCATGCTATACCACCTGGCCTCTTGCAATTTTTTTAGGAGAGTACATGATTGCTTCCCCCATATACAGATTGAGAAAGAGAACAAGAAGAAGTAAAGGCTGAAAGGGGTCTTGGAAGAACAAGTAAAATGAGCCCCCAGTCTGCCCACTGAGGCTCTGGAAAAGAGCATCCATTTCATTGATGACAGACACCTGGGTGTTTTCTACCATACGCTGAGCACTTTGCATGAGTCATTGCACTTAATTTGCACAAACACCTGGCCAGGTAGTCATTACCAGTCTTATTTTAAACTGTGGAAGCTGGAGGTGGTAGCACATGCCTATAATTCTAGTACTTGGGAGGCTGAGACAGGAGGATCTCAGGTTCGAGGTCAGTGAGACCCTGTTTCAAAATAAAAAATAAAATAGGGCTGGGATATAGCTCAGAGGTAGAATGCCCTGGGGTTCAATCCCCAGTACCACAAAAAAAAATTATTTAATTAACCATGCAAACGGACACTCACAGAGCCCATGATCTTGCCTAGGGTCTTGCAGCCTGAGCATTGGTTTGATTCAACTCCTCTCTACAGGTGCTTCCCCAGAGCCAGCCTTATTTCATCCAAGTCTGTGCTTAAAAGCCACCCCCTTCCAGTGATGCTTCTTTCAATAGACCAGTCTATCTCCAACAGCACTTGTTACTTGTGGTACCCTTATCCATCTTTGTCTTTCTTTAAAGCATTTATCACTATCTTATTTTTTATATATAGCTGTCTCTTAGTATCCATGGAGGATTGGCTCCAGGGCCCCCTGAGGATGCCAAAATCTGAGGATGCTCAAGTCCCTTATATACAAAGGCGTAGTATTTGCCTATAACCTATGCACATCCTCTGTTGTAATTTAAAACACCTCTGGATTAGTTATAATACCTAATACAATGTAAGTGCCATGTAAATCATTGTTATACAATATTGCTTAGAAAATAATGACCAATACAGAGTCTGTATGTGTTCCATACACAGGCATCTTTTTCTTTTTAATATTTTCAATATGAGTTCAGCTGGATCTGCAGATGGAGACTCCGAGCCTATGCAGGGCTGACTCTGTGTGTTCTTGTGTAGAATGTGTGTGAGGTGAGGGAATTTGATCACTGCTGGATCCTCGTGGTGTGTGGCAGGCCCCTAACAACTGTTGTGAATGAGTGAATGAACGAGTTGATATACAGACAAATAAGGCTGTTCTTCTCTTCCAGCTTGAAGCTAAAACAGTCTTAATGTTTGCTCAGGTTGCCAGGAATGACAAGTCACCATCCCTCCTAGATACGGAAAACTCAGCGATGGCTGTGTTCGGGATTTTATCACAAACCACTAACTAATCTGGGACAAAACTTTCTAATTTGTGATGAACAGATTGATCCACTGCTGATTATCCCTGCAGTGGCTTCCTATACATTGCAAATCGTGGCTGGGAGCTGTTCTTTTAAGCTTCTCAGAGTTTTCTTCCTGCATCAAACAATTCTCTTGCTGAGACATTGCTGTTTCGAAATAAACAATAAAATACGAATGGGGTGCAGCTTGGAGGTAGAACATACCTTAGTTAAATCCCCAATTAAATACACACACACACACACACACACACACACACACACACACACATTTTATAACATTTTTCTTTTCCTTTTCTTTTTTTTGTGTGTGTGTTTACTGGGGATTGAACATAGGGTCAGTCTACCTCTCAGCTGCACACTAGCCTTTTTTATTTTTTTATTTCTATTTTGAAACAGAGTCTCTCTAAGTTGCTGTGCTCAAACCTGCCATCCTCCTGTCTCAGGCCTCCAAGTACTGGGATTATAGGCATATGCCACCATGCCTGGCTAGAACATTTTTCTTAAGTTGCTGAGGCTGACCTCAAACCTGCAATCTTCCTGTCTCGTTTCCAAGTGCTATGCTCAGCTTATAAAAAGAAAATATTAAAAGGTAGAAAGGAGCCACTGAAGGCTTTTGAGCTGGGCTGTCATGTGAGTAGAAATGCTTTTAAATAATTATAATGACAATAATTTTGAGGAAGTATTTGAGGCAGTTGTGAAGGGAAGATGCTAGAGACAAGAAGGTCCCTTGAAAGCTTTGAGGGGGTGCTAGGCTTGCGCATGCCAGGCAGGAGCTCTGCCACTGAGCCACACCTACGGCCCTGAAAGCTTTTCTTAAATGGCTGTATCAGGAAGAACCTGAGCCAACGACTCAGAGATAGGTGCGCTACTCCCCACATATGGCTCAGAAGTGGACTCCTTGCTCTTGGGGATTCTCCTGGCAGGGCAACGCTGTCCACTAGTCACTCTCCAAATACTTAACAGCCAGGAAAGTTCTGGGTTGTATGGAGAGTGTTCAGTTACTGTGGAAGGTCAAAGGTTACCCTGAAGGGTCCCGGAGCAAACCTGACCTCTGGTTTGACCTGGAGGAAAATCTGACAAGGTTTGTTATTGCGTCCTGAGCTGGAATTTACCATTGGAAATGCAGCCTTTGTCACTGGCACAAGGAGAACTGTTTTGCATTTGATGACATTTTCAAAATGGTGTGAAAAAACCCTGACGTTTTTATTAGAAAATCTATAAAGCCCAAACAAATGGTTTCATGCTGCTTTGGCTCATTCTTCATAGGTTCATCAGCAATCCATCATCCCTCCCACTTCTCTGTGGCCCTCCCACTCCCCTTGAACCCATCGGCAACAACATCTTGCCCAGGAACAAAGGAACGACTCAGAGAAGCCCTTTCAACCTCAGTTGTCCTTTGCTGCTCAACTTTACCCCTTAAATCAACTACAATCGTCCCATGTCACTAGCTCCTTCCTGAAAGGCAAAACAATGTCGTGGCCTCCTTTGAGAAACTCGTTCCTTTACCCCTCGTGACTCTCTGCTGCAGAAGCTGGACTTGCCTTCTCTTCAGTTAGAGATGGGTCCGCCTTTCTGGCCACTCTTCCACTGGCTTTAACTTCCAGTTTGAACCAAATCACTGGGTTCAGAGCAAGTAAAGTGAAGACTGTCTCTTCTGGGAAAAAAAAAAAAGTATAAGTTTCTTTGTTAGGTTTCCATTATTAATAAAGATCTCATCTACCCTAAGTGTCAGATATGGTGACCTGCCTCTGTCTGCAAAGATAGACCTCCTTTCTCACTTCCAGCTCTAACCCATCCCAGCCCACTGTCTAGTCACTATGCGACTTCTACCACCCATTCTGTCAGTCAGCTTTCTGTCACTGTGACAAAATATCAGAGGTGATTATTTAAAAGGAAAAAGGTTTATTTTGGCTCACAGCATCAGCAGTCTCAGTCCACCACGACTCTACTGTTTTGAGGCCTTTGGGAGGCAGAACCTATGGTGAGGAGCATGTGGCAGGGCAAAGCTGCCACCTCACGGCGACCTGGAAGAAAAAAGAGAGAGGCTGGGGTCCAACAGCCCTTCAAGGATATACCCCCACTGACCTGCCTCCCACAGGCACGCCTTGTAGAGGTTCCACCTCCTCCCAACAGCACTGTCTGCTGGTGACTTTAATACCTGAGCTTTGGAGAACATTGAAGATCTGATATGGTTTGAATCTGGAATGTCCCCCCAAAAGTTCATGTGTTGAAATCATTGTCTCCGGTGCAACAAGGTTCAGAGATGGGGCTTTTATGAAATAATTAAATCATGAGGGCTCTGATTTCATCATTGGGTTAATCCTTTCAATAAATTAATCTGCTGTAGCTGAATGGATTAATAGGACATAGAACTTAGTTGGAAAAAGTAGGTCATTTGGGGTGTGCCCGGAAGAGTCTCTGTCTCTCAGCCTCCCCCCACCTCTCTCTCTCTCCCTATCTTCCATAAGCAGAGCAGCTCTCCTTTGCCATCCCCTTCCACCATGATGTTCCCACCTCCACCTTGGAGCCAGCTTATCATGGACTGACTCCTTTGAAACCACAACCCAAAATCAACCTTTCCTCCTCCAAGTTGTTCTTGTCAGGTACTTTGGTCGCAGTGATGCACAGCTGACTGGCTCACACAGGATCCAAGCCATAGCCTTCCTAAACAGATTCTTCTTTGCCTCCCTCTCTCCCTCACCCTGGTTTTCTTTCCTGATGACCATTCTCTGGCTCCCTGCCGCCCACTCATCCCACCGCAGCCGGCTCCCGCTCCTCACAGCGTGGGCACTGCCACACCGTCACCGGATCTCACCGCCTAGCTGTCATCTTGACTGAGCCAGATGCCTCTGCCAACACCATCCCCATGTGGCTCGTTCTTCGTTCTCCGCCCAGCTCCCTCTCCTTTGTTTTGACAAGTCGCCCGTTCTCTGTTTTAGGCTCACCTATTTACTTATATCTTCAACCAAATGTGTTAGGTGGTCACAGTTGGCCAAGTAGTGTGTTGGCATGGAGTTGGGTTTGGGTTTTAATGTTTTCCATTAATCCACACAATACCCTTGTGCAATGTAAAGGGTAAATCCTTTCCCCTGGGTCCTCAGGTCATGCAGGGCAGAGGGGAAGACCTACTTCTTCTGCGCACAAATCACACTGCTTTCCATGCTTCCTCACCCGTCGCTTGTCCACATTCTCATTTCTGATTTCTGGCCTTCACATCACTCATTAGGCCTCTGCGTGGGCCAGCTTCACCTATACCCCTTCCCCTGCTCTGGCTTCCAGCCCAGCTGCTATGCTATGCATGGCTACTGCCTGCCCACAGCACCACACACCGTCCTTACTGGAAGGAATAAGCCAACTGGAAGTCTTGCTGTGTCTCAGAGCTCAATGCCCTGGCATGGCTGAGCTGTCATTAGAGTAGAATTTTGATCCAAATGCTACCACATTTGTCCCCCACCCTCCCTCAGAGCCCACCACCTCCATCCCACACATGCCGCCATACCCCAGGTCCTTGCCTGCTTCGGGACCGTCCCCTGGTCCCCATGACTCTGTGGGCTAGGAGATCTGGAGGCTCATCTTTGGTTTGTTGTTTTCTCATCCTGTATGTATGTTGTAATACTCCTAGAGGTAAATACAGGCACACACTCACAAAAAAAAGTAAACAAGAAACACCCAAGCAGGCAGAGTCTCTGATGGCGCAGGTCATCATCCATGCAAACCAAACCGTGTGAGACAATCAACAAATATGCACTACAGGCAAAGAAAACACTCCAAATAATAATAATAAGAGAATACTTTATGGGGCTGGTTCTTTTTACACTGAGATTTCAGGGGCTATGTTTACTAATTTCACTCCTAGGATTAGGAACAAACCCAATTTTTAGAGGATGCTGCATTCCTCTAGAACCACAAATTAGCCAGGGGGAGAGGGCAGTAAGTGGAATTCCTGCACCACTTCATCATGGAGGAATTGGGGCTGTCCCCTCATCCATCTCCTGTGTCACCAAGTGTGACTGCAAGCAACCAGACAAGCAGGGACACAGAGAAGAAGGGACACTCCACCCTTATCCCTCCCGATGAGGGATTTCAGTTTTCCCCGTGAAATGGCAGTGGGAGCCAGGTGAGGTGGCACGTGCCTATAATCCCAGTATTTGGGATGCTGAGAGGAGGATTGCAGGTTCAAGGCCAGCCTCAGAAACTTAGTGAGACTTTGTTTCAAAATAAAAATAAAGCCAGTCACACACTTGTAATCACAGCATTCCAGAGGCTTAGACCAGAGGATTGTGGTTTGCGGACAGCCTCAGCTACTTAGTGAGGCCCTTTGCAACTTAGTGAGACCCTGTTTCAAAATAAAGAATAAAAATAGGGTGGGGGTGTAGCTTGGAGGTCAAATGCCCCTGGATTCCATCCCCAGACCCGTGAAACAAACAAACAAACAAACAAACAAACAAACAAACAAACAAAAAGGGCTGGGGTATAGCTCAGAGGTAGAATTATCCTGCAAGAGAAAGAAAGAAAGAAAGAAAGAAAGAAAGAAAGAAAGAAAGAAAGAAAGAAAGAAAGAAAGAAAGAAAGAAAGAAAGAAAAAAAGAAAGAAAGAGGGAGAAAGAAGGAAAGGTAGATCGTTTCTGGAGTGACATTGAGGCATAGAATCAAGGTCAAAGGAGTTTACTTACCAAACATGCTTGAGGCCTGAACATGGAGTAGGATTGGCAGGAGTCAAGCAGGTCACAGGAAGGACAGCCAGCACTCTCAATGTTGACTCAACACCTCCACTCCCTCCACCTGTCCTCTTTTCAGTGGTTGTCAACTAATAGTCCAGCACCGTGGGGAAGAGAGAAGAACCGAGCCCTTTGTTCTGTCTTCCCTGAGAGAGCACTCAACTGCGAGTCCACCGCTTAAGGGAGACAACAAGCAAATCACAAACTCAGTACATCTCTTTTTCTTTTTTTTTTTTTTCTTTTCTTTTTGGAACTGGGGATGGAACCCAGGGACATTCTACCTCCAAGCTACACCTCCAGCCCTATTTTTTATTCTTTATTTTTAAACAGGGTCTCATTGAGTTGCAAAGGGCCTCACTAAGTAGCTGAGGCTGGCCACAAACTACAATCCTCCTGTCTCAGCCTCCCAAATGCTCTTTTTATAAAAATAAAAAAAGAGGAAGAGTATGCCATTCTTCCAATGCCTTCACAAACATCCCACACCCCTTCTCTCCCTCTCTCTCACTCTCTCTCTCTCTCTCTCTCTCTCTCTCTCTCTCTCTCTCTCTCTTTCTCTCTCTCTCTTCACACACACACACACACACACACACACACACACACACACACACACCTTGAGGACTAGCAGGAGTCCCCAGAGGCCTGTGAGCTCCTTTCACATGGCCTCTGCTTGAACATTTGAACAGCTTTTAACAATGACCATCTGGCTAAGTGAGGTATATTGTACTTATTTTCTTTTTTCTTTTTCAGTACTCCTCGTTGAACCCAGGGACAGTTCATCACTGAACTACATTTCTAGCACTTCTTGTTTTATTTTGAGACAGCATCTCACTCAGTTGCCCAGGCTGGTGAACTTGCAATCCTCCTGTCTCAGCTTCCCAAATAATTGGGTATATAAGTATACACCACCATGCTTGGTTATACTGTAGCATTTAGAAGAAAGTTTTTTGCCAGATATGGTGGCACACACTTGTAATGCCAGTACTTGGGAGGCTGAGACAGGAGGATCACAGGTTAGAGACCAACCTCAGCAACTTAGCAAAACCCTGTATAAAAATAAAATAAGCCAGGCGTGGTGGCGCACGCTTGTAATCCCAGCACTTGGGAGGCTGAGAAAGGAGGATCACACAGCTTCGAAGCCAGCCTCAGCTACTTAGTGAGGCTCTCAGCAACTTAGTGAGACCCTGTTTCCAAATAAAAAGTATAGAATAGGTCTGGGAGTATAGCCTGGAGGTAGAAAGCCCCTGGGTTCTACCCCCAGTACCAACCAAAAATAAATAAATAAAATAGGGCTTAAGCCGGGTGTGGTGGCACACGCTTGTAATCCCAGCATTTGGGAGGCTGAGACAGGATGATCATGGTTTGCAGACAGCCTCAGCTACTACTTAGTGAGGCCCTTTGCAGTGAGACCCTGTTTCAAAATAAAGAATAAAAAAGAAGAACGGGGGTATAGCTCAGAGGTAGAATGCCCCTGGGTTCCATTCCCAGTACCAAAAAAAAAAAAAAAAATAGGGCATGAGGTATAACCCAAGAAGTATGATACTCCTGGAAGTATAATGCTCCTTGGAGGTAGAATGTTCCTGGGCTCAGTGCCCATGATGGGAAAAAGGAAGGAAGGAAGGAAGGAAGGAAGGAAGGAAGGAAGGAAGGAAGGAAATTTTTCATCTCTTTTTATCTCAAGAAGAAAGAGTTCGACTGCAGCTTGAGAAATGGCAGCAGCAGCATCTTTTCTGAGAAGGTAAAGAGGGTGGAGAGGGTGCCTGCATGCTTGGCTGGCATGGTCCAGCACTTTAGGAGGCTATTCCCTCTCCTGATGGGCAACCAGGGACTTGTCTCTAGTAGAAGCATGGGAGAGTTTACAAGAAATAGAGACCGGAAACCTTGTGGGCGAACCGCTTCCTCTGCTTTGGTTATATTCTAATTATAATCTTACACCATTTTTTATATATTTACACATATGATGACTTTATAAGATGTCTATGCATACGTGTGTGTTAAACATACATGCGGCTGGTTGGCTTGCACACTTATTGAGGCACATGCTCCCCATGCTGAGGCTGTGTGCACTGAAGACCTGTTCTGTAGACATGGATGTCCCACAGTCATGACTGGATGCTAATTGTGGCGGCTCCCAGGACTCCCAGCATGCCTGCCCACTCGCTGAAAGCTCTGTGAGGGCTTCTCATCATTAGAATTCTCTGCATTTCCCTCCTTCCTTGAAGCCATCTGGCCTCTCTGCACTGCAGCTGTGGTCCGCCCCATCCCCCACACCTGAGCCTTTGACATCTCCCACCTGAAGCGAACCCATCCATCAAGAAAACCCCAAACTGCAACCAAGAATCTTTCCCCAATATCTAGAATTAATTTTTTCCTTTCAACCTCCATTAGGTTTTAGCCTTAATTTTGTTCTCAAATTCATTATTCCTACTCTTGAAATAAACAAAGCTGTGTAAAAGAGGGGAGAGGAAAAGCCCACCTCCATTTAATCATGTTTCCCAATTAACTGAGGCCTCTTGCTTCAGTGGTGTGCCTCTTGAACATTTATAATTGTCATTAAGCAAAAGAGCAGGGAAGGTCGGGATGCAGAGGCCTCCAGGGGGTCAGAGGGTGCAGTGATGGGGCAGGGCTCGAGGACCGTCTGCTGTGCCCCTGAAGAAGGGTAGGTGCCAGCCAGTAAGTCCTTGCGCACCGTCATTAACCTCGGTGAAAGGGACATTTTGAGTGACAGACAGCCACCAGACACCACACAAAGGAATACATAACCGATGTGACATTTGTAGGATACAGGAGCCTGGAATCAAGAGGAAAGGGAACCGGGGCCCGCTGGAGGGGGGCACCTGTCCTAAAACCTGGGAGCTGTGCCTGTCGGTGGAACTCCCAAGAGGCTGAGCCCAGTAAGAGGGAATATATATTAGAGATTGAACCCAGGAGCATTCTACCTCCAAGCTACACCCCCAGCCCTTTTTACTTTTTATATTAAAACAGAGTTCTCACTAAATTGCCAATGATCTTCCCAAGTTGCTAAGCCTGGCCTCCAACCTGTCATCTTCCTGTCTCAGCCTCCTAAGTACTGGGATTACAGACAGTGTTTTCACTTTTCTTTTTGTTGGAGCAAAGTAATTTTGCTTCTTCTTTCTTTGTTTCTTCTATTTTAGTTATTGCTGTGGTTTTCTTGCTTTCTTATTTATTTATTTATTTATTTATTTATTTATTTATTTATTTTTGATGGTACTGGGGTTTCTGGAAACCCTTCTACCTCCAGGCTACACTCCCAGACCTATTTTATATATTTTTTTTTAATTTGGAAACAGAGTCTTTGAACGAACCTCTGCGATTCTCCTGTCTCCACCTCCCAAGCACGGGGATTACAGGTGTGCACCACCACGCCCAGTCTTGCTATTCTTTTAAATGAAGAAACAGTAAAAGGCTACTTTGCAAAGATTTCACAAGCAATCCAGGCGTGGTGGTGCATGCTTGTAATCTCAGTGCTTGAGAGACTGAGACAGGAGGATTGCACAGGATCGAAGCCAGCCTCAGCTACTTAGGCTCTCAGCAACTTAGTGAGACCCTGTTTCCAAATAAAATATAGACTTCCAGGAAGATGGCGATAGAGAAAAGCGGGACTTACGAGCCCTGCTAACAACCAATCTCTATTACCACAAAATCAGTGCCTTTCATAGCCAGAAAACACCACCAGCAGAGAAACAAAAAATGTAATTACAAGGGACAGAGAAAAAAAGGGCTGGAAAAACGAGACACCAGAAAGAAACCAGACCGCAGTGCTGCAGCCGGAGCCGTGGCGCAGAGCAGCAGGCACCATCTTCCCATTCCGCACCAGGCCCCGAAGAGGAGAGGAACTCAGAACGGAGCTCAAAGCCACAGAGGAGATACGCCCGCCTCACACCCAAGAATGCGGCAGCAGCGCCTTATTGCCGGCAGCAGCGGCGAATTCACTGGATGGCACCAGACCAACGCACTCAACAGCCCACCAGGCTCCAGAGAGGAGCAGCAAACAGCAAGCTGAGGTGAGCCGCTGCAGATCAGCCGGGCGGAATTCGGCAGATTTTTCGGTGCAGAGAGCATCTAAAGCTCCCAGTGGCTGGGCTCAGCACACTGCAGGGACTCAGAGCGGAGCTCAAAACCAGAGAAGAAATACACCAGCCTCACGGATGAGGGTGTGGCAGCGCCGCCATATTGCCACCGGAGGCAGCAGCAGTGAATTCACCAAGTCCACTACAGCTCCATCAACTCACTCAACAACTGTGAGTCAAATTGCGCCCCCTAGAGGAGAAATCCTATTACTACACTCCCAGGGACTTGACCCAGTGGGGGAGTGGCGGTGGGAGAGATATCACACCATAGGAGAATGCCTAACCTGGCACCCCCCATGGTCTAAAGCAGCCTCAATTGACTCCCTGGGTCTGAGACTGCAATACAACCCAGTAAAGGAGTAGTGGTGACTGAGATACCACAGACTTGAAATCCAGAGCACCTTAAGTGAAGTCGTAGTGACCCAAGGGAAGAACCCAGAGAAGGCACAAACTTCCGAAATCATAAGAAAGAGGAATAACAATGGAGCAATGAATGCCCATAACCCCACAACATCAGAACCCGATAAAACAGAAATTCAGAGATTTCTAGAAGATCAAATCAGGAAAATAACTGTAGATAATAATAGAGGTGTTTCAAAAAGAATTCAGAGAGAGCCAAAAAGAGATAAAGGATGCAGTTAATGAAGTAAAGGCCTCAATTCAAAGTACAAACAACCGATTAGACCACATGGAGAATAGAATCTCGCTCTTAGAAGATGATCACTCCAAAAATGAACGCATAGTTTCTAATCTAGAAAAAAATCCGACAGCAGGAATCTGACATTGAAGAAATATGGGCCCATTTTAACAAAGCTAACCTAAGAATAATTGGAATAGAGGAGGGAAAAGATGGTGAAACCAAAGGGATCAATAATCTCTTCAAAGAAATAATAGCAGAAATTTTTCCAAACATAGAGCAAGAGGTCGATACACAGATCCAGGAAACTTATAGAACTCCTTTTAGACAGGATCAGAGAAGAGGATCCCCACGCCACATAATTGTCAAAATGACCAATGTGGAAGCCAAGCCGAGAATCTTAAAGACAACAAAACAAAGGGCCAAGTGACATTCAGAGGTAAACCAATCAAAATCACTCCAGACTTCCCAAACCAAGTCATGAGAGCCAGAAGGGCTTGGAGTAACATATTTCAAACCCTGAAAGAAAACAACTTCCAGCCAAAAATTTCCTACCCAGCAAAACTATCTATCAAATTAGATGGGGAAATAAGAAGCTTCCATGACAAACAGAAACTGAAGGAATTTATGTCTTCAAATCCAGTGCTAGAAAAAATACTCAAAGAGATTAACTACAAAGAAGAAATAGGTAACACACACCAGAACCAGAGAAACAAGATTTTCCATCCAACAGACAACTAAGATTGCTTTTCTGTGGAGATTCATTATTTATGTTAGTCTTCTACATATCTCTAAATTGTACTGTTTGCTTTTATTGTTGCTAATTTTTAGGATTTCTAGTTGGAATATTAATATACCTTCAGATAAAGCATTTGGAAATATTTTATCCCATTCTATCAGTAACTTTTAACTCTGTTTACATTGTCTTTGGATATACAATATTTTTTTTAGGGAGTTTGTATACCCTTTTGTTGCCTGTGCCACTGAAATCACTGCCAATTTCAATGTTGTGAGGTTTTATGACTCAGATTTTCTTCTAAAAGTTTATAGTCTTAAGATTTATATTTAGGTCTTTTATCTATTTTGAGTTAATGTTTGTATATGGTGTTAGGTAAGGGTCCAATTTTATTCTTTTTCATGTAATTATTATTTTTCAACAATATTTAATTAAAAGATTATTATTTCATCCACCAAATGTTTGTGGAAACATTGTCAAAAATAACTTGACAATATATGGAAGAATTCATCTCTAGGCTTCTATTTAACTCCAATGGTTTTTATATCTGCCTTTATAACAGTACTACACTGTTTCAATTATTGTAGCTTTATAAGGTTTGAAATCAGAAAATGTACATCTTCTAGCTTTGTTCTTTTTCGAGATCGTTTTGGGTATCTAGAGTCCATATTCCATATTAGGATAGATTTTTTTTCTAAAAAATAAATAAATAAATGCATGATAGTTTCACCTAAAAAAAAGAAAAAAATATTATCTGGTAAGAAAGAAAACTAAAAGAAATATTGAAATGTTATCTCTAAGTCATCAAAAGCCTGGTATCAGACAAATGAAACTATTATGTGAGATTATCATTGTTAATTTTGGATAAATTGCTATAATACTAGATGTCAACCACTAAGCCAAGCATGGGAAGGAGGGATGGGGAGGGAATGGGGTGGGGATCAGGTAGGGGCTAATTGGGCGATATGTGCATGTATGTCTACAAAATTTTTTTTACCCCATTATGATGTATGAATACAGTGCATATATATATATATATATATATATATATATATATATATATATAAAATAAAATATAAAATAGGTCTGGGAATATAGCCTGGAGGTAGAAAAGCCCCAGTACCACACACAAAAAAATAATTTCTTAAACAAGTTTTTAGCTTTTCATTCATTTATCCCTAGCTAGTGGTCAAATATCAGGTAAGCAGGCACAGATATAAGAGAATTACAGTGTGAAAAAGGAGGAAAAGAGATTTTATTTCCAGTTCAGGAAGTCAGGGTGGCAGCTTCACCTCCCTTTTCAAATCACAGGTTTTCTCAGCAAAATACAATGTATCAGCATATTCAACTGCCATCCATCAAGCACCTGCTCTGTACCAAGTCTCAACATCCAGTTTCTCATTCAGTCTTCTTTTTTGGGCTTGTTTGCAGCTTGTCTCTCCCAAATTTATATGTTGAGATTATAATGCTAGCACCTCAGAATGAGACTGTATATGGAGACAAGGCTGTGACAACTGGGACTAAAGGAGTTCACATGGACGGGCCCTAAACCCTAAACCCTTGACCTTTCATGTCAAGATTAGAACAAGACATGTACAGAGAAAGGACCATAAGAAGACATAGAAAGACATCTTCTCCTTCTCATAAGGAGAAGATGGCCATTTGCAAGTCAAGGAGAGAGCCTCAGAAACCAATCCGACCCAAACTTTGATCTTGGACTTCCAGCCTCCAGAAATAGTAGGAAATACATTTCTGCTATTTGAGTTACCTGGTCTATGGCACTTTGTTACAGCAGCCTCAGCAGACTAATACACCTTCCCCTCGGCCCACAGAGAGATCTCCTTCATTTTCAGTGGGCTATATCTCAATACTCCCACTGCAAACAAAAAACATAATAAATTAAAAAATGCATTTAATCCACCTAAACTACCAAACTTCACAACTTAACAACACCGAGTACCACTGTAAAATGGTGGTTATTTCTCCCTCATGATCACAGGGATGACTAGTAGATGCAACTCTGCCCAGCATCTTGAGAGATCCTTACATGTCACTAGCCTTGGAACATCCCGAATTCAAACTCAAAGCATGGTTTCTATGGAATGTGTGTATTGTCTGTGCACCAACCTAAACATGAAAAACATAAATAGATCCATTACCAGCCAGAGACCATCTTGAATTCAGTTTAAAAGCAAGGACTCAAAGGCTCAGCGATGGAACGTTACTTGTTCAGAATCCCAAAATTACAACTTGGCAGAACAGCAATGAAAACATATCTTCTCACTTTGACTCAGAATCTTAAGAATAGAATGGCATTTCCCACCCCCAAAAGATGGGAGAAGCACTGGATGAAACATCCTTGCCTCATAGACAGGCCCCTTCGACCCACAAGCCTAAGAGAGCTCTAGACAAATTACCAGCAAGAGAGGTCAGTAAGAGGCAGTGCCGCTGGCTAATTCAGGCACATTAAGGCCGACCCAGGAAAGCTCCCCTCCCTCCAGGTTGCCAGGGCAACCAGAGAAGCCAACATTTGAATGACAGAGTAGGGCAGGTGCTCCCCAGAGACTTTCACCTGTGCTAAACCAGATAATATTCCCCGCAGCCCAACAGGCCCTGGATCACTATTATTCCATTTTATAGACAAGAACCCTGAGGCACACAAGTGAAGCAACTGGCTCAGGGTCATCAGTCAGCAAGAGGCAGAAAAGGACAAGAGCAAGGCTGGTTTAGAGCCCATGAGCTTCCCACTGCCTACAATTGCTTCTGGAGCCCAAGGTGCCAGAGAATTCCATAATGGAATTTTACAGGAAGTGAGCATTATACTGTATAAATACAATGTACCAATAAAAGTATACTTAAAAATAACCTTTCTGTCATGCAAAAGCAAAACCACAATTACCTGTTTTCTCCCTGACACTACAAAACCAACCATTGTCATATGGAGAAGCAATCAAAGAGTGTAGGGCAAAAAAAAAAAAAAAGAAAGAAAGAAAAGAAATCGGGGAAAATGAAATTATGTCCAGTGCTTAATTGACAAAATATATTATTTTCCTGGAAAAATAAAAAAATAAGTAAAAGAAAGGAAGCACGAGGCCATTCCAAATTGAAGATGCTGTGGATATTCCTTATCTTGCAAGGGTTATGTTCTGAGATCCCTGATAGATATCTGAAACCTCAGATATTCATATCTGAATTACCAGCCTCACTACTTATGAAATTTTGGGACATTATTGAGTAAAGTAAAAGTCTTGGATGAAAACACTGTGACCCAGGATATAATAACCAAGATGGCTACTAAGTGGCTAGTGAGTAGAAAGGGCATACAGGATGGATACACTGGACCAGGGAATGATTCACATCTGTGGCTGGATGAGGCAGGATGGGACAAGATTTTATCACACCACTCAGAATGGCATGCAACTGAAAACTTAAGATTTGCTTATCTCTATAATTTTTCATTTCATATTTTAGGACCGTAGTTGACCTCAGGTAACTGAAACTGCAGAAAGGGAAAATGTAGAGGAGGGAATACTACAAATAAACTAACCTGAAAAAGGCTTTGTAGTGTAGAGAAATGCTATAATTTCTCTTCCTAATTCCAGAAAGACAATGAGGGGCTAAAGTCCAAGGTGTTTGGGGAGCCTCCCCACTCACCATTTGGGACTGACTATAGTCATGTTTACAACTAATGTAATGCAAATTGCAAAAATAAATTAATTAAAGGAAAAAAACTCTGATAACTTTCCAGGTGGAAGGAGTTTTTTTTATCCCCTCATGATATCTTTGTGATCCTTCATTGGGTTTCAATGTCATTCCATTACCTCCCACCTCCTAAAGACAGAAGTACTAGGGAAAACACCCCTGTCACCCCTTCCTAAGCCTACCCCTTCTCCTGCAGCTGTTTACCTAAAAATGCCTCCAAATTCACCTCCTGATTCTCCCCACCTCACACTACAGCTCTTATGTCTCCTTTCGTTTCCTTCTTCATAGACTGTTTAAATCCAACAAGACCTTTAGTTTTTTTCTAAAATTTCCAGATTTTTAGAATCTTCAAACACAATGAAGTTTACTCATGGATGTTTTCGTGAAGTTTCTATGCCCTCCAGAACCAAGGACACTTCTCTAATTTCCCCTGACTTGCTGGGTGTGAACGCATGCTTATAATCCCAGTACTTGCGAGGCTGAGAAGTCCTAAGCAACTTAGTGAGACCCTGTTATAATATAAAAAATAAAATTGTGCTGGGAGTGCAACTTGGAGGTAGAATGCTCCTGGGTGTATACACACACACACACACACACACACACACACACACACACACACTGCCTTAGTTTTCCTTTGCTTTTGAATAAACTTCAAAATTCTTTATTTTCTTCAAAGACTCTCCCATCTCTAGTAAAAATGTTTGCCACCCACAATGCTATGCTGAGAAAAGTCTCTGTTTCCACTGGACCTTCTTGCTCATACCTCATCTAAAGATTGATGAAACTTCTTTCAGATCATCCAGCAGCCAACTTTCAGAGAATGTACACACTGGCAGTGAGGATGTGACCCAGCTGACCCCATACAGCCACAGATGTATAGTTCTACAAGTGTAACTAGGCAAGATGCAATAGGCATGTACACATTATGCTATAATGAATCATTTTGCCCAGAACCCTATATATAAGGGAGAGCTGAACCCTATATATAAGATGATGACTCTGCAAGCTTTCTTTTTGCAGAGGATCTCACCACCAAAATCTTCCCTCAACCACGGCTGTCCCCAGATCACGGCCCTGACAATTGGCATAATCGGCAGGATGAGGAAGATGAGGTGAGCGCCCCCAGTGGCCCTCTGGGGAAGCATCCCTGAGAGGAACAACCCAGGGTGGAGGAATTATGGCCCCCAGCCTTCCTGTGGTTCCTGGTAGAATATCTGGTGGTGTGGACTCAGCCTGAGGATTGGACAAAGTATGTCCCCAGCTAGATGAAGTTTGGAGAGCATTGGAGGTGCTGGAGGCAAATGTCTCAGTGGTGCACAGAGAGCCAGATGGGTGGTGTGGATGGTCCTGGCAGTGTTGCAGCATGCCAGCCATCACATTCAGGAGCTGACACAAGAGGTTCAGTGGCTGCAATGACAGGAAGATTTAGAGCAGCATGTAGTGGCTGCCAAAAGAGATCTGCAAGGCCCAAATGAGTCTGCTCAGGCTTCTCACTCCAGTAGACTAGTGCCACTGCCCTCTGGTAAGGCAGAAGGTAAAGACGGAGAAGCCTTTTGCCCCTGGAGGAGGGGGTGCAGGACCCCAGCAATCCACCTGCCATACCACTATGACTAAATACACATTTATGGAGTTACATGATTTGTCAAAGCAATGCAAGCAAAAGATAGGAGAAATGGTCCTTGCATGGCTATTGCACCTGTGGGATGATGGGGCTCATAATACTGAACTGAACCCAAATGAAATGACCCAACTGGCTAGTATAAGCACCGTGCCCTCCTTGCAGCAATGGCTGCAGAGTGTGGCTGTGACTAATAAGCAAGCTGGAAATCAGAATTTAATTAACTGGCTCATGGTCACAGACTGCATGGTTTGGAATAATGCCAGCAAGTTGCTGGAGATCGTGAGTAAGTGAACTACCTATCTAGACCTGGTACAGACCATACATGAGATGGGGAGGTGGAAGATGATGTTTGAAGCTTGATATACTAGTTCAGACAAAGAGCCACTTATGGCCTTTATGAAGACTGGAGCTTGGCCTCCAAGGCACCTTTGTCACCTTAGCTGCCCCCTGGCCCCATATGCTGATCAGCCGGTGCAAGTGTAGCATGCATAGAAGTGTGCAGGCAGGGGCACACTGTCCAAATGCAGCTGTAGTAGGGGGGAAAGGCTCACAGCAGGATTGGGCCCCTAAATCACAGAAGAATACAGTCAGGAGATGAAAGACCTGTAAAGGTCAACTGCAAACATATGTGGTATGACCTATTGGTGGCCAGACTGACAGAGAAGATAAACCACCAGCCCAATGAAGTGCTCCTGGCACTCTGCCCCAGAGATATCTGCTTAGTCTCACCTGTGCCATGGCCTGGTGGCACAGGATTTAGCCTCCTGACAGAGGCCTGAGACTGTACAGGTGTATCATTATGTTGATGACATTATGTTAAACTCTGATTTTCTTACAGAGTTTGAAGCAGCTGAATGCAATCCCCAAGCCGCTCTCCAGGAATGAGGGTGGACTCTCAGCAAAGACACAGTCCAGGGACCTGCATGTTCTGTCAAATTCTTAAGAGTTGTCTGGTGAGGTATAATAAAGGTGATACCCAAACAGTGAAAGATAAGATGTAACCATATCCTTGGCCAAAAATAGTCCAGACATTTACAGACATATCTGGGTCTTGGGAGTTTTGGTGAATGTTAATACCCCACTTAGCTATCCTTATGCACTTCTTATACCACACTGTGGTACCATCACCTTGAAGTAGCCACTATTTGGGCCTCTGTATACCTCTGGAAGAGAAAGACTTACAGTGGTCTCCCTTTCTACCCTGTCCTATCATCCAGGTTAATGACAGGAAATAGCCTGCTCTCCAGGGCGCACACTTTTACAAGACAGCACCATACCTCTCATGGCTGGATCTCCACAAAGCTACCAGTGGAAGCAGCTGAAGGTCTCCCATTGCAAATTGCCTCTGCTACTGCAGGCAACTTACAAACCTGGTGCCACAGCTATCCAGAATAGGATTAATGGTCCCCTTGTTGGGATATACTATAGAAAACAAATGGGGCTGGTTAATGGGAACATGTAGAGCTGGTCAACATAGTGTCTTTTTGTATTGAACAGGTGAACTGGTCTGTGATCAATTGAAATTCTAGATGGTTTCTCAAAAAACTGTGTCAGAACATTACTCATTTACCAGATGCCAACCAGTGGTAGAATGGGAAGTAACTACTGATTTCCTCCCAAATAGCTATGTCTGGGTTTGCAGACATTATGGCTGGCTGTACCTCTCTGCCCATTGAACAGGAAGGGATACCAGGGAAAGGCCGCATATACAAGGACGGATACGGCAACTCTTCCACATAAGCTTAATAATTGGGAACCTGTACATCACCACTGGCACTGTGTGCACTGGGCCACATATTGGTTTTACCATTTAGCCTTGTTTGTTCCAGGGGGTGGTACTACAGATGTGACCTGCAGATGGAAGCCTTAGCCCAACCTGTTGCCAAAGTTTTAAATATATCCCGCCAGGCTCTTTCCTTTTGACAGATGAAACCACCCAAATGTGGAAAGTTGTTTTGCAGAATAGAATGGTGTTAAATATGTTCACTGCTGCCCAAGGTGTAACATGCACTCTTCTCCATGTAGAGTGATCTATATACATTCCAGACCACCAGCAGCAAGTATAGCAAGCCATAGTGGGGATGGATGCAGAGGTATAGGCTATTCAGGCCTTGTAAGAGAACACACTTATAACCTGGTGGAACTCACTGGGTTCCTCCTGGAGGTAGGTATTTACTATCCTTGCCTTTGTTGCTGGAGGACTAATAGTCAGCTGTTACAGCCTTTATTGATTGTGGTCTTTGGGCCCAATGCAATTCTCTCTGGGTCAAGTCATGCATCACCAGCTTGTAGGTGGTGGAGTGTAGGGAGCCCAGAGGAAATACAGGCTGGCATGATTATGTGACCCTGCTCACCCACACAGCTGAAGATGTGCACTCATCCTGCGCAGCTGCAGAGATGTATATAGTTATGTAAGTATGCACACATACTTAATGGATATGTGCCATTTTGCCTTATATAAAAGATAGGTATGTAAAATAAGGCTGCTGGCTGTTCTCCTCCAGACGGCAACTCTGTGTGCTTTCTTCTCACCTGGGATCTCACTGCTGAAACCTTCCTTGCCACCACATCTGGCCCCTGACACTCTTCATCTTCACTTGCCATGTAAACTATCTGCTCTGGCATTCTACATATCATGAACATACAAAATGATCATCTCATTTTCTCTAACTGGGGCTCCTTCAAGTAAGTGTTCCATATTGAACATCACTAAATAATGAAGCTCAGAAATAGGTGATGGAGCTCAGGGAAAAAAATAGTCAGCTGAGTCCTCATGGAATTTATAGCTGAATAAAAAAGATAAAGTCAAGCCAGGCTTGGTGGTGCTTGTTTGTAATCCCAGCATTTGGAAGGCTGAGACAGGAGAATCATGGTTCATAGACAGCCTCAGCTACTTAGTGAGGCCCTTTGCAATCCAGTGAGACCCTGTTTCAAAATAAAGAATAAAAAATAGGGCTGGGGGCAGGGTTTCACTCAGAGGTAGAATGTCCCTGGGTTCAATTCCCCAGTACCACAAAAAAGAAAAAAGATAAAGGCTCTCACAGCCATTGCAGTACGTACATTGAGCTCCATAGAGACAGCGCCGGGGCAAGTGAGAGCCAGACAGGCACTGGGCAACTCGCTGCCTCGCGGAGGAAAAACAACTAAACATGGGCAAAGGAGATCCTAAGAAGCCAAGAGGCAAGATGTCATCAGATGCATTCTTTGTGCAAACTTACCGGGAGGAGCACAAGAAGAAGTACCCAGATGCTTCAGTCAACTTCTCAGAGTTTTCTACGAAGTGCTCAGAAAGGTGGAAAACCATGTCTGCTAAAGAAAAGGGAAATTTGAAGACATGGCAAAGGTGGACAAAGCCCGTTATGAAAGAGAAATGAAAACCTATATCCCTCCTAAAGGGGAGGCAAAAAAGAAGTTCAAGGATCCCAATGCACCCAAGAGGCCTCCGTTGGCCTTCTTCTTGTTCTGTTCTGAGTATCGCCCCAAATTAAAGGAGAACATCCTGGCCTATCCATTGGTGATGTTGCAAAAAACTGGGAGAGAGGTGGAATACCACTGCTGCAGCCGACAAGCAGCCTTATGAGAAGAGCTGCTAAACTGAAGGAAAGGTATGAGAAGGATACTGCTGCCCACCGAGCTAAAGGAAAACCTGAAAACCTGATGCAGCAAAAAAGGGAGTTCTCTAAGCTGAGAAGAGCAAGAAAAAGGAGGAGGAGGAGGAGGAAGATGAGGAGGAGGAAGAGGATGAAGAGGAGAAGGAAGATGAAGATGATGATGATGAGTAAGTTGGCTCTAGCTCAGTTTTTTCTTATCTATAAAGCATTTAACCCCCTGTACACAACTCACTCCTTTTAAAGAAAAAAATTGAAATGTAAGGCTGTATAAGATTTGTTTTTAAACCGTACAGTGTATTTTTTGTATACTTAACACACTACCAAATGTGCCTTTAGATAGCCCTGTCCTGGTGGTATTTTCAGTAGCCACTAACCTTGCCTCGTACAGTATGGGGGTTAAAATTGGCATGAAATTTAAAGCAGGTTCTTGTTGGTGCACAGCATAAATTAATTATAAATGGGGACAGTAGTTTTTTTCATCTTCAGTTGTCTCTGATGCAGCTTATACGAAATAATTTTTCTGTTAATTGAATACCACTCTGTAATTGCAAAAAAAAATTGCAGCTGTTTTTGTTGACATTCTGAATGCTTCTAAGTAAATACAATTTTTTTATTAGTAAAAAAAGAAAAAAGATAGCAGGGCGTGGTGGCGCACACTTGTAATCCCCGCGCTTGGGAGGCAGAAACAGGAGGATCGCGCAGGTTCGAAGCCAGCCGCGCTGGCGTAAGAGACCCTGTTTCAAAAATATAAAATAGGTCTGGGAGTATAGCCCAGAGGTAGAAGGGCTTCCAGGAACCCCAGTACCACAAAAAAAAAAAAGAAAGAAAAAGAAAAAAGATAAAGTCAGATGATTATTTAAAAATTGTATATCACCCTGCTAAAAGAGAGCTCCAGGGTTCTTTGGAAGCTTTTAGCAAAAGGAACTGAAGGAAGAACCTGGGTGAACTCAGAGAACACAAGGAGATGAGGGAAGCGGCCTGAGAAAGAGGCAGAGCCCAAAGCATGGAAGGATTTGGTAAGAGCCTACAGAGCCAGGAGCTCGCTGGAGCCAGACTAAGCCGAGAGCCTGCAAAGAAAGGCCTAGCGGAGCTCAGCGCTCAAGAGGCCACTGGCAGGAGACGGGAGGACACAGAAACCAGGTCATGGCCACTCTGGAAAGCTATGAAAAGGACTTCTGATTATATATTAGGGAAATAAGGTTTAGATAAGGAATTAATATGGAAGATAAGCCCTTGCATCTGCTAGTTAAGTGCTCTACAACTGACCTACACCTCTAGCCCCAGAGTTTCTTTTCATTTTAAATTTTCGAGTATGAGATGTATTCACGTGTTTTCAGAAATCAGAAAATATAAAAACTATCCAGTAAATGTTCTTCCTGGCCTAGATCTCCTTGCTTCTAAACTGTAAAAAAATTTTATATGTATTTCTCGATTATCTTTATGCTTATACAAACAAATATGACTAGACATTCTTATTTTTCTCATTAGACATTCAAGATGTAGCATACCATGCCCAGTGCTCTGGACCCTATCTGGGGTGCACATTTTGATTGTTTTATATTGTTGAATTGCTTCTTGTGTTATTATTTATTGTTGTTGCTAATAGTTATGTTTTCACAAATGTACGTCTTCTCTCTTTTACCAATTGGCAGGATTCAAGGGGACAGAAGCTGTGGCTTGTCCAATTTTGCAGAAGGTAGATATTCAGATTAAAAAAAAAAACCCACAGTCTGTTAATTAAAGTAGGTGCTGAAAATAATCTTTGTTGAATAGATTCATTTGGCTTATTTCTCAAATTTTTAATTTTTAATTATGTGTTTTTCCAACATTTACAAAGGTAGACTGAATACATAATGAACTCAGTACCCACCCCAGCTTCAAGTATTTTGCCAATCTTGATCCTCACTTTCCCCACTATCCACTTTGGGGAAGGAGAAGGCTAGGTGTTTTACAACAAATGCAGACATCATGTCATTTCCTCCATAAATACCCAAGAACACACCTCTCGTTGACAAAATGAAGCCCTTATTTTAACAACATGACATATATGCCAAGGAAATTAACAGTGTTCTTTAAGATCTGTGTGTGTGTGTGTGTGTGTGTGTGTGTGTGTGTGTGTGTGTGTTACTGGGGTGGAACCCAGGGGCTTTTCTACCTCCGGGCTATACTCCCAGACCTATTTTTTTATGCTTTATTTGGAAACAGAGCCTCACTAAGTAGCTGAGGCTGGCTTTGAACCTGTGCAATCCTCCAGTTTCAACTTCCCAAGCGCTGGGATTACAAGTGTGCACCACCATGCCCAGCCTTTAAGATCTTCTAAGCTGGGTATGGTGGCGTACACTTGTAATCCATGCGCTTGGGAGGCTGAGACAGGAGGATCGCACAGGTTCGAAGCCAGCTTCAGCTACTTAGTGAGGCTCTCAGCAATTTAGTGAGACCCTGTTTCCAAATTTTAAAAAATATATAAAATAGGTCTGGGAGTATAGACCGGAGGTAGAAAACCACTGGGTTCTACCCTCAGTACCACCAAAAGGAAATATATATAATCTTCTAATGTCCAGACCCTGCTCACATCTCCCTGATTTCTCAAAACTTTTTTGTCCAATTGGCTCCTTGGGGTCAGAAGGCACACAGAGCCCACAGATGATGCTTGGCCATTATGTTTACAGTTTTTGCTTCTCTCTTATTTCCTCACAGTCTCCTCTTCTCTTTCCCCCACTCTGTCTTATATGCCATTGATTTGCATTAGGCCATTAGTCCTGCATAATGTCCACATGCTGGATGTGGCTAATTGCTTCCTTGTAGCATTATATATTTTTCCTTTCCGGTCCTAGGGTTGAACCCAGGGGCACCCTACCACTGAGCTGCATCACCAGCCGTGTTTATGTTTTATTTTGAGACAGGGTCTCGCTAAGTTACCCAGACTGACCTTAACCTGGTGATCTTCCTGCCTCAGCCTCCAGAGGAGCTGAGATTATAGGTGTACATCATTAGACCCCACTATGTAACTTACCTTCCATCCCCTATTCCCCCCCACCCCCCACCAAGAAACTGGTAAGATTTTTATTTGAGTTCTTAGAAGCTTCTGGGTAGAGAAGGAATCACAGGGAGGGAGGGTGGGCAGGGAAAGGTCATGTTAGCGACCCAGGCTCAAGATAGTAGCTCCCTGGATTAGGGCAATGGTGTATATATTCAGGAGCTGTATGGACAAAGAAGTAGGCAAACTTGAGAAATGTTTAGGAGAAAGGATCAACAGGACCTCTTGACTAATTGGAAAGGAGTGTATGCTTCTCAACACTGTTAAAAAGATGAGCCTTACTAAGAGACAAAGAGAAAAAAAATCTGCTTTTTCCTGGAAAAAAAACATTTACTTGTTTACTGACTGTCTCACAATGATCATTTATGGCACATTTTAAGGACATACAAAGTTGTAGTATTATTGTTGGTGTTAAATTTTATTGCCATGGCTTTAAAACATAAACAAAAATAATTTCTTAAGTAGTTAGAAATTGTAATGATACTCTTGGGCTAAGGTTTTACTGCTAAGGATACTGTAAAGCACAAAGATAATAAATTTAAATTGCAGTATTAGTATTGGGAATACATTTTATTACTCTGGCTAGAACACAAAAAAAGCAGGATTCATAACTGTGTGTGTGTGTGTGTGTGTGTGTGTGTGTGTGTGTGTGTGTGTAATTTCCAGCAGCAGGTTTGCGTGTAGTAATACTGGGTCTGGTATGCGAAGATCAAAGGTCACTGGCATCACAAGTCCTGAGTCACAGTGAGAAAAAGAGGCTGACAGAAGCTTGAATCTTACAGGTGGGGGGGAACTGCAGAGAATCAGGTCCAGCTCTGCAAAGCAGGCTGAGGAGGAGGAGCAAGATGGTCATCCAGCATTGAGGAGGAGGCTTCTAGGTTGCCATGAACCCCACCCCTTCCCTTTGAGATGACTCTTCATCCCCCTCCCCCAACAAGACCCCACAGCTTGGCCTGGCCTCATTTTCAGTGCAGTTTTGTAAAGCAAGCTCTGCAGATCAAGGGTGGTTTAGGTATTCCTGTTTGCTGGCCTGTGAATGAGTCCTCAGAAAGAATGTGTTGGAAACTTAATCTCCAATGCAGCAGAGGCAGGAGGTGGAGCCTAGTGGGCCATTTGGGTCAGGAGGTCTCCATCCTCCTGATGGATCTATGCCAGTCATCAAAGGGCTTGCAGCTGCATCTCTTGGGCTCCATCTCTTGGGCTCGCTTGTCCTGGTGATGCCCTCTGCCCTGATCTGGCACCACACTCCTCTGATGCAGCTCCTTGGCCGTGGGCTTCCCAGCCCTCAGAACTGGGAGCCAAGTACGCTGGTGTTCACTGTAAATGAGCTAGTCTGCAGTAATCTGTTCTTACAACATAAAGCAGATGAAGATGGAGTCGTGTAATCCTCTGCTTTCTGGCCATTTTCTGCTTCCCCTTCTGCATTCCTCTCAGGGAAGGGACCCTGGTGCCCCAGCCAGACACCTGGAAGTCCTCCTTGAGTCTCTTCTCCCTCACTGCCTGCACATCCACCACTCATGGCCTGCCAGTGCTGCTCCCCAGAGAGCTCTCTGGGCCATTGCTCCCTCCCCAGCCCAGTTCCAGCCTCCATCCTTCCTCACTGGAACTCTGATTACAGCCTTTTCCTTTACTCGTGCTGGTAACAATGGCCCCAGTCACTGAGCATGAATAATGTGCCAATCACTGTGCTTAGAGCTTGATGTCGTTATCTCGTTATCTTGTTTGACTCTCATCTCTGGAAGGTAGGGATATTTTTCTTTTCTTTTCCTTTTTTTTTTTTTTTTTTTTGTGTGTGTGGTACTGGGGATGGAACCCAAGGGCATTCTACCACCAAGCTACATCCCCAGCCCTATTTTTTTTTTTTTAATTTTGAAATAGGGACTCATTGAGTTGCAAAAGGCCTTACTAAGTAGCTGAGGCTGTCTGCAAACCATGAATCTCCTGTCTCAGCCTCCTGAATGCTGGGATTACAAGTGTGTGCCACCACGCCCGGCTTTCTTTCTTTTTTGAAAGCAAGGAAATAGAGGCTCCAAGGTTGAGTATTAAAAAATACACTGTATTTTTTTTAATTATGGAGCATATGCAGAAAATAAATCTCTAATCCTTTTCTGGTCTTCGATGATGATGTTGTAATTTCTTCTTTTCTTTCTTCCTTCATTCAACAAACCAAGTCCTTAACACAAAACACAAGAGCACTTCTAATTTCTCCAGAATCAACCATCACCAAACCCCAAATAACCATAACTCTCTCGAACAGACTGAACTGGTAGTTCCTGGAATGCTACTTACTCTTGCTATTGCTTTCACATAGACTATAACCTGCTTTCCTTTTGCTATCTACTTCTTTTTAATATTTACTTTGGATGTCATCTCAGTCAGGGATTCTACTCTTAAGCTATACAATTCCAAACTCTCACTCATGTGGGGCATATGTAGACAGTATATAATAAACATTAAGGTGCAGCACATGTGTGTGCATGTGTGTGTGCATGCATACACACATGCACACATCTGCTTTGCCTTAGAAACAACTCTGAACTACAATGTGTCTGAGGGCAAGGACCATGTCTTCACTTTGTAAACTCCCAGAATCCAGGATCTGAATCGTGGCCCACAGTGATTGCTCAATGGAAGCTCTCCAAATGAACACACGAATAAATGAATCATATAAAATACCATGAATTCAACAGCAATTATTAGAACAATGAGACATGGATGCGCTTTGGAGTCTCAAAGAAATACCAGCTCATGCTTTTCATTCCATATGAGGATATTTATATAGCATGTTTCAAATCTGATCTGCAATTACTTACCTGCTCTTTAACACCCGGCACAAAGTTACCTCTAAACTCACGGCAGGATATAATTGATGGAGAATAAGCAGTCTTTTCTAGTGCCCTTTAGTGGATACGTGAAACAGAAAACCCTAGCAACTACAGAAATGTTGGGAGTAAAGTTTACCATGTTACAACAAATGTGGAATGCTTCAAGTGGTAAAGAAACAAGAAGGTTTAGTAAGTTTGGATCCTCTCAAAGGCCAGAGTCAGCCAAATTTCTATGAGCTTTTTGTTTGGGGCAAATCTCCTAATTTTCAAGTTATGTGAAGCTCTTTTCTTTGCAAATGGCCCCCACTGAGGTCACAAACTCACAAAGCCAGAGAGTGTGGAATTGGGGAATATGGAGAGGCTGACATGAACCAGGCCTCTGATCTGTCTGCTCATGGCTGGTTCCCCTGTTTTTGCTTGCATAGAAACAAGTATCCCATCTGTGTGAAAATAAGTTCACAATTCTTTTCACTTTGTTTTCCTTTCTTCTTCTTTGAAGGTAAACACTCAAGGTTCTGCTAATGGGCTTGTGGCTGAACGTTGGGGTGTTTTAGAAGTGAGATAGTCTCTGAGTAGAAGCAGCATGGTGCCACTGTCCACACATGGGCCTGCTTCCAGGACAGCTATGCATCCTTATCTGGGATGAGGTGTTCATAACCTTTGGATCAACAGTCATCTTCCAAGTCCCTTCCAGCAGTAAAATAACCTTTATGACGGCACATGTTGCTGGGTATTCATGACAGTCCCCATCAAACTGAGATGAATCTGCTCCACGATGTCTGTTTTTATTATATTAGTCCAGGAAGATGAAATCAAAGGACGACTTTCAACAAAAATGTCCTGTGTCGACAGTTCAATGCTCTTTCCACAAGCCCTGGTGATTGCCCTTATTGTACGCAGATAAAGGCTAAGCGTGCGGGTTCCTGCTAGTTTGACAAGGCTATTCTCACACCAGCAGGTTGCTGGGCTTTTTTTTTTTTTCCCACAGTAGCCCTCTAATTCCACCAAACCCACTGGATTAACAAAAACCTGAAAGTAAAATAGCACAAAATAATATCCCTGCATGAGCTACTATTATATTTCATAATCTACAATTACACAGGTTCAATCTAAGTGCCCCAAAGCATTATTTCATTAATTCAAGCCATTTTAGAACTGATAAATATTTCTTTTTTGGGGGGGGGGGTTCTATTGTTATGCTCTTTCAACAGGCATTGATGAAGCACGCAAAAGCCACCCAAAGGAGCCTAGTATGGCACCAACTGCCCAGAACCAAGAGGACAGGAAAGGGAGGAGCTGGCACAGGATGGGGATGAGCGTGGACAAAGTCGATTGGGAGAAAAAGATAAGAGAGGGAGAGCACACACCCAGTGGAGATCAAGATGAAGCTCTCAGGGTGCTAAGGAAGGCCACCCGTTGCTCGCCTCTGGCCCTGGTTTTCCCCCATAGCACCAGCTGTGCCACTGAGCACAGGGTCACCCGACACACTGAGAGGCTGGGGACTCATGACTGATTTAAAGCCCAGCGTTTGAGATGTCCTCATGTCTCCAAGTCAAACCCTTTAAAGGGATTTCCTCCGGTGACAGATCCTTGGACGAATACAGATGCACAGTGTGTAGTTAATTGACTTTGCAAGTGAAGAGAGGAGGGAAGAAATAGCCCTGACATTCAGAATTGGTCCTGAATCTCTCTTTTGAAATCAGCTTTTCAGGTTAGGAAAGAATGTGGGAGAGGGTGGTGGAGCAGAGGCAAAGTATGCGGTGAGCAGGCGTGTACAGGCGTGGGGAGGAGAGGAGCAGGACACAAAATGGATCAGCACGAGGATGGCGAGGAGCGTCTTTGGAAAGAGAATGGCCCCCATCCCAGGAGCAGCTCTGCTGCTTCACTTGCCCTGGGCTAAAACATGTAACTCCTGCAGGCTGCCTTTTCTACTTCCATAGGACGAAAGTAAAAGTAGCACCTATCACAGGGGATACCACGCAGGAGTTCCTGGAAAAATTAATCAGTGATCCAGGTAGAGGCTTTGTACTTTGTATGGCACATACTGGACCTCAAAGGTTATAATATTATTTGAAGTATTCTTAAAAATGATGTGTGAAGTATACTTTATGTTTTTGTTTTTGTTTCTGTTGTCATTTTTATTTTGTACTGGAGGTTGAACCCAAGGGCATTCTACCTCCTAGCTATATCCCCAGCCACATTTTATTTTTAGTTTGAAACAGGATCTCGCTAAGTTGCTGACGGACCTCACTAAGTTGTCGAGGCTGGCCTCAAGCTGTTATTACAAGCATGTGCCACTCTCGGCTAGCCAGTAAGGTTTCAATTTGCATTAGCAAATACAGGAACATGAGGATCACGTTCGGGGGCAGGTTTTAGGGAGGGAAAGATGTCCTAGGAAGAAAAGGGGTTCCTCTGGGATCAGCCACACTCTGCCTTTCCTCAGGTGAGGATGGTCACTTGGGGAGGCAGGCAAGAAGGGAAGGACCCAGGAAATGTGGAAAGAAGGAAGCTAGGGTGCAGGCCAGGCTGGGGCTGCAACCAAACAACTGGCTGGAATGCAGGCTGAGCTAGAAGTCCTTTCCAGGAAGACGAAATTGTCCTAGAAAATTTCCTGTTCTAAACCTCAGAGGATGGGTAAGCAGCTCTAAGCAGGAAAAGCAGAACCTGCCAGGACTCTGGTAATTGTGTGGGCTGAGATGAATGGGCTGTGGCTTGTGGACACTGAGCTACCCTGAGCACAACCGTATAATAGAAAACAGGGAAGGTACGGGTCCCTTCTTCCAAGGCACCAGGACACTGTTCCTTCCTGAGGCTGGCCTGTGGCATTCAACACACCTTCCTCCTTCTGGGGGACTGCAGGCATCTTCCAGAGCCCTCCCAATGGGCACCTCACATCCCCACGCCTGGGTGAAGAAGCTTAGTCATTTAGAACAAGGATGGCTGCTCACTGGTGCAGTGAAGGCTTTGCGTGTGCGGGCTCTCAGGCTTCCCTGCTCTCACTGCTGCTGAGGAAGGAAACCAGCTGCATCCCAGAAAAAAAAATCCCACTCCATAAACAATGTGCTGCCCCGGCCAGCCATAATGAGGCCTGGTTCAAATGTTGGCACACACACAACATATTAATTAAAAGAACGCGCGTGATAAATAATATTGGAATCCAAAGCACAGAACTTCTCTAAAATCACAGTTGGTAATTATGCGAGCGCCTGCAAACACACACTTAGAATTCCAGTGTTGCCTACATGACAAGATTAGTCTCTGGGAGGTGACCTTGAGAGGTCGTCTTGTGTGAGCACCCTCCTGCTTCTGAACTGAACCACATCTAAACTGCCCTGGAAACAATACCAGAAGAAGAGTATCCATTCCAAGGAAGAAATTCTAAGGGACCTCAATAATTAAGTTTAATAATCATTATTTTGAGTTATAGCTAGTATATATATATATATATATATATATATATATATATATATATATGATAAAGGGTTAGAGAAACACGGTTCATGTCTTCAAGAAGTAGTAACTGGGCACCTGTAATCCCAGTATATGGGAGGCTGAAACAGGAGGATCCTAGACTCAAGACTAGCCTTGGCAACTTAGCAAGACCCTGTTTCAAAATAAAATAAAAATTTAAGGCTAAGGCCAGGCATGGTGGTACGTGCCTGTAATCCCAGTACTTGGGAGGCTGAGACAAGAGGATCACAGGTTCAAGGACAGCCTCGGGTATTTAGCAAGGCCCTCAGCAACTTAGTGAAACCCTGTTCCAAAATTTTAAAAAATAAAAATTTTAAAAAGGGCTGGGAGAGCCGGGCATGGTGGCGCACACCTGTAATCCCCACACTCGGGAGGCTGAGACAGGAGGATCGCACGGGTTCGAAGCCAGCCTCAGCTACTTAGTGAGGCTTTCAGCAATTTAGTGAGACCCTGCTTCCAAATAAAATATAAAATAGGTCTGGGAGTATAGCCCGGAGGTAGAATGCCTCTGGGTTCCACCCCCAGTACCACCAAAAATAAAAATAAAAAATAAAAATAAAAAGGGCTGGGAGTGTAGTTCAGAGGTAGAATGACCCTGAGTTGAATTTCAGGACAAAACAAACAAACATAAAGGGCTGAGAGTATAGCTCAAGGGTAGAATGACTCTAGGTTTAATTCCCAGCACAAAGAATAAGGAGAAGGAAGGAAAGGATGAGGAGGACGAGGAGAAATTGGGCTAGTGCAGTGGTGTACATCTGTAATCCCAGCAACTCTGGAGGATGCGATGAAGGGCCACAAATTTGAGGCCAGCATGAGAAATTTAGCAAAACCTACTTCAAAATAATAATATAAAATAAAAATGGAGAAGGGCTGGGGTGGGAGCTATAGCTCAGTGGTAGAGCACCCCAGGGTTCAATCCCTAGTACTGAAAACAAATAAAGTAGTAATGGATTCTTGGTTAATACCTGTCTCAGAAAGGATTTCTTCTAGATAGCTCACCTAAATTTGTCATGCTGCTGTTAAAAAAAACCCATAGCCACTTGTTTAGTCTTTAATTGGGGATTCTACTTCTACTGCTTCTAGGGCTTTCACTAGGTATCAGGGGCTAAGGTAGGGATGACAGTCATGCCCCTGACTGGGGACATGCACCACCAAGATCCTGGCCTAAGGATTCCCATTAATTCCAACACAGCCAGGCAATCAAGAGCTATAAGCTTTACCTGGGACCTTTAAAATCGCTACCATATTTGACATTTCCTGGCCAAGTTAGTACTGAAACCTAACCAGGGAAGAAGGAAGAGACCCCATTATTTTGTTTCCTAAATCATCTTCACCTGTGCCCCAGCGACATAGTGCAGCTCATTAAGTATATTTTAATTTCATTCCCTCAACATCAACCCACATAGCACATCAGTGACCACAACTTTGGTGTCCCAGCTCCTAAATTCTATTAGCGTTCAGAAAGCCTCTTGGTTTCCACATAATGTTCCATCAGTGCAGAGAAATTAATTAAATTAAAATTATTTTTATTGTGATTTAATTAGCATGATTTAATTACTTTGTTCACTGACTGAGCATTCTGTTGTTCCGGCCAGACCTTTCTCATTCGTGGCATGAATGTTCCCATAGAATTACACATTTTCTCTGTTCAGCCATTGGAGCGGGCTGGCGGAAACTCGCGATTTATCACAATCAGCATCATCACAAATTATAGGAAGCATCCAGCAATATGATAACTTCTAAATGAAGTGTCTGAAAGCAGGTCACACCACCAGCCTCGGCTGTTAATCCGTCATATTTCATAGTCAGCCTGACACCCTGTCCAATTTGCCATGCCGCCTCGCTGCTGCTGCCTCTCGGAGAGGCCGTGCATGCGAGAGAGTCGCAAGACTGCCCTCCTTACGGAGGCTCTGCACGACGCTCCTCTGCCTGCTGCAGACCTGGCTCCCTCGGCCCCTTCCCTCGCCTCCAAGCCCAGGGATCTTGTGCCAGAGGTGAAGGACCTAAAATGCAGCATTTTCTCCAATTAGAAGCGTGGGCAACCAAAAAACAGTCGCCCTTAACTTAGTCAACAGATGACACCAGATATTTGCACCAGATATTTGCATTGCAATTACTGTAAGACTCTCGGAGTCTTCAAAACAAGTCACCTCCACCCAGCAGGTGAGACATGATCTCCACCTGTCAGTGGATTCAAGCGGAGCCACAGTGGCCTGCTATAACACACACTGGTGTGTGTGTGTGTGTGTGTGTGTGTGTGTGTGTGTGTATGTTACTAGGGATTGAGCCCAGTGGTGCTGTACCACTGAGCTCCCTTTACCCTTTTTATTTTATTTTAAGAAAGGATCTCACTAACTTGTCCATGCTAACCCCAATTTTTTTTTTTTTCAGTACTGGGTTTGGAACCCAGGGGCATTCTACCTCCGAGCTATAACCTAACCCTGTTTTTTATTCTTTATTTTGAAACAGGGTCTCACTAAGTTGCAGAGGGCTTCACTAAGTAGCTGAGGCTGGCCTTAAACCTGCAATCCTCCTGTCTCAGCCTCCCAAATGCTGGGATTACAAGTGTGCACCCCCACACCAGGCTTCTAGCCCCAAATTTGATAGCCTCCTGCCATAGTTTCCTAAGTAGCTGTGTATGCGGGTGTTTACTCACCAAACTTACCAGTTTGAAAAGCATCATTTTAATTAATGTACTACAAACTGCACCATTTTGTTTCTTTATGTTGTACCAACTGTATTTCAAAGTACTTGGTTTACTGTATAATCCTGGTTTGTTTGTTTGTTTGTTTTTGTTTTGTGTCGTAGTGGGAACTGAACCAAGGCGCATTCTACGGCAGAGCTACAAACCCAACCTCAACCCACTTTTTTTTTTAAGCAGAGTTTTGGCTGGCCTTGAACCTGTGATCCTCCTGTCTCAGCCTCCTAAGTACTGGGATTAGAGGCTTGTGCCACTGTGCCTGGCCAATCCAGTGTATTTTACTGTAGGATATAAAGCCATTTTTCTGAGAAGGAATCTGGAGACTTTGCCAGACTGCCCTAACAGTAGAGCACAGGGTTTTCCATCACTTTATTATTTTCCTATGGCTGCTATAACAAATAGCACAATCTTGGTGTCTTCAAACAACAGAAATTTATTCTCTCCTAGTCCTAGAGGCCAGAGGTTCAACACCAACATCATCAGGCCAAAATCAAAGCATCATTAGGCCATCCCTCCTCACCCTAGAGGAGAATCCATCCCTCCCTCTTCCAGCCACATCCTTTGTTTGTGGCCCTGTCACTCCAGTTTCTGTCTTCTTCACACCCCTCTTCTCTCCCTGTGTGTCATCTCCCTCTGCCTCTCTCTTATAAGAATTCTTTTTGTAGCTGGGCATGGTGGCGCACGCTTGTAATCTCAGCATTCGGGAGGCTGAGACCCGAGGATCGTGGTTCATGGACAGCCTCAGCTACTTAGTGAGGCCCTCTGCAACTCAGTGAGACCCAGTTTCAAAATAAAGAATTAGAGAGAGAGAGAGAGAGAGAGAGAGAGAGAGAGAGAGAGAGAGAGAGAGAGAATTCTTTTGTGCTGTTTGAGGTCCATCAAAGGGACAATCACTTCTTCTCAATGTCCTTAAAATAGATGTTCCTACCAAAGCCTATTAAGGAGAAGAGGTGCTCCCCAACTTACCTTGGGATTTCATCCTGATATACCCATAGTAAGTTGGAAACATGATAAATGGAAAATGCACTGAATACTCCTAACCTACCACTCACCACAGCAGCACAGTACACTGCACGGAGCCAGCGCTCCCCCCGGTGATGGTGGGGCTGGCTGGGAGCTGAGGTTCTCTGCTACTGCCCAACACTGCATCTCACTAGCCCAAGACAACATGAAGACACACAATCAGAAGTACAGCTTCTACTAAATCCCTTTGGTACCATTGTAAAGTCAAAACCCCTAAGTCCAACTTTCATAAGTTGGGGACCATCTATAATTAGTTAAGAGCCCATGTAATGGTCAGAGAAAAGACATGGCCTTCACAAACTAGGTTTTCTCCAAGGCCTGCGAGAGGAAACGGGCCAGTTCCTTCACCTCCAGATGCAAAGCTGTCCGCTAAAACGCCTGCGTTTCTTGGCCCTAAGGGTCTCACCAAGCCAGGCCAGCAGCTCTGCTTCTCCACTTTCCACCTCTGGTCCTGCCCAATCTTCTGCAAAGTGTTGAGTGAGGAGCTTAGGATGCTGACCAGAAGTGGATAAGGGCAGGGACTTTGTCTTTTTCAATTAAACAGAACAAGAGGGGTTAAGTATTAACTTTGATATGAGCTAGTTAGGACATTTAGAACAAAAAGACATTTAGAGCTATTTAGAACAAAAATCCCCACAGTCAAGTGCCCCCGGCTAGGGTTCATTTCCAAAAAGAGTTCTATAGTTACCCAGCGAGGACAACAACAAAGTAGCGCACAAGTTGGCCCATGGCAGAGTGACAGAGTGACAAGCTCTGAGATCTAGAAATTGGCCATGGATTCCCCCCAGCTCTGCCTCACATTGTGTGAGCTCATTCACGAAGCCTGATCTTTCTAAGCACCAGTTTCCTCACCTAGAGCAGATAGACAATGTGGGCTCCTTAAAGATAGGACTCAGTCTTATTTTTCTGCAAGCAGATGTGAGTACATAATCTGGCACACCAAAGGACTCTCCAAAAAATATTTATTTATTTATTTGAATCAAATATCTCTAATTGAATGTCTTTGAGTCCAACTCAAAGCAGGTCCCAGGAGAAACATCCCTGGAGAGAGTTTGAAACACTGGACACTAGTGGAAAGCATCTGTGTTGCACAGATGTCATTGATCTCACACTAAGCCATGTCTTGAGGCCCTGTCCAGCTATGTTATACAGTTCTATCTTTCTCAAAATTAGCCTCAGAAGGCTGGGTGTGGTTGCACATGCTTGTAATCCCAGCAATCGGGAGGCTGAGACCAGAGGATCACAGTTCATGGAAAGCTTCAGCTACTTAATAAGGCCCTTCACAAATCAATGAGACCCTGTTTCAAAAATAAAAACGACTAAAAACTAGGGCTGCGAGTATAGCTCAGAGGTACAATGCCCCTGAGTTCCATCCCCAGTATTGGAAAAAAATTAAATTAGCCTCAGAGCCAGGTGTGGTGGCTTACTCTCGTAATCCCAGCACTTGGGAGGATGAGACAGGAGGATCGCACAGGTTCGAAACCAGCCTCAGCTACTTAGTGAGGCTCTCAGCAACTTAGTGAGACTCTGTTTCCAAATAAAGTATTAAATAGGTCTAGGAGTATATCCCAGAGGTAGAAAGCCCCTGGGTTCCACTCCAGTACCACCAAAAATAAATAAAAAATAAATTAGCCTCAGAAAGTGCACACCTGGGCTGGAAAGGAGCAATGATCTCCATTGCTCGTGCTTTTCAATTCAGAAGGCACATGCTATCAAGAGGGCCTGTGTGCACACCATGGTGCTCATCAGCAGGATGAAAGTCACCTTTGGGATTATCTAGTTCAACACTGTGATGGTTTGGATATGGTTTGAGTGTGTCCCCTAGGGGTTCAGGTTGGAAGCTTGGTCCCCAGTGTGGCAATGTTGGGAGGTGGCAGATCTCTGAGACGTGAAGCTTGGAGGGCATTACCCTTGGGAGGGTGTGTATGATCACAGCTTCTTATGTTTTCCATATGATGATGTAATCTTTCCCCTTCACATAGCTCCCACCACTATAATGCCATCCACTATGAGTCCTTCACCAGAGCCAAGTTGATACTGCATCATGCCCTTGGACCTCCAAAACTGGGAACTAATAAACCTTTTTTAGTCGGGCGTGGTGGAGCACGCTTGTAATCCCAGCATTTGGGAGGCTGAGATGGGAGGATCACGGTTCACTGACAGCCTCAGCTACTTAATGAGGTCCTTTGCAACTCAGTGAGACCCTGTTTCAGAATAAAGAATAAAATAGGGCTGGGGGTGTAGCTCAGAGGTAGAATGTCCCTGGATTCCATCCCCAATACTTAAAAGAAAAAAAAAAGACAAAAAAACTTTAAGCTTTTTCTTTTTTCTTTATAAAAGTCCCGCCTCTGGTGTCTCATTAAAATAATAAAACACGGACTAATACAAACATTCTCCCTTTATAGATAAGAAAACACAGCTGTCCAATGTACATGGCTTGCTAGCACAAAGAACCTAGGCAACTAGAACTCACTTTTACTGGCTCCTAATATAATGATATCTCCCTTTTGTTATGCTTTCTTTAACCCAAGTCTATACCTGACCTTATAAAACTGCTCAATGCACTACCTCACAGCTAAGTTTCCCATACTAGGTCTAGACTATATAATTATTACTCTCACAGGAGCTGTGTTGTGAGAATCCATAAATAAAAAATATTAGAAGGTACTCTGAAAAATTAGAGTATTTCTGGTAGTTTTTTATTTATAGCATACCACTTTGATTCCCTTTCTTTTTCTTTTCTTGTATTTTTATTTTCTTAGTGTTTAAATCTGGGGATTGCAATTAACATCTTAAACTCATCACAGCCTAGTTTGATAATACCAAACTGATTTCAACAATATATAAACACTCTACTCATATGTCTCCTCCCTCTTTACATAGTCATCATCAGATTACATCTTTATATATTCTTTCCCATTAATATAGACTTAGAACCATTGTTATATGCAATTATCTATTAAATCAGACAGAAAAAAAGACGTCTATGCAGTTGCCGTCACCAGTGCAATAAACCAGTCTTTATTTTTTCTACGGCTTCAATTGACACTGCATTTCACCCTTTTGACATCTCTTGTACAGCAGGTTCACTAGTGACGAACACTCTCAGCTTTCAGTTACCATTTTCCCTTCATTCTTTTTTTTTTTAAGGTAAAGCTATTATACTTTTTTTTTCCAGAAAAAAATCTCTCCTAACATGAAATATGAACTCTAAATACCCAAAACAATCTCGAAAAGAACAAAACTAAAAGATGTACATTTTCTGATTTCAAACCTTATAAAGCTACAAAAATTGAAACATTGTAGTACTGCTATAAAGGCAGATATATAAACCAGTGGAGTAAAATAAAAAGCCTATCAATAAATTTTTCCATATATGGTCAAGTTATTTTTGACAAAGTTTCCAAGAACATTTGGTGAAGAAAATAATCTTTTCACTAAAAATTGTTGAAAAATAATAATTACATGAAAAAGAATAAAATTGGACCCTTACCTAACACCATATACAAATATTAACTCAAAATAGATAAAAGACCTCAACGTAAATCTTAAGACTATAAACTTTTAGAAGAAACCTGGGTCATAACACTTTACAACATTGAAATTGGCAGTAATTTCTTGGATATGGTTTCAAAGTCACAGGCAACAAAAGAATAAAGAAACTTCCTAAAAATAAAAAAAATTGTACATCCAAAGAAAATGTAAACAGTTAAAAGTTACTGATAGAATGGGATAAAATATTTCCAAATGCTATATCTGAAGGTTTATTAATATTCCAACTAGAAATCCTAAAAATTAGCAACAATAAAAGCAAACAATACAATTTAGAAATACAATTTAGAAATAGGTAAAAGACTGAAATAAATAATGAATCTCCAAAGATTTTAACCTATAAACACATGAATATATTCTTCTTTGCTTAGTTGTCTGCTGGATGGAAAATCTTGTTTCTCTGGTTCTGGTGTGTATTACCTATTTCTTCTTTGTAGTTAATCTCTTTGAGTATTTTTTCTAGCGCTGGATTTGAAGACAAATTCCTTCAGTTTCTGTTTGTCATGGAAGCTTCTTATTTCCCCATTTAATTTGATAGATAGTTTTGCTGGGTAGGAAATTTGGGGCTGGAAGTTGTTTTCTTTCAGAGTTTGGAATATGTTACTCCAAGCCCTTCTGGCTTTCATGACTTGGTTTGGGAAGTCTGGAGTGATTCTAATTGGTTTGCCTCTGAATGTCACTTGGCCTTTTGTTTTTGTTGCCTTTAAGATTCTCTGCTTGGCTTCCACATTGGTCATTTTGACAATTATGTGGCGTGGGGATCCTCTTCTCTGATCCTGTCTAAAAGGAGTTCTATAAGTTTCCTGGATCTGTGTATCGACCTCTTGCTCTATGTTTGGAAAAATTTCTGCTATTATTTCTTTGAAGAGATTATTGATCCCTTTGGTTTCACCTTCTTTTCCCTCCTCTATTCCAATTATTCTTAGGTTAGCTTTGTTAAAATGGGCCCATATTTCTTCAATGTCAGATTCCTGCTGATTTTTTTTCTAAATTAGAAATTATGCATTCGTTTTTAGAGTGACCATCTTCTAGGAGCAAGATTCTTTTCTCCATGTGGTCTAATCAATTGTTTATACTTTGAATTGAGGCCTTTACCTCAATGATTGCTTCCTTTATTTCTTTTAGACTCTCTCTAAATTATTTTCAAAAGTCCTGTATTATTTCTACAGTTATATTCCTGATTTGATCTTCTGGAATTCTCTGAATTTCTGTGTTAACAGGTTCTGATAATATGGGGTTGTGGGCATTCATTACTCTATTGTTTTTCCTCTTTCCCATGATTTCAGAATTTTGTGCCTTCCCTGGGTCACTATGACTTGACTTAGGGTGCTCTGTATCTCGAGTCTGTTGTAATCTCAGCCACCACTACTCCTTTCCTGGGTTGTATTGCAAAGTCTCATACCCAGGAAGTTAATCGAGGCTGCATGAGACCATGGGGGTGCCGGGCTGGGCGTTTTCCCATGGGGAGCTGCGACTAGGGTGTGGTATCTCTGCCACTGCTACTCCTTCACTGGGTTGGACTGCAAAATATCTGACCCAAGGAGATTATCAAAGCTATGCAAGTCCCTGGGAGTGCAGTAGAGAGATTTCTCCTTTAGGGGCCACAATTACACTCACGGTTATTGTGCGCGCAGATCTGGAGCTGTGGTGGGGCACGGTGAACTCGCCATCACTGCTGGAAATATGGCACCACTGCCACACCCTTGGCTGTGAGGCTGGCATATTTCTTTTCTGGTTTTGAGCTCTGTTCTGAGTCCCTGGAAGGCGTGATGAGCTTGTCCACTGGGAGTTTTAGACGTTCTTTGTGCTGAAAGAACTGCTGAATTACACCCAAATGATCCACAGCTGCTCACTTCAGCTCCTTGTTTACCTTTCCTCTCTGGAGCCTGGTGCTGTGAGGGAAGATGGCTCCAGCGCGGCTCCGCTGCCGCATTGTAGGCTTGATTTCTGGTCTCTGGTTGTTCTTCTAGTCTTTTTTTCTCTGTCCCTTGTGTTTACATTTTTTATGTCTCTGATGATGGTGTTTTCTGGCTATGAAAAGCACTGATTTTGTGGCAACAGAGATCGAGTCTTAGCAGGACTCGTAAACACTGATTTTCTTGGTCACCATCTTCCCAGAAGTCCTCATTCTTGAGAGTTTTGCCAGGTCAGAAATTCTTGGTTGATATTTTTCTTCCTGGACTTTGCACTATTCCACTGCTTTTTGGCCTCCCTGGTTTCTGAGAAGCAATCAGTGGTTAATCTTACTGTAGATCCTTAGTAATGAGGGGTCGCTTCTCTCTTGTTGCTTCAGAATTCTGTCTTGGGTCTCAGCAGTTTGATTGCAGTGTTTGCATGTGGATCTGAGTGTGTCCTCCCTGGGGCTCACTTGGCTTTCTTGATGTGTATGTGCATGTCCTAGGATTTGGGCAGTTCACACCCATTATTTTGTCACATATTTTTTTCTTCCCCTTCTGTAACTCCTATAATGCTTATATTAATATATGTGATTGCAGCAACACATTCTTCATCCTCTTTTTATTTTTCTTTTTCTGTGTGTGTGTGTGTGTGTGTGTGTGTGTGTGTGTGTGTGTGTATGATTAAACCCAGGAGCATTCTACCTCCAAGCTACACCCCCAGCCCTTTTCTATTTTATTTTATTTTATTTGTGTGTGGGGGGATGCTAGGAATTGAACCCAGGGGCATTCTACCTCTGAGCTATACCCCCATCTTGATTTTTTTCTGTATTTCAAAACAGGGTCTCACTTAAGTTTTGGAGTGCCTCATTAAATAGCCGAGGCTGTTCATGAACCTGGATCCTCCTGTCTCCGCCTCCCAAGTACTAGGATTACAAGCGTGCACCACCACACCTGGTTCTATTATTTACTTTTTTTTTATTTATTTTGAAACAGGATCTCGCTAGGTTGCTGAGAATCTTGCTAAATTGCTGAGGTAATTCTTGAACCTGCAATCCTCCTGTCTCAGCCTCCCCAGTACAGGAACCACAGGTGTGCCACCACACCTGGCTGGTCACAGAACATATAAGATTTAGTAACACAAAAATAAATATATATATTAAATATTCAGAGAAAATGTTTAATTCTTTTTTTTTTTTTTTTAAGAGATGGTGTCTTTCTATTAGTCCAGCCTGGACTCCATCTTCAGAGCTCAAGAGATCCTCCTGCCTCAGCGTCCTGAGTAGCTGAGTCTATAGGTAACATGCCAAGGAGCCTGAATGAACTCGGGGGGGGGGGGAGGCGCGCACCTGCATGCGTGTGGTGGTGAAGATTAAACCCAGGAGCATTCTACCTCTGAGCTACAGCCCTAGCCCTATTTTTTTTCTTTATTTTGAAACAGAGTCTCACTGAGTTTCAAAGGGCCTTATTAAGTAACTGAGGCTTGTCCACAAACCACAATCATCCTATCTCAGCCTCCCAAATGCTGGGATTACAAGTGTGCACCACCATGCCCGCTTTTTTTATTTCTTATTTTGGAAACAGGGTCTCACTAATTTGCTGAGAGCTTCACTAAGTTTCTGAGGCCAGTCTCAAATCTGTGATCCTTCTGTTCCAGCCTCCCAAGTAGTAGAATTATAGCCATGCACCACCATACCAGGGTCTGAGCATAATCTTTAATTTGATTTTACAACCATATTGAGTGGACACTACAAAAAATAGCTATAAAAAGAAACAACTGACAAACATTCCTATTTAATGAAAAGCATACTTACTAAAAACTTTTTAATATCAATTTTAAGCTGGATGATGCAGCAGATTAAATTTTCCAAAGATGACACTCTCAAGCCACATAATTGTTTGCAGTGTGACCTTCCTCTGCTATCAAGAGGAGGAGTCTGCAGTGGTAGAGGGCCGGCCTCGCATGTGCGAGGTCCTGGGTTCAATACTCTTTTGGGGTGTCGGGATCCAGCCCAACAGCGGCGGAGCTTCAAACGATGATGAGTACCAACGGCCCGATCACCACACGGAGCAGGGAGATATGTCAAGCAAGGTCTCGTTTATTCCTCTCCAAGCAATCATATATATAGCACAAAACCATGAGGGGAATTCCCATGGGAAATAGCCTAGCCTATCGGAATAAAGATCACTACCACGTAGTTCACAGCCAATCCCAGGCCAGTACATGGGCCATTCATGTGTGTGGAAGCTCCTTTAAAGGTAAAAAAGGGAAAAACTGCTCAGTCTTCCCACCCATAATGAATGGGGAAACCACGCCTTCGTAGCTTCCTCCAGGCGCCATCTTAGCCCCTTTTCTGCTGAATTATTTTACTGCGGAAGTTCTTAAACTTTACCTAAAGCTTTGCCTTAGGCTGTAGGCTGTTCAGGCCGAGGGAGGCTGCATCTCTTTAGGCGCTGTATGGACACACCCCAACATTGGGGGGATCTAGCTCTTCATATCCTGAACCTGGGGACAGAAAAAGAGAACAGTGCCGTGCTAGCTCTGGGCGCTGGCAGCTTCTGGTTGGTGTCTGCATGTATAGTGTATGGCCACAGTAGGACCAGCATGCTGTGACAAGCCCAAGCCACACCGAGAGGCTCTGGGTGTAAAGTACCATAGAAAGACAGACAGAAACTGAGAGGTGGGGAGAGACAGAGCGAGACCAAGTTGTAGTAGGCACGCAGAGATGAGGCGGCACAAAAATGAACCCTCTGTCGCAGCTGCAACTGCAGAGGCCTTGTGATTGGACACACCACCCAGCCAAGCTTACCAGGAGCCAGATCTGAAAAATCAGGAGCAAAGTGAAATGCCTGTCCCAAGTCATGGAGTTTTGAAGTAGTTTGTTAACATTGAGATGGATGACCTCAGAGGCAGCCAGCGGCAGGCTGGGGGGCCTTACAGAAACGGGCAGTCAAGGCTAAACCCCAAGCGCTCTTCCCAATTCACCTCTCAGCATGCTGGCAGCCAACCAAGAGACTGGCAGAGTCTCCTCCAAGAATTCTGACCAACTCTATAGGAAAGACCTAAAACAACTCACCTGGGCAGTGTCCCACAGCAACCTGCCCAGAAGCCCACCCCACCCCACCCCACATAGCTCCCAGGAACCAAAGTCTCAGATTTTTACCCATCTGAAGAAGTCTTTGACATCAAAGAGTGAGACCAAACACATAGAAGAAAAGAGGTTAGAAAGAAATAGAGAACCTGTAGGAAAAAGAAAAAACTAAGCAAAAATCATTATTGTTCTTGAAGGTAGAGATATAGAAAATAGTGTACCCATAAAACAAGAGCAAGATGCAATTAGAAAGAAAAAATAGTTAATCAAATTGCTTTGGGAAATTAAAAATACAACAGTATAATGAGTAATTCCATAGAAAAGTTGAAAGAAAAGTCAAGGGATCTTTTTAGAAATAGATCGAGACATAAATAGAAAACCCCAAGAAAAGACAATTAAAGGACCAGTATAGACCAATAACATGATTTCATTTAAATAATAAAGAGTTCCAAAGAAATAACAGAGAAATGGAGAGGAGGAATCACCAATAAAATAAGTCAAAAGAATTTTCTAAAATTGAAGGGCATGACCTACACCAAGTCACATCATCTGAAAGTTCACCGCATTGGTAAGAAAAGGAAGATTCTGTAAGGAATCGGAGAGAGAACAGAAGATTTGCAAGAGAAAGGTCACTTCCCAAGGATAAGAAATCAAATGCCTCAGACCTCAGCAGCCACACGCTGAGCTACAAGACAATGGTGCAGCAGCTTCCAATTTCTGAAACAGTATTTCCATACTAGACTCACCTACCCAGACAAGCTACTATGTCAAGGGCGTGTACAGCATTTTCAGACACAGAAGGCTACAAAAAGTGGACCTTTGACACACTTTTCTTAGGAAACTACTGGAAAGTATGTTTCATTAAACAAAAGAACTAAACAAGAAGGAAGAAGATATGAGATTCAGGAAACAGGTTTCTGCACAGTAGAACAATGAAGGGAATTCCCAGAACCTTCGTGAAGGGGGATCTCAGAATGCCAGCCCAGAGGACAGTTCCTCAGAGGACAGAAGAGACAGAACAGCTAACTTGAATGCACCTCTCAGGAGGAGATCCAGAGCACTGATCCAGGTTGATGAAGGCACAGGAAGCCAATCAAACAAGGCGAATGTCACCCAGTGCCGCGCCCATCCAATAGAAACATAAAGAGAGCTCCACATGTAATTTTCAGCATTTTGTTGTCAGGTTTAAGCAATTGGTGGTACATGTCTGTAATCTCCGTACTTAGGACACTGAGACAGGAGGATTGCAGGTTTGAGGAAAATCTCGGGAAGTAATGAAACTCTCAGCAACCTAGCAAGACCCTGTTTCAAAACAAAAAAGGTAAAATTGGGCAGGGGGTATAGCTCAGAGATAAAATGCTCCAGGTTCAATCCTCAGTACCACAAAAAAGGGAGCTCGAATACATTTTAACCCATTCTGTTCCATCTTCCCAGATGTTATATGTTTTAAAAAACTTAAATATAACATGTAACATATAATTCTATAATACAAATATATTATAGTGTACTAATTGTATTAATTAATATAATTATATATAAGCTCTAGACTATATTTTCAAATCTATTATAATATATCTGTGTCTATTTTATTAAAATATGCATGGAATTAAAACTTGGGACTTAGTGGGTTAATAACATATAACATATCCAATGCAAAGTTACTAATGAAGCACTTTATGTTCATTTTTCAAACTGAATCTTTCAGACCCAGTGTGTATTTTGCATTAGCCACCTCTCTCAGTTTCTACACTAAAATTTCTCAGAAATATTTGACTTCAGCTGTATTTAGTTTTCATTAAATTTGTGAATAAAAGGTGATCTACATACCAAAGGTATTCCAAACATGCTTAAAGTTTCTCAAAAGCTGTTAGTTTTAGATATAAATATAAAAGAATGAAAATTAAATATTATTAAGCATTAATTCTAGGGTTTCAGTAGTCATATTTCAAGTACTCAAGAGCCACGGGTGGCTACTGTATACAGCCACTAGGTCTAGGAGAGATCAAAAAGCTATTTGAAAAGAGAAAAAAATAATCACAGTCACAGAAAGGCTCAGCTTTGAATAACATACTCTATTATTCATCTAACCAAAATTATAATATTCATCTAACCAAAATTATAATACAGACCTCTCTGAAAGATGGGGGATAGAAAATGTCCATTGCGAGGGAGAAAGTTAAATGCCCTTCTTCCATAATAGCAAGTCCATAGATAATGCTACAACTTAAACATCAAAAAGTAACACTATCACCCCTGTTAAACAGAAATACAAAAAGAACCCATCAATATAGCTTCAAGTGACTGCCTCTAAGTAGGGAAAGTGGAAGGGAAAAGGATTGGGATTCCTGACTTTCTTTCTTTCTTTTTTCTTTCTTTCTTTCTTCTTTCTTTTCTTTTCTTTTTTCCTGTTGTGTGTGGGGGGAGGTTTTACTGGAGAATGAGCCCAGAGACATTCTACCTCTAAGCTATACCCACAGCCCTTTTTACTTTTTGTTTTGAAACAGGGTCTCACCAAGTTGCTGAGCTTCTCACAAGGAGAATTGTGCTGAGGCTGGTCTCGAAGCTTCAGTCCTCCTGTCTCGGCCTCCCAAGTACTGGCTTTACAGGCATGCACCACCATACTGAACAAAGCAAAGGGTTTAATAAGTTGCTGCAGGCTGGTTTTCCTAAGAAATCTCTAAATATTGGTTGATTCTTCCAATTCATGCATGTATGATTCTGAGGTGTGTGTGTGTGTGTGTGTATGCGTGTGTGTGTGTGTGTGTGTGTGTGTGTGGTACTGGGGATGGAACCCAGAGGCTTTCTACCTCAGGGCTATACTCCCAGACCTATTCTACATTTTATTTTGAAACAGGGTCCCACTAAGTTGCTGAGAGCCTCGCTAAGTAGTTGAGGCTGGCTTCGAACCTGCACAATCCTCCTTTCTCAGCCTTCCAAGTACTGGGATTACAAGCGTGCTTCACCATACGGGGCTGATTTTGACTTAAAAAACATTTTTTTTAAGTGATCAGTGTAAACTAGGTTCACTCCACAAACCTGTAATTCTAGTAACTTGGGAGGCTGAGGAAGGAGAATAGTAAGTTTGAGGCCAGCCTTAGCAACCTAGTGAGACTCTGTCTCAAAATAAAAAATTAAAAGGTCTGAGGATATCTCCCCACCTTCAATCCCAAGTACCAAAGGATAAAAACTTATTTGTCCATGGGCATGCAGAAAAACTGGTATGCACCGTATCAACGTAGGATTGTTACTTCGTCCCTTCTTCCTGGAAAGGAGCAATGAGGTGATACTGGGAGGCAGCCCAAGTCCAAGAGGAAAAGTTAAAAAGGCACTGGTGGCAACAGACGCATTCTCCTGGCCAAATCCTAAATCTCACTGTCAAGTCCCCACATGCTGAGCAGGGCCCAAGAAAGACCCAAAAACATGGTCCAATGGCCTCCTGCAGAGGCCTGGAGGCAGAGCACAGTCCCCAGGTGAATGTTTCAGAAACCACAGGGTCTCCACACTACACCCCTACCCACACCTCCATGGCTTCTGCTCCAACCTGCACCTGAGCTCAGACGCCCACCCCTGGCCCACTGGTCTACCCGACCATCCTGCAAGGCCCAGGGCAGACCTTCTTTCCCCATGAAATTTTCCCTGACTGCTCCTGTCCTTACCAACCACCTTTATTTTTTAAAATCTGTGCAGCTCATGTGGTGTCTCTTCCACAGGTTGGGCCTTAATTGTAAGCTTGTTGAATCGCATGCTATTTTTTCACATATAATTTACGATCTGCATGACAAAAACAAGGGCGATGCATGTGCTCTCCCACGCTTTCATCATGCCTGGCACAGGGCTGGAGCCAAAGCAGAGGTCCAAAGAGCATCTAAACGATTACAGAGAGCGATGTGTGTGCACTCATGTGCGCCTTCAGCACTTCATATCACAGAATCTGTGTTATTTTGTAGGCAGGTAGGTAAATGAGAGACAGTGAGAGAAAAGTGAGATTTTATTCAAAGGAATTCAAATGCAAAACTGCGCTGTTTCTTTACTTCATGGCCCATTAATTACCATAATTGGTCAGTTTAAGCCTCTTCTCCTCTTTAATTCTATTTTAATCGTTTCCCTCTATTCTTGATCTCCATGACCTGTATCCTTTCTCTCCTCACCCAGTAGACATTCATTTAATGTATTAGGTATTTGCCCTTGAAAGTATAAAAATGCAGCATTATTCCCCCCCCATCTCTCTCTCTTGTGTAGTGTGTGTGTGTGTGTGTGTGTGTGTGTGTGTGTGTGTGTTATACTGGGGATTGGACCCAGAGACATTCTACCTCCAAGCTATACTCCCAGCTCAGTTTTATTTTTTAATTTTGAAACAGGGTCTTGCTAAGTTGCTGAGGCCAGCTTTGAACTCTCCATCCTTCTGTCTTCAGCCTCCCAAGTACTGGGATTACAGGCATGCACCACCATCCCCAGCTTTGCATTCCTTAACATTATTAAAATGGTATTGCTATAGTCTGGGTAGTGATGTCCCAATCCTTAGGAGGTAGTGCCTAGTAGGAAGAAGTTGGGCCAATGGAGCCAGGGTCTTGAAGGAGACACTGGAACGTCAGCCCCTCTGCTTCTCTCTCTTTGCTTCCCTGCTGCCATGAAGGGAGTCGTACCCTCACCACACTTCCCGCCATGATGTCCTGCCTCACCAAGCCATGGACCAGGCAGCCATGGACTGAGCCCTCTGAAACCATGAGCCAAAATAAGCCTTCCCTCTTTTTAAGTATTTTATCTCAGGTAGTTGTTACAACAAGGTAAAGCTGACTAACACAGATATAGATTCTGTTCTGGTTCTTACGTTTTCATTCCACGTCCAAGAACTGTGCTCCTTCGTTGAATCAGCGCTGCGTGGTATTCCACCATAAACTCCTACTGAATTTTATCCATTCCCCAAATGGTGGGTACTTATGTTGCCTTCCACTCCCTAAACCCAAAATAATAGTGTGAGGAACATGTTTACACATATCTATTTCCTTGTGCATCTGTGCAAGAGTTTCTCTGGTATCTATAGGCCTACACAAATCTATAATTTGGCTTTACCACACTTGTGAATTGTTCTTCAGCATGGCTCCAGCCATCTACTTCTACTGGAGAAGTCACACTTGTAGGGAGCTGAGAGCTTCAGATGTCGCTTCAGTATTCCCATCAGCTCCATGAAAAGGAGAGGGCAAGTGACAGAGGTGATTGCTTTGAGGGCTACTGGCCTGGGCCACGTCACCAGCGCACAGGGACAGGTCTGGGCGCTTTAAGAAATGTGGCCTCCCCATCCCCCGCTCTGTGCTTCTGACTCTCGGCTGTTCTAGTTAGGGGACATGTTGTGCAGACAGTTGTTTTCATGAATGCCACCAAGCTCCCATACCTGGAAGAAGAACAAAAGAGGGAAAGAGACGTCAGGGGTTATGAATGAACATCTGAACTCTCTTAAGTGGTAAACAGGCACACAATGAACAGCATTTGCACAGCTCTGGGGTTGACAGCTACCCCTCCCCAACCCTGGGACTGATGAGCCAGGAGCCAGGTGCCGCCTCTCTTTTCCAGCCTGTATCCTCAGGTTTCATCATCCAGGTCCCGCTGGGTCCCAGTGGAGCAGGCTCTTTTGTTTACCCTCTTCCTGCCCTCCCTCTGGGGGCATCTAAGCTGGCTCCTTGGAGCGAGCGCCCTCAGCTCTCCCCTACAGGGTGCTGTGCGCCCTCCTCACACCCACATTTGAGCTTGCAGATCCCACGCCTCGGGCCCCCTTTCCCGCTGGCCTCCCATAGAGTAGGGAAAGCCCTGGAGCCTTGGAGCCAGGAAACCCAAGCACCCTAGAAAGAGCACAGTGCCTCCCTGGAGCCTGGGTCCCTCTGCTTCCCGGTTCCCACCATCTGGGCCCACCTCCTGACAAACTCCTGTTCAGTCACATCTGGCTGAAACAAGAGAAAGAAACAAGGAGTTGGGAGGACTACCTAATAGGCAGCACTTGGCACACGCAATAGAAGCAGCTGCTGTTTATAGCCCTTTTTAAGGGTGGCCTCAAGCCGGACCTCACACTTCCCTCCTGTGGGGCATTGTTTTTTACACAGAGCATCTGGAACCTCAATATCTTGACACTCAGAAAGCAAGCAAAATGAAACAAAAAAAAAATTATGCATCCCTTGAATCTATGAAATCAGAACACACTCTCTTCCTGGAAAAATTTCAGGTCCTGCTTCCCTCTTGCTGTAAGGCATGTCCATAAGGTTCCCAATTCCTCGTTTTCTCTGCCTTTTAAATGGGAATAGAAAGGTCAGCCAGTCGGTTATGCAATAAAAACAATATCCCACAAAGTCTTTTTCAAACTGACAGCTTATGAGGTTTGAAATTTCCTAACTGGGAAAAAAGAACAGCATGAACTCAGGTCGTCATTTCCACTGTTATCAAACTGCCCAAGAGGCAAGGAGCAAGGCCTTGCCATCGTTATCTGCCTCTCTTGCGACCCCAGGGTTTCTCTTCCCTGGCCTCGTACCCATAGAAACAAGCGTGGACTTGGCAGGTGGCACAGAGGCGCTGTGTGTAGCCTCTGACTCCACCAGTGCCTTTCCAATACCCATCCTTGATTTCAGACGCCTGAGCTGGCTCCTCTGGGTAAGTGGTGCCTAATTACCTCCCTTCTGTTTTTTCCCTTCTCTCTTCTCTTGTCCTCTCCCTCCCCGTCCCCTCAGAGGACAGCCTTTCCAAGAAATAACACACGCGCGCACACCTGGCACGGTGAGATAGGGAAGCTCACCATGGATACCGGGCTACCATTCCCACTCCGGCTGCGGCTCCTGGGAATAAGTAACTATCTCTAGAATGCTACAAACTCCAGATGTGCACTGACTAGTGCCTGGAGACCCGGCTTCCTTGTCTCATTATGCCTATTTTTTCCACAAGTTTCATATATGCATATCAAGCTTTCAGAAGGGAAAAAATTGGAAATGGTAATCTTCCTTTTAATATGCTACCACATGCCAGCCCCGAACAGCTGTGCACACACAACACATTGGACTGGACATGAAATATAGCTCAGGACCATTTTTTAAGCATTCATTCCCAGGGTTACAAAACACATTTACTTGGAGGGAGGTCACACAGTCTTCCTTCTGCATAAAAAGGTGGCTTTGAAATAGGTACAGCCATCTGGAAACAGCCTTCTCTGCTATTGATATGTAAAATGCACATATTACACCATCCTGCTCGGGACCATGCAGCAGGAGGCTGAGGCTCACAGAGGCCCAGGATTGTTTAAATAGACAGCCTCTGGTTCTCCGTAGTGCTTACCTTCTCTGAAAAACCATTTGCCAGCAGCAGAGGTGCTTCTGGACAGGTGGGAAGGCGATGTATTCACGGATGTATTCATCTGCACAGAAGAGGTCTGTCTTGGAGCTCAGATTTTGGAGAAATCAGTTGAACACTCTCCACTGCTGTTCCAAACTTGCTAATAAGAAAGAATATGTCAAGTGCATGACTAGGAGTCAATAACAAACACACCATCGAAATAATGACCCCTGCTTCTTTGCTTATTACATTCACATCTTTACTTCCCACCCCCATAAGACCTGGGTACCACTCTAATAATTGGTTTTGTCCTGCATTTAAGGAATAAGGGCAATGGGTCCTATATTGCTAATTCAGCACCATGAACTTGGCAGGGGGAAGGGAGAGGAATGACCGCAAGTTTATTAACATTTGCTTTTTAAGATGCGTAGCCTCAGCTGAACATGGTGGTGCATGCCTGTAATCTCAGTACTTGAAGAGGATGAGACAGGAGGATTGTGAGTTTGAGACCAGTGTGTAGTAACTTAGCAAGATCCTATTTTAAATTAAAGAATTGGGGTTGTAGCTCAGAGATAGAACATCCCAAGTTCAATCACCAGCAACACAACACACACACACACACACACACACACACACACACACACACACACACACACAATGGGCAGCCTCCCCTTCAGGAATCTTTTTCTTGTCCAGAGCTTATCCAAATAAATTGTTGACCTCTAGGGCTATTTAACTTTTGTGTTGTTCCTTCCATTTTTATTTTCTGGCTTATCTTTTTCGTGTTTTCTTTTTAAAATATATACAGCAGGGTGTGGTGGTGCAAGCTTGTAATCCAGGCGCTTGGGAGGTGGAGACAGGAGGATCACGCAGGTTCAAAGCCAGCCTTGATGGCTTAAGAGACCCTATTTCCAAATAAAAATATAAAAATAGGTCTGGGAGTGTAGCCCGGAGGTAAAAAGGTTTCCAGGAACCCCAGTAGCACCAATATATGTGTATAGGCTGAATCAACCGCCTTCAAATGTAATACTGTCCAAAAAGATAGCTCAGAAAGAATACAGAGCTCTGAAGTGAGTCAAAGGGTTAAGCTGTTAAATGCACAAATAGCAGAGCTCCTGAGAGAGAGAGAGAGAGAGAGAGAGAGAGAGAGAGAGAGAGAGAGAGAGAGAGAGAGAGAGAGAGCGCCTGTTGGAAGGAGGAGACGACTGTAGGTCAGCCTGTCCTTTACATTGTGAAGAGCTTGAAAGGGGCTAATAAACTCAGCAGCCTATGGCAAAGGTAATTTATTTTATATTCCTAGTCATCACATGCAGTATTTTTTGGAGGGGGAGAGCAAATATAATTCAAAGAAAGTAATAAACAATAAAAACAATATCTAGTGGTGCTTCCAACCCCAAGTTAGAAGACGATGTGCCTTTCCCTTTTGTCTTTTGCACCCTGTTTGTGTGACATTTTAGAGGTGCCTGCCTAAGACTCAGAGGGGACGGTGCTGGCCTGTAGTCGGGGGCCCTTGGGGGGAAGGGAGCCACCTGAGATAAGCAAGTAGTTCCAGGTGTGGGCACACACATGCCTGTGCAGGTGCCTCCCAGCTCTGCTCCCTGGAAAACACATCTACTTGGCTCTGAGTCGGCTCCCGGCTGGGAATAATTACTTAGTGGACAGCTCTGGGCTGATTCCCTGAGCCCATGTGGAGGACAGCTTCCCCTCCGCTCCACTGAGAGGCTGGCCTGCTCTGCTCAGGGCTCGCACTTGCTACATTTTACGTGGATGAGATCACTGGACTGCAGATGAGGTAACTGTGCAGCCTGCCCGTGAGCTGGAAGAGGTTACCATATGACCACCCGCGTAAACACAGTGAAATCCCCACAGGGCTGCAAACAGCTGGGCTCTGCTTCTGGCTGCGAGCTGTGGGGGCCCTGGGACTCCAGCAGCCTGTCTACACTCTTAAAGGAGCCAATTGCTGCCTGAGCTCATGTCATACCCGCCCTGACATAGGTCCACCAGCCTTGGCTGGGAGCAACCCCCACAGGAGAGGGCTGGCTGGCCCTGTGGCAGCTTTGCAAGGGAGCAGAGTTGAATAAATAATGTTTTTCCTTACGAGAAGATGTTTTCAAGGCAGACACGTGTCATACCAAGGCCTGCATGGTGCTATGTAAAATTTAGCCCTGACCCTTTCAGCAAATCATCTGATAGAAGTGGCTCCACTATTTAGACGTGTAGATGTGTGTCCTGGTGTTATTTAAGTTAGAGATAGAGTTGGGAGGCAAGCATTTTTAAGAATCAGTAAGGAATGCACGTATTAACTGTCTTATGAATTACAGGACAGTTGCCTCCCTTGCCAGAGGGGAAGCTGTCCTGCTCAGGCGTTTCCAGCGTCCGCTAACCCTTATGGTCAGAATGTTCTTCCCAAGGTCGAGTCATATTAACTAACTTCTGTATCCATCGCATGCATTTCCTTGTTTCATTCTGACAGAGCCTTCCCGTTGCTGGGAACTGCAGGAAACACTGGAAATGTAAGAAACAGGACAGGGGTCTCCATGCTGGAGGAATTCATGCTTTAGCAGACAGTCTACTACGATAGCAATGAAAGTGAGCATATAGCTGGGCATGGTATTGCATCCCTGAAATCCCAATACTTCAGAGGCTGAGACAGAAGGATCACAGGTTCAAGGCTAGCCTCAGCAACTTAGCAAGACTCTCAGCAACTTAGTAAGAGTTTGCTTCAAAACATAAAATTTTTAAAAGGGATAGGAGTTTAGCTCAGAGGTAGAACACTCCTGGGTTCGATCCCCAGTACCAGAAAAAGGGGATGCATGTGTTTTTAAAAGGGGTAGGAAGCTACAAATACAGAAGTTTGGGGAAGGCCTCATTAAGAGAACCTCATTAAGCTGAGCCCAGACAGTGCCACAGGGCATATCACATGTCTTGAGCAATGTGTGAGGTAAGTTCACAGAGATGCTCATTCTATGGGTGCACACAGATCTTACAAGAGGTTAAGTCACTTGCCCAAGGAAGGAGTAGAATCACGTTTTGGACCAGGAGGATATGATCCCGGAGCCAGGAACTCAATCATCACTCCTGCCCAGACACAATCAAAGGAACACCAAGACAAGCCGACCTTCATAGCCAAGTGCAGGGCCTGTGCCCTGCCAGCAGCACAGGAGGCTGGGCAGGTAGGCAGGTGTCAAGCTGGTAGAAGCTGGCTAGATGGTGGAGAGAATACTCTGGGAAGAGACAGAACAGCATATGTATAGTGCCACGTATGTGTTTGTGTGCCTTCATGGTGATGGCGGCGGAGGAGACTTTGCAAGTCCAGCCAAAAATTTGAACTTTTTCCAAGGGCCGTGGGAAGTCATTTGCTATGGTTTGCAGGTGTCCCTACAATTCATCTGTTTGGAAATTTAGAGACATTAGAGACAGTGTTGAGAGGTGGAGCCTCGTGAGAGCTATTTAGGCCATGAGGGTTCCTCCTTCAAAGAGTAGAATAAGGCCCTCATCCTAGGGGTTCACTCTCCTGTGCTCTGGCTCGTCCACCTTCTGCCAGGGGATGACGCGGCAAGAAGGTTCTTATTAGCTGTCAGGCCTGATCCAGGACTTCCCAGCACCAGAACCATGAGCCAACACATTTCTGTTTATTATAAATTTCTCCATACACGTATGCACTGTTAATAGAATTGTAAGTTAGTACAACCACTATGGAGATTCCTCAAAAGGCTACGAATGGCATCACCAGTGATCCAGCTATACCACTCCTTGGCATTTACCCAAAAGAATTAAAATCAGAATACTAGAATAGTGCAGATACACCCATGTTTACAGCATGACAATTCACAACAGCCAAGTTAAGGAATCAGCCTGGGTGTCCATCAACAGACAAACGGATGAGGAAAATGTGATGTGTATACATGATGAGATTTTACTCAGCCATCCAAAAGAACAAAATTCCCAACACTCGGGAGGCTGAGACGGGGGGATCACATTGTTGAGGACAACCTCAGCAAATATAGTGAGACCTTCAGAAACTTAGCAAGACCTGGTTTCATGATTTAAAAATAAGGCCAGGTGTGGTGGCATAGGCCTGTAATCTCAGTACTTGGGAGGCTGAGACAGGAGGATCACAGGTTCAAGATCAGCCTCAGCAACTTAGCGAGGCCCTCTACCACTTAGTGAGATCCTGATTCAAAATAAAACAAATAAAATAGGACTGGGTGTAGCTCAGAGGTAAAATGGCCCTTGGTTCAATTCCCTGTTCCAAAAAATAAAAATGCTGGAGGGTATAGCTCAGAGGTATTATACCCCCTGGTTCAATTTCTCAGGACCAAATAAGAAAAAGAAGTTAAGCCATTTTTAGGAAAATAGATGGAACCAGAGAGCATCAGGTAAAGCAAAATAAGCCAGACTAGGAAACTCAAGGATCATATATTTTTTTCTCAAAAGTGGAAGCCAAAGAGAAAAAAAGGAAAAGGGGGCAGGGGATCTGTGAAAACAGAAGGGACACCAATAGAGAGGACAGGGCCCAGGGAGAGGGAGGAGGGGAGGCAAGGGGGAGTACCGGGGAGTCAAGTTGATCAAATGATGGTGCACACATGTATATGTCACAGTAAATCCCACTACTATGTGTAGCCATAATGCACCAATAAAAATAAATAACTCCATGTTGGGTTTTCTGCAGCATAAGCCATCTAAAACCCACCTTGAAAACCTTCCAGCAGGTGGACAGGATGATTATTGTTTGTCTGAAAAAAGACTCTGGCTGCCACGCGGACTGGAGGGCAGAGGAAGCTGAGCTGAGCTGAGCTGAGCTGCCAAAACCCAAGTGTGAGCAGGCGGAGCAGGAGGTCAGCCACCGGAGGCAGCGCCGCAAGCCTGGGCACCCGCTGCACGCGGGAGCTCAGGGTGGGGGAAGCGGAGGAAGGCAGAGACGTGTTTAAGGACCAAGTCGCTGAGTACTGAAAGCAGGTCAGGTTTGTGATACCCGTCAGGCACCTCGGCATGCAGATGGACGGCCAGGAGCAAGGTGTGGACTGAAGACAGAGATTCAGGAGGAGCCCAAGCCCATGGAGCCACAGATCCCACTGTTGCTGAATGTGACTGGGCAGTCGCTGACACCCACCCTTAACTAGTGTCTTTTTTTGAGTGTGGTACTGGGGGTTGAACCAGGGCACTGTGTCATTGAGCTACACCCCCCAGACTTTATTTTTTTACTTTTTGTTTTGAAACAGAGCCTCACTAAATTACTTCATGCTGGCCTCAAACCTGTAATCCTCCCATCTCAGCTTCCAAGTACTGGGATTACAGGTGTGTGGCACCCCTTACGTAGTGACTTTTTAAAACTTGTTAAAGGCACATTCTCGCCCCCCCCCCTCCGGTTACAAGCCATGTGAGGATGGGAATATTTTTTCTGTTGTCCTTCTTCAGTGTCTGGCAAATGGAATATAGTAAATAGTCCATAAATATTGTGAAATAAAAGAACTGAAGAATAACTACTTCTAGAGTAAGGTTATAAAAAGGATTCCGGCAGAGAGCTTTAAAAGTTTTAGAACATACCAAAGAATTTAAACTTTAATTTTTCCTTCAAACTCTCACCCTTTGCCCCTACAATGTAAGAGAGGAAATGACCGTACCCGGAGCACCTGGTTCTCGCAGCCCCAAGCAGCAGTTCAGATGTTACTGCACCAAGCTTCCAAGCACTTACCTCTGTCCTTAACTCCATCTGTGTCTTTTTTGCTTTGTTGATCTAAACTGGATCTAAAGCTTTCAACTCAGAAACCGTACCTACAGTACCACTGGCGCGTTTGTAGTACCCATTGCCTCGCCGATCATACTTACTGAAGAGCCAAGGCAACACACACCAGAACAATTAGAAGTAATTGATATGTTAATTTCCTTCATTGTAGCAACCATTTCAAAAGATAGACATGTATCAAAACATCAAGTTATGCCTTTTAAATATGTACAAGTTCTATATGTCAATATCTGAAAGAGCTGCTTTAAAAAAATGCACTAGAGCCAGGCGTGGTGGCGCACGCTTGTAATCCCCGTGCTTGGGAGGCAGAGACAGGAGGATCACGCAGGTTTGAAGCCAGCGGTGCTGGCTTAAAAGACCCTGTTTCCAAATAAAAATATAAAATAGGTCTGGGAGTGTAGCCCAGAGGTAGAAGGGCTTCCAGGAACCCCCCAGTACCACCAAAAAAAAAAAAAAATGCAATACCTGGGCCATGTACCATTAAACATGTATTGCCCAAAGGAGAATTCTCTGCTTTCTTAACATCATCAGCTCTAAACCATGCCACATTTCAGCTTCTGTCATACTTGAACTGTGAGTTTCTTACACAATTTTAATTTTCCCACAATTTTCACTTACATTCTGGTTTTTGTTCTGTTGTGTTGTGTTTTTGTGATTTTTTGGGTTAAACCCAGTGGTATTCTACCTCTGAGCTACACCTTCAGCCCTTTTTATTTTTTATTTTGAAACAGAGCCCCTCTAAGTTGCTTTGGCTGACCTCGAACCTGCAATCCTGTCTTATTCTCCTACATACTGTGATTATAGGCATGCACCATCATGCCCAGCTGCCATTCTGTTTTCCAATCCAAAGAAGACAGATGCACGCATCTTATGAACATCTCCCAGGTTCTCCTTCATTTACAGGGTGTCGGAATCCTTTGCTCACTCTAGGATGTCCTTTACTGGGCCCTTGGCTTCCTAATCTCTGTGGGCTAATTGTTTTCTGGGACGGCTGCACAGCTGTCACCCAGCTCTCCTTTTCATTGTTCTTCTAAACCAGTTCCACTGTTTCTCAGATTCCTATTTTTCTCTTTTTTCTGAGTCCTTGTACTTCAATTTTGCTATCGCTGTATCTCAGCCACACTGGCATTCTCTGTGACCCCTGAAAATATTCAGTGCTGTCCTCCCCCTGCCCTCATCTTCCCATGGCTTGTGCCTGCATATCATTCTAGTCCATTTTCCATGTTGCTCCTTCTGAGCCCCCTCATCCAATCCAAAGCAGCAGGAACCTCCCATTCACTCTGTATTAAAACTACTTGAATTTCCAACATAACTTTCTGATTTCCTGATATTATTCTGGTGTTTTGTTTTGGTGGTACTGAGGACGGAACCCAAGGGCTTTCTACCTCCGGGCTACACTCCCAGACCTACTTTATATATTTTATTTGGAAACAGGATCTCACTAAGTTGCTGAGGGCCTCACTAAGTTGCTGAGCCTGCGATCCTCCTGTCTCAGCCTCCCAAGCGCGGGGATTACAAGCACACCTGGCTTATCCTGGTTTCATATATTTGGCTTGTGTTTGTTTGTTTTTGTTTTTGCATTGTTTTTGTCTTTCCCTATAAAAAATACCAGGTCCAAAAAAGCAGAATTTTTTTGAAGGGGGGGTTCTTTTCTACCTGTGAATACCTCAGCCCTGGAACAGTGAGAGGCACCTAAAAGAGGTTCAATAAAAACAGCTCAAAGAGCTCTCTGAGAGCCACATTCACACACAGCACTCAAGCCTTTTCTACAAATGGTCCTTGATTTGTGATGGGGCTGCATCCCAATAAACCCAGTATGTAAATTGAAAACATCACAGGTCAAAAATGCATCAGTACCAAACATCATGGCTTAGCCTAATCTACCTTAAATATGCTCAGAACATCTACATTAATCTACAGATGGTTAAAATCATCTAACACAAGATGGGCTTTGTGTTATACTTATAATCCAAGTACTTGGGAGGCTGAGATAGTAGGATTGCAGGTTTGTGGCCAGCCTCAGCACCATAGGCCCTCTGCACCTTAGTGAGACCCTGTTTCAAAATAAAAGAATAAAATAGGACTTGGGATGTAGCTCAGAGACAGAATGCCTCTGACGTCCATCTCTTTACCCCCACACACAACACACACAAAATTATCTAACACAGAGCCTATTTTATAATAAGGTTTTGGATATCTGATATAATTTCTCAAATACCATACTGGAAGTGGAAAAAAGAATAATATTAGTATGCTTTCACAACATCATAAAGTCAAAAACTCTTAAGTCTAACTATATAATAAGTTGGAGGAGGGAATCTGTACTCCATTCCCAGATATGACGGAAAAGAAATCAGAATCTTAGCATCTCTCATCTGAAATCTTGATATCCTGAGACTTTAGGCTCTCAGAGGGATAAGGAGCTATAAATTTGTGTGACAAGATGTTAAAGGACTTGGGAGATGCTTAAAGAAAAGCAGATGTCTATCATTTAGTAACTTAAGAGTTTTTGTTTAGCTGATATGTAAGCTAAAGGGGAAAGAGAAGTTGGTGGGTTTTACACTGGAATTGTAGGAGAGTATTTTTTTTTTTTTTATGGTACCGAAGATGGAACCCAGGGGCATTCTACCTCCAAGCTACACACATCCCAGCCCTATTTTGCTCATTCTTTATTTTAAAACAGAGTCTCACTGAGTTGCAAAGGGCCTCACTAAGTAGCTAAAGCTGTCTGCAAACTGCGATCCTCCTGTCTCAGCCCCCCAAATGCTGGGATTACAAGTGTGTGCCATCATTCCCGGCTTAGGAATAGATCTTTTGAAAATCCCTCTTTTGCAAAACACTGAGATTCTAGATAGATCACAATGTTAAATGAAATGATTCCCTCTCAAGTTAAGAAGGGAAGTTTCCAGAAATATAAAACAAAGCAGCCAGGCGTGGTGGCGCACGCTTGTAATCCCCGCGCTTGGGAGGCAGAGACAGGAGGATCGCGCATGTTCAAAGCCAGCCATGCTGGCTTAAGAGACCCTGTTTCCAAATAAAAAAGTATAAAATAGGTCTGGGAGTGTAGCCTGGAGGTAGAAGGGCTTCCAGGAACCCCAGTACCACCAAAAAAATTTTTATTTAATTTTTATTAATAAAACTAACTTTATTAATTAGTCAATTAATTAAACAAAACAATATAAGCCATGAATAAACATTTTTTAAAAAAATTAGGAATTGGGACTACTCAGGAAACAAATGCCAATACCATAATTCTAAAGCAGGGTTGGCAAAATAACATACAGGACAACAACCTGTTTTTATAAATAAAATGTTATCGGCATGTAGCCATGTGCATTCATTTATGATTGAATGGCCTCTGACTGCTTTGTGCCACAACAGTAGAGTTAAGTAGTTGCAACCGACAGCATATGACCTACAAGCCTATAATATTTACTGTGTGACCATTTAAGAAAATTTTTTATGGTTGTTCAAGAAAAATGGGGTCTTTAGAGCCTGCACAAAGAACAGGATGAACCTGAGAGTTACATCAAGTTTAACTTTCAAAGAGGCTCAGTCTCTAGGGAAAGGAGGGACTAGAAAAAGCACCTGCTTGCAAAAGAAGCCAGAGGAAAATCTATCTCCCCATAATTCCAGATCGAAAATATTATTAATTAAGCCAGGCACGGTGGTGCACATTTGTAATCCCAGCATGAGAGGCTAAGACAGGAGGATCCAGGTTCACAGCCAGCCTCAGCTACTTAGTGAGGCCCTCTATAACCTAGTGAGATCCTGTTTCAAAATAAAGGATAAAAAACAGGGTTAGGAGTGTAGCTTGGAGACAGAATGCCCCTGGGTTCAATTTATAGTAACACAAACACACACACACACACACACACACACACACACACACACACACACACAATTCACACATAGGCCCATCATGTGAAACTATGAAACATAAAGCCAGAGAAAATGTCTAAAACAACAAGAAAGAAAAGACAAAAGTCTCTTACAAAGTGAAGATAGTCTGACAGCAGACTTCCCTCAGAAATTATGAAGTCAAATAACAGTGGAACTGAGCCATCAAAGGCTGAGAGAAAATTAACTGTCTATTTAGAATTGTGTCCTCAGAAATATTATCTTTCAAGAATAATTTAAAAAACATTTTGGTGAAGCAAAAACTAAGAAAATCTACAACTCATGAACCATTATGAAAGGAGCATTTACAAGATGAACCTGTGAAATAAAGAACATAATCCTAACACAATATTTGGATATAGCGAGAAATGCAGAGCTGAATTACTTGGTAAAGTTGGATTTTGAAGCAAAAGAAGAGAGGGAAACATAAAAGATGACAAGGGCTGGGAGTGTAGCTCAGAGAGAGAGGGAGAGAGGGAGGGAGGGAGGGAGAGAGAGAGAGAGAGAAGAAGAAGAAGAAGAAGAAGAAGAAGAAGAAGAAGAAGAAGAAGAAGAAGAAGAAGAAGAAGAAGAAGGAGGAGGAGGAGAGGGGAAGGAGGAGGGGAGGGGGAGGAGGGGGAGAAGGAAGAGGAGGAGGAGGAGGAAGAATAGAAAAACAGTTTATGGGAGTCAAAAATGTCTACTAGGATTCTACATTCTGTTACTGCAGCATGTATGGAATGCATCATGGAGTCTCCTCCTGGTTTCCCAAAATATCTTCCATAAGATGTACATTTATCTTCAGTATTTTTGTGAATCTGAATCTGTTTTTCAAGATGAGATTAAGAACCATATAAATATCCAATATTTACTCAAGGCAAGAATAGAGTTGCCAGCCTCAGCTACTCAGTGAGGTCCTTTGCAACTCAGCGAGACCCTGTTTCAAAATAAAAAGTAAAAAATAGGGCTGGGGTTGTAGCTCAGAAGTAGAATGCCCATGGGTTCCATCCCCAATACCACACACACACAAAAGTAGGATTGCATAGGCCCTCTATGTGGGCTATTGGTAAAGTGTTAGCACTCTCTAAATATGTCCCTAGCTCTAATAGGCACAGCCTTAGTTTTCTGATGGAAGCCACTGGTATTATTTCTATAAAACATGTTCATAGCTTTTCTTTCTATATCATTCAAAAGAGTTTCTTACCAGGTTAGACTATGTCCCAGAAGAAAAGTTAAGCAGCATCCCCCATTTCCACCAAGGTTAAGCCTCAGCAATACTGACAGCATATTTCAAGCATAACCTTAGGGGAAGAGAGAAATCAAAAAAAATGAATTTTTACTACATACTCATATGACTAGGCTGCAGGCTCTGCTCTTTTTCCCATACTATGTCAATTAATCCTCATATAGGGTACAAAATGGTCTCAAACTTACAATGGTTCAACTTATGTTTTGTTTTGTTTTACTTAATAATGATGTGAAAACATACCTATACAGCCATCTATATAACTTTTACTTTTTCTACAGTATTCAATAATTAACATGAAGCTGGGCATGGTGGCGCATGCCTGCAATTCCAGTATTCGAGAGGCTGAGACCAGAGGATCGCAGTTTGCGGACAGCCTCAGCTACTTAGTGAGGCTCTTTGCAACTAAGTGAAACCCAGTTTCAAAAAATAAAGTATAAAAAAAAATAGGGCTGGGTGTGTAGCTCGGAGGTAGAATGCCCCTGGATTCCATCGCCAGTACCACAAAAAAATAATAAAAATTAAAAATAACTAACATAAGATATTCAATACTTTATTATAAACTAGCTTTTGTGTTATATTATTTCATCCTATGCTAAGCTGCTGTGAGTGTTCTGAGCATATTAAAAGGAGGCTAGGCTAAGCCATGATGTTTGGTAATCAGGTATACTAAATACATTTTCAATTTACAGTATTTTCAACTTAAAATGGGTTTGTCATAAAGTAATTCTATCCTAAGTCAAGGAACACCTGTGGTTGAAATCTACACGACAGATGTGGCCATCACATGGTGGGAGAGGGCACAGAGAAGAGGGGAAGCAGCAAGGAAGCAGCCCTACAAATTCAGAAATGTTCCTTATGACCACATTATAAAATCAACACATTGTGAATTAAATAAATGATCTAAATAGTTTCCTGACTATGCCTAAATCACAGGCCAGAAAACAATGGCCTGTGGGCAATTCCAGCCCACCACCTGGTTTTGTATAGCAGCAAGTTAAAGTTGGTTTTATTAGGTTCTAATATTTGAAATAAAAGTTATAAGAATATTTTGAGACAAGTAAAATTTACATGATATTCAAATTTCAATACTTGCTATGGTCTGAATGTTTATGAGCCCTGCCTCTCAATCACATATTGAAACATTTATCACTGTTAAGTTGGGTCCTGCACTCATGTGACTTTGTGTCACATGACCTCTGCAGGGCAAGGGAGGGGCTGAAACCCCCGCGAGAATTGGGCGTTCCCGCGAGTAAACCCTCCCCTCGCGAGATGCATACCTTGAAAAGGAGAGCCCGCGTCCTCAAGCTTCGGACAGGCGCACGGGCCCCATGGTGCCTTGCCCTGATCCCCGGGAGAGCCGTGCAATTAAAACTTTACATGCCATGTGTACCGGACCTCTCTCGTGTTTTTCACACTCCGCCGTACTCACTTATTTTTTACTCGCATTTAATTTTTTATTTTACTTATCAATCACCAATGTGCCCAGAATTTGGGAGGCTGAGACAAGAGGATAATGGTTCGTGGACAGCCTCATCTACTTAGTGAGGTCCTTTGCAACTCAGTGAGATCCTGTTTCAAAATAAAGAATAGAAAACAGAGCTGGGGATGTAGCTCAGAGGTAGAATACTCTTGAGTTCCATCCCCAGCACCGTAAAAAGAAAAAGAAAAAAAAGTGGGAGATTTTTAAAATGACCGAATTGTGAAGAGGAGATCTCATGAATGGGATTAGTACCCTCATAAAAGGATACCCCAGAAAGCTGCCTTACCCTTCCACAGTGAGAATAACTACCCATGAACCAAGAAATGCCCCTTGCCAGACAGCAAACCTGCCAGCTCCTTAATCTTGGAATATCCAGCCTCCAGAACTATGAGAAATCCACTTCTGATGTTCATAAGCCACACCTTTTTTTTTTGGGGGGGGGGGGTCTGGGGATGAAACCCAGAGGCATTCGACCTCCGAGCTACATCCTCTGCCCTATTTTTTATTCTTTATTTTGAAACCGGGTCTCACTAAGTTGCAAGAGACTCACTAAATAGCTGAGGCTGTCCGCGAACCGCGATCCTCCGGTCTCAGCCTCCCAAATGCTGGGATTACAAACGTGCGCCACCACGCCCGGCAAGCCACACCATTTATAGTATTTTGTTATAGCCACTGGAAAGAGGTAAGATAGTAACACAAAATTTATCTGGATTACAGCCATGCTCATTTGTTTACATATAGCCAAGCTGCTTTTGCCTTGCATTGCAGAGTTAAGTAGTTATGACAGAAATAACAGAGTAAGGGCTACTAAGGCATGAAGAAAGAGATGGGAACAGCCTATCAGTAGAAGTAACTAACACCACAGGGCCTAACATCCACAACTATGCCCAGTGTTAGTCCCCTGCGCCTGCCGCCTCCTGTCTTTTCATCCCTCCCCTAGTTCTGAGGTACAGAATGACCGTGGCTCTCCCATTTGCTGGAAATCAGTGATCACAAACCTCCGCGTTTGCCTTGACCATGGCACAGCTCTGTGTGGCTCCCACGGGCCCCACTGTCTCAGCTCTGGTCAGGACGGTCTGTCTGCAGAACTACCTTGACTTTATAGAACACAAGTCATTCTGAAAAATGGTAGGAGCTGATGGCCTCTGTAGAAACCAATTTTTTCTCTCCTGTGAACAGAGAGCAAGAGACTCCTGCCTCTCTGCCAGAGGTGGATAATGGAAGGTTCTGGCCACCATTAGAGCTCTCAGAGCTCTGCTGCTCCTGTGTCCACCTTGGAGAAGACACCGTGCTCCTCAGAGCCATCCTGTCGTCATTTTGCAAGTGCCTTCCACAGAATGAGGGCTTGGCAGAGCGGCAAGGTGCCTGGGGCGCCCGGGCTCCACTTCTGCCTGTCTCCCGCCCCACTTGAACTGCTGCCCCTGCCCTGCTATTCCCATCTTGTTTGCACTTCCCTCCACCTTTCCTGGCATCTGTGCTTCCTGTTCAGCTTCCCTGGGAAGTTTCCAACCCCAGGCTGGTTTAGGTGCCGTCCCCCTGTGGCTGGTCCACTCCCCTGCTTAACTATGTCACAGCCCTGAGCACTTCAAAATGATTTCCACGCCTGCCTGCCTCACCTATTCAGGAGGTCCTCCAAGGCAGGAAGCTTGATTCTTTGTTCCTCGTTTTCAAGTTCATTGCCTACACACTGCCTGCTCTCTAATGAAGGGCGAGGGGGATGGGTCGAGAGGTGCTCATATCTAGCTTTCTCCAGTACTGGAAATCTGTGCAATTGTCCTTTTCAGCATCTACAACTGATTTCTTTGAATCTAAAAATCTGACCTCCCAGAACTGAAACTTTCTTCTAAGGGCACTCGGACACAAAGCACGGGAACTCAGCAGGAAGTTTTGTGTTTTCCCCATACACACCACACCAGGCTGGCTCTGCAGCTCCAGGCCCCGGATGACTGAGCATTGGGGGGGTGGAGTGTCTGTCCTGGAGCCCCCCCCCCCTTGTGCGTCATGTGTGCACAATCAGTGGCTTGTCCAATGCAAACAGCCCAGGAAAGACAATAGCAGTCTGTTCCAAAGAGAGAGGAATGCTAAGCAGTTGCTATTTCCTGGATGACCAAGTGTTCCTTACCCTGAAAACATAGACAGCGAACAGAATGTATTCAAAAGCCCTATTCCCCCTAATTTCAAGTAAGGGATACAACATTAGCACTGACCAGTGGATGATAGTGATATCAGAAATCCAGAAGCCTCCAAAGTCTTATTTCAGAGCCACGCCAGCCCCCAGGCATACGCAAATTCAAGTGTAAAAACCAGAAATAAGGGCACCAGGAGAATGCCAAGTACATGCATACTGTTTTCTGAAAAACCTGTAGGTATAATTTCTACCTCCAATCAGTCTCTCTGTGCAAAGTGATTTTGCACACACCATATAGACATTTTTTTAGCTTAAATATCAGAAGAAGGAAGAAAACACTGTGGCCCTTTATAAGAGAAAGCATCTCCCTCAGGAAATAATTGAAGGCCCGAATTGCTCAAGTCTTTCAAGAGCGACTGTACAAAGCACCCCTGAAAACACTGGGGGATAATTCTGTGTTCCCTGGGGAATTGGCTGGATGATCTAATAGGTCTTTGCCCTCGCTCTAATTTCAGTGATTCATGTGTGACTTATTTAATTGTTATCATCCATTGCAGATATTTAAAAGAATGCTTTTATTCTTTTTAAAAAATCTAAATTCAAATCATCTCTAATATCACCAAGTTTCTACTCCCGTCACCTTTCAGAACATTGACATATTAACTTTTTGACCTACCCTCAACCCTCCCGCTACCTCCCAGGATACAAAAAGTACATCTGCCATGCAGCTGGGCGTAATGGGGAGCCCCCACCCACCAATGCATTGAAAACAAGCCTGGGAGAACCAAGGGTTAAGTGAAGTCCCTAAGGATTTCCAATCTGTTGCAAGCTGCTAAATCCAAAGCTGCCTGGGGCCTAGGTGTAACCACAGCTAAGAAAACAATGGCTAGCTGCCTATCCTCTGCAGAACTTAGCGTTTATCACGGTCAGAAAACCACCTGTTACTTGGGGGTGGGGGGGGGAAGTCAAAAGAATTCCGAGCCATAATTAAAGCAATAATGAATAAAAACATATTGTGAATTGCTATGCAAACCCCAGGCAGATGTGTTATTTAACTGTAGGCTTCATCTGTGATATTAATTTGGAATAAAAATAACAGACAACAAAACATATAACAAACCAAGACTCCTCTTGCCCTGAAGGTTTGTTTCTTTTGAACACTTTGACAGTTGTTAGTAGCATAAATGCAAGCAGGCTGGTGTGCCTTGCAAACCTCCGTGAGTCTGATAATACAAAAGGGCAGAGATATCAGCCAATCAGAATCGCAGGGGCCACTGGATCTCTGTGAATATCCATAAATGACAGTTGAAGGAGATGACGGCCATTAGGGGTTCCATTCTCCTGCCGCACAAGCCTTTTCACCCTGCCAGAGCCAAGGGCAGATTGTCTGCTCTAGGGAAGACACACCTGACTTCCTGAATCCAGCCAGGAGATGATCCCACTGTCTCCTTGGGAAACACCTGAAAACATAAGTTCAGTTAAATGCGGAGACACAGAGGAGGGTCAGTTAGTTGCAGGGACCGGGCAGTTTCTACTTGGAAGTTCTATTCCATTTGGTAGCGATTGGTTTGTCTTTAAGATGCTGATTCCACCTCTTTCAGTTCCTTCCAGATCTTCAGGGAGGAATATTCTTGTGAGAGGGTGAGGGGAAGGGCATGGAGACGTGAACTGAAGAAGAGAGGGGCAAAGCAATTTGTGGTACGCGGGTGTTCATAGCTTTATCTTAAGCATTACTCTTAAGAGAATTCAGCATTCAGTTGACGGATCTATGCAAATGTGTGAAAAATGGAAAAAGACAAGCTAGCGTTGGTTTAGGAGGTTGAAAGCATCACTTTGATTTGCAATGATCTTTAATCTACCTCTTTTACCATACGGAAACACTGCAGAGACAAGAGCCCCAAATGTCATGAAATAAAGCCTGCTAGTGTTGTGTTGGCATATCTTTTAATTCTCGAACAATTACCCTGCCACATACATTTATTCTTGAATTTTGTATAGTGACACATTAAATTTCGAAACTCAAGAAAAATGACACATGTAAATACTCCCAAATGCAGAACTAATTCTAAAATGCAATCTACTACTGTGTGTGTGAGTGTGTGTATGCCTCTGTGCTTCCACATGTACTGTCTGTGAAAAGTACAGATTTCTCATTTACTGCAGTTGACTTGATATCACTTTCAAAGACTGAGTGTACATTTTCATGGGTTGAAAAGGTTTGAGTAGATCTTTTGTGGCACAGATTACTACCTATATTGAAGACATGCTCTCTACACTAGTTAAGTTATGCTAATAGGAATCATAGTCAAGAGTGGCTTTATGTGGCTACAAGTATGTTATTGTCCTTCAATGGTTCCCCATTAACTTTCAAATTAGTAACAGACTGTCACCCAAGATTGCCCAATATAGTCCCAAATCCCTTCTCTGAAATTACTCTTTATTACTCTACAAACGCACAACCAATCATAGTGTCCTGGGTGCTTTATAAAGTTTTGGGTTTTTGATTGTTTATTTTTTGTTTTCATCTCTGCCTTTGTTCATCCTATTTTCTTCTCTTGAAACACCCTTCCAAACTCCCCCCATTCCAGTGGAAATCTCAGCCTAAACCATTTACTCAGTACCATGACTATGTGTTAGCTGTAACTATATACCAGCACTCAGCACAATGCCTAGGCAGTGATGGGGGCTCAACATACATCACATAAATGTATTTTCATATCCTTTTCGACTGAACCTTTAACTAAGCCTTTCCTGATCCCTTCCTCTGCTGAACTCCAGAGCATGGTGTTGGAATTCTTTTTCTAGAGCTTTCTATATTCAATCTGATATTGTAAAGTCCTTGTCTATAACTCCCCCAACCACCATCCCACCAGACCAATGTCCTCCACTTGCGACTACTGGTGAAAGCTATTAATTCACATCTTCTGTGTATCTTGCAGTCAGTCAGTGTTTAATAAGACAACAACATTTATCTAGTATTTGAACAGTAAAGAGAAGTTAGTAAGCGCTCTCACATGCATCACCCATCATCTTTGCAGTAAGTAGACTTGGCACTCCATGTCCATGGGTTTCTGCAACTATGGATTCACAAATCAGGGGATAAAACATTTTTTAGCCGGGCATGGTGGCGCATGCTTATAATCCCTGCACTTGGGAGGCAGAGACAGGAGGATTGCACAGGTTTGAAGCCAGCCACTCTGGCTTAAGAGACCCTGTTTCCAAATAAAAATATATTTTAAAAAAAATAGGTCTGGGAGTGTAGCCTGGAGATAGAAGGGCTTCCAGGAACCCCAGTACCACCAAAAAAAAAAAAAAAAAAAAAAAAAAAAAAAAAAAAAATTTAAAGTGCATCTATGCCAACACTTTTTTCTTATTATTCTCTAAACAGTACAGTATAACAATTTTCATTGTATTAAGTATTCAAGTAATCTAGACATAATTTAGAGCATAGATCCTCAAGCTTATTGGCTTACTGCCATCTTTCCAAAAACAAATTACTCAGTGCCCCCTGGGCACTTCAACCACCCCCTTTATTTTTATTCAATACCCCCAATTGCACAAGAGGCTACTACCACCCCCTGGATCATTTCAGTGTCCCCCAACCTGGTGTGGTATTATTCACTTTGGAAATCTAGGATGTAGAGGACACGGGAGGATGTGTGTAGGTTATATGCAAATACTATGCTGTTTTATATAAGGGTCTTGAGCATCAGAAGATTTTTAGTATCTACAGGGCATCCTGAAACTAATCCCCACACATAATGAGAAACAACTCTATATAAAACAGGAAGGGCCAGCGGGCGTGGTGGCGCACACTTGTAATCCCAGCATTCAGGAGGCTGAGACCCGAGGATCGCGGTTCGCAGACAGCCTCAGCTACTTAGTGAGGCCCTCTGCAACTCAGTGAGACCCGGTTTCAAAATAAAAAGAATAAAAAATAGGGCAGGGGGTGTAGCTCAGAGGTCTAATGCCTCCCCTGGGTTCCATCCCCAGACACGAAAAATAAATAAATTAATTTAATTAAATAGGAAGGGCCACCATTTGACAGATAATAATTACAAGTAACATTTATGAAGGGCTAGCTTCATGCCAGTGCATTAAATACATTACTTTTTTAAATTTTCACAACCCCAGAACAACAGCTCTATCTTGTCTTCGTTTTACAGAGAAAGAATCCACAGCCTCCACGATCTAAGCCAAAGCCAGAGGGCACTCACCTGGTAAGCGCCCACACCTGAGTGGACCAGGTGGCTATGGTACCAGGGTTCATCAGCTTAAGACACTGCCCTGGTCAAAGCTTAGAGAGCTCATCTCAGAGCTATAAACAGCAGAACCAAGACAGAAAGTCAGTTCTTTCCACTACACTCCCAGCCTGTCTGTCCTGTCTTCCCTTGAAGGAATCCTGAGCAAAGAACTTAGAATCCTGAGTCTAAGAACTCAATCTCAGTTGGCAGGGTAGCGCAGTAGTTAAGAGCTCTGAGTCTGGAGCTTTCTGGTATGGTATGGTCACGCCGGTTGTTCTTTTGCAGCTCATCTCTCCATGTGCACAATAGGAGCAATCAGTGCCCAGCACACAGGGTGATGTGAGCACTTCCTTCACACATGAAGCAAGAAAGGACGACGCATGCTCTGCCACACATGCTGCTTTGCCCCATTTGGTGGGGGTTCCGAAGCCAATGGATGGTTCTTTGCTTGAGTTTTCTTGGGCTTTTGAGCCCTGACTATGCAGGGAACACCTCTAAATGTTCCAGAGAACAATCCCGCTCTGTGCAGGACTGGCCCTCATAGCCAGGGGCATCCCGGCCCTCAGTATCTTCACCTGGTGGTCGCTCTATCATCTACCCAGCCTCCCATATGAGCAAGAGAAAGCTTCCTAGGGCTGAGGCTGAGCCTGAGGCCTGCCAGCCGACCAACTCCATCCCAGAATTCAGTCCCAGCCCACTGGGAATTCACTTGCAACTCTGCAGATGCTCATTTGGTCCTTATTTCACACATGGTCCTCCAGATGGGACTGACATTCTACACTATCCCATTTTCCATTTGTGTGCACTTAACCCAACCAAAAGGCCACCATGGGGCCTGCATGCGTAGCTCCAGAGCCGTGTCATCTGGCCATCTCTCTACTCCCAGTGCTCTGCATCTCTCTTCCTTTGTCTCCTTTATTTCTCTGCCTCTTTCCTTCCCTCTGATTCTCTCTCTATCTTTTTTTCCTGTCTCTTTCCATCTGAGTTTGTTCTCTCTCAGGCATTCTCCTGCACAAACACATGCATCCTTCTTTCTCTCCTCCACCCTCCCTCTTGTGTGTGTGTGCACACGCACTTGCACACACATATACCAACCCCCCCCCAGCATGACATGCTAATTGGGCTCCCAAGTGAGTTTGACTCACCCCCACAGGCAGAAGTGAGTGGAGATGGGTTAGAAAGAACATACTTCACACCTGTCAATTAAGCTCAGTTACTTGTTGTGTGAAACTAGACTCCGATGCCCAGGGACAGGCTGACCTGGCTGGACTGGGTGAGCCTCAGCTGTCCCTCCAGACTGGGCTCAGGGAACAAATGCTCCTTCTGTTCTCAGTGGATGAGAGCATCCCCTGGAATGTCCGGGAAGCAGCTGTGGGCCCCTCCATAGGGTGGACAGAGGGGACTGTTCCCAGTGAGTTCACAGAACTAGATGTACTGCAGTTGGTTGGCTATTTTTACAAAATTCCAATTACACAGCGAAAGGGCAAACAGCACCAGGATGAAGTAGATGACGTCCCAGTACGGGTGTCTTTTGAGTATATTGGTAGCAAGGAAATGTCTTGAGATTGGACTGACCATAATAGGAAAGAAGCACTACTCAAAACAAAGGTGCTTCTATTAATATATTACTTTCGATTTATAAAGGTCTGCCAACCGGAGCAGAGTCCATCAGGAGTGAACACTGGACGTTGCTGCAAGGAAAGGGTGGGGACATTTTAAAGAGCAGGCTTCATCTATCATTTTCTTCACTTGTCAATTACTTGGGGACTTACAGCATTAAAAGTGGAGTCCTAGCCACAGGGGCTCCCCACCCCGGCCTCACAGAGCTCACTGTTTAGAGGAGAACGAGGACGAGAGAGAAAGAAATGGCCATTGTGTGCGCTGTCGGGAGCAGAGAAGTCCAGAGAGCCTCGTGCAGAAAGCGGAGGGGCTGGAGTAGGCGAGCAAGCCGAGACCTGACTCGCGCATGTGAAACCAACGAGCAAAGCAATGAGTAAAAAGGACAGAAAGCACAAAGGCCTGAGGTAGAGAGGACGGGAAGGGAGAGAAGCCAGGTGGCAAAGTGTCAGGTGGCCCCATTAAGGGATGTGGGCCACAGCGTTTAAGCGCAGTGTGAGGGAGGGTAGGAGGCAATAAGACGTGCATTTCAACAGCGTGTCCATGGCTGCCGGAAGGAAAAGAACGAAGAGCTGAGCATGGTGGCGCACGCTTGTAATCCCCGCGCTTGGGAGGGCGAGACAGGAGGATCGCGGTTCACAGAGCCTCAGCTACTACTTAGTGAGGCCCTTTGCAACTCAGTGAGAGCCTGTTTCAAAGTAAAGAATAAAAATAGGGCTGGGGGTGTAGCTTGGAGGTAGAATGCCACTGGGTTCAACCCCCAGTACCGCAAAAAAAGAAAGAAAAAAAGGAAGGAAGGAAGGAAGGAAGGAAGGAAAAAAAAGGACTGGGCAAGCCAGGCGTAGTGGCTTGTAATCCCTGCGCTTGGGAGGCTGAGACAAGAGGATCGCGCAGGTTTGAAGCCAGCCTCAGCTGGCTTAAGAGACCCTGTTTCCAAATAAAATATAAAATAGGTCTGGGAGTATAGCTCGGAGATAGAAAGCCCCAGGATTCCATCCCCAGTACCACAAAAAAAAGGGGGGGGCTGGACTTGTCGCTCAGAGAAGAATGCCCCGGAGTTCAACCTCCAGTACCAAAAAGAAAAAAAAGACCAGAAGCAGGAGGCTTTTCCAGTAACCTCAGGAGAATGAAGGAATCAGAAGGCATTTAGGAGGCAGATCAATAGCACCTGATGGCTGACCGCAGGAGAAGGCGCTCGGTGACCTCTCTTTGGTTTGAAAGGTGACGCCACATCTTGCTGCAGAGACTCATGAAAGAAAGGCAGAGCTGTCAGGAGGTGACAATGAGTACCAAGTAAGACAAGTCGAAGATGCTCACCAACATCATGGCATCCAGACTCCAGGGCAGTCCATAAACCCTGCCCCCTCGCAATCACACCCTGGGATAATCCTACCCTGGATGTAGGCAGCACCTGCGACTTCCTGGAACCAAAAAAATATGGCAAAGGTGACAGGATGTTGCTCCTGTAATAGACTCTCGCTTAGCCAGCTGGACAGGAGACTCCCTTGCGGGCTTGATGAGGTGAGAATGTGTGCACAGCAAGGGCTGTGGGTCGCCTCCATGACCTCCCACAACAGCTGCGGACACCCAGGATCCACCCTGGTGCAGCCACGAGGAAACAATTCTGCACATCCTGCTGAATGTGGAAGTAGACCCCCCCCAAAAAAAAAAAATGAGCCTCAGACCCAGCCAACAAGACCCTGACCCCAGCTGCAAAAGACCCTGAACACAGGACATCCTTAAGCCAGGCAGGGACCCCAGGCCCATGGAAACCATGAGAGAATAAATAGGTCTTGGGTTAAGACACTAAGTTTGAGATAATTTGCTACACAATAATAATACAGCATCTAATTGGAGATGTCAAATAAGCAACTAGGTATTTAGGTCTGGACCTCAAAACAAAGGTCAGGCCTGGAGAGAATATATTTGACATACAGATACTGTCCAAGCCCAAGAGAGTGGACCAGGGACCAGGAGAAGGTCTGAGGCAGAAACCCAAAAATTTTCAGTAACCTCAGGAGAATGAAGGAATCAGAAGGCATTTAGGAGGCAGATCAATAGCACCTGATGGCTGACCGCAGGAGAAGGCGCTCGGTGACCTCTCTTTGGTTTGAAAGGTGACGCCACATCTTGCTGCAGAGACTCATGAAAGAAAGGGACCAGGAGAAGGTCTGAGGCAGAAACCCAAAAATTTTCAGAGGATTTCAGGAAAGACTGGCAGAGAGGCCGGAGGAACAAGGAATATGGCTGTGTTAATAAAAGCCAGCTCTTCCTAGGAAAGTTCCATGCACCAGGTACTTTTCCAACTGGGTGGCAGGTACTAACTTGCTTTATTCTTACCAGCCCCCATCAGAGGAGTACAATTATTATGAACAAGGTGACTGAGGCAGGAGACAATGAGGAGCTCGTGCAAGATCACACAGGTCAGAAAAGGCGGAGCCACCCGGTGGCTGAGCCAGACCCACATTCTTACCCAGGTCTGCTGCACGGATGCTGTCTGTTAAGAGGAGCAAAAACTCAAGCTGATTTGACCATGGGAGGGGACTTCCCGCTTCCCCGTAACTAAAACGAAGAGGGTTGGAACATAACTACTACTGAGCAATAAAAAAGGAACATGTCGCTGATACGTTAACATGAATGATCTTTACCAACAGCTTGTGCTAGCTGGGCGTGGAGGCACACACCCATAATCCCGGGGAAGCTGAATCAGGAGGATCACATATTCGAGGTGAGCATTCAGTAACTTAGCAACACCCTGTTCTAAAATAAAAATTACAAGCCAGGTGTGGTGGTACATACCTGTAATCCTAGTTTTTGGGAGGCTGAGACAGGAGGAATGTAGGTTTGAGACCAGTCCCTGCCATTTAGCAAGATCTTAAGCAACTATTTCAAAATAAAAAGGGCTAGGGATGTAGCTGAGAGGTAGAATGCCCCTGGGTTCAATCTCTAGTACCACAACAAATGAATGAATGAGTATTATAAAGGGCTGGAGGTATAGTTAGAAGGTAAAATGCCCCTGAGTTCAATCACCAAAACCACCAAAAAAGAGAAAAAAAGCATTGTACGAAATGAAAGAAGCTAGTCTCAAAGAGTTGCAGTCTGTATCACTCCATTTGTATGATATTCTGGAAATTAAAAAATTATATAAACAATAATAAGGTCAGTGGCTACCAAGGACTGGGAGAAATTAAATACCATGGGAGATGAAGGAACATTTTTGGATGGCAAACGTTCAATATTATGTTAATCACAGTAATTACATGACTTTATGCATTTGTTAAAATTTATACTTCTGTATGTCTAAAAGGAGTGAATATTAGTTTTTATAAATTAAATTTCAATAAACCTAAAATAAAACAAAACCACAATAACAACAAAACAGGCCTGCTATGTTAGTGTGCATGTTCTCAAGGTTTATGTGCATCAGCAATACCCAGAGAGCTGGATAACCAGATTGCTGGGCCCACCCCCCAGCAGACTCTTATGTCTGGAGTGAGGCCCAGGAACCTGCATTTCTAGTGCTTTTCCTTGTGATACGGATACTTTTGGGGCCACACCTTGGCAAGCACTGCTCTAGGAGAAATCTCTCCACATGGACATGAGGACCAAGGAGCAAGGGGAAGGGAAGAGCATTCCTAACTAACTACGGATCTGAGCCAGTCCAGGGCAAGTGATAGGTAACTGAGGGAGGCCAGCCTTTGCACGACAGTCCCACAAGTAAGGCGACAGACATTTCCAAAAGAAAAAGTGGGGTTAATTCTTCTGAAGGATGAGGATCAGAATGTAATTAGCTATTAGACTGGGTTCTCCAGAAAAACAGAAATAACAAGAGATGAATACATGATAGATGATAGATATGATAAACATAAACATAGAGGTATTTACTGTAATAAATGGGTTCATGTAATTATTGAACATCTGCAGTTCACAAATTATAGGACCAGGAGAGACAGTGGCATAAAAAGCCGAAGAAAATGGATGTCCCAGCTCAAAGACAGTCAGGCAGAGAGAGCCTCAGCCTTTCATTCAATTAAGGTTTTCTTCAACAGATTGGATGAGGCCCATCTGCATAGGGAGGGTACTCTGCTTTACCACATCCACTGATTCAAATATTAATCTATACAGGCCCTGTTTCAAAATAAAAGAATAAAAAATAGGGCTGGGGGTATAGTTCGAAGGTAGAATGACCCTGAGTTCCATCCCCAGTTCCACAAAAAATAAATAAAATAAAAAGGGCTAGGGATAGCTCAAAGATAAAAAGTTCCTGAATTCAACTCCCCAGTACCAAAAAAGAAAAAATAGTAAAGGAAGGTAGGGAGGGACAGAAGGAAAGAAGGGAGGGAGGGAGAAAGGAAGGAAGGACTGAAATAAAAGAAAAAGGCATAGAGAAAGGAGAGAAAGAGTATGGTCACAGAGCAAGGCCCTTAAGGAAGAGGGGACTCTGCACAAATGGAGCTGGCAGTTGTAGAAAAAAAGCAAGGCAGATAGGTGCAAAAAAAGCATGCAGATGTAGGTAAGTTTGTGAGTTCAGTGGGAGAAACAGTGTTCCCATGGCAGCTTCCATTTGCTGTGGGGAGGAAGTAATGGTCCCTCAAGGAGGGAGTCACCAACACACTGGACTGGGAAATCAGTCTCTGCCATCAGCTCAAGCTTGCTGCAGAACAATGGACAAGTGTGTCCAGTGCTGAGCCCATGTCTGTGAACTTATGGGACTGTTTAGTTAGAATCATGCCTGAAATCCAGCAAACACTCAGTTGAGTGTTTACACGAAGTGACCCAAGAGTTTGAGAAGAAAATGTCTGAGACTTTTAACCATAGAACTCCTGAGAGGTCGTAACTACTGAGGTTTAGCTCTCTACCACAGGAAATGGAACCTTTATGCATCCATCCAGCTGCAAGGATGTCCCTGTTAATTCTCTTTAAACCCCAGGATAGCCAACTTTGTCCGTAAAATTATGAGAGACTATGTACACACCAGAAAGGGATTCAAAAATCCTTCATCCCCCAACCTCCCTGAGCCACTACCAATTATGGGATCCTGAGCCATTTGTAGGCAAGGCCATTATTAAGGTCACCTTCCAAATTATGTCAAGACCCAACAAGTCAGTGAGTTAGAGGTTCAAAGTGAGTCACTCGCCTACTGCTGGCAACTTCAAATGGATAGGTTGTGTAAGACACTGGAAAAGAAGGTTTAGGGAGGCCCAACTTAGTTGATCCAGGTAGACTAAAGTTGACTGTCCCCTCCACCCCCAGCTCAGACCACAAGCCACCAGCCAAGGCCATCAGAAAGAAGCTGTTTCCTTTCCATAAAAGAGGAACAGCCCCTGCCCCCAAGGCAGTTCTTTTATTCTGTGTGCCAGGGCTGAGCTTGCATTTCCAAGACATTTTGTTCTCCTTGAATTCTTCGGACATGACTAGATAACAGAGCCATCGCAGTTGTCCTTCTCCAAAGGGGGAGACATTTTCCGAGCCTTTGCTTTCTCCTTTAGGACCTTTTTTAGGAACTCACAAAAAGGCAGTTACTGTAGTTCATCAGTTCTAAGATGCACATTTTCCTCCCATGTTATCTCGGAAGGCAGAGGCATTTTGGTGTGGATGTAGTGGGGGTTAGTGGAGATTAAAACCAGTGCTCTACCACTGGCCTATTCCCTCAATCTTCACTAAGTTGCTGAGACTGGCCTCAAACAAGATCCTCTTCTCTCAGCCTCCCAAGTATCAATTGGCCAATATTACAATCAATGCCTTTGATAAACAACAGGATGGCCTTCAGTGAGTGCTTCATCGTGGGTACTTTACCAAAGTGTTTTTTATATTTTTTTTTCCTTAGAAAAGGTTAGAATGTTTTTTATTGCATTCGAGGACATTTTCAATAAGTATCTGAGTTTGAGGCCTTGGCTAGGTAATCTATTTGCACTAGAAATCAGATTTCTCTGGCACAACTCCATTGCAGGCAACCGTATTTATCAAAACTACAAATCCATTGGGAGGCTGAGATGGGAGGATTGCGGTTTACGAACAGCCTCAGCTACTTAGTGAGGCCCTTTGCAACTCAAGAGACCCTGTTTCAAATAAAGAGTAAAAAAAAATTAGGGCTTGGGGTGTAACTCAGAGGTAGAATGCACCTAGGTTCCATCCCCAGTACCACACACACACACACACACACACACACACACACACACACAAATACAACTCCAGCACACTAAATATGCCAATATACTCAGTTGTTTATATATAAATATTTCATCAGCTAGGAAACAAACCAAATGTAAATGCAGAATATATAGTACAAGTCAACAGATTCTTCAGAGAAGAAAACAATAATAGACTAATTGCTACAACATATCACCTGTTCGTTAGTTCTTCAATATTTCTTAGGCTTTTTCTTTTTTTTTTTTTTTTGGCAGGTCTGGGGATGGAACCCAGGGGCATTCAAACTCCGAGCTACACCCCCCGCCCTATTTTTTATTCTTTATTTTAAAACAGGGGCTCACTAAGTTGCAGAGAGCCTCACTAAGTAGCTGAGGCTGTCTGCGAACCGCGATCCTCCAGTCTCAGCCTCCCAAATGCTGGGATTACAAGTGTGCACCACCATGCCCGGCTTTTCGTAGGCTTGTTTAAAGATAATAAAATTTATACACCACCACCCATGTTTTCTAGACATTTTTTATCTAAGTTCTAAAGGGTGTGAACTGGATGCATATAATCAGAACTGCTTTCATAAACTTTTGGTGTTCCCTTCTTTTGTGGCACGCCTTATGCTAACACCCATATAAACAATTGCATGTAACCACTGATGACTCACAGGTCCACTTGTCCTTGTCTCCATGCATTCATTAGCATAAGATGTTTTCCATAATTTTATACACAACCCCATACATTTGATATTTCCCCCATTACGGCAAAACTTAAGACTTAAAAGCGGTGGACAGCTAAAAGTCACATGAAGTAAGAAACAGAGTAAGAGGTACAGTCATGCTGCCTCCTAAAATATTTTAGCTAAACCAGAATCACTAACTGTATCCATGAGCAATGCCGCTGATTTTATGGTTTGAAAGTGCACCCCAAAATCCACTTGTTGGAAGAGCCGGGCATGGTGGCACACACTTGTAATCCCAGCATTTGGGAGGCTGAGACAGGAGGATCCAGGTTCGCAGACAGTCTCAGCTACTACTTAGTGAGGCCCTTTGCAACTCAGTGAAACCCTGTTTCCAAATAAAGAATAAAAAATATATACTCTACACTGAGGGTGTCACTCAGAGGTAGAATGATCCTGGGTTCCACCCCCAGTACCCCCCACACACAAAATCCACATGCTAGAAACTTGGTGGCCAATGTAGCAATGTTGGGGGTATGAATCCAGGGAGCCGACTGAGTGCTGAGCGCTCTGCTCTCAGTTGTGAATTAACAGGTTATCACAGGCGAGGCTTTATTATGGAGTATTATAGAGTAGCTCTCTCTAGTTCACCTCGGCCAGGCCAGGTTAAGATACAGCAAGAAAACCCTTGCCGGGTGCCAATCATGCCCTTAGACTTCACAGCCTCAAGAACAAACCCCTATACTTTATATATTATCCACGTTGTAGCATTCAGTTATCTCAATAGAAAACAGACTAGGGGAGCCGGGCATGGTGGCGCACGCTTGTAATCCCCGTGCTTGGGAGGCGGAGACAGGAGGATCGCGCAGGTTCGAAGCCAGCCACGCACGCTGGCTTAGGAGACCCTGTTTCCAAATAAAAATGTAAAAATAGGTCTGGGAGTGTAGCCCAGAGGTAGAAGGGCTTCCAGGAACCCCAGTACCAAAAAGGAAAAGAAAGAAAAGAAAAGAAAAGAAAAGAAAAGAAAAGAAAAGAAAAGAAAAGAAAAGAAGCCGGGCGTGGTGGCGCACGCTTGTCATCCCCGCGCTTGGGAGGCAGAGACAGGAGGATCGCGCTGGTTCGGAGCCAGCCTCGCTGGCTTAAGAGACTCTGTTTCCACATAAAAAAAATGTTTAAAAAAATAGGTCTGGGAGTGTAGCCCATGGAAGTGTATCCCAGAGGTAGAAGGGCTTCCAGGAACCCCAGTACCACCAAAAAAAAAAAAAAAAGAAAGAAAAGAAAAGAGATGAGACTAGGGGAGATGAACAAAAAGAGAATAGATGAACAAGAACACTGAAGGGCGAAAGATTAAACTATATCAATACACTGCATAAACAAGTAAAGACAGCCATATACAGAGACATTTGAAAACCAGCTGCAGAAGGAAGGAACCATAGAGTGTCTCTCTTCCCAGCTCCCCAGCATCTGCATCCATAAATATGGTCACAGTAACAGTGGCTAATGCTGATGAGAACTCACCCATAACTGTGCCAAGCATTTTGCCACACAGTCTTATTTCATTCTTACCATAGCCCCAGACAAGTAGATCCCATCTCCCTCTTTAGAAAACTGTTGCTTAGAGTTCTGAAGTAACTCACCCCACCACCCCAAAAAAGACCTAGCAGGCTTGACCACAGCGACTCAGCTCTGTCTGTCTGGCACCAGAAACCGTGCTCTCCTTTCCCCACTCTGCCCACCTATTAATGGAGGTAACTGGACACCTTCTTGTGTCCTATTCCTATGATGCAATGATCCGGCTGTCACAAATAAGTATATACGGTCCCAGGTTTAGTGACTTTGACTTTTAATGAGATGTTTAAAAGGGATTTGTTTTGTAGGATCCCAAAAGTTAAACAAAATGACCACATGATTCAACATTTCTACTGTTAAGTCTATACCCCAACGACTGAAAACAGGGACTTAAAAACAGAGACTCAGTTACTTGTATATGATGTTCCTAGCAGCATCGTACACAACAGCCAAAAGATAGAAACATGCAATGTGTATCAGTAGAAGAACAGATCAATAAAATGTCACACATAAAGGCAATTGAATTTGACTTCAACTACTCCTACAAAAAGATCAAGCAGTCGAAATGTGGTACAACAAATATGAAGCCGGGCGTGGTGGCGCACGCTTGTAATCCCCGCGCTTGGGAGGCAGAGACAGGAGGATCCCGCAGGTTCAAAGTCAGCCGCGCACGCTGGCTTAGGAGACCTTGTTTCCAAATAAAAATAGGTCTGGGAGTGTAGCCCGGAGGTAGAAATATATATATATATATATATATATATATATATATATATATATATATATATATGTATATATGTGTGTGTGTGTGTGTGTGTGTGTGTGTGAATTGTGAAGATGGTGTGCTAAAAGGAATAAGCCAGACAAAAGAGGACAAATATTTATGATTGCATTTGGACAAGATACCAGGTCTAGGCAAATTCAGAATTACTGAATTCTGAAAGTAAAAATGGAATCCTTTAGGGGAGAAAGGCCAGGGAAAATAAAGATTCTCTCCAGATGGTGCAAAAGCTATGGAGACGGATGGTGTTGATAATGCCACAGCACTGTGAAGGACTCAATGCCCCTGCACTGTGACTTAAAAATGGTTACAATGAGCCGGATGTGGTGGCACACACTTGTAATCCCAGTACTTGGAGTACAGGAGGATCGCAAGTTCAAGGCCAGCCTCGGCTACTTAGTGAGGCCCTCTGCAACTTAATGAGACCTTGTTTCAAAATAAAGAATAAAGCCGGGCGTGGTAGCACACGCTTGTAATCCCCGCGCTTGGAAGGCAGAGACAGGAGGATCACGCAGGTTGGAAGCCAGCCACGCGCACTGGCCTAGGAGACCCTGTTTCCAAATAAAAATGTAAAAATAGGTCTGGGAGTGTAGCCTGGAGGTAGAAGGGCTTCCAGGAACCCCAGTACCACCAAAAAAAAATAATAATAAGAATAAGAATAATAAAGAATAAAAATAGGGCTGGGGGTGTAGCTCAGAGGTAGAATGCCCCTGGGTTTTATCTGAGTACTGCAAAAAAAAAAAAAGGTTAAAATAGTAATGTGCATTTTGTCACAGTTTTTCAATCACCAAGAAAAGGGTACTTGAAACTCATTATGCTACCCCAAATGAAGAAAAGGTAAACTTTCGAGCTTGCTTGAGGTGAAAGTTGCAGGAGGAGCCCAAGAGGGCCACAGGGGAAGTTGCAGTGCTCAGGGAAAAGCAAGAGGTGGAAAGGCAGAGTTCTTCTAGACAATCTCGGGCACAGACCCAGAGCATCTCAGAGCAGATGGCAAGTTTGGTCTTGACTGCAAGAAATGGCCAAGGGATTCCATGTCATTGAGAAATAAACATCTATCTTAGAACTCTGGGGAATTACTTTATTGTAAACACACACACACACACACACACACACACACACACACACACACACATCCCGACACTGTATTCTTCTTTGAACCTAAATAAACATCTGTGCGTCCTAATTTTAATTGTGATTAGGAAACAGTTGACCGGTTAAGTCACTAGTTGGCCTTCAGGTGACATTGGTACAGTCTAAAGTGTTCATGCACAGCAGAGCCCACCGCCAGAAAGCTGTGCTGTGCGTGATGGATGCAGGCTGACGGGCAGTTCCTGCCAGCAGGCTGCTGTAGTGCTTCCCAGGTGGACCGGGAGGGGCTCTTTCCCCAGCAACTGGAGGTGGAGCTGCGGGAAGCCATGAAGGAGCAGTACGCCTGCCTCCTGTTCAGACCAGCAGCGCCCTGATCGGCCTTTCAGATTGTCTTTACACGGGAGGGAATCAAGTGCTATGCTCGGAAGACTCCGAGAGGCCTCTAGTACTCAGCAGTCCCCAGCTCCTCTGTGTGGGCGTTGTGGGTGGAGATGAGACTGAAGATGAGGTCCTGCGTGTCTCATCTGGGTATCGTGGAGGCTGCGGAAGAAACTGCACTGGTTTCAAGATTTATCAGAAAAACAAACAAAGGAAAGTGTTCTCTGAAAAAGTAGCAAAAGTCCCAACTCAGGATCAGAGGCCAGTTTCATTTAATAACTGGGGTCTTTTTCCGTCAGCCTGCGGAAATCTAAGAACAGCCCGATTGCTCAAGGAGCCAGGGTTTAACCGCCGGGGTGCAGGCAGAGGAGCGGGGGCTGGGCCGCCTGGCCTGGGGGACACTCCGACTGGGCTTCTCACTCCAAAATAGATTACAATGAAGAGTTCCTAGGCAATTGTCTTCACTTACTTGCACTGATCATTTTTAATGACAAGGGCAATAAGGCACACAATGATAAAATTCATGAAATAGAAACAAACTTAGGGTTGGGGATATATCCCAGTGGTAGAGCCTTTGCCTAACATGAAGGAGGTCCTGGGTTCCATCTTCAGTACGGAAGGAAGGAAGGAAGGAAGGAAGGAGTAAGGGAGGGAAGGAAGGGGCCAATTTTAGGGCCCCAGCCAGGCCTGGTCCCCTAGGCCTATAATCCCAATTTGCTAAAAAGCAAAAGAATTCCAATTTGGAGGCCAGCCTTAGCAATTTATTGAGAGCCTGTCTCAAAATAAAAAATAAAAAGGGATGGGAGATGTAGCTTAATAGTAGAGTGCCCCTGATTTCAGTCCTCTGCTCTGGGAAAAAAAAAAAAAATCATGATCCTAAATCTACTACCTTAACACAAACACTATAATTTTATAAGTAAATGTTTTAATCTTGCAGGATAAACAAGGCATAATGGGTTCTACGAAGTGCTAAAATGGTTTAGCTAAACCTTGCTTTTTTCTTTTTAGAAACAATTCTTATTAATACATTTGATTTTCTTCAAGGTTAAGCCTTATCCTTCCTAAACTCCAAAGACCTATTCCATGTGGTGATGACTCTTGGTGAGTCTTAAGGGCTCACTTGTGCCTCCCCGCTCCAATTCATATATTAAAGCCCAAACTCCAAATGTGAAATGTATTTGGATATAAGATTCTTAAAAGAAGTGGTTAAAAGGACTATTATAGGCAAGCATGGTGGCACACACTTGTAATCCCAGCACTTGGGAGGCTGAGACAGAAGGATCACACAGGTTCAAAGCCAGCCTCAGCTACTTAGTGAGGCTCTCAGCAACCTAGTGAGACTCTGTTTCCAAATAAGTTATTAAAAAAAAATAGGTCTGCCGGGCATGGTGGCGCACGCTTGTAATCTCCGCACTTGGGAGGCAGAGACAGGAGGATAGCACAGGTTCGAAGCCAGCCGCGCGCACTGGCTTAGGAGTCCCTGTTTCCAAATAAAAATGTAAAAATAGGTCTGGGAGTGTAGCCCGGAGGTATAAGGGCTTCCAGGAACCCTAGTACCACCACAAAAAAAAAAAAAAAAAAAAAAATAGGTCTGGGGATATAGCCCAGAGGTAGAATGCCTCTGGGTTCCATCCCCAGTACCCTAAAAAAAAAGGACTATTATGGAGAGCCCTAATCTGACTAGTGTCCTTTTAAGAGACAGAAATTGGAGCCCAGACAAGTGGCTCACGCCTATAATCTCAATACTTGGGATACTGATACAAGAGGATCACAGGTTCAAGGCCAGTGTGCACTAACTTAGGAAAACTGTTTTAAAATGAAAAGGGCACGCCAGGCGTGGTGGCACATGCTTGTAATCCCTACGCTTGGGAGACGGAGACAGGAGGATTGCACAGGTTCAAATAAAATTATAAAAATAGGTATGGGAGTATAGCCCGGAGGTAGAAGGGTTTCCAGGAACCCCAGTACCACCAAAAATAAATAAACAAACAAATAAATAAATAAATAAATAAATAAATAAATAAATAAATAAATAAATGAAGAGGGCTAGGAGTGTAGATTAGAGGCAGAATGCCCCTGGGTTCAATCCCCTATCACACACACACACACACACACACACACACACACACACACACGACTGTGACACAGACACAGAGAATTCTGTGTGTCAGAGACAAGGAGAAGATAGCCATCTGTGAGCCCAGGTTGGAGGCCTCAGGAGACCAGCTCTGCTGACACCCTCATCCTGGACTTGCAGCCTCCAGAACTGTGAAGAAGTAAAGTTCTGCCATATAAGTCATCCAAGCTGTGATCCCTTGTTATGGCAGCTCTGACAAACTAATACAGTGAAAAATGAATATCTTTCTTACTAAATTATGCTGATCACACTAAATTCTTGACCACAAAAGTATACTGTAACCAAAGCTTTCCATATAATAATACCCAGGAAAACACCTACTCCTATACATACATGCGAGCGCATGCACACACACACACACACACACACACACACACACACTCATACACAAACACACACACACCCTGTTCTAATGGGTACAAGTCTATTAAATTGTAACATAATAGCCAGGCATGGTGGAGCATGCCTGTAATACAAGTTCTTGAGTGGCTGAGATAAGTGGATTGCAGGTTTGGAGCCAGCCTCAGCAACTTAGTGAGACCCTGTTTCAAAATTTAAAATAAAAAGGGGGCTGAGGTTATAACTTGGAGGTAAATTACCCCTGGGCTCAATACCAGTACCAAACAACACAAAATAAATAAATAAATAAATAAATAAATAAATAAATAAATAAAGCCAGGTATGATGGCATATGCCTATAATCCCAGTACTTGAGAAGCTGAGACAGGAAAGTCACAGGTTGGTGGCCAGCCTCAGCAATTTAGCAAAAGACTCTCAGCAACCTAGTGAGACCCTATTTCAAAACAAAAAATAAAAATAGCTGGGAGTGTAGAGCAGAGGTAGAACGTCCCTGGTTCAATTCCCAGCACCACAAAAAATAAGTAAATAAAGAAACAAGTTGTAACATGAATGTGTTTTGCTATATATATAACAGAAATAGGGTCTTGCAAAGTAACCACATCCTCTGTCTTCAGCTGCTTCCCCCTTCCTGCCAGCCCGCAACACTCAGACACTGTGTGAATGAGCCCAGGGTGGTTACATGGAATAGCTGCCTCTAACCCAGCTGCTTCTCAAATTCTTTCTGAGAAGATCCAGCGAACCGTCTATCTGCTTTTCAAAAAAAAAAAAAAGAGAAACACCCCCTTCCTACCCGCCTCCACATGCCAGAAGCTTCTTCACAGAGGGCGTAAGCAGAAACCATTGGCCTGGGATCTGACCTCTGAAGGAAGGGTCACTTCTGCAGCTGTGCCCTAGCAGGCACTCCAGAGACCCAGCCAGGCTAACATAGCCCCTTTACCTGCGGTCACCAGACCACAGCAGCAGGATGCTTGGCTTTGGGATTTCAAACACCATCCTCCCCTGTTGGACCTGGGTGAAGAGTGTTGAGACATTTGAGACATCAATATGTCATGACCAATGTGGCTTGAACAACAAAAAAGAAAATAGAAGCCGGGCGTGGTGGCGCACGCTTGTAATCCCCGCACTTGGGAGGCTGAGACAGGAGGATCGCACGGGTTCGAAGCCAGCCTCAGCTACTTAGTGAGGCTCTCAGCAACTTGGTGAAACCCTGTTTCAAATAAAATGTGGAAAAGGTCTGGGAGTATAGCCCAGAGGTAGAAAGCCTCTGGGTTCCACCCCCAGTACCACAAAAAAATAAAAAATAAAATAAAATAAAATAAATAAAAAAATAAAAATAGAAATAGAAAATAGAAAATAGAAAGAAAGGCAGGCAGTGTTACTTTGGAGGAAAAGGTCACGAGGCCCCTCAGTTGTGAGCGGTTATAACAAGAACCACCAGAGCTGAAGGTAGATAATTCCCATCTTTCTCCTTCCCTCCACATTCTGGAGAGAATTCAGGGGCTGTCACAAGGCCGAATTGCATCAAGGAGTTCCTGAAAACAGCTGCAGACCAGCACCAAGGAAAACCTCCAAGGGGTGAGAAGCACCGATACCATCAGACCAGGTGCTGTAACAGGCACCTGTTCCCGAGGCCTCGGCAGAGGCCTAACTCAGGGGAGCCACAAAGCAGACCCAGCCACTTGCCCCAGAACCAAACAGAAGAGGTCACATGAAAGGAACTTTAATCAGCGTGGCTACATCTGGAAGACAAGGGGACCCATGTCCTTCGTCCTGTCTTCGAGGACTTGACAATGACATTGAGGTTTTATAGAAAGGAGATGAGGGTGAGGGTTGGGGGGTCAGCATAGCCAGATATTTTTCACAGCTGTTGAAGCAGGGGATCTTGACCAGGTGTGGTCTGGTCCATCCTCATGTCAGGATTGGTTAGATAGGGCCAGATCAGCCTTAAGAAAGTTGCTGTTGCCTGGGGGGGTAGGAGGCACGGAGGAAGATGTTTACCCATCAGACCCACTTGTTCCTGGAATCCCAGCTGACTCAGAGCAAAGGAGATGAATACAAAATGGAGGCAGAGATGCCAAGCCTTTAATCTACACATCAGATATCTTCAGGCAAACATGAAGAGTCTAAATCTTTGTTACACACCTACTATGTGCTGAAGAGGAGGGGCTTGAAACAGAGTTTCTGGTCTACCCATCAGCAACAACACCAAAACACAATTACTAAAAGGCACTTCAGCCTGAAGGAGTATCAACAACCCCCTCCCCTGCTGTGGTTACAAGGGTGTTTCAGCCTCTGCATCCCACAAGGGTTCATCCTCTTCCTGCAGGGGAAACTCCCAGGGAACTCTCCTCCTCTCATTAGAAATCAGCCTCCTCATTAGCACTTCCTTCCTTCGCACTGTCACTGAGGCCACCACTGGAGTATGAGGGGGAGAGTGACCCCCCCAGCAGCTTCCCCGAGGGATGGGCCAGGCTTCCTCAGGGCCCTCCAGGCCAGGGCTGATCTAAGGAAGTATGCACTGGGACCAGGTCATCACAGGGAGGAGAAACCTCTGCTGAGTCCCAGACTTCAACAGAGACTAGTCCACAGGCCTCCCCACTTCTCACCAATACGTGAAATATTAATGCCTGCTTTCCACAGATGAGCTTCCTTCGTTTTGGCCTCAGCACACTTTGACACGTCCTGCCTCACTCTGCTCTTTGCTACTCTCCAGCATGTATTACTTGTCTTATTGTCTGTCTCCAAGACTAAAATACATAGTATTCATAATTGTACAGCCATCCCTCAAATACCTCAGGGTATTGGTTCCAGGGACCCCTAGGAAAACCAAATCTGAGGATGCTCAAGTCCCTTGTATAAAAGGCTGCAGTATTTCACATAACCTGCACACATCCTCCTATATACTTTAAATAATGCCTAGATTATTCATAATACCTGATATGATGTAAATGCTAAGTAGTTTAAGGAGTCAACTCCAGCCCTATTTTTTTTTTTTTTTTTTTTTTTTTTTTTTTTGGTGGTACTAGGGGTGGAACCCAGAGGCTTTCTACCTCTGGGCTATACTCCCAGACCTTTTTTATATTTTATTTGGAAACAGGGTCTCACTAAGTTGCTGAAAGCCTCACTAAGTAGCTGAGGCTGGCTTTGAACCCATGCAATCCTCCTGTCTCAGCCTCCCAAGCGCGGGGATTACAAGCGTGCGCCACTATGCCCGGCTTATTTTTTATTCTTTATTTTGAAACAGGGTCTCACTGAGTTGCATAGTCTCACTAAGTAGTAACTGAGGCTATCCTCGAACCGCGATCCTCCTGTCTCAGCCTCCCAAATGCTGAGATTACAAACATGCGCCATCACACCGGGCTCCCAGTCCTTGTTTTAAAGACCCCTTCATGCAGGGTCTCACTAAGTTGCCCAGGTTGGCCTTGAACTTGCCATCTGACTGCCTCAGTCTCTCCAGTAGCTGAGATTACAGGTGTGCACCACTGTGCCCAGCCTAGATGTAATGTTTCTCCCTTTGGAATGTTTTGATCTGCAAATGGTTGAATCCACAGAAGTGAAACCTGCAATGTGGAAGGCCGTTGAAGGCAGGACCATGTCTGTCTTGCTCAGAGTTGTATTCCCTAGAATGGTGCCTAGCACATAATAGAAGCTCACACAAGTGTGTGTGTGTGTGTGTGTGTGTGTGTGTGTGTAAACATACACACATTTTTCTCTCTCTTTTTGTTTTTTAACAGTGCTGGTGATTGAAGCCAGGGCCTCGTGTGTGCTAGATAATTGCTCTACCACTCAGCCATATCCCCAGCCCAAGGCTCAACAAATTTATTAAATAAGTGAATAAGGTAGCTAAAGCTCCCCAGCAGTACAAGGTATAAAAGGCAGACCCAATATCAGACCCCGATTTCCAATATGAGATCTTCCTCAGTCCCTCACGGCCTCTTCTCCTCACAGGACTGAAAACACCTCTCCATCAGCCGGCATCCGTGAGAGACCACCAAACAAAATGACATGCGAGAGGAACCACAGGGGAAACCCATGCGCCCCATCTGCGTCTTCTTTGAGAAAAGCTGGAAAAGCAAGGGCAAGAGGTAGGACCCAGGAGAAACGGAAGTGACAGCTGATTCCAGGCTGGCAAAAGGGAAAAACATAGGAAGATGAGGCAATATGAAAATCAGGAGAGAGCCCTGCAGCGCAGGAGTCTGCATCCCTCTAGCTTTCCCTAGCAGCAGATGGAGAGAGGAAAAAACTGTAAAGCTTCTAGGAGAGTCAGGTGAGAGCAAACCACCAACCCCTAGAAGAGTAAACTTCTTGGTAGCTCAAGAGACCTCTGAGTGGCCTGGGGCGAGACAGGGAGGACTGGGGGTGGGACAGTTCCCAAAAGGGGAGGGATCCTTAACCAGGATGAGGAAGGCAGGGTACAGGAGGCTTTTATGGAATCAAGGAAGGTCAAGCAGTCTGCATAGAGGCCTCACATTCAAGACTAGCTGAGCGGAATCGAAGAGGCGACTTAGCATCTCGCCTGAACCAAAGCAACACACACAGCAAGACTGTATAAAGGATGGGAGGTTATGCCAGGCTTCAGTGTGGCCATTTCCAAAAGCTGTGGCTAGAATCCAGTGATGATAAGTAGGGGCAGGAAGCCCAGAGCAGTTTCCCTGGAGATATCAGCCCAGCACCTTTGCAGAAAATGCATCTGATTTAAAACGTCACTGTGGGCTCACACTGTGTGAGCAGCACCCATCCACTGAGGTTCAAAGCTCCATCCTAGGGGAAGGTGCCTTGTTAGGGAAACAATGCAGGGACTACATGATGACAGTCAGGGGATAATGTCCTGAAGCTGAGAGATAGCAGCCAGGTGGTACCCCAGGCCAGCAGGGCAGTGTGGCAGAAGACCTAGTGGCTCTTGGGCTCTTGACAAGCTTTGCTGGAAAAGAACTCCTGAGTGCTGGTCTCAGCACGAGGATGTAGGCCTGGGTTTTACAGAGAGGCGCTGGACTCCACCCCAGTGTGAAATGGCCAGAAGGGAGGCTGGACCTCCTGGAAGCATATGAAAGGCTTTTCTAGTATCCCCCATGGCATGTAGTCCTCTCAGCTTAACTACTGAATTAAAAATCATCCATATGGGCGAAATGACAGGACAACCTGGGTCTGCTTTAAAATTCTCCAGCAACCAAACAAGTTGGGGAAGGGGATGGAAGAAACATGTCGGAGAAAATATCATGCATCTCGAAGCTGAGAGGTTACATACATAGGAATTATTAAAGCAGGGGCTCTCCAAGTGTCTTTTCCAGACTTCCAGCAGCAGCAGCAGCAGCAGCAGCACCAGAAAACTCTAACACAAAGCCTCAAATTTTCAGGCTGTGGTCACTCCAGATCTACTTAAAGTAAAGCAAACACACACACACACACACACACACACACACACACACACACACACCCCTCTGGAGCAGCTGGCATGGTGGTACATGCTTATAATTCTAGTATTTGGGAGGCTGAGACAGGAGGATAAGGCCTTCAAGGCCAGCCTTGACAACTTAGCAAGACTCTGTTTCAAAATGATAAATAGCATAGGGCTGGGGGTGTAGCACACAGGTAGGATCCCCAGGTTCAATCCCCGGTACCACCATTTAAAAAAAAGTCTCTGGGGCCCAGCAAGAGTGTGTGTGTGTGTGTGTGTGTGTGTGTGTGTGTGTGTGTGTGTGTGTGTTTTACTAGGGGGTGGAACCCAGGGACCTTCTACCTCCAGGCTATACCTCCAGCCCTATTTTATAATTTATTTGGAAACAGGGTCTCACTAAGTTGCTGAGAGCTCACTAAGCTGCTGAGGCTGGCTTCGAACTTGTGCAATCCTCCTGTCTCAGCCTCCCAGGTACTGGGATTACAAGCTTGCACCACCACGCTAGGCTTGCAACTTGTGTTTTAGCAAGCCCTGGAGAAGATTGTGCTCAGCAGATTCCACTGGGACTATCCTCCTGCACCCTCAAATTTGAAACCCATTGAATAATATCATTCTTTCTTTTGCATATATGCCAGACAGTTCCATAATAAAGGGTTTAAAAAACCCATTCCTGTGGGCATTTTTGTTGTCGGTTGTTTATTTTTTACATCATTTGTCTTCTATTGCTATTTAACTATTGTTTTGATCTTTTTCCTGAAGCCAGAACAAAAAAGCCAGGAAGCAGAAGCCACCAGACTCTCCCTCTCTCTCCCCTGGCAGATCAGAAGCTGTAAACTTCCCGCTGGAGCCGCGGGCCGCCGCGCACCCTGCACCTGAAGCCCAGCTGTCGGCGACCTCGGCACCTCGCCGGGTGCGGAGCTCGGCCGCCCCCGGCCCCGGCCCCGCGCGCCCGCCCCCGGATTGTGATTGTGAGAAACGTCCTCCCATCCCCACTAACTCAGAAATTACAACACGCATATTATGTGCCCCCTGATCTTTTCCCTCTCCGGTTCAAAAGTTCTTTTAAAAGAAGAAGAGTGAGGAGAGCCAGGAGGCCAGTGGGTCACAGGCGGTCCCCTCCCGCGGGGTCGTCTCCTCCTGCGCTGGGTCCTGGGTGTGGGCGCGGGGCTTGGAGACCCGAGGCAGCGGGAGGCGAAGGGTTAAGAAGCTAGGGCCACCACCCCCCCCTCAGTATCCAGCGCAGGGTCCCCCACCCCACCCCCCAGTGCCTGCTCCCCTCGTGGGCTGTAAAACAATCCTTTTGTTTCCTCTTTAAGACATTAGCCTCAGGGGCCATTATAGGAAAGAAAGGTAGCCGGGCTCTTTTATCTGCAAGAATCCATTAAGCGCCAGGCCAGGCCGCACTTTTGCGGGCAGCTTTTGGTGGGGGTCCTGGGGGAGCCCCTCCTATGCAGCCAGGGCCCCTCCGCACCTGTACCCCATCTCACTACCCCCTTTCCCGCCACTGGGCTGGGGAGCTGGGGAGAGAGGGACCCCCAGAGAAGGGCTAAAGCTGCAGAGCCTGGGGGCTCCGCGAGCAGGTTCCTGGAGCCCCAGCGTCACCGCTCCCTGCCCTGCGCCCACCTTCCTGCGCACCCAGGAAGGAGGGGCAAACTCTCGGTGGCAAAGGGGAGATGACCCTCCCTTCGGTTTCCTATCCTCTACAGGCCAGTCTACACACGTCTCCCCTGCAGTCTCCTCGCCGCGGCCTGGCCGGAGTACGGAGCAGGGTCGGGCAATTGCACCGGGTCCAGACCCCGCGCGCAGGCCGAGGCCCGGCCCCGGGGGCGCCGCCGCCCGCCTCCCACGCGCCCTGGACTGTGCTGCGGGACAGCCTCGAGTTGTGCTCTTGAGGGACCAAACCAGGGCCTTTTGCCTTTCTTACTAAGCCGCGGTGCAAAATGCCTGCTGGAAAGCGCCGGGCCCCTGAAGGTTTCCTGTGTCTCATCACAGGGTAATCTAACACCGGTTAACTATTTTTATCTCCCCCAAGAGCCAGTTGCCCCAAATATCCACTCTGCCTGTGCGCTCTGCCTCACCTACTCACCCAGACAAAACCGCTAATGCCACCAATCGGCCTAAGGCACAGGCACCAGGCACAGAAACTTGAGTTCTGGTCTCTGGGGACAAAGGCGGGGGAGGGGAGAAGCGACCTGAGCTTGGGCAAGGAAGGTCCAGTGTCATGCTTCCAAGAAGCTTAGCGGGAAAGATGTTCCCTTAAACAAATGGCAACAATTTGGACTGTTAAGAGGGGTATAAGTGGTGGGGTGCAGCGCACACACCTGTAATCCCAGTAGTAGGGAGGCTGGAACTGGAGGACTGCAGGACCAAGGCCAGTGTCAGTGACTTCCCTAGACACTGCTTCCAAGGCTGGGGGTGTAGCCCAGAGGTAGACTGCAACTGGGTTCAATCCCCAGCACCAAAAAAAGAAGGAAAAAAAGGAAAAGAAAAAAGAAAAGAAAAGTGGCAGAGTGGCCAGGAGAGCAAAGAAACAACCCAAAAGCAAACCAAACTCTGTTGATTCTCTGCTGTGCCTGAGCCAAAGACACACTATCAGGTCTGTGTGTCTGACGCTAGAAAGCTCAGCAGAATGACCCTCTTTGGATCTTCTCCTGCTCTTTCACCATGAATATAAATATTTTCTCCACTTACCATATGTTCCCCACGCACTTCCACAGACCCCACCGCTACTGCCCTGCTGGGCTCCTTGCTCAGGGAAGCCGCCCTCTCTCTCAGCCGGGAGGGAAGGGGGAGGGGGTCACAGTGTCGTTTAAGGGACAATGTCACTTTCCTCTTCATCAAGATTCTTTGTCAATTGCTAGGGAAATAATTGACCTCAAGCTACTTCAGTCACAACCAATAGAAAAATGGCACGGTGATGTGTCCAGCTGTTAAGGGGAGGCAGGCACGCAGGCTGCAGAACAAAGGTGGCAGGGAGTGGGCTGACACGAAAAATATGTGAAGCTGCTCGTGGGAATTCTTGGGGAAACAGGAATTTCACTTAAAAACAAACAAAGACAAGAATTCTGTTTCTATGGCTATCTCCAAGGTCGTGGTTCTGAGCATAATATGCCTTTGCATTGTTTAAAAGGAGCAGCCCCGCACAGGAGCCTCCAAGCGTGGCTGCCCGTGGTTTTGGATCTCTGACCCTGTCCTTAACTTGCACAATGGGACTTCTCCCAACATCCTCCACCCGGCCAGAGGCAGAGCCATTCAGTGGGTGACTGATGCAGGGACCAGGGAATGATCTGGGAGTGCAGTGAGTATTGTTGGCCAGGTAAGGGATTTTGCATGAAAGCAGGGGGAGAAAGTGGCAGACAAGAAAAGGGGGCAACAGAAGGAGCAGGAGAAGTCTTAGAGGCCAGGCATGGTGGCACATGCCTGAAATCCCAGTACTTGGGTGGGGGGGGTGAGACAGGACAATCACAGGTTTGAGGCCAGCCTCAACAATTAGCAAGACTCTGTTTTGAAATAAGAAATAAAAAGGGCTGGGGTGTAGCGCAGAGGTAGATGGCCCTGAATTGGATCCCCCAACACCCCCCCCCCAAGAAGGGTTCATGTGGTATGAGACCCTGGGTCAATCCCCAGTGCTGCAAAAATAAATAAGTAAATAAGAGTCACCAGAGACAAAGACAAGAAGAAATTCAGCAATTGCCTTTTCTTGGTTCTCTTGGAGAGATGATGGTTAAGACTGATTTGTTAAAACAAATCTCATATTTCAGACCACAAGATGTCCCATTTACGAGGCTGATCCTGTTCCAGGTTGGACCAATCAGGCAAAAATCAATAAAAGACATTTGATGCCACCGATGTGGTAACATGCAAGAATAATATCAAACAGCAACTCAGTGAAGCCTCAGACATGAGCTCTGAGCCTGAATTGCGTGGTCTCAAAAAGAAGAGAAAAAAAGACTTTGAAAGGAAGAAAACATAACCAGAAACTTCAGTGCTGTACATCTTCTCCTTTGGTGTGCAACTCAGCCATCGGAGTAGGTACAAGATACTGACAAATAGCCACCTTTGGGAAGAAACAAGGTCCCTGACTTCTTAGGGCTTAGCACTGAAACACAAAGGGTGAAGAGATTATCAGTATGGCACAAACTCCTGTCACCTGGCAGACCCTCAGACGTATTTCTCAACAACCTACGTCTTCTGCATGGAGTTGTGGGGAGTGTTGCGTGTGTGTGCATAATCTTGAAAATAAAACAGTGCACAGAAAGCAGTGGTACTGCCCAGACTAGTGATGTTTCATGCTGATATTCAGTGACAAATACTTGATGTCACTGTAGACACTTCCTCAATAACAAGATGCCATTTTCTTTAATAGAATTTTTTAAATGTGTTTCTTGTCCTATGATAACCCCAGGTAAATGTGCTAATGGGTGCTATGGTCTGAATATATATGTCTCACAAATTTTATATATTGAAATTATAACCCCCAATGTGATGGTATTAGAAGGCGAGGGCCTTCAGGAGGTGACCGCATCATGAGAGCAGAGCAGTCACCAATGGAATTAGTGTCCTTTAAAGAAGCCTAAGCCGGACATGGTGGCACACAGTATCAGTACTTTGGAGGCTGAGACGGGAGGACTGCAGGTTTGCAACCAGCCTCAGGTACTTAGTGAGGTCCTCTGCAACTTAGTGAGATCCTGTTTCAAAAGATAAAAAAATAAAATAAAATAAAACTGTGGGTATAGCTCAGAGGTAGAATGCCCCTGGGTTCAATCCCTGATACTGCGGAAAAAAGAAAGGGAGGGAGGGAAGGCAGGCAGTCCAGGCAGGCTGGCTCCTGAATGCTATTTAACTTTGTTTTATTTGAAGCTAGAGACATTTTTACATGTAACAACCTTGAAAAGAGCTGGCTCTGGACTACTTTTGTCTTAGCTGGATCTAGAACTTCCATTCTAGAAGGCACTGATTGTTCCGTCCTGAAAGATTCTAAGTGAGCCTGTTCTGCTTCTCTCACCCCCCTCACCACTCTGAGATCACCTAATGGTCCAAAGATGAAGCCATGAGGTCACTGTGTAGAAACGGTACCGGATGTGCATTGAACTCTCCATGTTCTCTTGCAGGCTTGCTGTGACCCCTGGCACTCACTAGCAAGGGGGAATCCAAGATCGAGGAAATATCTGTTCTGAGGTAGTTAGTGAGGCTAATTGGCTCATTTGAGGATGAAACCTATGGCTTGGCCTCATTAGCCCAGCATTAAATCTAACGTATCAAAGTGTTGAGTAGCATAGCTCTTTTTCAGAACATACTTGTACTTTAGTGAAATCCAGCATTTTTCTCATTGAATGAACACTGTCTTATCCCCCAACATGTTCTAGACATAACTGAGGAAATTAGAATATTAGTCAATATTCTAGATTTAGAAAAAATCAATTGTTTTTATGTATAGATCTTTCATTATGCAAATATATAGGTTTCTACATCTTATTTCACCACATTTTTATTGTGTGTAAATTATGATTTTGTTGGCATAAAACCAAAATATGCCTAGAAAAAAGCTAAAAAGAAATAAATACTTTACATGTCTTTATTTATGTGACAGGATTATGGGTAAATGAGTTTCCTTCTCAATTTTTCTAACTGTTCTTGAGTGATTACAACTACTTTTTAACAGAATAAAATATATATGATCATCTCATAAACATTTGCTAATGTTCCTACATGGGAGTCACTACCAAAAAAGTGACTTAATGAGCATATTTCCTGTTTTCTGAGAAAACAGCCACTTGAGCAAGCAGAAATGGGAAGTAACAAGAGAAAAGGAGCAGTCACTCAACGCGTCCTACCATCTGTCAGGCACTTCACGGAGTTAGCTCGTTTCGTTCTTTCTCCTGATAAAGGAGATGTTATCACTGATTTTACAAAGTAAGAAATTGAAGTTCTGAAAGTACAGGATATATAAATTGTCCCAGGTTTTACTGGTGAAGGGAACATTCACACTCAGTTTTATGTATCCAGACTTTTTGTTCCTGCAACTTGAAAAACAGAGTAGCAGCAGAATCAACGTGTATTAGGTCAGACAAGTAAATACCAATATTCTGTCCCACCAAGAGTTCCTCTGTACCCTACATTACAACTGAATACACCACATTCCTTACAGAGAATCACACACACACACACATACACACACACACACACACACACACACACACACACACACACCTTGCCGTCATTGCTTGGACCAAAAATGGTCACTTGACTCAAAGCTGCCATACTGTTAATTTCACACGGACCAATGAGATCCTCTCTTCTCACAAATTTGAATAAAGGGATGTATACATTGTGATAAAGTCAGACATTCATCAGGTCACTTGGGAGTAGAACAGGAGTCAGTTATTGAGGACACAGTCTTCATGGATAGACAGAGAAGAAGGCTCTACCACGCGTGAGAGAGGCAGAAATGAAGGAACAACCGGCCACGATGCCCTGTGTAGTCCAAAAGAGCCAGTCCCTCCTCACAGTCCCCCCATGACGACGTGCCCCACAAAGTGCTCTGTACTGGAATAACGTCACATTTTATTTAAACTAGCTAGAAGGAATTTCTTTCCTTAACAGTCAAAGACACAGACTCCAACAGAAATAAATACAGCAAAGGTCTGTGCCTGGCTTTGCAAAAGATGACCACTGCTCCCAAACTCATACCCACCTGTAGGTCTCTCGGGAATCTCACACTGAATGTGCAGCAAAGCAGATGTACCCCTTCCCCCGCCTTCCTCTGGATACACTACGCTTCCAGACTCACTGTATGTCACCAGTCCTCTCCCAGTTGTTTCATTCAGAAATCTAGGAGCCATCTTTGACTTTTCTGTCTTCATCATCTCTTGGTTTCTTTGTTTTCTGGGGGGTTTTGTTTTGTTCTAGTCCTGGAGGTTGAACCCAGAGGCATTCTACTTCAAGCTACACCCCATTCATTTTTAAATGATAATTTAAAAATCATCGTTTTTAAAATTCTGAAACAGCATCTCACAAAGTTGCTGAGGTTGGCCTCAGACCTCTAATACTCTCATCTCCGCCTCCCAAATACTAGAATTATAGGCACAGGCAACTGCACCCAGCTTCTTCTTCACCTCTTTATCCAACCTGTTACTAGTACTAGTCTTGTCAAATACAGCCCCAATCCAGGCCTGGCGTGGTGGCACATGCTTGTAATCCCCGTGCTTGGGAGGCAGAGACAGGAGGATCGCGCTGGTTCGAAGCCAGCTGTGCTGGTTTAAGAAACCCTGTTTCCAAATAAAAAAATATATAAAATAGGTCTGGGAGTGTAGCCCGGAGTAGAAGGGTTTCCAGGAACCCCAGTACCACCAAAAAATAAATAAATAAATCTTCCTTTCTCTTTCTCTCTCTCTCTCTCTCTCTCTCTCTCTCTCTCTCTCTCTCTCTCTCTCTCTGTCTCTCTCTCTGTCTCTCTCTTCCCCCCCCCTCTCCTGGTATGTGTGACAGCCTCCTCTCTCTGGTGTCCCTGACTCCATCTCGCTCCTGAGGGACTCTTACTGAAGTCTGATTCACACACACACACACACACACACACACACACACACACACACACGAGCGTGCACACACACCAGCATTTAACTCCCCACCCTCGTGGCTTTTCTTTGCCTTTTACGGTAAAATCAAGTCATGTATGTGGTCTCCTGCTCATTGTACCCTCTCCTGTCCCGTCTCTCAGCATCCTGCCCACACTCTGCCCAGGCTAAATCTCTTTCAGTTCCTCAAAACTGTCATGCTTCTGTGCCCATAGGATTTCTGCATGTCCTGTGCTCCTCAGCATGGACTTCCTCTACCTGGCTGACTCCTACTCTTTTCCCATGGCTCAGCTTAGATTTTGTGTCCCCTACAAAGCTTTATCAGATTCCCCAAGCTTGAATTTCAATATCCCTGATATGTGGTCCTGAGACCTTTTGTAGAGGACCCCCGGCAGCCCCTACAGGCTTCCATTCTGGTTATTTTGTTTGTTTGTTTGTTTGTTTGTTTTGTGGTAATGGGGTTTCTGGAAGCCCTTCTACCTCCGGGCTACATTCCCAGACCTATTTTATATTTTTATTTGGAGAGAGGGTCTCCTAAACCAGCACAGCTGGCTTCCAACCTGCACGATCCTCCTGTCTCCGCCTCCCAAGCGTCGGGATTACAAGCATGCGCCACCACACCCCGGCGGCGTTCTGTTCTGGTTGTTTGTATTCACTGTCTCCCTTGCTTGACACTAAACACCATGCTGACAGGACAGGGCTGGTTTTTGTCCTCAACACAGAGCCCACCCTGCATGTTTGGAAGGCACTGGAGGAATGCATGCATTCATGAATTAAAGCACTGCTCCTGTGCACAAGACAACACAGGGATACCTTACTAAACCAGCTCTTCTACTCAATCACAGCCTACACTCCTCAAAGATCTGGAAAGAGCATGAAAAGGGAGTAGGTGGTGAAGCCAGAAGACAACATCAATAATATTTATTATTACCATTCTTATTAGCACACTGGAAATTTCTCCTCCCTCATCATACCCCCACCAATATTTTATACTCATTACTATTGATTCTTCTCATTTATTTTTGCAGTACTGGGGGTAGAACCCAGGGCCATTCTACCTTCGAGCTAACCCCCAACCATAGTTTTTATTCTTTATTTTGAAACAGGGTCTCACCCAGTGCAAAGGGCCTAAGTAGCTGAGGCTGTTCGCGAACCGTGATCCCCCTGTCTCAGCCTCCCAAATGCTGGAATTACAAGTGTGCGCCACCACACCTGGCTTCTTCTCATGTTTATAGTCGGTCCTTGTCTAGGACCCTTGAGAACTTTCATGCAAGTAGTCTTGGAAAGACAGATCTTTCCAAAAGTCTCTGCTCTGAACATTAAACATATGATGGGCCTACAAATATTTCTGCTATGCACATGCAAAAGCATATCATTCTAAGAAGAGACTAAGTTCCCAAACAGAGAGGCGAGACGTGAATGTTCTCTCTCCACAGGATGCCTGTGGGGCCAGTTGGCCTAGTACAGTACTAGGGCGAGAATTTGGACTTGGGTCAGCGGGGCTAGGTAGCAACCAGAGTATGAGCTGTTCAGGAACTTGACATGTGTGAGTCTCATAAGAGCTGTAGTTGTAAGAGGGAGACACTGAACCAAGGAGCTTCAGACTCGGGGTCTCCATGAATGGGAAAAACATTCAGGAGAAGAACATTCAGGAAGAATAGTCTGGGAATAACATCTAGGAGAAGATGGAAATGTATAGCTCTAAGAATGAAGCCACACATTTGGAAGTTGGGAGAAAATTTGAGATTAAAGAGAAAGAGTAATTTAGTTTTTGGACAGATTTGGTTTGGGATATTACAGGCAATCTAAGTGGAACTTAGGATGCCAGCCACAGAGAGGCAAAGGGTGGAGGTGACAGTTCAAAAAATCTAGAGTTGTGAGATAGATAAAGGAGATTCTACAGGGTGAGCCAACTCAGGGCCAGCAGGAGCTACCCTGGTTAGATCAAGAAGAATGGAGAAGATAGAAAGGCCTCAAGAGGACAGAGAACAAGAGGATCTAACATCCTGCAAATTCAAGGCCAGCCTGAGCTACTTAGCCTCTGTCTCAAAATTTAAAAAAAGGTGCCAGGTGTGTGGTTTGGAGGTAGAATGCACACACACACATATTGAATTTTTTTTTTTTTTTGCAGTATTGGGGATTGAACCCAGCGGTGCTCTATCACTGGATATGTATGGTTCAGTAGTAGAGCACCCCTGGGTTCAATCCCCCCTATGGGAGAAAAAATTGAAGTTTAGAAAGAGAAAATTAGGAGAGAAGAGTGTTGGACCCTTTTCCCAAAAACTGAGAGGAGCCGTGGTACTTTATAGGAGAGAAGAATCAAGTCTGCTAACTCACTCCCTGGATCCTGGGACAGACAAGAAGGTGGGGGACAGCCAAGCCTCCTATAAGAAATCTGAAGCAGAGTGGGTGTGGGGGAGGGGCTGAGAAGGAGGGGGAGCAAGGAAGGCCATCCCCAGTTCTGAAGAGACTGCTTCTAGGTGCACAAACCACCAATGAAAACTACTGGCAACAGTGTAGGCGCCTCTCTCTGGATTGTGGAACCTGAGCCCATCCCTACCATTCTGCCAGGTATACAAGATGATGGGCATGTCCACACCTCCTGGCCCCCAGCTCCCAGGCCTTTTTTTTTTTTTTTTTTTTTCTATCTGGTGATTTCAATAATTATGGCTGGGTTTAAAGTCCAGGCAAAGGCATTTTTCAGGTAAAGAGCACAGGTTCTGATCTCTATGGTTCTGCTTCCTCTGAGTGGAAGTGACCACGGCCACTCTCACTATGGCAGGCTGTGGTCATGATGGTGTCCTGGAGCTGTGCAAAATGCCCACTCTGGAAGGCACAGAAGAATCAGAAAGTGGAGCTCCCCAAGCCCCACTCACCCTACTTCACTTCAGCCCTGTGACATAGGTCTTCTCTCTTCCTATGAAATTTCAACAGCTCCTCCAGTCCTTCTTGAGTTTCTGCCTGGAACATTTCAGCCAAGAGGCACCTTCCTTTCATTTTGGGGGGTCTCGCCTCAAATTTCAGCTCCTCGGTCCTGTTTTGTTATATTCAAAATACCTATCCCTACCCAAAGTTTTTTTTTTTTTTTAACTTATTTCAAAAAGTGAGGATGTAGCTCCGTGGTAAGAGTGCTTGCCTAGCACGTATGAGGCCCTAGGCTTAATCCCCAGCACCACACACAAAAAATCAAAATAAAACATTGCTTCTTAGCTTTGTCCCACTAGAATATGAGCCCTAGGACGGCATGACCATGGGGTGTCTTGCTCTCTCCTTTATCCTGGGCACCTAAGCGAGCACCTGGCTTTGATACAGAATGTTCAAAGTAAGTCAAATTAAATTTATTGAAATGGAAGCTTCAGTCCACAAAAAAAAAGGTAGCCAAATATTTAAAATGTTTTGCTGATCAGCCACTGAAATTTAATTAAAAATCATTCATTTTGTCCGGCTCTCAAAACAGTAACTCATCGTCCCCCTAATCGGTTGCTTCCTTCCTTTCATTTCACCGGACACTCCATGTGGAACGGTGAGAATATCTGTAGACCCCCGGTGGTTAAAGGAAACCCATGGCTTTAAAAAGACAGTCATCCTGAAGATCATATTAGACCTGCTGTAAAAGGAAAATCTCCAAAGGAGATGAAGGTGTCGGGAGTGGGGTGTCTCCTTTCTGTGAACAGCTCTGAGGTGGGGCCTTTCCACCTGCCCCACCCAGCAGGGAAACCTGCTGGTGGCTCCTTTAACCCTTCCAAGGCCCTCACCTCAGGAAGATGCTGGAAAGATCAGAGAAATACAAGCACTACTTGCTGACTGGAAGAAAATAGCCAAAGGAAGGGTAAAAAGAAAAGACTGATTCCAATGCTGCTCCCCACCCCCATCCTTTCTTCTCCCAAAGAGCCTTCTGTTCCGAGAAATTAAAGGACTCTGATAGCAGATCACAAATTCAGGACAGAAAAGCTCCACTATGTAGCCAGAGACTGTATTGTGGGTAACCAGACGTTGGACACTTTTTTGCTTATGAACTTTCAGAGACCATTCATATAAAAGACTATTTGTTCCTGGACAAACACTCACCAGCAAAGAAGCCTTGAAGAGGAGGGGGATTTTTGTTTTGCATTTTCTCTTTGTGTGTGTGTGTGTGTGTGTGTGTGTGTGTGTGTGTGAGAGAGAGAGAGAGAGAGAGAGAGAGAGAGAGAGAGAGAGAGAGAGAGAAACAGAGACACTTGCACTACTTACTTAGACTAATTTGTTTACTATTGCTGGAGGTTCATGTTTACAAGTTCCTGAGCCATTGTGGTAAAAATGTGCTATTTTTAAGAAGTTAAAAACCCACACAAGTATTTAGGGCTCTTCTTCCCCTTCCTGCCTCCTCACTCCCCGCTTTTGTTTCACCAATGGCCACAGATACACAAGCTACGTCAAAGACAGCTCCAGAACACCATCATGATCACGCCTGCCTCAGCAAGCAGTGGCCCTATTCATTTCTGCTCAGGGCCAGCTCTGGACTTGGGAAGCCATCTCTAGCTCAATAAAATTATACTTGTCTCAAACGCACAACCCAGATCTGTTCTCTTTCTGCAAACCAAAGTCCTGGCCTCTTTGAATCCACTCCCCAGGATCAATCCCCCACCCAAAGCAGTTTAACTTTTCCTTGTATACGTGGACGTTTCTGGAATCAAGTTAGCAAGACGTTAAATAATGTCCTGTTAAAGAGGGTGCGCCATAAGTGGGTCACTAACTGTGTGACTAATCACGGTTGCCTGTAACCACAGAGACTAGGGCTTCAACCTGACCTGGTCATTTGTAAACCACAAAATGACCCAGTCATCGGCAAGGACTGCAGACTCCAGAGCTCCAATCTCCTCTCAGGCCTGTCTCCCTCGCCCACAGGACGAATGGAAGCAGCCCTTGGCCAGGGGCCTCCAGCACCACACTTGTAACCACTGGAATGGGGCCGATCACTACAAACCTCCTATTCAAGTCTTTATTGGCTTCTGCTGCAAAGACAGCAGACACTGGAAACAAGCACTTTTGCAACCAACAGTTTTGCGAGCTGGTTCCGTTTAGTAATGCAGAGTCCAAAGGAGGAAAGGAATGAGTCTAAAATCCATTTCTCTGCAGGGAAAAAGCAAAGGTAATAAGAAAGACAATTTCCCCCAGCTTACTTTGGGGCCCATTTTGTGCTTATTACTCATTGATTGCACTGAAACTTGATAAAATCCATAAAGCTTTCCCCATTCACTAAAGCAACTTAGGGATTTTTCAGAACCAGGGACACTTTTGCCCTAGAGTCCCAGAATATATCCTAAATTAGCAGTCCCAAAGTTAGGCTACAATTCAACCATGCAAGCCTCTCCCAGGGATCAGCTGTGACCTGGAGCTGCTTGGAGGTGCCACTCAAGTTAGCAGTTTGTAGGCCAATGTGTGTGGGGGGAGGGTTCACGGAAGACTTCTTAATTAGCTTATTTATATATGAAAATGATCAGAGAGAGTGGTGGGGAAATCTCTTCTCACTACCTTTCAGCACAAGATCCCACTTCAGCTTTCTGGGAACCGAGGTATTCTTTTCTGCTTAGTCTAGGTAACGTTAGTCCAAGGTACCCATAGGACTAGACAACTTTCCCCACACACACCTGTGTTCCCCTCAAACGCTCATCAATCCCTTAAGTAAGACCCCATTTTTTCCTCAGTGCATTAATTTAATATGATAACCTCTTCTGTCTGGGAAGGGAAGAGTTCTCTCCAGAAGGACAGACAGAAGCAACAAATGAGAAGGGAACAGACAACACTTGTGAAATCCCAAACCAGATCGGCAAGAACAGCATCATAAATTATGGATGGCTCCAGCCGCCTCCGGCCTGTCACTGCGTGGTCTGTCTCCGTGGACAAGCCCCAGGCGGGTGACACTGGTCCCCAGCAGGGTCTCCGGCCAGGCCGCAGCGTCCCGGGGCAGCCGGGCCTGGGGCCTGGAGGGCAGCTCGGCTCACCCCGGGGATGGGGCGCCCAGCTGTGGGGACCACCCCGGCCCGCAGAGCGCGCTCGCCATTGTTCCGGGACCCCGCAAGGACCCCCGAGCTGGGCTGGGCGCTCAGGCCCCACGGGCCGGGCCGGGACCCCGGGGCGGGACCCCGGGGCGGCGCTGCGCCCGCACCCCGGCCGCCCCGGGCGGCCAGCGACAGCTGTGCGAGCGGGAGGGGACGTCGCCGCCCGGGACGCCCATCTGGACCGCGGTCCTCCGTGCCGGGGGCCGGGGGCGCAGTCAAGGTTAAACGCTGCGGCGGGCCGAGCCCTCGCCGCGCCCCGGGAGCCCCGGAGCCCTTTGTCTTTCCTCCCGAGCAGATGTGCCGGGACCCGCAGGAGCCGCGGCCCAGATTAAAGGAGCCTCCACCCTGCCAGAAACTGCGGCCGCGCCCCCGCCGCGGCAGGCCCACCTCTTGTTTTTGTTTGGGGAGGGGGCGCGTCAACTAGTCCCCATAAGGTGGGCAACCCCCCTGGTTCACATTTAAACGTGCGTGCGCGCGCGTGTGTGCGTGTGTGCTTGTGTGTGTGCTTGCGTGTGCGTTCGCGCGCGCGCCAAATTGGCTGTCACACTCTTTGCTGCCGTAACCGGCACCACAGAAACAAAGAATTAGGAGATTAAAGTTACCAGAAAACAACTCATCTGGCAGATGTTGTCTGCTGAAGGCTGCTCTATTGAAGGCGTGTAAAGGGTGTGTGTGTGTGTGTGTGTGTGTGTGTGTGTGTGTGTGTGTGTGTGTCGCCAACAGGCTCTCATTTGTTCTTTGGCCATTTGTCTTCTTCTGATGATGATGAAAGTTCAAAGACAAGAGATTAAAAAATAAACATTTATCTGGCAATCCTAGGCCCAGAAACCAAGAGTTGGGGGTTCCCATGAGGCCGTGAAAGGGAACTCCAAATCTTGCTGAATGGTGTGACTCAGACCCCCGGAGAAAACTGCGGGCCGAGGAAGCGTGGGGTGGGGGCGGCGCTTCCTGGATCTCGGCCGCAGGAAGGAGCGGGGGTGGGGGAGGGAGCGCGCCGGGCGAGGCGGGGGCGGCCGGGCGGGCTGGGGCCTGGGGCGCGGGGGAGGGGCGGTGGGCGGGGAGCCCGGCTTTCTTTGTTTTGTTTGTGTGGGCAGGGGCCGGGCCCTGTGAATGCGCTTAAGCGCACACAGCGCGGTCAGCTGCCCGGCGAGGTAACAGCTGGCACCTGTGTGCGAAATGCGGCGTGCATTAGCAGCATCATTATTTAGCATTAGAGCATTACAAAGATAATTAGAAAAGCAGAGGACAGAGGGAATTGAAACCTCAGACCCCTTGGTTTACCAAAGTCCCAGGTTACAAGTGTAATTTCAAGCAGGATCTGGAGGGCCGCCCCTCACAGCGCTCCTGGTCTGTGCCCGAGACAGGACAGCTGGACCCAGTGCGGGGAGGGGTCATCTTTTCCAGGTCTCATCCGAGCCCAAGGGTTAAATTAGGGTCACAGATTAAAACGTCAAAGGTCATTACACACACACACACACACACACACACACCCCAGTGTAGCACGGCTCTACCACTGAGCTACACCCCCACGCGACCCTTTTTATTTTTTGAAACAGGGTCTCCTAGGTTGTTGAGAGTCTCCTTAAATTGCTGCGGCTGGTCTCAAACCTGTATAGGCTTGTGGCGCTACACTAGGCTTAAATATCGTGATTTCTGGACAAGAAGGTATTCTCAAGAAGTGTCTGCCTTCATAGATGAGTATATTAATTCAAATGGGGAAAATATTTTACAAACGGCAGAATGTCTACACATAATGCACTTAATTATGTGGACAATGAGAAAAAACTGAAGAATCCAAATTAGCTTTAACTTTGAGTTCTACCTATGCCAATAAACTCACTTCCTATCTCCTGATATTATAGTGGTTGAAATCAGAGAGGACATTTAATTTTAGGTGGACACGTTGACTTTATACCATCGATTAGTATATCACACCGAAGAATTATTGTCAGCAAGTCATAATCACTATTAATACAAATAATTACTATAATCAGACAAGTATTATGTATCAGCCATAGTACAAAATGTTAAACATTCATTCTCTCTCTTCATCCTTAGAAAAAAGCCTTGTCTTCTACTTCCTCCCTAGTCCCCTTCCCAGAGCCAAAGATCTCTTTTTAAAAAGTAAATGAGGTCAAAGCTTGCCCGTGCTTAGTCTCCCAGGGCTTCCCACTGTGCTCAGGAGAACAACTGCTCCCTGGGCCTAGAAGGCAGCCAGCACCGCCTGGACCTGCGCGCACCTTCCCACATCAGCCCACACTCCTCCAGCCGCAGGTTACCCACTTGGGCTCCCTCACCTTCAGAGACTTGCACCGCAGGGCTTTATATAAGCTCCTTCCTCCGTAGGCCGTACCTTTTAAGTCATTTTTCAAGTTAAATGTCTTCACTCAAGATCTTCCTTCACATCCTGCTCTTTCCTTAATAGCACTGAGCACCATGTACAGTTACTTGGCTTGGCTTGATTTGGGTTAGCTTACTCATTCCTCTTTCCTGAGCCCTAGGAGTGAGGAGGTCTGGGACACACTTTTTAGTGTCGCTCCTGCTGTAGCCTCCGCACTTGTCACTCTGAGGACATGCAACAGTATTTGTTAAGCTAATAAGCAGAGAAGCGCCTTCAGTGGTAGATACCATTAATATCTTCATTTTCTGTCTGAGGGAACTGAGACACAGGGGTGTTAAATCAATTCCCAGAAGTTATACTGGACTTGGAATGGGCCTGTGAATGTCATATTGCTACCACTGATTGAAACCAAAAGCAAAATGACAGACACACATTATCACAAAGAAATGTTCAAGTCAAATTGGATTCTGCAGAGGGCCAGAGACGAGGCTCAGTGGTAGAGAACTTACCAAGCATATGCAAGGCCCTGGATGGGATCCCCAGCACCATTTAAACAATGGTAATTGTAATCTACAAACAATAAACTCATCTTGTGAACCACTTCAATTTATATAAGGGAAATATCAAGCCGGGCGTGGTGGCACACGCTTGTAATCCCCGCGCTTGGGAGGCGGAGACAGGAGGATCGCGCAGGTTCGAAGCTAGCCGCGCGCTCTGGCTTAGGAGACCCTGTTTCCAAATAAAAATGTAAAAATAGGTCTGGGAGTGTAGCCCGGAGATAGTAGGGCTTCCAGGAACCCCAGTACCACCAAAAAATAAAAAAAATAAGGGAAATATCTCCAAACCCATCAGAAGTTGACATATCGCCTCACAAGTGCTTTCCGGGCACACAGGTGAACATGGAAGGATTCTATGGCTTCAGATGCTCGCTTCCTACTAGTGCTGATAAAATAAAATAAAAAAAAAGTTTCAAAGCATTTGAGCATTTTAGCTGTTCTTTTCAAATAGTATGGGCAGGGGCATTTTCTTCAATCACCTAAGGAAAAGGGTAGAGCCTGCTTTTGTGATACAAGAGCAACAGTCACAGGTAGCCACCAACCCAGACGCCCCCTAGCTATTTTCCAAATCCTTGCATAATTTACAAGTGCCCTTCATCCACACGGAAGGGGAATTTTTTGTGTGTGTGTGGTACTGGGGTTCCTGGAAACCCTTCTACCTCCGAGCCACACTCCCAGACCTATTTTATACTTTTTATTTGGGAACAGGGTCTCTTAAGCCAGTGCGGCTGGCTTCAAACCTGTGGGATCCTCTTGTCTCTGCCTCCCAAACACAGGGATTACAAGCCTGTGCCACCAAGCCCAGCAGGAAGGGGAAATTTACATACAAGAGGATGGGCTGCTTTCATGTTTAAACTACTAGTTCCTCTATGTGTTTGTGTGTGTGTGTGTGTGTGTGTGTGTGTGTGTGTGTTTTACTGGAAGTTGAACTCAGGGGTGTTCTACCTCTGAGCTCTACCCTCAGCCCTATTTTTATTTTTCTTTTGAAACAGAGTGTCACTAGGTTGATGAGAGTCTCACTACTAGCTGAGGCTGTCCTAAACCTGCAATCCTCCTGGCTCAGCCTCTCAAGTACAGGGATTACAAGGACATACCACCATGCCCAGCTAATAGTTCCTTTAAAATCAAGGGTTCACATTATCTAGACATACAGCCTTTCCATAACAAAGAAAACATCGTGGGCTTATCTTTGTACAATTTTCCAGCTTAGATGAACCTGTAGGTCCTTCTAGAGGCAAGACAACGGGGTTTCCAGTAAGGGCCTCTAGGCTGCAGAAGCAGCAGCTCCCCTCCAGAGAGCTGAAGTCTCTGATTTCCTTCCGGCAGGAACCAGAGATGCTCTGTAGGAAAATACAGGCATCTGATTCACATGGAACAAAAATCAACAACTCCGGGAGGAGGGAGGGGCTTTCCTGAAATGCATGAGTGTCCCTGTGTTCACAGGCCGCAGTGGACGGGTTGTGCTTCACGTACCACAAGAGGCTGCAAATTGTCATTTCCTGGCCCCTCCAAGGGTGGTTTTCCAGTGTGGAGAGCATTCTGACTAACCCATGCTGCTTTTCTTCTTTTACTCTGAGGCTTCCTGCTACCGAAAGCAAGCTGACTTAGACTTGCAGGGGGAGGGGCGAGCAGGTGGGCAGCACAGAAACAGCCTCAGTTGGGCTCGTTATCAATCATCTGGGACTATTGTGAATTTTAACAAGCAAGACCGACCCACACAGACTGGCACTGACATGCGCCTCGGCCTGTTACCTCAGCCATAATGACACGGCATCTTCCTTGCCAGTAAATAAGTTTTCAAACATCTCTTCAGACTAAACAGATTTTTAGAAATTTCTAGCACGCATACCCGATTGCAACAACGTGAGACGAGAGATTATACAAACCTTCAATGTATTTTTAGCACACACTTCTGTTTTCACCAGTTCCCTTCTTTTTCAGGTGATGAACCGCATGCGCACACATGTCAGTTGGGGGAGGGGATTCGAATCTTGAGATCACTACCAAAGTTTATTTGCTGTTTTAAATTAAACGAGGCTGCCAGGCGTGGTGGCGCACGCTTGAAATCCCCGCGCTTGGGAGGCAAAGACAGAAGGATCGCACAGGTTCGAAGCCAGCCGCACTGGCTTAAGAGACCCTGTTTCCAAATAAAAAGTATAAAATAGGTCTGGGAGTGTAGCCCGGAGGTAGAAGGGTTTCCAGGAACCCCAGTACCACCAAAAATTAATTAATTAATTAATTGATTAATTAAACGAGGCTGGAGTTTAGCAGGAGTGGGCAAGGCAGGCCTCCAGTTTGCTCTTCTTGCATGGAAACCTCCATCGTTTCTTCTCTTTAGTGTGGTTGGTAAAGCTGTCTGTGTACCAGGGCAACAGCGGGCTGGCTTAAAGCCTCAGGAAAGTGTCCTGTGACCTGAGACGCTCTGGAGAGCTCCCTGTGCCACAGGAACCCCTAGTGCATGAGAGCGATTAACAGCCCACAGAGGCTGTCGACCCAGAGGTAGTCCTTGAATGTAGGACTTAGAAAAGAACACAGTCCTGCAGAGTGACGCGTGCACATTCTCAGGAAGGCAGTATCATGTCACCACATGGGCAGCTGGCTGATCATCAGGAGAGACTGAAGTGAACCGGCCCGAGAAAGACTCTCCCAGAACTGGGATGCTTAGCGCAGGGACTTTGTGAAAGAGAGTTACGTCCTCAGACTGTCGCTCTCTCCCCAGTATTGTCTACCTGAGCAGTGGGTATTATATGCTCAGGGTTGTACCGCCCTGAAGGGAAATGGTGGCAGGAGGCTCTCAACAGACACCAGCAGCACCTGCACTGCACAGATTCACCACCATTTGGCCAGTGAGTTTTCACTAAATATGAATAAACTGGGCTTATGGTTCTCACATCAGTTTCTTGTGGTTTGGGTTAAGCAAGAGGCTGTCCTAAGCCAAACACCTCCAGGCACCCTAACAAATCATTTCTTGCCCTGGGAAACCCAGAACCACACTGGAGACTCGCTTCCCCCTGGAGACCAGCCTGACCGGTCAAGCAGCCCCCTGATGACACCGCCTGTAACTCTGGCACAAAACCACCAGCTGACAAACAAACGAAGACGCTGAGGACAGCAGAGCCCATGAGGAGGACAGTGCTGGCCTCCACAGCATGCTGGGCCTCAGTCACAACACCAACATTTTGTGTGTGTGTGTGTGTGTGTGTGTGTGTGTGTGTGTGTGAGAGAGAGAGAGAGAGAGAGAGAGAGAGAGAGAGAAAGAAAGAGAGACAGACAGACAGACAGGGAACTGAACTGAGCCCAGGGACATACTACCTGAGTTACATCCCAGACCTATTTTACTTTTTTTTTTTTTTTTTCAATACTGAGGATTGAACTCAGGGGCATTCTACCTCCGAGCTACATCCCCAGCCCTATTTTTTATCCTTTATTTTGAAACAGGGTCTCACTAAGTTGCTGAGAGCCTCAGTAAATAGCTACAGCTGGCTGCGAACCCAGATCCTCTTGTTTCAGCCTCCCAAATGCTGGGATTACAAGTGTGTGCTACCATGCCCAGCTTACTTTTTATTTTGAAACAGGATCTTGCTAAATTGCCAAGTCTGGCCTCAAACTTGAAAGCCTCCTCTCAGCCTCCCAATGATTGGGATTTACAGGTGTGTGCCATGAGACCTGGTTTATTTGTTTATATATTTGTTTTTGTGGTACTAGGGATGGAACCCAGGGGCATTCTACCTCTGACCTACATTCCTAGTTCTATTTTTGTTTGTTTGTTTGTTTGTTTGTTTGTTTGTTTGTTTTGCCATGCTGGTGCTGAAACCCAGGGGCATTCTACCTCTGAGCGACACCACCCTATTTTTTTAATTCTTTATTTTGAAACAGGGTCTCACTGAGTTGCAAAAGGCCTCATTAAGTAGCTGAGGCTGTGCGCGAACCATGATCCTCCCAAATGCTGGGATTACGAGTGTGCGCCACCATGCCGGGCTTAATATATATATATATATATATATATATATATATATATATATATGTATATATATATATATTTGTGTGTGTTTGTGGTACTTGGGTTAGAACCCAAAGGCATTCTACCTCTGAGATATACCCCCAGCTCTTTTTTTTTATTTATTTATTTTTATTCTGGGGATAAAACCCAGGGGCTTTCTACCCCCGGGCTATCCTCCCAGACCTATTTTATATTTTATTTGGAAACAGGGTCTCACTAAATTGCTGAAAGCCTCACTAAATAGCTAAGGCTGGCTTTGAACCTGCATCATCCTCCTGTCTCAGCCTCCCAAATGTCGGGATTACAATTGTGTGCACCACGCCCGGCTAGTCTTTTTATTTTTTGAAACAGGGTCTCACTGAGTTGTGAAGGGCCTCACTAAGTAGCTGAGGCTGTCTGCAAACCTGGATCCTCTGGTCTCCGCCTCTTAAATGTTGAGATTACAAGCGTGAGCCACCACACCTGGCTCATTTATATTAAAAAATATATAATACATAGCTATTAATCTAAAAAGCATTCATTTTTTGTTGATATTCAATACAATCTGAAAACAGACCTAAGTCAAGATTTCTAAAGATTTTTCCTCCAGAAGTGTCTGAGGAAGAACCCCCAAAGGACCTGACCATTTCTAATATGGAAAGAACCCAGGAATATATTCTAACAAAAGTAAAGAAAAAACCAGGCTTATCGTTGTGCAGAAACTCTAGCCTCTCAGGAAGTGGAAGAATGAATGAACGTGTGACTGTCTGAATGTGGTGCTGCTCAGACAGTGGTAATCAGTCCCGCCGTTTAGGAGGGAGATACTGGTTCACAGAAGTCTTTTCACCACTGGAAGGAAAAGCTGCGTCTGATACGGTCATGTCCAACAGCCTGGAGACAATTAAGCCAGGTTTTCATAGAACATTCTGGTCCTGTCAGGGCTGGGGCCTGGTTCACAGCCCTCCGCCTCAGCCTCGGTTACTCAGGTGAGCCTTCAATTTACCTGAAGGCAGTAGACGAGTAATGTAAAAATCTAAAAGAATGAGCTCACAACGTGATAAGTAACAAAACTCTGCAAGCCTATTAGAGGGGAAAATTGGAAAGGCTGCAGCCATTATTAATAAGACGGATGAACATGAGCTGGCTAGAAAGTGCCTGGACCACAGGGACAGATTGCCAGTGGGGAAACGTGAGGAGCGAAGGTGGCCACCTGGCAGACCTCAGCAGGGGGTTGATATTCCGTTGGGATTTTTCTTTTAAATAAGCTAACATGAAACCAAGACTTTTGTTTTTTGTTTTGTTTTTACGTTTAGAAAACCCTGTGTTTGCACCTTCTCTGCCTCATATACAAATAAAATTCCTCATTTTTAGTTCCAGTCCATCAATCCAGGTCAGAAAGAGAAAGATAAAATGTTTATCTTATCTAAACCACCAAAGTTTTGCTTTTAGGAAAATGGAACCACCACCCACGCTTCCAGTGAAAAGGACCGGGACTGAGGAGCGCAGCCTGAACCATAGTTCGGCCTGCAAGAAGCCCTCCTCTGCCCCAGCTCCCAAATGCAATGTTGGCGCCTGCAATTGGGGGCTTCCTTAAATTTTCTGCTAATCATACCATAACCGGGCACATTACTAATCATCTTAAGGAGAGAGGAAGACAGAATGTAGATGAAATGCAAGCTCTTTTATTAATTAAAATTAAAGAAATGATGGGCTCAATGTATACAATGCATGAAAATGTCACAGTGCAAACTCTTGACTTATACAATTAATGTGTGTTAACAAAACTTTTTTTTTTTTTTTTTTTGGTACTGGGGAGTGAACCCAGGGGCTTTCTACCTCTGAGCTAACCCAAGCCCTATTTAATTAATTAATTTATTTATTCATTCATTCATTTATTCATTTTTACTTTTTTGTGTGTAGTACTGAGTGGATCCCAGGGGCTTTTCTACCCCCGAGCTATACGTCCAGCCCTATTTTATACTTTATTTTGGAAACAGGGTCTCACTAAATTGCTGAGAGCCTAAGTAGCTGAGGCTGGCTTTGAACCTGTGTGTTCCTCCTGTCTCAGCCTCCCAAACTTGGGGGATTATAAACCTGTGTAGCACCTGGTTTATTTTTACATTTTGAAACAGTGTCTCACTAAGGTTGCAGAGGGCCTCCCTAAATTGCTAAGGCTGACCATGAACCTGCAATCCTGTCTCAGCCTCATAAGTACTGGGATTATAAGCATGCAATACCAGGCCTAGTTTAACAAAATTTTAAAATAAAAATAAATAAATAAATAAAAACTTACTTTAGTATATTGGAGAAGGAGGAGAAGGGCTTTCCATATCTATTACATTTTAGAACTCAAATTACAAAATTCCTAAATTATAGTTCTTCTGACTCCATTGAAATAACCAGGCATCCCCCACATGGCCTTCTGAAGGGACAGGCTTTTAGAAGCTTTTAGAAGCTCCTCTCAGTACTTCCATTTTCCATTTGTGGTTAGTAAGGTTCTTTCTTTCTTTCTTTCTTTCTTTTTCTTTTCTTTTCTTTTTTTTTTTTTTTTTTGTGGCACTGGGGATGGAACCCAGGGGCATTCTACCTCTGAGCAACAACCCCTGCCCTACTTTATTTTTTTATTTTTATTTTATTTTTTGGTGGTACTAGGGTTCTGGGAAGCCCTTCTACCTCCGGGCTACACTCCCAGGCCTATTTTTACTTTTTTTTTTTAATTTGGAAACAGGGTCTCCTAAGCCAGCGTGGGCGGCTGGCTTCGAACCTGCACGATCCTCCTGTCTCTGCCTCCCAAGCACGGGGATTGCAAGCGTGCGCCACCACGTCCGGCCCTATTTTTTTTTTTTTTAATTCTTTATTTTGAAACTGGGTCTCACTGAGTTGCAGAGGGGCTCACTAAGTAGCTGAGGCTGTCCACGAACCGCAATCCTCCGGTCTCAGCCTCCCTAATGTTGGGATTACAGGCGTGTGCCACCACGCCCGGCTAATAACGTTTCTACCATTGAAGCTCAGTGGTCACACTCCTCTATCCATTTTCTTTTAGTCACTGAGACCACCAGTTTCTTGAGTTCCATCCTGCCATTCACCCAACAGTGGTATCACCTGGAGTTTAAAAAAAATGATGGTTTATCAAACCCATTTTCCTTTTAGTCATGGAGATTGCTGGTTTCTTGAGTTCCCACCCTGTCATTCACCCAACAGTGGTACCACCTAGAGTTTGAAGAAATGACTTCAGTGGGTGTGACTCAGGTTTGCTCTGATTGTTTACTTTCTGAGCTAACTAGCCAAAGGCTGGGCCCCCGCGTGGGTCCCTTGGTTTACAACACAGCACCTGGCTGTCATCCCGCTCAAGTCTCTCAGGCAAAAGGGGCTGAAGGAAATAACGCGCAGACTGGATGTGGCGATGGGGCGACTTCCCGTGAGCAAGCCGCGCAGTCAGGGACGGTGGTGTCTGAGACACTAAAAGAGGAATGGCAGCGGGGTAAACAGAAACAGGAGGAGGCGGTAGAGGGAAAAGAGAGGACACAGAATGCACGAAGGTGCCGAAGTTTGGAGGCAGTAAAAGCCCTAAATTAATAGAGGAGGTGGAGGAAGAAAAGGGAGTAAAAGAGTGCTGTGATTCCCTTTTATCCACTGGGCCAGTTCCAAGATGAACAGATGCCTGAAACCGTGGATTACTGTATTTTTTTTTCTATACACATATAACCTATAGTATTTCTTTTCTCTTTCTTTCTTTCTTTCTTTCTTTCTTTCTTTCTTTCTTTCTTTCTTTCTTTTTTTGGTGGTGGTGGTACTGGGGGTTCCAAGGGCTTTTCTACCTCCGGGCTATACTCCCAGACCTATTCTATACTTCTATACTTTATTTGGAAACAGGGTCTCACTAAGTTGCTGAGAGCTTCACTAAGTAGCTGAGGCTGGCTTCGAACATGTGTGACCCTTTTGTCTCAGCCTCCCAAGCGCTGGGATTACAAGTGAGCGCCACCACACCCAGCTAATTTTTTTTTTTTAATTACCTAACATGAAATCAAGACTTTTTTAACATTTAGAAAAGCCTGTACTTTCACCTTTTCCATCTCACATACATACAAATGAAATTCTTTAAGTTCCAGTCCATCTGTCCAGGTCAGAAAGAAGTATATGTTTTTTCCTGTACACATGTAACCTATAACAAAGTTTAATTTCTACAATTAGAGACATTAAGAGATTGACAATGATCACTAATAATAACATTGAACAACTACAGTAATATACTCTAATAAGTAATATACAGTAATATGCTGAGACCCCAGAGAATACCAGGCTTTTGCCAAGTATCTTGCCCTTCCAGGGTGAAATTCATGTTGTGGCACCAAATAGCAACTGCCAGGTAAATCCATCAGGAAAGGAGCAGGCATTGTGTTGTCTTTCCCTAGCATGTTAGCAAAGGAGCTGGATGTGAGGGGCACACTTGCAACCCCAGTACTTGGGAGGCTGAGACAGGAAGATCCAGATTCGAGGCCAGCCTCAGCTACTTCCTGAGGCCCTCTGCAACTTAGTGAGACCCTGTTTCACAATAAAGAATTAAAAAGAGCGCTGTAGGTGTAGCTCAGAGGTACTTCTGGGTTCTATTCCCCAGTACCACATGAAAAAGGGAGAGAAAAAGAGAGAAAGAGAGCCAGGCATGGTGGCGCGCACTTGTAATCCCCGCGCTTGGGAGGCTGAGACAGGAGGATCGCACGGGTTCGAAGCCAGCCTCAGCTACTTAGTGAGGCTCTCAGCAACTTAGTGAGACCCTGTTTCCAAATAAAATATTAAAAAAAAAAAGGTCTGGGAGTATAGCCTGGAGGTAGAAGGCCTCCGGGTTCCACCCCCAGTACCACCAAAAAAAAAAAAAAAAAAAAAAAAAGAGGAAGAGAGGAAGGAAGGAAAGAAGGAAGGAAGGCAGGCAGGCAGGCAGGCAGGCAAAACGAAGACCACAACCACAAGCCAGGTGTGGTGGTGCACACCTGAAATCCCAGTACCTGGGAGTCTGAGAGAGGAGAACTGCAGTTTCAAGGCTAGTCCCAGCAATTAGGGAAACCCTTAGCAACATAGTGCGATCCTGTCTCAAAGTAAAAATTAGGTGGCGCACGCTTGTAATTCCCGCGCGGAGACAGGAGGATCGCACAGGTTCGAAGCCTGCCTCGCTGGCTTAAGAGACCCTGTTTCTAAACTTAAAAAATATAAAATAAGTCTTGGAGTGTAGCCCAGAGGTAGAAGGGTTCCATCCCCAGTACCACACAAAAAAAAAAAAGTAAAAAGTAAAATAGGGCTGGGAGTGTAGCTCAGAGAATGTAGTACCATAAAATAATAATAATAATAATAATAATAATAATAATAATAATAATAATAAAGACCACAGAATGGGGTAGGTGGTATGGGGGAAAGGGAAACATGAAATAGAGATGAAAGCCACTGAAGGATCAACTGGAACCGTCTGCCATCTGGGAGAACTAAGGGGGAGGGGCAGTGAGCAAAGCCGAGCAACATTGTTGACAGATCAGAAACAATCTCCCTCCTCTCCTCTCCTCTCCTCTCCTCTCCTCTCCTCTCCTCTCCTCTCCTCTCCTCTCCTCTCCTCTCTCCAAAAGAGAGCCAAGTATTTATTTTTTATTGTTACTGTATTTATTTAAAACATTTTTTATAGTACTGGAGGTTGAACCCAAGGGTTTCTAGCACTGGATTTCACTATTTTGAGACCAACCTGGTCTCAAATTTAGGATCCTCCTGCCTCAGGCTCCCAAATCCCTGGGTTACAGAGGTGCGGCACCTCACCAAGCAAGAGCTGACTGTTACAGTGATTCAGGGGCTGAGTCAGATAAATGTGGATTTAAGTCCTAACTCTGATAAATGGAGTTGTATGTCCTGGGGAAATTATTTCACTTCTCCTTGCCTCAACTTCCCCAACTTACAAATAAAAGTGATAATAATTCTACCTATCTCAGAGATTGGTTAAAAGGATGATTGGAGAATGGATGGGCATGCCTAGCACAGAAAAAGTGTACAGTAAGTCTGAGTTGCTTCTGGGATGCTCCGTCCAATCCTTAATTACTTAATTCAGTGCCTGTGATAACTTCCGTGTGTATAGATCATTGATCGGCACCACCCTCCTCTGGGCATCCCAAGGCTGTATGGAATGCTTAGGATGTCACTTTGATCTTGTATGTATTTACAGTCAGCAGAAATTAATTCACAACTAGATTTGTCAGTTACCATAGGCTTCAGGGTCCCATTTAGAAAAGACCTTGAACAAAAGAAAAAAAAAAAGAAGCATTCAATGTCAATAAGGGAATTTTAATTTTCACCAAAGTGGGCTTTGGTTCAAATGAAGTAGCCTGAGATGTGAAACTTCTTGCAATGGCTTCCCTTGATAATCAGGTTGAATGCTTGGACCTTTATATTCCCTAAGAGAGGTTGTAAGAAACATCCTTTTATTAAATTTAATTAATTTTTTTTCAGAATTGGTTATTGAACCCATGGGTTTTCTAACTCTGAGCTACCCCTAGCCCTATTTTTTTATTTTTTTATTTTGAAACAGGATCTCACTGAGTTGCAAAAGGTCTCATTAATTAGCTGAGGCTGGCCACCGAGATCCTCCTGTTTCAGCCTCCCAAATGTTGGGATACAAGCATGTGCCACCACATCCAGCTTATTCATTACAATTTTAAACAGTCATAATTTATTTCATGGTTTAGGAACATGAAAAGATTTAAAGGCATGTTTATAAGAGGAAAGAGTTTGCCCTTCATCATATTTTGTGTTCTCCACTATGAACATACGCAGAGTGATGGAGAAATAATTTATGAGACAGTTCTCTGTGTCCTTGATTCTGGATCCTCTAGAAGATTTATTTCAGTTCTGATCCTTCCTTGGGGACAGAAGACAGACCATGTCGCCCAAAGACAGTAGCTTTGGTGCTGTTTGTTTAAAAAAAAGAAAAATAAAAAAAGAAGGAAGGGTCAGGAGATGTAGCTCGTGGTTAGAGCACGTGCTTAGCCTGCAGGAGGTCCTGGGTTCAAATTTAGCACCAAAAGAAAAGAAATTGTTCCTCCAACATTACACCTGGGGGACTTTAACAGAATCCACAGTGAGGGTTAGGGAGGAGAGAAGAGAGGCGCATCCACAGGTCATTTGTACAGGTGCAGATCTGGTTTCCTTCAAGGTCGCAAATTGCAAATGTGATGTCTCGCTCCAGGCGTGTGAGGCTGCATGTATTCATGCACAGGTTGCAATAGGAACAGGGAAACTGGCTTCTAGTTCTGCTTCTTTCCCTATCTTTCCTGAATTCTGGAAATATCACATATTCCCTGTAGTCTCTGCTTGTCTCCACAGTAAGAAAAGGGTGTGGAGACCAAAAGGCTCTTAGGTCTAAGGTCATCCAGCTATAAAACCCCACAATTCTATATACCAATTATAAAATTATTCATTTGGCTATTTCTTATTTTAACATGTCTTAGGGGTTTGGATAGTTGATTATATACTCACTCATGTTTAAAATTATCTTCCTTTGGCCGGGCGTGGTGGTGCACGCTTGTAATCCCCGCGCTTGGGAGGCGGAGGCTAGAGGATCGTGCAGGTTCAAAGCCAGCCTTGCTGGCTTAAGAGACCCTGTTTTCAAATAAAAATATAAAATAGGTCTGGGAGTGTAGCCCGGAGGTAGAAGGGCTTCCAGGAACCCCAGCACCACCCAAAAAAAAAAAAAAATTATCTTCCTTTGCCCATATGGAACAACTACAGTTTAGATCTAGAATGTCCCCCAAAGCCTCTATATTAAAGGCTTGGTCCCCAGGGCAGCACTATTAGAAGATGGTGGAACCTTTGCTGGGTGTGATGGCGCCTACTTATAATCCCAGTACTTGGAAGGCTGATTGCAGGTTTGCAGCCAGCCTCAGCTACATAGTGAGATTCTCAGCAACTTAGTGAGACCCTGTTTCAAAACTAAAGAATAAAAAATAGGGTTTGGGTTTAGCTCCAGTACCACACACACACACACACACACACACACACACACACACACACACACACATGGTAGAGTGTGTATGTGTGTGTATTACTGGAAATTCAACTCAAGGGCACATTTCTACCTGTGAGCTAAACCCTCAGACCATTTTACTCTTTATCTTTTGAAAGAGGATTTTGCTAAGTTGCTAAGAATCCCATTACATTGCTGAAGCTTTTTTTTTTTTTTTTGCAGGTCTGGGGATGGAACCCAGGAGCATTCGACCTCCAAGCTACACCCCCTGCCCTACTTTTTATTCTTTATTTTGAAACCGGGTCTCCACTCCCGGCTGCTGAAGCTGTTTTTGAACCTTTGGTCCTTTTGTCTCAGCCTTCCAAGTACTGGGATTACAGGCTTTTGCCACCATGCCCAGTGAAATGACGGAACTTTAAGAAACGGGGCCTTGGGTGGGCGTGGTGGCGCACGCTTGTAATCCCAGCATTTGGGAGGCTGAAACTGGAGGATCGTGGTTCACGTACAGCCTCAGCTACTTAGTGAGGCCCTCCGCAACCTAGTGAGACCCTGTTTCAAAATAAAGAATAAAAAAATAGGGCAGGGGGTGTAGCTCAGAGGTAGAGTGCCCCTGAGTTCCATCTCTGGGCCCGCAAAAAAAAAGGTTGATTATCATAGGTATTTTGTAGTAGTGATGAAAACTAACACAGGAGCTACGTCATGATCAGCAGCAAAAAAGACTGACTCTAATTTCTAGAGCTGTGCTGCCCATTAGTGTAGCCATTGATTACAAAGGGCCATTTACCTTGAAATTTGTCCATTACACCAGCCATACTTCAAGTGGCTAGTAGCTACCATACAGGATACATATGTATTTATGGGGTGCAGTGTGATATTTTGATTCATGTATATATTGGTAATGATTTTATTTTTTTATTATTTTTTTTGGTGGTACTAGGGGTGGAACCCAGAGGCTTTCTACCTCTGGGCTATACTCCCAGACCTATTTTATATTTTATTTGGAAACAGGGTCTCAATACGTTGCTGAGAGCCTCACTAAGTAGCTGAGGCTGGCTTTGATCCTCCTGTCTCAGCCTCCCAAGCGCGGGAATTACAAGCGTGCGCCACCACGCCCGGCTATTGGTAATGATTTTAAGTCAGAGTGATAAGTACATCTATCACTTTAAGCCTTTATCATTTCTTTATAGTGAGTATCTTCAAAATCTTCTCTTAATTATATTCACCCTTCTGTGCCATAGAACACCAGAATGTATTTTATCTAACTGTACTCTTTGGTCAAGAAAAAGGATGAAATGCTGTCATTTGTGATAACATGGTTTTATCTGGTTTTATCTGGAGGGCATATTAAGTGAAATAAATTAGGCGCAGAAAAACAAATACTGGGCTGGGCGTGGTGTCGCGCTTGTCATCCCAGTACTTGGGAGGCTGAGATAGGAGGATCGCAGGTTCACGGCCAGCCTCAGCAACTTGTGAGGCCCTCTGCAACTTCGTGAGACCCTGTTTCCAAATAAAGAATAAAAGCCGGGCATGGTGGCGCACACTTGTAATCCCCATGCTTGGGAGGCTGAGACAGGAGGATCATGCAGGTTTGAAGCCAGCCTCAGTTACTTAGTGAGGCCCTCTGCAACTTCGGGAGACCCTGTTTCCAAATAAAGTATAAAGTAGGTCTGAGAGTATAGCTCAGAGGTAGAAAGCCCCTGGGTTCCACCCCCAGTCCCACCAAAACAAAAAACAAAAACAAAAACAAAAAACAAAGAAAAAAAAATAGGGCTGGGGGTGTAGCTTGGAGGTAGAATGCCCCTGGATTCAATCCCAGTACTGCAAAACAAACAAACAAACAAACAAACAAACAAACACTGTACATTTTCACTTACATGTAGAAGCTAAAAAAAAAAAAAAAAAAGTGGATCTCCGAGAAGCAGAGAAGAGTGGTTTCTAGAGGCTGAGGAGAAGGGAGGGAGGGAGGACTGGAAAGAGTTGGTCTTCACAGAAATTTCTATGGGCAGTGCTGACATGAGAAGGAAAATTACTTCCAGATAAGAAACTAGCCCAGGTGCCCCAAACTGGCTCCTTTTCTAGGAGATATTCGCCATTCCAATCCATAAAGCACAATCTTCAAAGCTAGCCCCATAAGCAAATGGTCATTTTCAGGCAGAATTTAAGGCATTCCAAGGGCCTCCTTAAAGGTCCTTTCGCTTGAGAGGCTGAGACAGGAGGGCTGCATATCCAAAGCCAGCCTCAGCTACTTAGGCCCTCTGCAACTTAGTGAGACCCTGTTTCAAAATAGGGAATAAAAAATAGGGTTGGGGGTGTAACTCGGAGGTAGAATGCCCCTGGGTTCAGCCCCTAGTACTGCAAAAAATAAATTAACTAATTAATTAAAATAAAATAAAAATCCTTTCCCTGCCCACTGCTGGCCACGTTTCCCTCCCTCCCTCTCTCCTTCCCCTAGGGTGAGTCCTTCCTTTCTCTATCAGCCACTAGTGTCCAGTGTCCCAGATCCAACTGTTCCTGTATGAGAGGCAGCAGCTGGAGAGGAGAGAAAATAGCTCCCCCCCACCCTCTCGGAAGGTGTCCTTGGTCGGAGGGCACATTATTATTGTTTCTTGGTTTTAACTTTTGTGTGCATGTGGTACTGGGGATTGAACCCAAGGGACTGTACCATTGAGTTGCATCCCTATCCCCTTTTATTATTTTATTTAGAGACAGGACTCAGGCTGGCCTTGAACTTGTGATCCTTCTGCCTAAGCCTCCCCAGTCACTGAGATTATAGGTGTGTACCACTGCACTTGGCCTTAGGTTGTGTGTGTGTGTGTGTGTGTGTGTGTGTGTGTGTATGTTTTGTGGTACTGGGGGTGGAACCCAGGGGCCTTCTACCTCCAGGCTACACTCCCAGACCTATTTTATACTTTATTTGGAAACAGGGTGTCACTAAGTTGCTGAGAGCCTCACTAAGCTGCTGAGGCTGGCTTCGAGCCTGTGTGACCCTCCTGTCTCAGCCTCCCAAGTGCTGGGATTACAAGTGTGCGCTACCACGGCCGGCTTGGACTTACTTTTGACTTTCATTTGGAGGCAATGTTAGATGTAGACATGAGTGGCCGAAGTATTTCAGAGCTTTCCTGAATACCTACTGCTCACATAGCTTCAGCTTGTTAACCCCTTCCATGACCACAATGTGGTCATAATGCAGAGAAAGTGACCTTGGATAGTTGACCCATCACAATGCAGGCTTTCCCCTGAACACTGCCAGTCTCTTTACTGATGCTCCCTTTTCTGTTCTGGGCTGCAGTCCAGCCCCATGCTGCGCGCGGTGTCTTGTCTTGGTGGCCTCGTCTGGTCCACGACTATTTTCATTCTTGTCTTTCACAACCTCAGTACTTTGGAGGAGGACAGGCGAGGCGCTGTGTAGTATGCCCTCATTTGGGCTTTTCCTGGACAAGGTCATGTATTATTGGAAGGACACCGCGGAGACCGTGTGACCTTCACAGGGTGGCGCATTACACGGCACACGCCAGTGAGCCGTCAGCACGTTATGACTCATGAGGTCACCTGGGCCCTCGGTTAAGGTTTCTCCACAGTAACATTGTCGTTTTCTTTTCCTAAGTAGTGTGTGTGTGTGTGTGTGTGTGTGTGTGTGTGTGTGTTACTGGGGATGGAACCCTTCTACCTTCAGGCTACACTCCCAGACCCATTTTATATTTTTTTATTCGGAAACAGGGTCTCTTAAGCCAGTGCAGCTGGCTTCAAACCTGTGCGATCCTCCTGTCTCTGCCTCCCAAGTGTGGGGATTACAAGCATGTGCCGCCACGCCAGGCTCCTAAATAATTTTTTAAATGATGGAGGGAGGATAGGAGATACGCTGAGTCTATGTAAATATCCTGCTCCTCTTTAGACTTCTTTCTACTAATTTTATCAACTATTAGTGCTAGGATTGCCAGGAATAATTAGTATTGTGTGACTACACAGTATTGGTTTAACAACAGCTGTGGGCATAAGCAAAACTATGTTAAACATGCTTATCAATTCTAATGCCCAGCCTGATTTGGGAAATATTAAAATATGAAAAAGGCGAATGTTTTTGAACAGCTGAAATGCAGCCAGTCAGCTGATGCTAAGCCTCCTCTGTGGCTTTCAGAAACTGGAAAGATGAGTCTCCTCTCCTGCCCAGGATACTAGTTGACATTTCATTCTGATTTAACACTATGAGAGAAGCTGGATACAGTAGGTAAAATAGCTACAATTTCCCTATGTGTCCATTTCAACACCTGTCTCAGGAAATGAGGACTCACTATTGATAAATCGGGTCCCTCCTCTGTGTGACCTCACAGCAGAATAGGAAGCGGAAGCCAGAAGTGGAGATATGGCGAGACTCCAGGTGCCTCGAGACTCCAAACATCGCGATGCTACAGATGTCGCAAGATTCGGTATGCCTATAAAACAGCAGTGCCTCGGATCCCCCACGTGACTCAGCGGGCCAATCAGGACTATGCACAACTCTCCAGACTTGTGGCCTGTCAGTCCCTTCCCCCACTGACGGGTCCAGCCCGTCAGCGGCGGGGATAGACGAGATGATGAGTGCCGACGGCCCCGAACAACAGAACACAGAGCCAGGAGACATGTCAGGCAGGATCTCATTTATTTCTCTCAAGCAACCCAATTTAAAGCAAAAAACCACAAGGGGGATTTCCAACAGGAAACTATTCTAACCTATGAAGCTAAAAGTCACTCTTACAGCCAATCATTATCCAATGCATGAGGGGTTCACGAGCACGGAAGCATTAGTTGAGCCAATAAGGCTCAACATTACCAAATTGCGCTTGCGGGGGCAAGGAGAGTAGTTAGGCCCTCCATATCTGCTCGGCGCTATTTGTTGTAGGTTCATTCATCGGAAGTTCTGGCGGTTGTGCAGACCCGCGCTCGCTACATGTAGCTCATTGATCAGAAATTCTGTCAGGCGGTTATGCAGACGCCAACGCACTTGGCGCTACATGTCATCAGGCGGTTGAGCAGACCCCAACACCCCACGGCCGGCTGACTCTCCGGAGGGTGCTGGGTCCAAATAAAACAGCAGTTTCTGATAACCCAGTTGGTGTTTTTGCCTCCCTCTTAAACCCCCTAGCTCTATTTTCAACCTAACAACTATGAAGGTACAAACAGATTCACATTTTCTTTGGCTCTTAGAGATTTCTTAATGCCCATTCAGCATTTTATTTATTTATTTATTTATTTATTTATTTATTTATTTATTTTTGCGGTACTGGGGATGGAACCAAGGGGCATTCTACCTCTGAGCTACACCCCCAGCCCTACTTTTAAAAAATTCTTTATTTTGAAACAGGGTCTCGCTGAGTTGCAAAGGGCCTCACTAAGTAGCTGAGGCTGTCCGTGAACCACGATCCTCCTGTCTCAGCCTCTCAAATACTGGGATTGTAAGCGTGCGCCACCATGCCCGGCTATCATTCAACATTTTAAATACCGTTAGGCAGATAGCAGTAAAGACATAGTCAACATTCTTTATCTTAGAATCCAAACCTGGTTCATGACAGGCCCCATTTTTTCATGTGTAAAAATTGGCTAGCAGGGACAGTGTCCAGGAACTTATTCTGGGAACCGTAGTGCAGCACAGTCTGGAGTCAGATACAGGAATCCCCTCTTCTATGCAGTTTCACTTGCTTGGTTTCAGTTACCTGTGGTTAACCATGATCTCAAAATAAATGGAAAATTCCAGAAATGAACAATTTGTAAGTTTAAAGCTGCATGCTTTTCTAAGTAGCATGATGAAATCTTACACCATCCCACTCCATCTGGCCCAGGATGTGAGTTATTGCCTTGTTCAGCCTATCTATTCTGTATATGCTACCTACCTGCTAGCCACTTAATGATCTTAGTTATCAGATCAACTTCTGTGGTATCACCCTGCTGTGTTCAAGTAACCCTCATTTTACTTAACAAAGGCCCGAAGCACAAGAGGCATAAATGCTGGCCATTTGGATTTTCCGAGGTGAAAGTTCTTGAAGTCATGAAGAGAGAACAATCATATGCTAAGGCTGTTAAGATCTATGGTAGGAATGAATCATCCAAATGACACTGTGAAGAGGGAAAGAAATTCATTCTAGTGTTGCAGTTGTACCTCCAACTGCAAAAACTGTGGGCACAGTGAGGATAAGTCCTTAGTTAATATAGATACAATGTTACAGGAGAGGGTTTGGTTCTGCAGCTGTGTCCAGCATCCTTCTGGGTCTTGGAAGCCATTCCCTGTGGGCAAGAGTCTGAGCTCTGCTTAGCTAATACTCAAGACGCAGTGCTCTCTGCTCAGTCCCGTTTGCTCACTCCTGGTCACCTGCACACTCCTTGAGGTCTGGGTTCTGCCACTGGAATTCCGCTCGGTATTTCCATGCACAGGATTTCTCGACATCTCCTTCCCAGTGCTCTTTGATTTCTAAAATGCTTCTCCTCTTTCCACTCCGTCCTCCTCTAGTCCCTTCTCCTTTAAAATCTAGCCATTGCTGGTCCCGAGAGTTCCACTGTAGCTCTTACCACCCATCTTCCCAGGTTCCTCCTCACTTTCTTGGCTCTCTGCCAGCACCGACCACCCTCCTGCCGACCAGAGCAAAATCTGTGTTTCTGGGCCAGCCTTCTCTCCCGCCGTCTAGACCCAACCTTCCAACCTGCATAGCTTTCAAAGGCCCTAACCTCAGAAATTCCAAGCCCAACACGATTCTCTCTTCTATTTTTCTTCCCATCTCAAAGGGTTTCCAGTTCAGATATTCAAACCAGAAGCATTAGGATTATTTTTAATTCTTTGCTTTCCTTTATATCGCATGTCCATTTTATCACCAGTTGTGTTCCTAACAGCCTCTCAGACAAATCCCACCCATCACCACTGCCACGTCTTACTTCTGAATTCTTGTAAACTCTCCCCACTGCCAGCAACTTAACAAGTCATCTCCTCACTGTTCACTGTCCCCACTCAGACCATCTTCCAGACCTCTCTTTCTGAAACAGAAGTTTCATATTTTTTTCTTGAACATCTTTACTAGATCCCTTTAAAGGATGAATAATCTAATCTAGTTTTTTTAGAATTTGAAACCTATTTTCAGCCTCTCCTTTCATTGTGATTTATCCCACTAACCCTGGACTATCTGAACTTCCCTGAATATGCCATCAACTTTATTAAACTTTACACTCTGAATAATTCTTTCTTTACCTGTTCCCCATTTCTCCATTTTTCCTTAATGAGCTCTTCCTCAGCCCTCAAAATCTGATGCAAATATCATTCCTTCTATAAGTCTTCCACAATTATCCTAGTCAGAATTAACAGTTACCTCCTCTGTGCTATTGTAGACTTTATGGATACTGCTACTAAGCACATATTGCATTAATTCATAATCATTTAGATGACTTTCCCATAAAAAATGCTAAACTCCATAATTTTAGAGACTTTATTCATCTATTCAGACTTTATTTTGTCCCCAAGGCACATGATAAATACTCAGTGAAAATTTATTGAACTGAACTGAACTGTTGATGTTTTATGTGACACTGTTGTGGTGGATGTGTGTGTGTGTGTGTGTGTGTGTGCGCGCGCGCGCATGCACACGTGTGTGCATGCGTGTGTGTACTACTAGGGATTGAACCCAGAGACATTCTATCTCTGAGCTACACCCCCAGACTTTTTTTTTAAACAGGTTCTTTTTTGCGTGTGTGGTACTGGGGATGGAACCCAGGGGCATTCTACCTCCAAGCTATACCCCCAGCCCTAATTTTTCTTCTTCTTCTTACTATTATTTTTTGGTGGTACTGGGGATGGAGCCCAGGTGCTTTCTACCTCTGGGCTATACTCCCAGACCTATTTTATATTTTATTTGGAAACAGGGTCTCACTAAGTTGCTGAGAGCCTCACTCAGTAGCTGAGGCTGGCTTCGAACCTGTGCGATCTTCCTGTCTCAGCCTCCCAAGCACGTGGGTTACAAGCATGCACCACCACACCTGGCTCTTATTCCATATTTTTAAACAGGGTCTCACTGAGTTGCAAAGGGCCTCACTAAGTAGCTGAGGCTGGCTGTGAACAGCGATCCTCCTGTCTCAGCCTCCTGAATGCTAGGATTAGAAGTGTATGCCACTACGCCCAGCTGAAACAGGGTCTTGCTAGGTTGATGAGAGTCTCACTACTTGCTGAGGCTGTCCTCAAACCTGCCCTGTGAGCCTCCTGTCTGCTTCCCAAGTACTGGGATTATGGGCATGTGCCACCACTCCCAGCTGTAGTGGATATTTATATAACTTTTGGACTATCCTTAAGTACTATTCTTATCTTTATTTTTAAATTATTCCCTTTCCTCTATATTACATATCCATTTTATCACCAGTATTTATCAGTTGTTCTTCCAGTGGCTTCTCAGATAAATCTCATCCATTATCATGGCCATGTCTTACTTTTGATCCTTGTAACCTCTTGCCATCAACAGTAACTTACTAAATTGGTCTCTTGATTGTCCAGTGTTCCCACTCAGAACCATCTTCTTCCAAAGCTTCCAGACTTATGGTTTGAGTGTGGTCTGTCTCTAAAGGTCCATGTGTTGGAAGCCTGGTCCCCAGTGTAATGATATTAAGAGATGGAGGGGCCTTTAAGAGAAAGAGTCTCGTGGGAAGTGATTAGTTTATGTAGTTTCTGTAGGACCCTGGTTGGTTCATGAGAGGGTTGTTACAAAACATGAGCCCACTCCCCCCCTCTGGCTTCCTGTCTCGTCCTGTGATCTCTCCTTCTTTCTTGGACTCCTGCTGTAATGCCATCTGCCATGTTGTGACGTAGCCAGGGGCCGTCACAAGAGCCAGCTCCAAGCTGTGTGGAATTTCTGCCTCGAAAACTATAAGCTAAACAAACTTATTTTCTTTATAAATTACTCAGTTTTGTGTATTTCATTGTAGTAATGGAAAAGTAATATAATTCCTTTCCAAGTAGGGAATCCTCTACTTAAAGAATTTTTTTGGAAACAAAGACAAATTTCCACTAAAAGAGATGAAAATGCCAGGTCTTTGCTTTCCTGGCCCTCTAATGGCTAGAGCGAGGGTAGTCCTCAGTTCCACCAGCAGATATACGTGCCCTGCTTGAGGAATCAGAAGAAATGGTGCAAGGGTGCAGGGCCCCCGAGATGTTCCTTTGGCACAGACAGTGACAGCAAGTCTGGTCCCTGGAAGAATAAATGGATTTAACAGAGCTGCTTCTCCAGCCTCAGAAGGCCACGGGGCGAGGCTTGGGAGATAATAGCCAGGGTCTTTGTTGGATAAGTTCTATGATGTAATTTAGGAGTTTTATTCCTTGGTCTCTCATTTTCTTGAAAATTCTCTGAGATTTGTGATACCTTTTACAATGAGTTTCTTTTCTGCTTAAATCAACTACAGTAAATTTCTGCTGCTTACAAATAAGAATGCTCACAGATGGAGAAATTGAAACCAGAAGTGGTTATATAAAACAGACCTGGTGGTAATGAGGGAAATCTGGGATTGGTTATCAGACCTAACTGGGGCTGATGGCAGAAAAAAAAAATGCAGGGGAGGATGTGACTCTGACAGGTCTTTTGGTGTGGCAGCAAAATGGCTCATCCTGACCTTCCCTGCTCCAAATAAAGTGCCCATTCATTCATGGTAGCTTGAGGGCTACACGTGGCCCCTGCTTGTGATGGCATGAAAGCCAAGAAGAATCCAGGACCTGAGGCTGGGATGGTTATTTCTACAGGGGCAGACAACTTAAAGAAAGCTCCAACAGGGACTTGCAGGGCTTTGGTGGAGTCTCAGTACAGAATCTTCTGCCCACCCAAGTCTTCCCTTTAGGGCCACCTCCCTTCTCTGACAAGTCCTTTGCTCTCTTGTAAAAGACTCCCTCCAACTTCTTTGTCTAAGCAAACATTGCACTCGCGTTCCACACTCACAGCCCTCCTTGACATCTAGTTAGCTTTATGGCTAGGGTTAGGTCCCTAGTAGAATACCAAATCCAAATGAAAAAGACGAGTACTACAGAAAAGTAAGTCCTTTTAGCATGAATCTGACAAACACATACAGGGGTGGATTCTGCAGTGCAGACCAAGGTGGTAATGTGCAAACTTGTAGACTGAACTGGATTTAAGTGATGTAGGGGATTCCCAACCAGTCTGGATTCAGTGAGCTAGTGTAGGCACTTGGGAGCAGTTTCAGCTGTTTATTTGTTTAGTCGACTGAAATCCGTGCCCATTGATCATCCCTGCTGAGCAACATTGGGATGCCAAGCCTCTGTTGATGAAATGCAGTTGAAGGGCTACAAAGACTTAGGGGCTATAGAGAAAGGAATGTTGAGAGCAGACTTGTCATGAGTGAGTGGAACAGGCTCTCTTAAACCGTGTCCCCAGAGAGGCCCCGAGACAGTACTCCCTTCAGCAAAGCCCTGAGAAGTGCATGGGGTAGATGAGACCAGTATTGTGCTCTGTGGCACCTGGGTTGCCATTTTCTGTAGGGTGGGTCGCTGGTGCCCTTGGCAAACGTCGGATCTTATTCACCAGGAATACCACTGTAGTCCTCTAGTCAAAGAAGGAGCTTTGGGGAAGGGGGTAAGAAATTGAGTTTAGACCACAGTCCTGTCCAGCAGATTCTGTGGATTTGCATCCCACCCCACCTTCTTTGTTATTTCATCCTGTGCCATCAACAGCTAGGCGGGTGCTTGCTTTGACCCTGCCCCCCTTAAAGGTGGAGTAAAGGATACTATGGTGGAAGAATTGAATGGAAGTCCCTGAAGGAAACCATTTCTATCAGATAGTAAGTAAAAAACGATGTTCTCTGTTCCCTGGGGAATTGCAGGGATAACTTCTTTTACCCCAGACTTCAAAGATGTAAGGGCTGTACAGTACATAAATCATCCAGAGCCAGTTTCTGTTGCTCATCGATAAAACAATTGGAACCAGAAATGGATCCAGGCAACAGACCTGAGAGCAATTCAGAGGACAGGTGAGTTTTGAAGAAGGAGCAACCTTAGATTATCATGAGATTAATAACATGGGTGCTCCAATTGCCACTACTGTTCCAGATGTGGTTTCTCTCTACTGACATAAGCCAGCTCAGCCTCTGCTACTTCCTAAGTAGATTCTGACCTCAAAAATGCTCTTTTCTCTATCCTTCCTAATAAGTGGAAAACACTGGAAGAAATTTGCTTTTGCCTGGCTGGGCACCAGACCTCTTCATTTTTCTTCAGGGGTCTATGTCCAAGGACCATTGATCGTCTAACTTTTCCAAATGATAGCATGCCGGTTTATCACGCTGACAACAACATCATGATAAAACTCAAGATAGTGGGAAATAGCAGATGCCACAGATGTTTTGGTAAAATATATATATATATATATATATATATATATATATATATATATATGCCTAAATATCAGATAGATCCCATTAAAATAAAGGCCATGTGTTCTGTCACTACTATGAATACCTGAGATAATCAATTTATAAAGAGAAAAGTTTTGTTTTGGTTCACAGTTTTGGAGGTTTCAGTTCATGATTGGCTGGTCCTGTTGCGTTGGGGCCTTTGGGGAGGATGCATATCTTGGGGATCAAGACTGTTTACCTTCTGGTTGGAAGACAATAAAGGGAAAGGAAAGACTGGGATGGGCAGTCTCCTGAGAGAGCATACCCCACTGACCTGCAGACCTCCCCCTAGGCTTGACCTCTTAGGGGTTCCATTACCTCCCAGAGGCACCACAGCCTGGGCCTTTCGGGATACCCCTGACCCAAACTCTAGCAGGCTACGTCAGCAAGGTTTCTGAGAAGACCATAGGTGTCCAAGGCAGATCTTCTCAGAAGTAAAGAACTGTCCGTTACCTCTCGCAGCCCCTAAGATCAAAGAACAATACTTCGTGAACCTCTTTGGAGTTTGGGAGTAATATGTGCTACATTTGGCAGCACTGCTCTGCCCTGCTCCAGGTTACCGGATAGGCTGCCGACTTTAATAGAGCCTCACTGGTCTCCAGCTTGCTTGTCTGCAGCAGGACAGGTCTTCTGTTTGAGTCTTAGGACAGTGGATCCAGCAGGACCCCAAGTGTGTATGGCAGAAGAGGCTGCCATGTGGGGCTTCTGCCACTTTCTACACCGTATTCCTTCAGAGGCCTCCAGGTTTCAGGAGCAAAGCAAGAATTCTTTATTTTCCTTTTCTTTCTTTCTTTCTTCCTTTCTTCCTTCCTTCCTTCCTTTTTCCTTCCTTTCTCTCTTTCTTTCTTTCTTTCTTTCTTTCTTTTTTTCTTTCTTTCTTTCTTTCTTCGTTCATTTTTGGATTGAACCCAGGGATATTTTACCTCTAAGATACATCCCCAACCCTATTTTTTATTCTTTATTTTGAAACAGAGTTTCACTGTTGAGGAGGGCCTTACTAAGTAGCAGAGGCTGGCAACTAACTTGCAATTCTCTTGTCTCAGCCTCCCAAGTACTGGGATTACAAACCATGGGCTACTACACTCTGCTTAAGAATTCTTTTTCTTTTGAGAAGAAGTTGCTACTAGGCTCTGATGGATGTTGAAATCTAATAATCTAATCATATGATACCAGATAAACCTGAACTATACATCATAAAGTGAGTTTTATCTCACCTGGCCATAATCCAGACATTCCCAGAAGCACCCATCTTTGTGGTTTAACAAGCCTATAAGGCATAAGAAACAGTTTGACAGACAGCTTTTGTTCCCAGTCTACATCCTATTATATTATAACCTTTCTCTCAGTTTACACCTTAGCCTCATGGGGAAAATTATTGATCAGCTAACTAAAAGTAGGGGAAAATCAACCCATATATATACATATACATATACATATACATATACATATACATATACATATACATATACATATACATCTTTTCATAATATGTAGGCGCTGGCTGGAAACAGGCTGTTGAAGAGTTATAGTCAACTCAAGGGTAACCTTAAAGAACAATAAAGAAAGGAAATATTACCAGTATGATCTTTTTCTTTTTTTTCTTGGTTCCAAGGTCCCAAGCCTGAGCCTTACATATGTTAGACGAGCACTCTACCAGTGAGTTCACACCCAGTCCCCCAGTAAAACTTCAACTGGTTGTTTTTATTCTCTCTTTTACCTAGAAAAAGGAAAGAGCTGAAGTCCAGCTATATGGATGGTGGTTAATTGTTTGGCCATCTGGTAAGCAATTAGTAAAAAGAAAAATTTAAGATTTGATGACCAGATTAGGGAAATAACGTGGATCACCTCTGAGGATAGGCATAGAGTGTCATTGTCAGCTTTCTGTTGCTGCAACAAAATCACTTGAAGGAGATCAAAGAACTTAAAGGAAAAGAGGCCTGTTTCAGTTCACAGTTTCAGAGTTTTCAGTCCTTGGTCTGGGCCATTGTTTCTGGGCCTGCACCAAGGCAGAACATCATGGTGGGAGCGTGTGGTGGCTCAGAGAGAAAAAGGAGGGAGGAAAGGAGAGGGGAGAAGAATAAGAGAAAGAGGAAGAGATAAGGGAGAGGAAGGGGCCTAGGCAAAATATATCCTTCAATACATGACCCCAGTCACCTACCTCCTGCAACGAAGCCCCATCTCCTGCAGCTTTCACCACCTCCCAACAGCCCATTAAGTTATAAACCCATCCATGGATTTATCCACGGGGAGTCAGAGCCCTCGTGATGCAGTCATCTCCCAAAGGTCCCAGCTCTGGGTGCTGCTGCACTAAGGACTGAGCTTTCAACACACAGCTTTTGGAGGACACTTCCGATCCACACAATAACTGCCCCATAATGTCTACTCTCTAGCTCTCAGTCAGCCACCATCCCTGGCAACCCATGCTCGTTCAAGAGGCTCGAAGAGTGTGTGGCTATGGAGGAAGGAAGGGAAACTGTATGGGCTTAAAATCACGATGCTGAGTGGCTGAGAATCCAACTTGCCTGCTGCAGTGAGGAACCCTGAGGGTCAGTCAGTTTGGCACCATCCCCAGGAGGAGCAGCCAGTCTCCCTCCTTGAAGCTGGCTGATCCCGTCCAGAATCAGAGGTAGTAACCACGCTTATTAGACACTTGTTATAGACCCGGGCTGTGTTTGCTTTCCTTCCTGCTGCGCTTCTTTCCTGACCCAGGTGGCCTTACTGATCCTGATGGCACCTTACACTCATACACGATGCCTGCCCACCAAAGCACTTAGGTGAGAGTGAAAGAAGACAGACAGTGGTGGGTGCCTGTGGAGTTCACCAACCTTACCATCTGGCCCGTTTCTCAGAAGCAGTTGCCTTAAAGAGCACCAGAGAAACTGAACGAGGACTCCATTCTCACAACAGTGAAAACTGGAAGAGACAATCTTGAACAATGACGTTGCTAGTGCACAACCATTTGTGACCTGCAAAACATAGCAGGTTCCTCCGGTCAACCCGCTGGCTTGGTGTGTACGGGTTGTGCCGAGTCACCAATTCATGTGTGGATTTTTTTTTTTCCCTGCGATGCAGTGCGGCCATGGGAATGAATGACATAACCTCATGACCATTTGCAACTGTCTTGTTTTCTGACCCCATAATTGTGGGCTTTGTTTGAGGTCTTAATACACTAGGGTAGAATGCTTCCACCAGGCAAGATAACGATGGTTCCCTTGTATTTGAAGCTGAGACACATACCTGGGCATTTCATGGCCCTCTTCCCGTTGGATGAAGAGACAAAAAAACAAAAAACAAAAATCATGTGTGTGGGGGATGTTGGCGGTGCAACATGGGTTTTCACTAAAGTAACTGATCTTTCTATAAAGAGAAAATAGAGTTGCTGCCGTGCTGTGAACAGAGAGGAACATGGACATGGCCCAGGATGTCCCCAGGGTGCCCTGTAGAACCACAGTATTCTTGGAACCTGGGGTTAGTGCATTTTGCTAAGTTTTTCTTATTGCTTAAAAGAGCCCGAGTCAGTTGTTATAACTTGTAACTAAGAACTCGGTGCCTCAAGTCCGGTGCTGTAAGGAAATTGCCTGCCCCCAGGGCAATGGTTAAGAACATAGACTTGTGTACTGGAGAGTTTATAATCTGAATTCTTGCTCCCTCACCTTCTAGTTGTGGGTCTCAGGAACTTACTTGACATTTCCAAGCCTGTTTTCTCATCTACAAAATAAGAATGATCATAATATCCATGCCATTGGAGTTAGGAGGTATTACATGAGTTAATTTGTATGAAATGCATACAGCAAGGATCAATGCCATTAGCTAACTTTATATTTTTCTAAATTAACATGAGTTTTATGAAAATACATATAAAATGGTGGGATAGTTACTGTTTGGGTTCTATCTGCTTCTTTTTCTTTCCATGTTATTCTTGCTCTTGGTGGTTACTTTAACTAGATTTCACCTGTATCAAGGTAGGAGGAAGAGCCAGGTGTGGTGGTGCACACTTGTAGTCTCAGTACTTGGGAGGCTGAGACAAGAGGACCACAGGTTGGAGCCCAGCTTCAGCAATTGAGCAAGGCCCTCAGCAACTTAGTGTGACCTAGTTTCACAGAGGCAGAACACTCCTGGTTTCAGTCTCTCATAACACACACACACACACACACACACACACACACACACACACACACAGACATTTTGTATGCTGGAGGAAGGAGAACTTGGGTTGTACAGCTGAGTATTAGTACCGGTCCTACTAGCTGTGTGGGCTGACCTCTATTTCCTCCAGGTTTTTTCCAGCTTGTGGTAAATAAGGGGAAGGGGTACCAGGTTGTGCCAGGCCTAGACCCTCACATCTCTGGTTATATCTGGTATGGGAAAGTTGATAAGTGACAGATAAAATCAAATTTTATTCAGATCCTAATTTTTCTCAGCACCAGACCCAATGTTTTATTCAAGAGGACCAAACCTTTTGAGAGAGTTAAGATATGGTGAATATTTAGAACTACTTTGGAGCAACCATACAAGCATAAACTATGAAAGCACACACTTCCTAAATGAGTGCAGCTCAATAATCGTCCTGAGTTATTTGTGCCCTTTTAAAAACAGGATGTGAAATTGACTTGGAAAAAATGATCCAACCTATGCAGAATAGGCTGGACTTGAGTCACTCACTGACTATTAAACAGCTAACGAGAAAAAGGTAGAGATTCCATAATCCTCAGGATGCTGAGGGAGACATAATTACTTGGAACATAATGCCATGCCTTCAAATATTCTGTCATAGCTGGGCATGGTGGCTTATGCCTCTAATCCCAGTACTTGACAGGCTGAGACAGGAGGATCGCAGGGTCAAGGACAGCCTCAGCAATTAGTGAGACTCTCATTAGCCTATCGAAACCCTGTTTCAAAATAAAAATAAAATTTGAGTCTGGTGTGGTGGTACACACTTGTAATCCCAGCACTTGAGAGGCTGAGACAGAAGTATCACAGTTTCAAAACCAGCTTTAGCAGCTTAGTGAGGCTCTCAGCAACTAGTGAGACCCTGTTTTCAAATAAAAAATATAAAATAGGTCTGGGAGTGTAGCCCAGAGTTAGAAGGCCCTTGGGTTCCATCTCCAGTACCACAAAAAAAAAAAAAAAAAAAAAATTGGACTGGGGTGTGTAACTCAGAAGTAGAAAGTCCTTGGGTTCAATCCCCTCCCCCCAAAAACTAATGGAATTTAGCAAGAGGCCTGGAGAGAGTCAGTAGTAGAGTGTAAGGTCCTGTGTTTGATCCCCAGCGCTGAAAAAAATTAAAAATCACTGTGATCAACCTACTAGAATTAATATTAGTCCTTTATGTCAAAAATACTTAAAAAACCTCTTATTCACAGTAGCAACAAACTCTATAAAGTGCCTATAAATTAATCAATAATCCGGAAGTTTTCTGTGGAGAAAAATAAATTTAATATTTGGATATTCTCAAGCCGGGCGTGGTGGCGCATGCTTGTAATCCTAGTATTTGGCAGGCTGAGACAAGAGGATCCAGGTTCTCTGCCAGTTTCAGCTACTTAGTGAGGCTCTCCACAACTTAGTGAGGCCGTTTCAAATTAAGAGTTAAAATATAGGGCTGGGGGTGTAGCTCAGAAGTAGAATGTCCCTGGGTTCCATCCCCCACACCACAAATAAAACAAAATAAAAACAAAACAGAACAAAAAACTAAAAAAAAATTGGATGTTCTCAAAAGTAGGAAGACATACCATGCTTAGATAGATGCCTACTTAATGGTTTAAGTGTGCTAATGTTTCTAAGTTAATCCATGGTTTCCATGTAATCATAATTATTATGAGTGATCAAATTTTTGAGGAACACAAATTTATATTACCATGTATATTGAAGAATAAAGTACTCAAATTCATCTTAAAAATAGTAGAGAGGATTTTCTATGCCAGACAATACAGTATATCATAAAGCCATAGTAATAATTTAAAAGGATGTGATGTTGGTACAATAGTAGAGAAGCTAGTGGAATATTACACACACACACACACACACACACACACACACACACACACGGACTTAATATATGATAATGCTAACACTACAAACCATAGAGAAAGAACAGAATCTTTAGCAGCTGGTAATGGGGAAAGGGCCTCACTTTATGGGGAAAAATAACATTTGCATCTTTATGTTAATAGTACATACAAAGTTGACGTCAGATAGATACAATCCTATATATGAAAGAGAAAACCATAATTCTTCTCTTATTTTCAGTGCCAGGGATGGAACCCAGGGCCTCATACATGCTAGATAAGGGCTCTACCACTGATCTACATCTCTAGCTAAGACTTCTGATAAAGGGTGGAACAGTAACTTTCAAAAGAGAATTAAATCCTCTATAAAAAAAAAAAAAGTAACACCAGTAGGAAAAATGGGCAAAAAAGGTGAACAGGCAGTTTACAAAGACAACACAAAAAGTTAACACCATGAAGAGATGCCCAAACTCACCACCAATTAAGAAGAGCAAAATGAAACTAGTTTTATATCTAGCAACAATTAAAAAGATAAACAGTAAGAATCTTGGCAAGGAGATGTAGACAGAGCATTCTCACACAGCTGCTGGAGGGTAGATTGGCAACCTCAGCCACGATTACTGTGCAAATCCATTTCTGGCCACACATCCTAGAGAAATTGCACACGAGTCCATGCGAGGGCGTGAAGCCTACAACATTCTTTGGAGTGACGGGGAGTAGGGGCCAATCTAGTGTCTATTACTGAGAAAGTAGATACCTAAGAAGTGGTGGGTTCACGTGCCCTATGGAAGGATGAACAATGCTTCCAAATGCAACCTGTCTACTCCCCAGAACCTGGGGATGTTACTTTATGTGACAAAAACGACTTTGAGACGCCATAGGTACGGGTTTTGAGATGGGGAGATATCCTGGATTATCCAAGTGGACCTGATGGCGTCTTTCTAAGAGGGATGCAGAAGGAGTGAGAGGCGAAGGCCATGAGATAAGGAAGGAGAGGCTGGAGCTATAGGCTTTGGAGACGGAGGAAGAGACCACAGACTCCAAACACAAGCAGCCGCTGCAGGCTGGAAAAGGCAGAGAAATGGATACTCCTCTCAGCTTCTGGAAGGAACCAGTTTTGCCAACACATAGACCGATTTCAGACCTCTAACCTACAGAACTGTAAGATAATCGATTTGTGTTCTTTAAACCATGAAGATGATGATAATTTGTTACAATAACAATAGGACAGTAATAGATACTGCGTGTATGCAAGAGCTAAAGCACACACACAGTAACATAAACTCATCTTTAAAATGTCAATGTTCCTGGGCATGGTGGCGCACGCTTGTAATCCCATCATTCGGGAGGCTGAGACCGGAGGATCGCAGTTCGCTGACAGCCTCAGCTACTTAGTGAGGCCTCTGCAACTCAGTGAGGCCCAGTTTCAAAATAAAGAATAAAAAATAGGGCAGGGGGTGTAGCTTGGAGGTCGAATACCCCTGGGTTCCATCCCCAGACCCGCCCCCCCAAAAAAAGTCAATGTTGCCAGAATAATGTTTTTAAAAATATATGGTGTTCCTAGGTTAGAAGAGTAAGTATTGTTAAGATGTCATTCTGCACCAACTGGCACTTAGATTTAATATAATCTCAAATTCTCAGTGTGTGTGTGTGTGTGTGTGTGTGTGTGTGTGTGTGTGTTTGTGTGTGTTTAGAAAATGACAGTTGATTCTAAAGTATATATGGATATATAAAGGACAGAGAATAGCTAAAACAACTTTGAAAAAGAATACATTTGGAGCACTTCTGTGACTTGACTTTAAGACTTATTATAAAGCTACAGTAATCAGGACTCTGTGGTGCCGGCATCGATATAGACAAGTGGGTCAGTGGACCAGAGCCCAGAATCGAGTTAATGGCAGCAAAAGTATAATCTGTTGGAAAACAAATGGGTAAATTGCACTTCATCTAAATCAAAAACTTTTGCTCTCCAAAAGGCTCAGCAATGGGATTCAAGAGAAAAGCCATAGACCAAGATAAAGTATTTGTATCTTACATATCTGATAAGTACTTGTATACAGATCACAAAAACAACTCTCAAAACTCAATAATAAGAAAACAAAAAACTCCTCCCTATGAATAGGTAGAAAAATTCAAACAGATACATGACTAAAGAAAGTATACAGACGACAAATGAACACAGGAGAAGATCCTCAACTTCATTAGTCATGAGGAAAATACAAGTTGGAACCATAAGATGCTGCAATGCACCTATTAGACTAAAATTAAAAGGACTGAACATACCAAGTATAGGTGGGGGTGCAAAGGATCTAGAACACTCCAACACTGGCAGGAAAACAATATGATGCAGATTTTTTGGGGGGAAAAGTTTGATGTTTTTTTAAAAAGTTAAATATAAACTACCCTATAACCCAGATGCTCTATTCTTATGCACCTATCCAAAACAAATAAAAGCATATGTCTATTAAAAAGATGTTCCTGGATGTTCATAGCAGCTTCATTTGTTATAGAGATTGGATATAAACTAAATATTCATCAGCAGGTGGTATATCCAGATATACCACTTTATTCCAGATATACCACTCCTCAACCACAAAAAGAAATGGACTATTAATAGACATGACATGGACACATCTCAAAAACCATTATGCTTTGTGAAAGAAGTCACACATAGCACAGCAGAGAATTCCATTTGTGTAAAATTTTGGAAAATGCAAACTAATTGATAATGATAGAAAGCAGATCAATGGCTGCCTGGGTACAGTGTGTGGACTGGGGAGGTAAGAAGGAGGAGTTGGGAAGAATTTTTTTGGGAAATGGATAGATTGATTTGTTATCTTGATTGTTTCGATGGCTTCACATATTTTGAAACTTATCTAAACATGTCTGTATTGTGTATGCTAATATACCTTAATAAAGCTGTGATTAAGATAAATTTGCAAAGTTTAAAAAGTACAGTGAGGTATATAACAGTATCATTTACATCATTAAAATATGTATGCTCACAGACAACACATATTTTGGAAAAACATAAGCAAAGACATACACATATATACGCAATAGTCACATTAGAAAACTGTTCTTAGGGCATGCTGTGTCGGTGGGAACTGAGGGACGAGAGCAGAGGTAAAAGAGAATAACGGAAGAAATGAAATGGGACAGAGACTTGCACAGACCCATGATAACAAGAAAAGTGCTTCTGCAGAAAAAAAAAATCATCCTCTTTATTATAAAAAGAAGTTTCCTAGGTTAATAAGACAAATTCTTGTCTCGTCTTTTTTTTTTTTTTTAATCTTTTGTGTTACTGGGGATTGAACCCAGAGGCATTCTACCTCTGAGCTACATCCCCAGACCAATTTTATTTCTTATTTTATTTATACCAATTTTATTTCTTATTTGGAAACAGGGTCTTACTACATTGCTGAAAGCCTCACTAAATTTCTGAAGCTGTCCTTGAACCTGCAATCCTACAATCTCAGCCTCGCAAGTACTAAGATTACAAGCCACCATGCCTGGCTTTTTTTTTTTTTTAAGGGAACATTTGTGAGATTTTTATGAAACATATGCACTATTTTTGCCTCTGAAGGGAGACCAGTTATATTTCAGCACTCTGGGAGATTGACTTGTGTTGTATTGTGCTGTGTCTCTGGAAATCCTGTTAGACATTCTGCTAGCAGCAAAAAGCTGCAATTCAATAAGGGCATAATTATCGCAATGTTTATAAAGCTCCATCATGCCCTCGCGCAGGCCCATTGCGCAGATGTTTAAGTACCTTCAAGCTGTGTTTTCATATGTACATCTAATAATTAATTCCGAGCTGTGGTTTTCCTTTAAATAATGCCAACTGTAACTGAAGGGATGCTTAGCAGAGGTTTCCCTGTGTAAAACATCATTTATTTTTAGTTTATTGCAGATGTTGGGGGGTAAGAAAATAATTAAAAGTGTGCGCTTCCTTATAACATGCTATCTCCACTAACTGAACTTCTAACCTGACATAAATACATTGCATACTGTAACCTGTTTCTCCTGATTATTAACCTTGAGCAAGGCAACCTATAAATCATCCCCGAAACAGCTGGCGCTCAGCATTGCCCCAAAGGTACATGATTACGATCATTTTATATATATCTTGGTATGCAGACATGAAAAATTCATTGAAGAGGTTGGTATTGTAAGACTTATTGTAATGAATTTTCTCAAAAACATAGATCATGCTTAAAATAGGTGTCTATTTATTATAATGCAGCCATTTATATCTTCCTGAATTACCTTGCCCATAGCTCAGCCATTTTCTTAAAGTCAAACATGATGATACCTAAACAGATTTACTGCATTCCTTTGCACTGCTTGAAAGTAGAAGTTTGCTCTTTTCTTTTCCTTTCTTCTTTTTTTCTTTTCTCCCTCTTTCCTCCCTCCCTCTCTCCCTTCCTTCCTTCCTTTTATTTCCTTCTTTCTTTATTTCCTTCATGTTAATATCTACAGAAACTAAGGGTACAGATTTTTTTGAGTGTGTGGTACTGGGGATGGAACCCAGGGGCACTCTACCTCCGAGCTTCACCCCCTTCCCTATTTTTTTATTCTTTATTTTGAAACAGGGTCTCACTAAGTTGCAGAGGGCCTCACTAAGTAGCTGAGGCTGTCCGCAAACTGTGATCCTCCGGTCTTAGGCTCCCAAATGCTGGGATTACAAGCGTGTGCCACCATGCCCGGCTAAGATTTTTTTTTTTTAAAGAGAATCATTTGGAAAGACTTTTCTTAAAGGCACCCCATTTGCCTGGGTTGGTCAACCATGAACAAAGAAAAACTTTCCAACTTTCTTAGGCTTTTTACAACCTACCAAGATGCTCTACTATTCCCTACAAAGAAAATGGTTCATCCTACCAACATTTATTAAGAAAATAAACTGTTAGAGATGACTGGGCCTACAAGTGTCATGACAGCCCTTGCTGTGCAAACGAAGCAGCTGTGGGAAGCTGGGGACTTTCCCAAGGCCACATCTGGAAAGGAGGAGCACCAACATTTGGACCTGCTTCTCAGGTTTATAATAATAAAGAAATAATCGGTGGGTACTGTTTACTAGGTGAGGGCTCAATGCTAAGTGCCTGACCCATGGGGCCTGGGGGAATCCTCGCTGCAGGCTCATGAGATGGCCTGTAGGATTACCCCAGCTTTACATCTATGGAAAAGTCCAAAGAGGTGAAGTAGCCGTCCCTGGGCACACAACTGGCAGTTGGCCTGGTGAGATCCAACCTTGTCCTCTCCAACCCAAGCCCATCTCTCTAACCACAGAATAACCCTGCTTTTTACTTCACATGTGGTTCTTTTCTTCTTTCTTTCTTTCTTTCTTTCTTTCTTTCTTTCTTTCTTCTTTTTGTGGCACAGGGGATTGAACCAAGGGACATTCTACCTTCAAGTTATACCCCCAAACCTACTTTATTCTTTATTTTGAAACAGGGTCTCACTAAGTTGCAGAGGGCCTCACTAAGTAGCTGCGGCTGGCCATGAACTGCAATCCTTCTGTCTCAGCCCCCCAGGTACTGGGATTTCAACTGCGCGCCACCAACACATGGGAGTTTCTTACTTTTTCCTCTTCCGATGCGGTTGGCCTGCCTTGTAAAATGTGATCGTGATATGAATTCCTATGAGATGGTCTGTTCCTCTGTGAAAGCTGCCATGATTAAGTGCTAGGGACCAGGTGGCTTAACTGGCACAAAGTAACTTTCTCACAGAGCTGGAGGCTGGAGGTCTGAGGTCAGGAGGCAGCAGGGTTGACTTCCAAGGCCCCTCTCCTTGGCCTGTAGATGGCTGGGGTGCTCTTCGTGCCTCAGCCAGCTCCGTAGAGACCTTATCTTCGAATGCAGTCTCCTTTCGAGGCACTGGCAGTTAGGACTTGAACACAGGAGTTGGGGGAGGGCATAATTCAGCCAGTACTGAACAGTATGCCATTTTCTTTGCTGGCCTCGATCCGCCTATCTCAGCCTCCCAAGCACTAAGATTACAAGTGTGTGCCACCTCACCAAGCCCAGGATGCCATTTTCTGATGGAAAACCTACACATCAAAACACTTGCGATCAAACAGACTGAATCCCTGTAGGTGTCAAGTCTTCACTCTTCACCAGTTGTGAGCTGTTGGAGCCAGCACACCTTTGTAGCTGTGTTCTTTTCAGGGCTTTGGGGATCAGATGTGAACCCTGGGCCCACATTGCATCCCCTCTCTCCTGGCACCTCGAGCCCCAGCCCAGGGCCCACCTGTCCCCAGCACAGCTTGGGTCTGCTCCTTTTTGGCCGTGGCAGCCAGAGATGATGCTGCCACACAAAGCCCCGACATTCCAGGCTGAGCTGAAATGCGGATGGGATAGTGGATGTTTAAAGTAAGAGGCAGAAGCTCGGGCTCCTCACAGGGCGGGCACTTTATGCAGAAAGTCCTTTTTCCTTTGAGGTCGGCTTCTTCCTCAGGAGGAGGGAGAGCTGGGGCAACTCTCGAGGGCCTACTTTGTTTTGTTTTTATTTGATTTTCATTCTGAAGGGCGAGTAGGGACAGGAGTGCGGCCCCGAGCGTGCCAGAGCAGAGGGAGCGGCGACCGCGGGTGCTGTCTGCCATCTGGCAGGGGCGGGCACACCTCGGGTGTTCTGAAACCCTGTTAGCTTGGCAGAGAGGCTGTTCAGGTCCTGTGGCCAGCTTCCAGAAGCCAGATCAGGAGGTGAGGACTCGTTTCTGTCTTCCAGCTTTGTGTGAGAACCAAGGGGAGAGGCCTAGGGTATATTAGATTGTTCTGAAATCCTCCCTCCCCACTTCCATGAATGAGGGAAATCATTTCACCAAAACTACACATTCACAAAAGCCCCAGGCAGATACAATGGGGACAGCGCTCCCTGTGGCACCGTCCCTGCAGGGACGGCGAGCACAGCAGTAGGCATTGTGAGCGGCTTTCTGTGCCAGTCTGCTCGGGGGCTCTAAGCCTGATCTCATCTTCTTGGAACAGCCCGCATGCTAGGCGCTGCTACCACCCCACTCTGTGCTGCCCCGCGCGGGAGGAGGCCCTGGACGGAGGTGCTGGGGGGACACAGTTCAACCACGGCATTTCCTCTTCAGTACCCTTCTCTTAATTTTCTGTTTCTGAAGAGGCGTTAAAAGAAACCTCTGTCAACTCAAAGGACATTGCTGGCTCACATGCTTAGCACCCCTCGGGGTGGGGGGGGTCATAGATGATTTGAGGACCAGATGAAACTTAGGGAGCATCTCTCTACAAAAATACATGCATTCACACCGCGTGGTGGCGCAGGCTTGTAATCCCCGCGCTTCGGGGGCGGAGACAGGAGGATCACGCAGGTTTGAAGCCAGCCACTGGCTTAAGAGACCCTGTTTCCAAAAAATATATATAATAATAAATCTGGGAGTGTAGCCCGGAGGTAGAAGGGTTTCCAGGAACCCCAGTACCACCAATAATAATAAAAAAAATACAAGCATTCATAATTGTGTAGCCAAGTTTAGGAAATTTGGGGGCAGTCTTGCCCCAGTCTCACAAAGCACTTCTGTGCACTTAGGGTAAGAACCCTGGCTTTAAAACAGGATATTTCAAAGTACATGCTACCAAACATGACTGGGTCACAAATCACTTTAGAGGGAAATGATTATTCATTTATAGATTTTAATAAAATGGAAAAGAATACATCAAAATCCACCTGAATGCATTAGAGGAAATAAAAATATATTTTGTGAAGCTTTAAGAAAAGAAATTTCTAACCAAATACAAATGTGCATGAGACTCCATGGTTGTACTACTCACCAGGATTTGAGAACCTGTGTTCCAGAAGCCTCACACCTGCCCTGGCTCCTCCTCCAGGTTCAAGTTTACCTTGCTGTTTCACCTGAAAACTGCTGGTGTTTCGGGTGAGGCACCAGCCCCATCCCTAGAGAATATTCCTTACATGTGGGCCAGGACACTCCAAACCCACTTCCTCAGTATTTTTACACTGAGTTCTCCTATACCACTTCTTTGGAAATCATCTAATGATGATGATGTTTTTTTAAAAAATTATCTCCATTTACTGAGTGCTAAATTCAGTGCCAGATGCTAAGGACATTGCCTGTCCCACACAGCACTACAAGGAAGGTGTGGCCATTATTATTGTTGTTGTTAGTTCAAATGTACAAATGAGAAAGATGACATTCAGAGAAAGACATTCAAGACTCCTTCTCTTACTGTGTGGTAGGAGTTATCTGGTTGATATCCTCATGTGTTAAAAGACCACATTATGTGGTTTGGAGTCCAAAGACTGGCCCACAAGACCGCATTAAGCCAGTTGCTAACCATGCATCACTGAAAATTTCTTTCATCTCTAGAGTCATAACCAACTGGCTAACTCCAAAGTTGCAAGCATTAGTTGAGACAATGCACCCACACATGCCCTGGGATCTGTAAAGTGCAGGTAGATATGTGTTCTTCATACCAGTTACCTCAGCAGCAGTGAGGGGCCATGAGTAAGGACGTCTGCATTCTCTTCCCCTCCCCTCTGCTTCCCTCCAGTTGCACGTTAAATACTTGCCAGTCCATTGCTGCTCAAGGAGAATAATTATGCCTCTATTTACTTTTGTCTACCATAATAAGCTTTGAGGGAAAAATGCATCCTTAATGCACAAAAAGACTTAATGATATTTGTCCCTAAGAGGCTTAATTATAGAAAGACCCAAAGGGGGGAAATGATCTAGCAAATGAGTATCCAGTCCAGAAAGAAATCTGCCTGAGGACACTGGTGACGGGGGTGCCATTCTCAAGCCATTGCTGCCACCATTCTTAGGTTACCGATGGTGGCACCTTTGAGAGAAGTGACATATAATCACATTAATGTAGAAGTGGTTGATAAGTGGGTCGTTTAACCAAAGTGCCCAAACTACCCCTGCCCCCTTGCAATAATTCCAAAGCCTACATGGTCTCTCCTTAAAGCAAGATTAGTTTAAGCTGTCCCAGCTCTGGGGGAGGTCAGGTGAGAGAGGTAAAATTACCGGTTGCTGAGGACAACTCATCAAGTCACGGGCCCTCTCTTTGGGCTCAGTTACTTCTTAATTATTTAACACATTTAGCCACAAGTGACAATCAACTGGCTAGAATCATTTGTACCTGTAACACTGTTAAGGCAGGAAGTTGCTGCAGCCTTCACATTCTGGTGGATCCGTGTCTCCTAGAGGGCAGGGAGAGGCACCCTGTGCTGTCTTATCCATGGAAATAAATCAATGTGCCACATTCATATGCGTCTTAAATCTGTAGGGACATGCCCAACAGCTTGCCACTGCAATCCTCCCTACTGTCCACTGTACCCCCTGCCTTTATGTCAAAGTTATACCACGTTACAGAGTAAAATTGTGAACAGCTTTGGGGACACTTCCTAACAAGTGTGTTGGAAGCACATCAACTGAGGATGATGAGGTTTGGGTCAGTTATTTTGGGTCCAAAGCAAGCAGAAAGCAGAGATTCTCGAAGTTGCTTTTCTTCTTGTGTGTGGTTTACACCATTTTCCTAGTCTTCTTCCACCTTTGAAAGGCAACTGTGTTTTACTCATTTAGTCTAACCCCAAATCACATTATTTATTTATTTTTATTTATTTATTTATTTATTTATTTATTTATTTATTTATTTATTTATTTATTGGTGCTACTGGGGTTCCTGGAAGCCCTTCTACCTCCGGGATACACTCCCACGGGCTACACTCCCAGACCTATTTTTTAACTTTTTTATGTGGAAACAGGGTCTCTTAAGCCAGCCAGGCTGGCTCCGAACCAGCACGATCCTCCTGTCTCCGCCTCCCAAGCGCGGGGATTACAAGCGTGCGCCACCACGCCTGGCCCCAAATCACATTAAAAAAAAACAAAAACAAAAAACAAAAAAACTTTCCCTCCACTAGGTCATAAATAGTATTCAGGTTTTGCAATAATGATCCCAAAGAGATTTAGTTGGGAATAAACAATTGATTGCTGCAGGCTCTTCATGGGTAAGAGAGTTTTTGATGCACGTGTAAAGGGACGCTTTGGGCTTTGTGTTCTCTGCCCCATCGCCATGTATTTTGATAGCTCATGGAACTCCTGTCTCAAAGTGGGCTGGGGATGGGGGGACCAAGGCAAGCACCTTGTATTGAGCTGGCAAGACCTTGCTATTCTCTATTTTACCTCTCAGTACACACAGGTTCTGTACAAAACAAGAGAGGGGTCGATTGCAACTTTACATTGTGGAGAGTATGGGGATGGGGAAAGGGAAGCTCTCATATGGTTTTCATAACCCTTCAGGCCATTTGCAGTCTGTCCCTGCTCTGCAGAAGCTAGCCATGGCCAGAGGAGCAGGAACTGGGGAGAGAAGCAGGCCAGCCTGTCTGGGGAGAACAATGCCTCCACCATCAGCTACAATGGCCAGATGGAAAGGACCCTGGAGTTGCCTTGCAAGGCCCCCTGAGCCTAGGGAGAACATTAGCTCTGCAGCTACAGATATGCAAATGTGTCCTGAGAGCTACAATAACCAAGAAGAGCCTTGTGGGTGGGGACTAAGGAGCAACCCTTTGTGCTGGGGCTGTTTTCCATTCTTGGACAGGTTCCCGACTTCTACCTCCACTTCTACAAGCCGGGGCTGCCTTTGAGGGCCCTTCAGACATGATGTAACAAGGGTGAAAGGGCTGCATTACTATCCAGAAATTCTACAGAATGTGCTTCAATAATGTGCAAAAACATTTAGACTGTGAGTAGCATAGGTTTATCATAAAATCAGCATTGATGTAAATCATGCTTGTCATTGCTTAAACAGTTTAAGATTCTGGAAACTTTTGGTGTATTCTTCTGATCACACTATCAGTTGTTTACTAAAGAATTTGTAGCTTGATTTGCCATAGGTTTTGGATACTTTTAAGATCATAGGTTGAAGCCTATCATGTTGGGACGTCTGTAATCTCAGTACTTGGGAGGCTGAGACAGGTTTGAGGCCAGCCTCAGCAAGTAGTGAGGCCTTCAGCAACTTAGACCCTGTTTCAAAAGTAATAAATAAAATAGTGCAGGGGTGTAATTCAGAGGTAGAACATCCCAGGGCTCAATCCCCAGCACTACACACACAGATCATAGTTGAAGCTGGGCATGGTGGCTGAGACAAGGAGATCACAGGTTCCAGGTCAGCCTCAGCAACTTAGCAAGGCTCTCTTCAACTTGGTGAGATCCTGTTTCAAAATAAAATATAAAATATAGGGCAGGGAGTATGCCTCAGAGGTAGATCTCTCTCTCTCTCTCTCTCTCTCTCTCTCTCTCTCTCTCTCTCTCTCTCTCTCTCTCTCACACACACACACACACACACTAGGTTAAGTGAGTTTTAATGGCAGGCTTATACTTGAGCAGATGGTCCTTAGCTAGCCACCACTGCCACTGGAGAAGTCTGAATTCAAGTTCTGGCCACAACAGTAGTCTGAGCAGTTGGTCTTGGGCAAAAGACCTGACTCCTCAGGTAAAGAGGTGGTGGCAGCCACAGGGCCTAACTCACTGGGGTGTGGTATGGATTAATTCACAAGTGCCGAGCAGGTGGAGTTGTTCATTCTCAAATGCCACTTTCACCCCCACAAACCATTAAATGCACAGCCTGCTTAGGTTCCTGTCCCCAGCCTACATCCAAGTGGAGGGTCCTGAGCCGAGCTGACAGTTCTGAGATGGTGTGGGGTGCCAAGAGTATGTGAAGCCACCATAGTCCCTGGCTCCTGTCACAGAAAAGAATCGTCTAAGCTCGTCTGTATTGAAATTGAGCTTTCAGACCAAAATGCAGAGGCAGGGAATAGACAATAGCGGAAGCCATCGAGACAGATTTCCAAACATTTTATCTACTCTGCTGTCCTTTAGCTACAACTTACAGTTTCCCATGACAGATTTATCTTAGAGCCCAGGAAGCTTGTGAGAAAGGAAGGCTCTCAGGAAGGATGCTATGTTGGAGGCACCAATACAGCTAAATGACATACCTGTGGACATAAGGAATTTTGCCCTCTGCTCGAGGGATGAATTCTGATCTGCTTAGCATAAAGATTACAGGTGTAAGAATATTTGAAATTTTGACATTCATCCATTTTATTTAAATTATATGGTAAACATATGATCAAAGAGATTCAAATTAAAAGTCAACTGGGAGATCCAAAATAGATCTATCTATACACCGCTGGCTACATTAGGAGGATGGGACTATGTTGTGCCAGATAAAACACTTCAAAACTGATCATTCTGGCTGGGTGTGGTGGAGCACGGTTGTAATCCCAGTGCTTGGGAGGCTGAGACAGGAGGATCGCACAGGTTCGAAGCCAGCCTCAGCTACTTAGGCTCTCAGCAACTTAGTGAGACCCTGTTTCCAAATAAAATATAAAATAGGTCTGGGAGTATAGCCGGTAGGTAGAAAGCCAGTGGGTTCCACCCCCAGTACCACAAAAACAAAACAGACCATTCTTACCCTTACCAGAAAACTCCCAACTTGTGACTCCTCTACAAAAAATCAGTGATGAAAACACTTTTCAGCGAAAGACTTTCACATTAGAGGAAATCTCAGAAGCTAATTTATCTTTTTTTTTGCTAAATGCAGTTTACTAAAAGATATCCAATAAAACTGTGGCAAATCCTACCTGTGCTAAGAATATACATGTAATTGCTCATTTAGAGTCACACTGAGTGAATAATATGTATCCTAACCTTTAAATGTTTCTTAGAAATCATTTACATAGGCTTGCTTTGTTGTTGTTTTGGCCGTCCTGGGAATGGAACCCAGGAACATTCTACCTCTGAGCTACAACTCCAGCCTATTTTTTTTATTCTTTATTTTTTTTTTTTGTGGTACTGGGGTTCCTGGAAGCCCTTCTACCTCCGGGCTACACTCCCAGACCTATTTTTACATTTTTATTTGGAAACAGGGTCTCCTAAGCCAGCGCACGTGGCTGGATTCGAACCTGCACGATCCTCCTGTCTCTGCCTCCCAAGCGCAGGGATTACAAGCGTGTGCCACCACGCCCGGCTTATTCTTTATTTTGAAACAGGGTCTCACTGAGTTGTGGAGGTCCTAAGTGGTTGAGGCTGGCTGGAACGATCAGACTGAGCTTCAAAGTTTTAGTTTCTAATTTAAATTTATCAATGGCGCCAGGCTTGGTGGTGCACACTTGGAATTCCCCGCGCTTGGGAGGCAGAGACAGGTGGATCACGCAGGTTCGAAGCCAGCCATGCTGGCTTATGAGACCCTGTTTCCAAATAAAAATATAAAATAATATGTCTGGGAGTGTAGTCCGGAGGTAGAAGGGCTTCCAGGAACCCAGTACCACCAAAAAAAAAAAAAAAAAAAAAAAAAAAAAAATCAATGGCTCTAGAAACAGGATGTTCACTACGCTCACACCGCTCGGTCACTGTTCACACCTTCTCTCCTCCTCTGTCAGAAACAACTTCTAAATACCCTCCCAAACACAATTAGCAAGCTTTCATTGAAACAAATAGAAAATTAATAGGACATAAAGGGAAAATTTGTTTTTTCTTATAACACAAACCACAGCATTATTTAAAAAAAAAAACAAACCAAAAAACCATTTTGAATATATTTCAGTAGTAGTAGTCCCGAGGAGTTCATTAAAATGTTCTAATAAAAGTGTAAAAATATTCACTGAAGAGTTAAATAGGAGATTCTTCCTCTTTAAAATGCATCTCAAATTCACGGGTGCCTTCCATTTCTTTCACCACCTACCACCTAGACCTGAGCCTGAGCAGCAACCTCCCAACTAGAATTCCTTTCATAGGCTCTTATATTTGCACTAGTGCCACACTGATCTTTTAAAACCTTCCAAGGACTTCCTCTAGTGCTTAGAACGACACTCAAGCCATCCTCAGGCCCTTCCAAGCCCTGCATGCTCCAACTCCTGCTTCCCGCTCATTTCAGGCATGTTCCTGATTTGGTCTTTGCATTTGCTATTTCCTCTGCCTGGGACATTCTCCAACCTGATCTTGGTCTGCCGACTGCTTCTCACCACTCAGCTGAGCTGAGCTGTCTCATCACAGAGACCTTCTTCCTTACCAACTCTATTATTACCTTATCTAAGTCTTTCTGGCTCTGCAAAAGATTGTAACCCATGCTCTTTCTACTGCAATGGAGGCTCAAGATTGCAGGGAGCTGGTCTTTTTGTCTCTGTTTCTGTAATTCCCAGCACCACATCTAGTCATTGAGTACAGCACCCAACAAATGCTTGCTAACACTCTAATCACACCAGCACAGACAGTGAATGAGAGCCTGGACTTTTGGAGTTAAGCCAATCTGGGTCCAGATACCAGGTTTGCTAGCTCTGTCTTATTTGGACTAAGCTCACTTTTTTTTTTTTTTGGGTGGTACTGGGGATGGAACCTAGAGGCTTTCCACCTCCGGGATATACCTCCAGCCCTATTTTATAATTTAGTTGGAAACAGGGTCTCACTAATTTGCTGAGAGCCTCACTCAGTAGCTGAGGCTGGCTTCAAACCTGTGCCATCCTCGTCTCAGCCTCCCAAACACTGGGATTACAAGCGTGAGCCACCACGCCTGGCTAAACTCACCTTTTGAAAGACTTGATTTCTTTAAGGCAATAATTATGGAGCAAGATAAATTCAAATTGAAATGAGGTAACCAGGACTCAGGTTTACTTAGTCAACACTCACATTGTTTCTGACTCTAACTCAACAGGCTTTCTCTTAATTCCCAATCTCAATATTCGTTATGGAGGGATGAGGGGTAAAGTGTGAAAATATAGAAACATCAAACACTCCAGATCATCCCTACATAATGATTTCCTTTGCAAAGCCTAAGTGGGCAGTACTTGAGGAGGGCATGCATAGGCTCTGAAGCCAGGCTGCCCGGGTTGACCAGTTCCTCCCGCTCCCCACCTGCCCTGCTCAGCTTCCTCCTGAAAGGACAGCACTTCCCAGAGAGATGACCCAGCAGCAGTGTCAAGGCCAGTGATCAGCACCCTGTGCTTCATTCACACTAAGCACACACTCGACACTGGTTATATCGGACTGAATTGAAAACATTTCTTGGGTAGATACAAGATCTTGTATCAAGAACTTCACTGGAAGAAAAATAAAAAAATTCTCCAGTGTGGAAGAATGACATTAAAGCCATGTCAACAGATCGCGAATAGTGCAAAGTGGGCTTGGACTTACCAACTTCGGGCTCTTACCAGCGGCAAGTGACTGATGCCTTTGCTTTGATCACTGCTCCTAACGTCTGATGCTAACAGGGACAGAGACATGTTGTATTCCCTATTTAGAAGTTCACAGGAACTTTTCTAATGCATAAATAATTTTAGAAATAAACCCTTTTATAATGCATTTTATTAAACACATTCTCCCTGTTCAAGTCTTTGTTATTTAAATTCTCAGTACTTTGTGCAGATCTAGTCTTACTTCCCATGTTTAAAGAATTCCATGTCAGAAAACATTCCAAGGCACTTTCCTCCCATGCATACTGCCTGTTAACTTTCCAAGAGATGACAGTGATGAGAACTAGAGCAACCACAAAACTATAGGGTGAGGATTTCAAATGGACCTCATTGTCTACAAGGAATTTATACAGCCCGTTCTGTCACGTCGGGTGGGGGTGGGGCAGCCTGCGTGTGTGCACTGGGAGAGGCTGATGGGGGCAGGGACAAACACAGGACAGACAGCTTTATCCATGTCTCCTCCTCTTTCCAGCTAGCTGCGTTCAGGTGACACGGAGGCAAAAATGTAGATCTCACTTTGTATTTTACTTCAACTATCAAAGGTCATTACAGGGCCTAAACACTAGTAACTCTTGAGACTGCGTGCCCATGTGTGCTTAAGTGGGTCCGTTTGAATTCCACACACTGGTTTCCGGCCTCAAGCTCTGGTCTGCAGGACACCGGAGGGCCTTTGTATCCCTGGTTGACATTATAGCATTGTGTTTTTCTACCCATTTATCCAAGGATAAATGACCTAGATATCGTGCCTGTTAAAGCCTCATTTTTCTTTTGCCCTTTTGTTCTCCGGTGTACTACATTATCACATGCTGCACACATTTCTAAGTATTCTCAGTCACCAATGCCTTTTGGGAGAGTAATGGGAGGTTTTTTGTGTGCATTTCTGTTGAGATATCAGGCATGGAATTGCGTGAAGGTAATGCAAGGGTTTCCTCCTCATCTAGTCTTAAAGTCAGTCAGTCAATTTAGTGTATTACTAACAGCTAATCTAGTATAAGAGGATATATCAAGAAACTGTACAAAAGCCAGAATGCTGTATTAGCATCTATTGCGAATACAAAAAATAGAGTGAACACCAGTCTCCCTACATACTACATTCTATAATTACATCTCTGCATATCATGGGTCACTTTTATTAAAAGCATCATTACTACAGTTGGCAGCAATTTACATTTTATCTTACATGATAGCAGTTTTCAAAGAAGAAATAAAAGGACATCACAACAAAGAAAAACAATACATTTACAAAGTCATGTCTGTAAACTTCAAGGCTAGTTTAGAGCTGAGGTAATGCTGTTTTAGCTTTGTGGCTAAAAGTAACAAAGTCCTTTAATTTAAAAAAGGTACCTGATTCTCACTTCTCTCACTCTTTATTAATTCTTCTATTTATTTTGCTTATACCAGTGCATTACAAGACCACAAGACAATGGAACTGTAGTTCTGTCTGGCAAGAACCCTCCCAGTAGGTTAATTTTCCAAAGGGACCCTTCACATTCAACAGCTGCCTTATTATTGCTGCGCCTCGGGACAGAGACGTTCACACTAACGTGGAGATTGTCAGAGTGTATGGATGTGTGTGTATGCGCAAGTGTGGGAATCCCCATACAGTCAAAAAGGGAAATGAATGAGCAAGTATGATATGTATGGTAAATTTCATTTTGACCTTCACAGCAAAAAAATTAAAAGTTAAAATTAAAAAATTAAATATATAACTTCATACTTCCTTTGAGCAGCACTTCCTTCCATTAGTGCCTCTCAGTTACAAATTGCTCTTTATTATAATACCAATGGTACCAAAAGAAAGTAAGAGCAGAGCATTATGTAAGTTTCCTTAAAAAGACATGATCACCTCTCAAATTTCATCTCTCCTAGGGATAATAAATAATGCACTGCACAATACTTAATGACCAAGATACCTTTTGACACACCTGTATAACATGACTTGGACTTTTTTTCTTTTGCTACACTATGTTACAGAACAGCTTATAAAACTAGGTATGAACATTAACTGTGAGTGTAAACAGTAGGACTACCACTTGTCAAAAGTTTTAAACACTTTAACTGGAACTGGTACTGGTTACTCATCATTTTCATTGTGTTCTGTTTCTTCCCCCCCATCGAGTGAGTCCAGCTCTTCGCCCTGTGCTATTTCGTCTTCTAAGACGGAGGACTCAGCGGTTTTGTCCAGGCTCTCCTCGGCATCGCTGCCCTCAAGGTGTTCTCCATCCTTGAAGGGGCCTCCCTCGGCCTTGTCAGCAGCCTTTTCTTCACTGGAACCCACGGCATTCTGGAGTCCTGCCAGTGCTGGGAACCCAGGCAGCGTCAATCCCCCCAGTCCTGGAGGTAGAAACATGGATGGGTAGAAGAGGCCTGGAGCCATGGTGGACAGGAGGAAAGGGTTGAAGGCTAGCGGGCTGGAGGGCAATCCGGCCGGGGCAGTAGCAGCACCAACAGATCCATTCGCAGAGTCAGTAGCCGAAACTGCATCTGTGCTTTTCTCCGAGTCTTTGCTCTCATCTTCATTCTCATTTCCCTTCTCTTCTACTTTTGAAGTGCCATCTTCTGGTTCTCCTTGACTAGGAGCAGTAGTGGTGTTTCCAGTAGCAGCTGAGAGTGGGTTATTCAGCAGCCCGCCCAGTCCAAACACGTTGGGCAGGCCCGCCATTCCTGGCAGCATCAGGGGCAGCACAGCGGCAGGGTTCTTAGTGTCGCCTCCAGCGGTGGCAGCTGTGGCCAGTCCTGGAGGGAAGCCCATGAGGCCTGCCAGCTGGAGAGACTGGAGGTTCTGGAGGCTCTGCAGGCTCGTCAGGTCCATCCCAGCAAACAGGCTGTTCACCAGCAGAGGGTTGATCCCTGAAGTGGAGGCAACGGCGGCGGCAGCTGCGGCCGCTCGGGCGATTTCACTCTTAGGCCTTCTTCCTCTTCTGCTTGCTCCTTCTCCCCTCACCACAGGTCCAGTGAGAAGCCGGTCAAACATGGACTCGGGAACAAAACCCTATGGGAATGGCAAAAGCAGACAGTGGCTAAAAAGCTCGTGGAAGAAAACTGTGGTTTTTGAGCTGAACTGAAAACTGACATTCTAAATGGAAGTAAATAGCCAGCTGTGGGGGCACACACTTACAATCCCAGTACTGGGGAGGCTGAGACAGAAGGACTGCATGTTAGAAGACAGCCTCAGCAAATAGTGAGACTCTCATTAACCTAGTGAGCTCCTGTTCAAAAAAAAAAAAAAAAAAAAAAAGATGGGGGTGTAGCTCAGAGGTAGACACAGACACACACATAAGTACATAAGCAATTATTTCCATTCTAAAAGCTCAATGATAAAACTCAGGAGCAAGTCTACCTCCAAGACTATGAATGTGTATTTCTATACAATCCTTTAAAATCAGAGCTGACAAATTAATTCACTGCAGATTATTGATGTACTAATGAAAAAAAAATGATGTATTATGTCAATTTTTTTAAGCTAAGACTAAGTTACAACTGAAAAATTGACTGCCAGAAAATAAAGGAAACCAGTTTCACATGGATATCTTTCTTGATAGAAATGTGGAGTTTGTACTTACAGACTGCTTGACTATATCAGTCCAGTCTGGAGCAACTGCAAATTCAGGATTTTCTTCCAGCCACCTGGGTAGATCCTTCATTGGAGGTGCCATAGCTCCACCCATCTGGGAAGAGGTATTTGATAAGCAATTACAAAACCACTAGCTCCAACTCCCTTCTTTCCCTCCTTGTCCATCTATGTACACACATACACACACTATAGAAGAAACAGGACTCTTTATAAGCCACTTCTTTCTGGGATAAGAAAATATATATATAAACCAATTCCCTTTACCAGTACTTACCTTCTTCCCATTTCGTTTATTGACAACAGGCACCCTTTCTTCTCCTGTCAAAGTGTTTATATCCAATTTATTAGGATTTCGACATCTATGTCGTTTCTGTTTCGGTTTCTGAAACGAGGAAAACAGCACATCTGCATTCTTCTGCAAAAGAAAAAATGTGTTAGTAAAAACATATTTAGTACTCACTCTCTCCTAAACAGGTATCAAAGAGAACAGTTAAATCACTTTCCATTAGTATGGAGGTTTCAAGAATCATTTTCATTGGTAGAAACCTCACTGTTCTTTGAAAGGGATCCCTCCCAACCCCCAAATCTAGGAACTAAACAAACACATAACTGAAATTTGTTTCACCAATAAGGTACTTAAAAGGTTTGCCTCAAATGTTTAATCAAGGCATGGGTTTTTGCTTGTTTGTTTTTGTGGTACTGGGGATGGAACTCAGGGGCATTCTACCTCCTAGATATATCCCCAGCCCTATTTGTTATTTTTTATTTTGAAACAGGGTCTCACTGAGTTGCAAGGGCCTAAGTAGCTAAGGTTGGCTGATCTCCCTGTCTCAGTCTCCCAAATGCTGGGACTACAAGCATGGGCCACCACACCCAGCTAAGCCATGGTATTTTTAAAGGAAACTTTCTATAGAATCTTTAGCTTCTAGTCGGCAGGTTCAGTAAACAAAGATGATATCCTATCAGATGACATAAGATTTTCTCTAAGGACAGTCAACCAAGGAATATAAGGATCGTGTGTGTGGGTGGGTGAAATTTTCAGTAGCAAAAGCTGAACTAAACACCCCATCAAAAACAAAACTTAGAAAATTTTACATATTAAAAAGTATCAATCAAGCCAAGCGTGGTGGTGTATGCTTGTAATCCCAGCTCTCGGGAGGCTGAGACAGGAGGATTGCACAGGTTCGAAGCTAGCCTCAGCTACTTAATGAGGCTCTCAGCAACTTAGTGAGACCCTGTTTCCAAATAAAGTTGTTTTCTATTCCAAAATAAAATATGTCTGGGAGTATAGCCTGGTGGTAGAAAAGCCCCTGGGTCCCACCCCTAGTAACACACACACACACACACACACACACACACACACACACACACACACACACAGAGTATCAATCATGTAAGTATAGGAAGTAATACAGATTTGTGCTGCCAGTTGGCAAATCGTTTTAGGAGACATTAATTGTCCAATGTTTACTATAAGACATAAAAGTTAGTTGCTAATAAGCAGCAGGATGTGAAGGCACACACTTGAAATCCTAACACTTGGAAGGTGAAACAGTAGGATTGCAGGTTCAAGACCAGTGTATGGTAACTTCTTGAGACTCTTTTAAAATAGAAAATAAAATAGGGCTGGGATGTAGTTCAGAGGCAGAATGTCCCTGGGTTCAATCCCCAGTACCATAAGAAACAAACAACCTTCCACCAACAAAACAAAACAAAACCTGGGCATGGTGACTCATGCTTATAATCCCAGCATTTGGGAGGCTGAGACAAGAGGATCATGGTTCGCAGACAGCTCAGCTACTGAGTGAATTGAGACCTGTTTCAAAAATAGGGCCAGGGGAAGAATTCACTTGGAGGTAGAATTCCCCTGGGTCCCATCCCCAGTACCAGGAAAAAAACAAAACAAAACAAAACAAAAAAAACCCCACTTCTTTGGAAGTAACAGTTTTATGGTACTCTGGGCTGGTTAAGCCTTTTCTGAAGCCCAATGAAAGCGCATTTAAGACCCTATATTAAGACCCTAATGCTGATACCACCTGGAAATTATGCCATGTGAAAAACCACTTAGGAAACTGTGTCTATGAGTTGGGAGAAGGAAGAGTATAACAATGAGTAATAAGCATCTCTAAGTAACCATACAGTTGTTCCTTCAAGTGGAGGGACCTGCAGCTGGTTTTCCTACAGTAAGAGACACAACAACAACAACAACAACAACAACAACAAAGAGTAAAAAACATTTGAGTTTAGGAGATGTTCAAGTAGAAGGCAGAGGGGGAGAGAGACTTCCCATCATGGGAATGAAGTAGCCTGACCCAAGTGAGGTACCTGCCACTTCCACACTCTAAAATACTTACTGGTACATAACTTGGCATATCAACAGTGTAAGTAGGATGCAGTTTCAGCCATTCAACTAAATCCTTATTTTTAGGAGCATCTTCCCCCGCCAGCCTGGTCCCATCTTCGAGATTGATAACAGGGATCCGAGTGTCTGGGTCCAGCTGTCCGGGAGAAGGAATGTTTCTTAATGGTGGGGTCTCTATATCTTCTTCAAAAGCTTTGGTCACCTCAGCATCCTCCTGCAGAAAGTTGACAATGGGCTGAATTCGGAGATGAAGAGACAGATTCTGAATATGCCCTGTCCCAAGAGAATATCCTCCTAGCCTAATGGATCTTTCTTTCACCAAAGAGAGGTTAAAGTTGCTTGAAACAACACTAGTTTCGGAACAACTATTAAATAAGAACATGATGCTTTTAGATTACTCTTCATAATGTAGAATTGGTAAGTTAGTACAAAATTAAAAGTTTGTCATGGCTTCATGCTTTGAAATGCTAAGTCTACTAGGACTAAAACTCGGATGTTGTGGTCTGAGCACAACACAAAAGGCACAAAAGGTGGCCCCATTGTCACTCCTGGGGATCCATGGGTATTGTTTCATAAGTCAGTTTATAAGTAACTTACTGGCATTCTGTGCACAGTACAATTTTGTTGGTAGGGTGACATTTTGAGACAGGTATGTGTAGCAAAGAACAGCCCTAAGGGAAGCCAACCTTCTATCACTGTCCAGCTCCAGGTCCTTACAACCTCCACACACACATTTCTCTGTTGGCACAGCTTTGTTTGTTCCAGTGTAGTATTCCAAGTTTCCTAAAGGATATGGCCTGATTCCAGTCCCAGCCATCTTCAATCCAACCTTCCCATTGCTATACTGGACTAAGTTTTCTAAAATGCACCTCTGCCCAGTTCAAAAACATGTCACATTGATCCCTTAAACTACTGTAATAACTGGCTCCCTCAACTTCAAGCTAAATCCAAGTTCTTCAGAGTGGCCATCATGGCCCTTCTCAATTGGTGTCCTATCTCATCTCTAATGAAGCTTACCTCCTCACCAAATTTAATGGCCAGTAACTTTCTGTTCACCAGACACTGGGAGGCTCCCTCTTACGTTTATCCCTCAGCTCCCACATGATTTTAACTTAACCATAGCATGACCATTTCTAGGGAAATTTCCTCCAATATCCTCTTCCTTCCACTGCCAGCCCTCCTTTGGCCTCACAAAGCACCTGAAGGAATGCCTTAGTCATACATACTCATATACATAACTATAATACATCATCCCAAGTCCAGTCTCCCTCATCTGAAATGCTTAGAACCAGGAAGTGTTTCAAATTTTGAGTTTTCTTGAACTTTAAAATATTTGCACATACATAATAAGATATCTTGGAAATAGCATCAGGTCTAAACATGAACTTCATTTATGTTTTATATATTCTTTTTATGCACAGCTTGAGTAAGTTTTTGTAATATTCTTAGGCACCTACATATTGACTGCAACCTTTCACATGAAGTCAGATGTCTATAAATTTTTGATTTATAGTGCCATGTTGGTACTCAAAACGTTTCAGATTTTGAAGTAGTTTGGACTTTGGATTTTCTGGATTTGGGGTGCTCAAGCTGTACTTAACTGTCATCCTACCCCAATTAATGAGTTATCCAGAGTAACCACCTGTCATGTCAGGTCTTTATTCTTTGAATCTGTTTTCGTCACAGAAAACAAGGCCCACTGCCACAAAGTTGCTGAAGGGACCCTTGCTTTTCATGGCATCATGAAAGGGTCTCCAGGTTAAGTGTTGCCATCACACAATGTGTGTGTGTGTGTGTGTGTGTGTGTGTGTTACTGGAGGTTGAACTCAGGGACATTCTTCCTCTGAGCTACACCCTAGCTCTATTTTTTTTTAAACAGGGTCTCACTAAATTGCAGAGGACCTCCCTAAGATGCTGAGGCTGGCCACGAAACAGCAATTCTCCTGTCTCAGCCTCCTAAGTACTATTATTACAGGAATGTGCAATCACCCACAGCTTAATTAAAGTTTTTAGGGTATATCTTGTTCCATACTGCTAAGCCAGGCATGGTGGCGCACACTTGTAATCCCAGCATTTGGGAGAATGAGACCAGAGAATTGAGGTTCACGGACAGCCTCAGCTACTTAGGCCTTCCGCAACTCAGTGTAGGGCAGGGGATATAGCTCAGAGGCCAAATGGCCCTGGGTCTATCCCCAAACTCACCAAAAAAAAAAAAAAAAAAAAAAAAAAAAGTTGTTCCACACTGCTGACCTTTACACAGATTTGCTACTTAATTTATTTGTAGATAAACGAGTGTTTTCCCTGAATTTCATTTGCATGCATATCAATCTTCACAATGCCAAATGGGGAACACCTCCAAATTCCAAAATTTGTTTAAAAAAGTTAAAACACCTAAGCCGGGCGTGGTGGCACATGCTTGTAATCCCAGCATTCGGGAGGCTGAGACCAGAGGATCACGGTTCGCGGACAGCCTCAGCTACCTAGTGAGGCCCTCTGTAACTTAGTGAGACCCGGTTTCAAAATAAAGAATAAAAAATAGGGCAAGGGGTGTAGCTCGGTGGTCGAAAGCCCCTGGTTCCACCACAAGACCCGAAAAAAAAAAAAAAAATTAAAACACCTAAAAAATACATTCTCTAACACCTTTTAGGTGTTCTCTCAGGCTTGAGCTGGGCTACTAAATGCGACTTTAGAAAAAGTAAACTATCAAGAGGTAGGATGCCCTTGGGTTCCATCCCCAGTACCGAGAGAAAGAAAGAAAAGAAGGAAAGAAAGAAAGAGAGAGAGAGAAAGAAAGGAGGAAAGAAGGAAAGAGAAAGCTATCAATAAATTCTTGGTGTTAGCTTAATAAGTGAAGTATATGTGTGAAGTTTAATTCTGGATGTGTCTTTGCAATAGCACCTGGGCTATACTATTAACCTAAATCTTTGTTCCCAGATAAAGTATGTCTCATAGTGCAAACCCTAAACAATAGAGGAAATGAAAAGAGGCACCCAATATGCTGCTTCTCACGAAGAAGAATAAATTTTTTTAGTCGATGGGTCTACGTGCTAGTTAGTCACACACAGGAAGGCTAAACATTAACCACACAATTCTTCCCAAAGCGCCACGACTTGGAAATGCATCTTAACCAGAAAACACACTCACAGCTGACCTATTACAAAGTATATTTTTTGCAAGATTCTAAAAATAACACTATGATCAACAACTATGACCATTATTACAACCAGTGCATTAGTCATCCATTTTTAAAGTTTACTTTTTAACCCCCTGAATGCTTATTTTAGATAACAGCAAGGGGCAAACAAATTTCAGCGAATGCTATTTTACTTTTCAACCATGACTTTTCTGTCAAACTTTCTCTAGGTTCAAGAAATAGAAAGTGAATAATAAATAAAAATGGGAAAGGGGGAAACCCGTTAAAACAAAAAGCCTTAAATCTTCCCTTAAATCTCAGATTTCTATATTTTCCAAATTGCTCTGCTGCCCATAGAAAACCTTAGAGTGGCTCAGCTCCAGTGTGGCTTCTCTAACTGGGGTTTCAAATCAATAGGCTCAGGACATTGAGTCCTAATTAACCCTTCATGTGGAGAGAATGTGAGCCCCCTCATGCAGGAGTTCTTTGAGGTAAAATCCTTATTACCAGTGAATCAGATCCCACCTTTTTGGTGGCATGGTTGAAGCAAAACAGAGTTAACTTCAATTATATTGCTCTCATTTCCTTTGAATTAAAAAGGAAAAGTAAAAAAATTCATTGGCCCAGACATTTATTTCATTCAAACCTAAAGTATCAAAGATGCGGCTCATTCAGTCATGGAAGCAGGAGCACTCAGTTACTGGTGTTGAACACAAACCTTAGGCCTGTATACTATGCTAATATAACAGATGCCAGGCCCCAGACATCATATCTTTAAAAGCAGAAGAAGCCTTCTACCTCAAGTATCGAGAGAGAACAGTTCTAGGCCCAGAAAACGTGTTTTTGTTCTGGGCTATTCTTCTGAGAGCAATTGATGCATCAAAACTCCGGGAAGAATAAATACTCAAGGAACTTCTGGTTTGGGCCAAGTGATCATTATCAACGCTCAACCCATGACTCTACCGAAATTCTGTTTCTCTGGTGGAAGAAACTCGCTTGTACTATTATGCAGCTGGGAAGCACAGCCAGGTCCTCAGCAGTGCGGAGCCCTGTTGTCCATGTGGGCACAGAGAATGCAAGTGAACTCCCCGACTTACTGCACTCAATGATGTCCGTTTGTGGCTCATGAAAAGTAGATCAAGGCCCTCCACGTTTTTCCTCCTCCCCCGCCTCCTCTTCATGGGAGGCTCTCCGTCCACTAGGGAGCCATTAAGCAGATGCCTCGTGGGTGTGCGTGAAAGGCCTGCTTGGAGCAGTTCCATTTGAGTCTTAAAGGCATCAGACACTGGTGTTGCGACATTAGGCAAGATAAACTTAGAAGTAAGAGATGAAAAATTTGAGGTAGAACTTGTTGCCTCTCTTGAGGCTTTCGATAAATCTACAACTTTTTCTTGTCCATTTTCTGAGACCACCCGAGACTCTCGCAGCTGGGCAACCATCTCCATGAGATTTCGCCTCTTGGCAGCTCTTTCGGCCTCAATTTCAATTTTTCTTCTCCTCCGTCGCCGCTGGCGAGGGACAGAGAGGTTGAGGGCATCTTCCTATTAAAAAATTCCAACAGAAGAGAGTTGCAATGAGCCAAAACTGTATCAGCAATAGGGGCTGGCCACAGAAACCAGGAGCAAGAAGCTGAAGGAATTAAAGACTCATGATTGGTGGTCAGAGCTGAGGAAACAGCAGTCATCTTATTTCCAAGTGGGACCAGTCAGCCAGGCAAGGTGGTGCACACCTGATGTCCTAGCTACTTGGAGGACAAGGCAGAGCCCAGGAGTTTGAGGCCAGCTCAGGCAATGTAGCAAGACCCCCATTTCTTTTTTTTTTTTTTTGGTGGTACTGGGGTTCCTGGAAGCCCTTCTACCTCCGGGCTACACTCCCAGACCTATTTTTACATTTTTATTTGGAAACAGGGTCTCCTAAGCCAGCGCGCGGGGCTAGCTTCGAACCTGCGAGATCCTCCTGTTTCTGCCTCCCAAGCGCGGGGATTACAAGCGTGCGCCACCATGCCCGGCAAGACCCCCATTTCAAAACAAACAAACAAACAAACAAACAAACAAACAAACAAACAAACAAGCAAACAAACCAAGTAGAAACAATGAAACACAAGCTCTCAAACCTAAATAAGATTTGGAGGGTTGTCTTTTTAAGCGGTGATAGCAAGCCATTCTGACTCACCTTTGACAGCTGAGGAGAAGCAGTGACATCCTCATTCCCACTAACACTGGCCTGGCCGACTGCAGAGAGCTCAGCAAAGCTCCTCTTCTGCAAGGGGCTGTCCACAGCAGTGGGCGTGTAACCAGGGACAAGGCCCTGGAAATCAAACATCTGGCGCCTATTTACTGGCCATTTGCCTTTCAATACTGCTTCACAGATGTTGTCTAATCGGTTTATCATTACTCTATCCTGGAGGGAGAAGAAAAATCACACAAAATTGTAACAAAGACCTGGTTAAAATTACTAGATAAAAATATCCATCAAGATATCAAAGGGTATAAAATATTTAAAAGCCAACTGTATGTGGGGGGTGGGGGCTAAGTAAGAAACTAAATAAGAAAATACATAAAACCCACCAAAATGGCTTTCTTCTGGTGGGAGGTCCTAGGTGCCTCCAATAAAGAAGACTATTTTTCAACTGTGAATATCGAACTACATAAAACAGGAAGCATATTAAATAACCACCACCTGTGAACTAGCCTCATGTTTTAAAAGGAACTCTCATTCAAGCTCCCAGAGAACACTAGTGACAGTCACTGATGACAATGGAAGCCCTGGGCTCAGCAACTCAGGCCTTAGCCTCGTAGAGCCACGGGTGGATGGCAGTGTGTCCCAGGAAGGGGACATCATTAGCGTCACTATTAATAAAGTTCAGTGTTATGAAATGGGCACAACCTAGGAACACCTAATGAATGTTAATTTGCATTCTCCATCTATTATCGCTTCAAATTTCATTGAAGTGTGCACATTAAAATTTTCTAATTACAGCTCTTAGACTAAGTTTCCATAGATTGAGTGTCTGCTACTCTAAACCTTTGACTGATTCTGAAAAACTCCCTACAATACTTGATAAGGGAGATTAGCCTAACGGGAATTGAAGGTATAGAGAGGAAAAAAGCCTCTTTGACAGTTCTTTATTCAAAAATTTCACCTTCTTTCACAACCAACACTAACACTTTGAAGACCAGACTAGAGATGGACTGAGTGGCCTGTTTTTCTGTACTGCTTGTTTTAAAGCAGACAGCCCTGTTATGGTGATTAGAATGATTATTTCCCCACTTGGAAAAGCAGACACAATGACACAGGGACTTATAAAATGATGCTATTTAACAACAACAAAAAAAGTAATTTCCATTTGCTTATGGATAACTATGTATGGAATGATCACATGATATACTAGAGTGAATGGGACAAATCACCCACCCTATCTCAAGTTAAGAAGGTAGGTTTCCAAGTATATATGACATTGTCTTCAATCTGAAAAGTCTTGCTTCAGATAAAAACAAACTCATAAAATTAAAACACACCGTTTTAAAGCTCCACACATTTTGCCAGAGGATGAATTCACTGAAACAATAATCCATAGATTCTACTGGACAACATAGGTGAATGATCTAAAGAGCTTCACAGCCAAAGATGTAAACAGTTCTATTTCTTATCATTTTTCATGTCATTTCTTGGGGGGGGGGGACTGGGAATTGAACCCAGAGGCCTTCTACCTCTGAGCTACACCCCCATTCTTTTTGTTTGAAAATAGAGGCTCACTGTGGTTGAGGGTTGCTGAGGCTGTTCCTGAACCTGCAATCCTCATGTCTCAGTACTGAGATTATATCGGTGTACCACCACTCCTGGCTTGTGTCATCTTTCTTATCTGATTACAAAAGAATTATTAGCGATCCACCCCCCTCCCGCCTTTGGGCTTTTCCAGATCATTCTTTTTAAAAAACATAAGAAAAGCTGGATGTGGTGGTGCATGCTTGTAATCCCGGGAGGCTGAGAGGAGGAGTACTGAAGGTTCTCAGCCAGCCTCAGTAACTTAGTGAGGCCCTCTGCAACTTAGTGAGATACTGTTTCAAAATTTAAAAAAGTAAAACAGGGCTGTGGGTATAGCTCAGAGGTAAAAATGCCTCTGAGCTCAACCCCCAGCACAGAGGGGGGTGAGGGAGGAAGAGAGAAAGAATGACAGGTAGGTCTATAATTTTCAGGTTATTGTATCAAAATTTACCTTAAACAATCAAGGTAAACAGATTTCCTCTACCCTTCTCTTTTTAAGTCAACAAAACAAAAAACAACAATAGTAAAAACCTGCCAACCTTAGGCCAAAAGGAGAAAGCAAATGTTCTTTCATGAAGGAGCTGAGCTACTGAAGGATCTCCATCCTCCATGTAGAATCCATCTCGGGTTTCATCCCTAGCAGTGCTCATAGAAGCATTGCTTTCTTCATCAAAATTCTTCCCTCTAGAGACAGCTCCTGCTAAGAAATGAGTTAATGTGTATTACTCATAACCAGAATATCACTGAAACTGAAGTCAGAAAGAACACAATTAAAAATAGGAATACCAATCAGGTCCATTTTATTGAGTAGCTTCTACACATCTAGAATGGTACTGAACTTTTCTGACTATTATTTAAAGCTTGCAATTAAGTCTTTTAATAATCTTTTAAGATGGCATTCTTTTACTGTCTAAAGCTCGCAATGATCTTTAATAATCTTGTAAGATGGTGTTTCTATCCTATAGATGAAGAAACTCATAGAGGTTCTATTGCTAGTGGTCTGGTATTGTGCAAGTAAATGTTAAGAGGCAGCTGAAAGCCAAGCATGCTGTGACTAACAGCCTCTCTGTTCTTCAGTGTGAGAATAAGCTATGGTTTCAGAAGACACTGAAGTCTCTAGCTATAGCAGGACAGTACAATGTAGTGCTTTGAAATTTCTACTTCTGAATTAAAACTAAATAAAGCATCATTAGCTTTAAAATAATATTCAGTGAATGACTCTCTTCCCTGACATTTGTCCAAATTAACATCACATAGAATTCCTAATACGCTCAACTATGAGGTTAACTTCTATCCTTATACTAGAAGCTATTAACGTGCGTGCAAAATTGTTCCCAGAGTTTACAATGTTTGAAGCATCTTGTTTGCATGCTGAAGTATCAGGGCAAAATACATCCAGCTATAATTGAAAGTATACCTTCACAGAGGACAATGGACACTAATTACTCTTAAAAACAAAAAAGCACTGGTGGCGAGACAGGACAGCACTGGCTGGATGAGCTGTTGTGGACTCATCAGGGCTCAATTGCCAGGCGTACCTTCAGGCTGGGAGGACTCCTCGGACTTGTCATCATCCTCCAACTTTTCTTCTTCATCCTCCTCAGAACCCTTCTCTGAGACGGACTTGGAGCCAGGGTCTGCACCAGCCTCCACCCCCTTTGGCTCACTCTTAGCAGAACCAGCCTCAACCTCGCACCCTTGCATTCCTCCCTTAACCCTGCCCTCGGCATCATCGTCCTCTTCTTTCCCCTCAGTCTTCTCCTTGGCTTCTGGGTTTTCAGACTCTTCTGCTTTGCCTTCAGCCTGTTCTGTTGCCTTCTCATCGTGAGTGTGAGCCAAGGAGACAGCTGGAGGGGTCTGGCCAAATCCCACTGCCAGTGCATTTAATGCAGAGACATTCCCTGCCCCTCGGTTCTGAGCAAAGTTTTTATGTGCATCCAAAAAGGACAGCTCAGGATCATTGAGAATGTGGTAGTCTGTCCGGCTGACCCCGTGCTTCGCAGCGCCCACCAATAGGTCCCGGTCATGCCTCCCACACTCCCACCACTCAGGCAGGTCCAAGCTGGGCTGGCAGAGCTTCAGCCTCTCTCCCAGCTGCGGGTGATGCAGGACCTGCTCTCGGATCTTCCGTAGTAGCTCGATGCGGTACAGAGTTCTGGAGGCGCGCTCCTCTGTGATGGGCTCGATCAGGGAGGCAAGGTCAGGCGGCTCTGTAAGATGGAAGGCACTGTATTTACTTGGAAAGCCTGAGCAAACTTTAGACTAAGCACTCCCCATTTCTCACTGCACTGCCATCTATACACGACGTGCCAGCGATGCACCTACCATCATCGGGCTTGGCAGGCATTCGGCACACTCGCCTACACATGGCCACGAAGCAGCTGAAGTACTTCTCCAAACTCTCGTCAGACTTTTTGTCAAGTCTGGCAAAGGCTCGGAACTGGTTCCAATCAAATTGCTGCTTCACTGGGTCAAAAATTACCCCAAAGGTGGACACCACACGGTAAAAATCAGCCTCTTCTCTTCTGGTCCACCTGTGGGGAAGAAGACACAGCTTACCTGCATGGCACTTAAAAGGGAGTAGAGCTTCTTATTCTTTCCCCTTCCCCCAGCCCCTACACATGTGGGACTTATTTAGGGTTGGGAGACAGGCTGCTTTGCTGCAGGAGCCTTTCTTTGCTGGTCACTATCTGATGTGATTATTACCTCTGTGGGCCTAAAGAATCAGAGGGGGGAACACGGGAGTTAAGCAAAGCTTCAAGCACTCACTTTTGCCGTTTCTCGGATATGATAGCTTCCCTTTCCGCCTCCAGTGCTCTCACTTCCTCTCGAGGCCGCCGCCTGCGCCGGTCAGTCTTCATTAGGGCCTCTTGCCTCATCTGTTGCCTTTTATAGCTGCGCTGATAGGCAGTAATGAGCCGGCGCAGACGTGTAGTCAGAGTTGAAGTGTTAGGCCAGTAAAGTTGGCCTAACTCAGCATTACCCTCACTGTGCTTGCCTGGGGAAAGAGAGAAAAATGTTTTTGAAATGTGTCGCTGCAATCTTGCAGTATAGAGTTTTCCCAAAAAACAAGGTGTCTCATTAGCATTCAAATGACAGTGTGAGAAAGGGCATCTCAGGCCATTATTTCAAAAATATAAATAAGAATAATACTAGTACAGAACTCACAAAGTATTTCTGAACTCCTTAGGGAAAAGAAAAACAAGTTTACTTATGAGTCTTACATAAAGAAGCATACTTTACAGCATAAACAATAAGGGTCTCTCCTGTAATGTACTAATAATTTAGAACAACATAATTGTTGCCTAGTGATTTTACATTATGTACAAAGTCAATATTTTAAACAAACTGGCAATATTTCAGATGAGTATTTAGCAAATGCCCTACCTTCCCAAGAAACATTTTAAAGATGCTTAAAATTTTTCACTTAATTAGTGTGACTAGACCAATTATCTTCACTGAAAAAATATCTCATCGAAGAAATTCAATGTAATAAAAACTCAACCATAAATTAATATTAAAATTATTCACAGAAGAGATAGGTCAGTGTGGAAGAAGTAACTTTACGAGACATCACCATCATACAGTGGCTGCCTAGCCCATGTGTGCTCTGCTCTGATGTTCTCTAGGGCCTTACCTGTGGCATGTATTTCCATGGGTTCTTCCTTATCCTCTGGAGGAGAATTTGCAAATTCCTTGAAAGAAAGAATCAGAGGTACTTTAATTTGGGGTTTCATTTTGTTTTATCTTTTAAAGGAAACGCCATTATCTATAAAGTTTAACAAGTTTTATATGGGCATATAATATTTTATTGGCACTGTAAAAGCCAATATACTTAAGCTCTTACATCTATTTCATCTTTGAATGGGGTTCTGGTCGGTTTATATTCTGGATCTTCATCTTCTCTATCAAATTCTCCACTGTGTGAAAGGAAAAATAAAATTGTTTAAATCCTACTGGTTAGTAGAAGTAGCATTGGGTAGAATAATATGCCTAAAACAACTTTTAATTCTGGGTTTGATATCAAAAGCAAACTCTATCAGTGTTTATAACATGCAGCCACGGTGGGGGTTGGGGTGGGGACACCACTCGGGAAACACACACAGGTTTCAGATTATGTAGACAATGCATTTTGTTTAAACAGTCATTATTATATATAAACATACCAGTAAACATCGCTTAAGCTCAAATCAGACGTAATGTAGTGGGTAGTACAGTGTAAGAACTGAACTCTGCCAATAGATGAGATATTGATATAAAGTTTATTAAATTTTTAAAATGTCCTTCTTACCCATCACCACCATCTGCCAGCATGTCTGTTCCTCTCTGCTCGGCAGCTATGGCCTTGGCATCGGGCATACCAACTCGTTCCAGAAAGCACAGTGCGGGGTCAGCTCGCATAGAATTGTACTTCTCATAGCCTGTATCATGCCCACCAGCCCACAGAGGATGCACATGGAAACAAAGAAAGGCCCTGTCACTGTCAAAATCACAGCACTGCCATAACATACCAAGTTTGTTTCTCAGTGAAGATTATTGTCTATGTTAAACTGAATACACTTTATTTAAGTAGACCATTTTGTGTAGACTGCTCATTCCAGGGAAGCTTTTGAGGGCCAAGTTACACATCAGGGACACTATCAGAATCACCACAAATACAAACAGAAAAACAGGTTCAGAAAAACTGCAGGATGCCTGGGAGGATTTCTGACCCTATTTTTTCCCAAGATCTAATTTTGCTTGACATTTAAAAGGCTTCATAATGTTCCTTCGTGACCTCTGCAGGGGTACCCTGAGTCTACCCCCATCCTCCTTGTGAATAGCTTCATTCCTGCAGGAACTTACACGGCTGGCTGAAAAATCCTCGTATGCGTGAGGCCAGCGAACCTGTCTTATTAGGTTTAGGATGATGCATGTCAGTAAGATGACACTGTTCCCTCTATGGTTTTCAAACTGCAATTTGCTTTTTGACTGCCCAAGTTGACTAGATGGAAAATGGCAGATCCCAACAGTGCACTGCGGGAAAATGATTTTGAGGCTGAGCTCACAAAATGCGGCTGCAGTACATAGGCAGAACAGCACAATTCAATTAGGATGTGTACTACAACACACCGCTCCTAACTGCTGTAGAGCCGCAAGCCAAACTGTAATCATGAAAGGTTTTATAAGCCATCATTCTCCCCTTTAGTCAGGCTGGGCTGCTGAGAATACCTCGGCGACCTCCAGAGAATTGGGATTATAATCAGGAATCGCTCACTGTATATATCATGCCAGTTCTGCATCCCCAGCCTTTCAAAGTTAACAAGGCTGCATCCCACTCAGGGGAGCCGCGAGTTCTCAGCACTGACATTTGTGAAATATTGCTTGGAACAAAGCCCAGGAGGCACTTGTACAGATTAATAGCAGAGGTTAAGCCCACCGTCCACTTTGACACTGGTTGGCAGAGTTAGCAAGGGAAGCCGTGTTGGAAGCAAAGTTTAGGGAGAGCTATAGTACAACTTGGCTATTATTAAAACAAATATGGTTTGGGTTTTATTTACAGCCAAGAAAGAAATGTTTTCTTCTCAAATGCTCAACAAACATTCAAAAACAGCATCTGATATTTACAGTTCATATTAGATTTTTAGAACAGAAAAACAGTAGACGCCAAGAGTCCTTTGGAACTATTCTCATTAATATTATGACTTTGGAAAAGAGTATGCTGAGTTCTAAATAAAGACAAAGCCATACAGTTGAGATGTAGTCAAAGAGAAACGTCACTTACCATGTTTGAACACTCCAATTAAGAGGGATTTATCTGCTTCTTTGTCCCACCAATCTGTAGGAACTTCTGCATGGAAAGGTTCAGGGATCCACACATCTGCTTCACTAGAAAAACAGCCATTTTTTAAATTTAAACAATATTTTAAAGAATATTATTAAAAATAATTCTAAATAGTGAATATGAAACATGCACTCATATGCTCTTTCTCCCATAATCAAAATCTAAGTATGGTGAGGAGGAACCAATGTGAAAGAAAAGACATAAGTCAGCTATCTTCCACAACCAGAAATGAACCTTAACACTTGGTACCCCATTTTAAGCTCATCTCAGAAACTGGTTACTTAAGTAGTTCATATCTTTTAATATACAAATATACACACAGACAGCCTTTTCCTGATTCTCATCAGAGGACAAACATTATATTCAAGATGCAAAAAAGGAGGCAAGCTATTAAGGTTTGTGAAGGTTCTGAAGAACCTAGGATGTTCTCTGACTACCCTGCAGAGCAATGGAGCAAATGTGCACTTGCAACCAACCTTGAGTCAGCACCCTCTAGGATCTTATCAGCCTGGTCTCCTATAACTTCTTGTCTTAGGTAGTACAGCATGCGGACACGCAGCAGGACCCTGGAGAGGAAGACAGAGGGGGGAAAAAGTTCTTAACTTCAGGACTGTTTGCCAACAGTGGCTTTTGGCAGCTGCTGCTGTTCATCCATCATCCTGCCAAGGCTGATTAGCCATGCTGTATGGTAGGCTTGAAGCGTGACAGATGGTGGCACATAATCACCTCTGTGTGGTGCTTTCTGCTGGCTTCCAACAGGCCTGCCTGGCAACCGCTCACACTGCACAGAGAGGGACTGAGCTCAGCCCAGCTCAGGCTCACTTCATTTAGACCTACCTAGTACAGCTTGTGAAGTTTAGACACGTACCCTACCATTGCCTCTGAAGTATTGAAGCAAGTTTGTAAACAACTGAGCAGATGGCTTTCAGTAACTGTTCTGCTTCATTATCTCATAAAATTTCCTCAGCTGCTGCCTTAATACCATTTTTGGAAGCACATCAGAAGTTGTAGGAATAAACGAGATATAAAATCTGGTTTTACTACCTTACAATAAACTCTCAATATGGAATGTCAGGTTTTTCAGATTATACAACTTTGCTTCCGAGAAAGGAAGATGGTGATAGGGGTGGGGAGTAGGTGGGTCCTTGCTCTTCTCAAGGAACATTAAATATTTTGGCCCCTTCTAGTTTATATTACCTGTAATCTAAGTTTAGCTTTAAAAAAATAACAAAACTTTACAAGATTAAAATGTGTCCAATTCACTGAAATTTTAGTCATTTTTAGGAATCCATTTAAAATATTCCTCGGAATTATCTAGGAACCAGATTTTCAATCCTATTTAGATTTTCTCAATGGCTAAAAGTCCTTTCAGTAAAGGCCTTTGAATCTGGCATCACATACAGGATAGCCTCTCGAGTGCATCCAGTATGGATACCTGAGGATGACCTTCTGGGGCTGTGTATAATTACACAAAGCACCATTTCCCCAGCAGAAGAACCCATCATAGACTTATAACACTATACTACCAGTGTATCACATTTGCATGCACTGGCTCATTTGATCTTCACAATAACCTTATGATGAAGTGGGGCAAGTTAAAATTTCCCTCTTACAAATGGAAAACTATTGGCAACAAAAGATAAGTGGTATCTTCAAGGTTGCAGAGTCACCTTGGGAAAAGAACACTCAGAACTAGGTCTTCTGACTCTATCACATCATCCTGTCCCTTTAAAATGTTAAGATGACAACCAGGGGCAGCTTCACCAAAACAGACTATTCCTGACCAGGCACAAACAGAGGAGCCTGTGAAACTAGGAGACATGCCTTCCTCTCCACCAGGAGTCTACTCATGGCTAACACTGGTTCTGGGTGAACTAAGTGTGAGGTTGTAAAGGTCTGAATATACTCCAAAGTAAGCAAACATTTTGGCTAACACCTTTTTATTTTTTAAAATTTCTTTCTTTGAGATTAAACACTGAACCAGTGAAGTTAAAGTGACAGCACTGGCCTCTGTGGCTGGCGCCTATGGCTCCTCTGGTTAGAGAAGAGTTTGTCAGCCAGTTGCTACTTACACAGGATGCTCAGAAAGGGTAGTTCCAGAGGAAATACCTTCACTTTGGCTAGACTCTTTACTATTCACAGCAATATTTGATACAGGGGCAGGGAACTCAATGGTTTTTCTTCCTTTTGTTTAAAGACAAAGATTCCCATTTTGGGAGATACTTTTATGAACTAACCCTGAATATCACTTTTTTCTTCTAGAGGAACAAAAAACTTTTATCTTCTAGAGGATATTGGGATATTCAAACCAATATCACTGGCAGGCTGAGTACCCCTGCCCCTATGCCTGCTGGCCACTAAGCAGACAAAAGGATGGTCAGGACCCGGCCCTAATCCTAAGTAGCTTGTATTCTCAGGTAGATAGACAAGGCAGTTAACAAATGCTCAGGCCTCCCCATATTCCTTCAGCTGTCCCAATAGAGACTGTTTTTAGATGAGCCCCAGGCCAGGACCACGCACGACACTCAACTGTCCTGTTCTCTTGTCTCCTTTAATTTTGTTTTGTTCTTCCATGACTGTGAAATTTGTGGTCAGTTATTTTCTAGAATGTCCTTCAACTGGGTTTCATTTTCCACTTTAACATCAACATTTCCCCACTTTAGTCTGATAAGATCTAATCTCAAAGCATCATCTGTTGGGCAAGGACAAGGGTATCACTCATTTCATCCCCAAAGATGAACTGGAAGGCTCAGTCTTCTGAGGCCAAATGGAGATATATAAAGAACCCCAGTTACTTCTCTTGTGCCTTGAGGAGGATGTCCCATGGAAGCCTATTACCAACAGTAGAATGGAAATGAAGAACCACGACCACCACACCGACATCCAGGAACAGTGGCCATAGTTCCCACACTAAATGCACTGCACTTCCTTAGTTTGATTCTAGAACTCAAAGGGCTACTGACCCAAAGTTGATACACACCACAATGACAATAGAATTCTTCTAATAGCTATAAGTGGACAGGATTTTAGGGAGCACCATTATGCTACAGCAGTAACAAGTTTCAGAGACACCAAATGGTTTTAAGGTGGTGGTTTAGAAAATTCCTAGGAGCCTCACAAGCTCAAAAGAGGAGTTTGATCCCTGCAGTGAGGTGGGCAGGGAACAAAGTAGTAGACAAAAGGTGTGCCCACATCTGCTCTACCCTTAACTGACTGAGGGACCTTAAGTAAGTCTTAAGAAACAGCCTCCTCTTCCTTGTAAGTTAAATGAGGGTGTGGTCGGGGTGGGGTAGTCAGCATCCATGTTCCCAGGTTATTCAAAAGTCAAAGGCAGGAAAACCACTTGAGCCCAGGAAATTCAAGGTCAGCTGAGCAACAAAGAAAGATCCTGTCTCAAAAAATTAAAAGTAAGCCAGGCATGGTGATGCACACTTGTAATCTCAGCATTTAGGAGGCTGAGACAGGAGGACTGCAGTTCGTGAAACAGCCTCAGCTACTTAGTGAGGCCCTTTGCAACTCAGTGAGAACCTGTTTGAAAATAAAGAATAAAAAATAGAGCTGGGCTGGGGGTGTAGCTCAGAGGTAGAATGCCTCTGGGTTCCATTCCCAGTACTGGGGAAAAAAAAAAAGTATACTGAGGATAAGGGGGGAAAAAAATCAACACATACACATGTCAGCTTAATGTGTACACACTTAAAAGAGTTCTAACCAATTAAATAAATTTGAATTAAATATTCCTCAATTACTCATACCTTCCTGGAAATAAAGGTAAAAAGGATTTGATCCTAGGCTCATAGGATCTAGCAACTTAGATATTCTTAAAGCAAAAATAATATGTAAACTCCCCAGACAAACCACTAGAAGCAGTCCACTGAACATGAGGTTGTATAAGCTAAACATAATTCTCTTCCACATACTGGCTAAAAAAATCAGTTATGTGCAATGTTCACAGAGGGATTATTAATAACAGATAAAGGTGGAAACAACCCAAGTATCCCACAGACAAATATATAAACAAAATGACATATGCACACATTGGGATAGTATTCATATTATAAGCCATGAAATTCTGATAAATACTACAACATGGATGAATCATAAAACCATTATGGTATATGAAATAAGCCAGACACAAGACAAATACTGTATGATTTTGCTTATAAGATACCTTCAATGAACAAGTTAAGTAGAATGGTAGTTACCAAGAGCTGGGAAAAGGGCAAGTTATTTGTCTAATGGGTGCAGAGTTCCCACTGAGGTGATGAAGAAAAGTTTGGGTGTAGATAGTGGTAAGAGTACACAGAATTGTAAGTGGAATTAATACTGACTAATTCACTTACAAATGGTTAAAATGCTAAATATCCTACTGTGTATTTTTTTCACATAAAATAATTAATCAATCCCCTACAGGTCTTGCCAGCATATTACAAGAAAAATAGGGAGGCTAGATGAAGGCAGCAACTATTGAGTTTAATAGTCTTAACACTGTATTGTTTTTAGAGACTCAGATGCCTACTTGTTGCAGTGGTGCTTCAGGTGCTTCTTGTAGCTATCCTCCTGGAACAGGGTATCGGGGTTGCAGCTGGCCAGCCAGTCAGCATCCTGCACCACTGGCTGTGTGCTCTGGGCTTTCACCTTCTTCCCTTTCCTTCCCCTGGGCACTGGAGCTGACAGACCTAGAAGCCAGCAGTAGCAGCATAATTACCATCATCATCATTGAAGCCTTTTACACTCTTAAGTTACAGTGTCAGAACCAGCCGGGCGTGGTGGCGCACACTTGTAATCCCAGCTCTTGGGAGGCTGAGACAGAAGGATCACACAGGAGGTTTGAAGCCAGCCTCAGCTACTTAGTGAGGCTCTCAGCAACTTAGTGAGACCCTATTTCCAAATAAAATAGAAAATAGGTCTGGGAGTGTAGCCTGAAGGTAAAAAGCCTCTGGGTTCCATCCCCAGCAACACACACACACACACACACACACACACACACACACACACACACACACACACAATACAGTGTCAGAACCAGATAATGCATGGTAGGAGGGCAAGGAAATATAGGGTCTAGGTTGTATCTCTTTATCAGGGTGTGTCATAAAGGCTTCTGGTGGCTAGGACTCTGAAGCACAAGGAGCATGAACCAAACTCACCAGAATGATTAACCAAGGCACGAGTCTGGCCATCAGCTGTGGGTGTGATCAGATCCCAGATGAAGCTCTTGATATTCTCATCCCCTTTGTAATGGTTAAGACAATACACCAGGATGGTTCTGCAGATGGTTTCTACATCTTGCTCGGTGAGTTGGCGTTTGTAGCGTCCATGGGAAAGGATGTCAGTCCACCGGCCCCAGCTGTAAAGCAAATAGCCAGCATGCAGAAGGTGCCTTTAACTATAGATATGGAGTTGTACCTTAATAGGTATCAGTAATTGGAAATCCTGGGTTAAAACTAGCAATTTTACATCAGGTGACAGGAATGTAACCCAGGTAAAAGAATTAAGGACCCTCTTACCAGGCTGGACCATAAATTCACTATGCCTCAGTATAAGAGTTGAAAGGCCATTGAAATATTACCTTTCACTGGCTTTCTCAGGCAGATACAGGCTGGTGACAGGCATTTTCAGAATGAGAATGCAATCTAGGGACCTGGAAATTGTACACCCTGTTTCCTTCTGGTACGGCTTATATGTCTGGATGCTGATCAACCATTGAGATAAAATATGACCTAACATAGGCATAACTACCCCCAAACCAAGAATTCAATGCTGAGGAGTATGGCTGCATTGATCTACCACAAAGGGATACCACAGTACCTACTGAAGGATTGTGAAGGATTTGAGGTTCTTTTCAAAACAGGGAGGAATAACACCCAACTATAAGAACACTCATAGGACAGATATTCAACAACTCTCAGGTCCTCATATGAAAAGGGTGGAGGCAAGCAGGTTACCTGCTGCTGACCCTTACCTCCCGCTTCATATGTCACAGCCCCAGGCTGCAGTGTTGTGCTGTGCCTTGGCTGTCAGCATGTATAGGCAGCAAACAAAGGGGCAAGAAAGAAGCAATGTTGCCTCAGCCCCATCTTCCCAGGGCAGCTATAGGCCATGCTTGGCCTTGGCACACCCTGCCTAGTCTCTGCCGCTCCCTGGTCTTCTCTGGCTCCTGTGAACTTTATCAGTCCCTCCGATGACAAGGCTGGCCCTCACCTCTAAGACTTTGGACACACTGTTCTCTGTTCTCCCTATGCAAACTCCAACACTCCCTCTTACCCTGGTTGATTCATGATGTCCTTGTTCACAGACTGTATGTATCACTTTCTGTGGAATTCCTTCTCTGACCCCTTCTGGCCCCAAATGTGGGATGAACACCAGATCTCTATCTTATAGGAGGTGCTGTGCTCTTATGCTCTCCTATGCTCTGTTGGCTGAGTGCTGCCCGGTCACAGCACCACCACTGCATGCTGCCATTTCTGCTTGCTAACCTGCCTGAGAAAGCAAGTGGAAGCAACAAGGATTTAGATGGATTTTAAGAGTCTCTCTCTGCCTATATAAGAATAGGTAGAGAGAATATCCAACTTGCACAGATAATGGCAGCACTGGCAAAACTGCTGTGATACAGAGTGGGCTTCTGCTGAACTTCACGCATTCCATAATAAACATTTTTTCACCACTCACTCTGTGTCTGCTTATACCATACAATGCACTCAGGACAAATATTAAAAAGTCCCTGTCCTCGCCGGGCGTGGTGGCGCACGCTTGTAATCCCTGTGCTTGGGAGGCGGAGACAGGAGGATTGCGCTGGTTCGGAACCAGCCTGGCTGGCTTAAGAGACCCTGTTTCCACATAGAAAAGTTAAAAAATAGGTCTGGGAGTGTAGCCCGTGGGAGTGTATCCCGGAGGTAGAAGGACTTCCAGGAACCCCAGTCCCACCAAAAAAAAAAAAAAAAAAAAAAAAAAAAAAAAAAAGTCCCTGTCCTCAAAGGGCTGCTAAATAGGAATCTAGCAGAAGAGGAAGATGATTTAGGTCACAGAACACCATTGATAACTGCAAGAGAAAGTCCTAGCCCAAGTGCAAAGGTGAGGCCTGTGCCGGGCATCCCAGGAAAGCACAGCAGGCCTATGTGTTGAGAGGAGGAAGTTTGCTCTCAGCAATGAAAGAGCCTGTGCAAAGACTGAGACCAGATAGTCATGGATGTCGAAGGAGATGGAATGGTTTGTCTGAAGACAGGTTTGGACTGCCAATAGAAAAGAACCAACAGGACAGACAAGGGCCATCTATAGAGCTCTGTATACCATGTGAACATCTGCTTGTATCTACTCTGATCTAATGGTGATCTTCTGGAAGAAACCAACACAAACAAGTTGTCATCAGATCTACAGGAAGACTGCTTGGGTAGCATTTTTTTTTTTTTTTTAAATTTTAATGGAAACTGCCTACAGTACCACAATTAGTGAGAAAACTCTTATTTACTGATTCAGGTATTTACTGAGCATCCTACCATTCAAAGTAAGGTGTGTAATGCCACAACAATTCAGAGATGAATTAGATATGGATCCAGCCATGAGAATCTGTGATCCATTAAGAAAACAATACATTCACAGGGTTGAAATGACCACTTGTGCTTTGGAAGAATGTTTCAAAATGAGAAGACTGTGTAAAGACATCACCACTCATCAGTTGGAAAAGTTTAACAAGTGAGAGTCTTGTCTTAGACATTTTTTATTAACAGAAAATACATTAAAAGATCACTATAGTCATAAAGTTTATACAATGGTGAAAAAGAAAAACATTTTGTAATGTTAGACTTTGTTCTGGGTTATTAATAATAAGTAAATTTAGACCTGCCGTAATTCCTTAAGGAACAAACTGCACCCCTGGCTTCTGGTGACTTTTATCCACAACCAGGAGGACCTAAACAACTTGGACTACTTTAACCAAATGACCTACATGCTGTGTAGTTACTGCAGAGACAAGCATTTGACTGCATTAAGGGAAGTCATACAGACTCAAACACACATAGTTTTTCGATGCCAAAAGGGAATTCTAACTACTGTCAAATTAAAATTCTACTTTATGTAACGGTTCCACCTTACCCATACACAAGCAGATTCTTCTCCACTCTGAAGCACTCACTCCTGGCATAGCCCTGTGACTTATCCTGTGGCCGCCGTGGCTTCACACAAGGCTTTTCTTCGGAATCACTTTCCAAGTCGGAAAACTCCATCAGCTCATCCTCCTTTACTGCGCTGTATAACCTGGTCTGTTTTCTCACTCTTGGAGTGTCAATAACCAGGTTGTTCTACCAAAAGAGCAGATACACTTAAATCTTCTGAAAGACTGACCCCTGAGTTAGATCAGATGGATGACTGAATGGGATTTCTTACTCACCCTCCCATTTAAGGCATCAATATCCAATTCAGCCTTCTTGGCCCACTTTTGCCAGAAGTTTGGATCATCTAAGGAAATATCTGTCCTATTTCCAGATGCAACAAAACTGGCCTAAAGGGAAAAGAAACATGCATTACGTTGAGATGTTACTCTCAAAGTCAGAATGCAAAGCAGCTTTTGTTTATTAATTTACTCAAACGTATGCACGCTCCTCCACTTGGGGGGACCTGACAGTCGATGACACTGGGATGAAAGACTGTCCCTCAGGCAGCTGGCTCACTGTCTATGGTTGAGGCAGAGCAGGAAACACAGGCACACACTACAGAATGATAAATGATATGCAACAGAGGTATGTACAGGTGCAAGTAATGCCCAGAGGAGGGCCCCTTGCCCAAGCAGTGCACTTCTGGAAACTGAAAAGGGTCTCTTGGGAAAATAATGCTTGGACCTTACTTTAAAACAATACAAAAGCAGGAAAGCATGTGGAAATCTTAGAAGAGCATGTGTAAAGGCAAAGGAGAGAAAAAAATCAACAAAGGAAGAACAGCCAAAGGGCAAGAAGGTGACAAAGGCAGAAGCCAGATCAAGTCGGGCCTTCTGCGTGCTGTTAATAGAGTCTGAACTCTATGCTGAGGGAGCTGTGAGCTATTTGGGAATAGGAGTAATCTCAAGATAGACATGAGCATATCCAGAGTCACATGCTAGAGAGGGCATACCACTATCTGTCATACCACTATCTCACAGGATGAAGGGTAAAACAGGCCAATATTAGTTTAAGAAAGAATAAGGACAGAAAAACAGATATAGTAAAAATGAAGAACAAAAAAGACTGTCTAGAAATACATTCTTTAAAAGACAAAATTCATGGAGGTAGGGTCTGGACAAATAGGAAGCATTAATGAGGAGCAAGAAGTCAGGAGAAATCTCAGCACTCAACTTTAGCATTTCAATGGTTTTACTCAGATGGACAGAGAGGGTGTGTGTGTGTGTGTGTGTGTGTGTGTGTGTGTGTGTGTGTGAGAGAGAGAGAGAGATAAGTTTGACTTTGCACATGTTGATTGTATAGTGTCTGTGAGAACTGATGAATGAACCTGGGGGAAAAAGAAAAAAAGGCTGAAAGATGTGAGGGTGAAGGTATTGGGTCAGGGCCCAGAAAAAGGCCTATACAAACTACAGAAAGGCCTGTACAGACTACAGCAGCAGAGACAACTGGATACACCTATGCACAAAGAAGAACCGAACCCCTATATATCACATCACATATAAAACTCCTCAAAAGAGATCCAGACCTAAATGTGAGGGTAAACACCATAAAACTCATAGAAGAAAACAGGAATAAATTATCTGTGACCTTGGGTTAGATGATACACTAAAAGCACAAGTAAGAAAAGAAAAAAACCTGATAAACTGAGCTTCATTAAAAGTATACTCCATGCTGGGCGTGGTGGCGCATGCTTGTAATCCCAGCATTCGGGAGTCTGAGACCAGAGGATCGTGGTTCGCGGACAGCCTCGGCTACTTAGTGAGGCCCTCTGCAACTCAGTGAGACCCGGTTTCAAAATAAAGAATAAAAAATAGGGCAGGAGATGTAGCTTGGAGGTCAAATGCCCCTGGGTTCCATCCCCAGACCCGCAAAAAAAAAAAAAAAAAGAGTATAGTATATTCCAAGTCAGGTGTGATGGTGCATGCTTGTGATCTCAGTATTTGGAAGGCTGAGACAGGAGGATCATAGGTTCACAGCCAGCCTCAGCTACTTAGTGAGGCCCTTTATGACTTAGTGAGACCCTGTTTCAAAATAAAGAAAAAAATACAGCTGGGATGTAGCTCAGAGGAAGAATGCCTCTGGATTCAATCCCCAGTAATGGGGGAGTGGGGGGGGGAATCTGAACAAAATATTTGAATAAACATTTTTCCAAAGATTACATATTTCTGGCTAACAAGTACATGAAAAGATGTTCAATATCATCAACGAAATGCAAATAAAACCACTCCACACCCACTGGATGGTTTTAATTAACAAGTCAGATAATAACTTTTAGTTAAAGGATATGAAGAAAATAGAACTTTAATACATTGCTGTGGGAAGAAACACAGTATAGTCACTTTAGCACATAGTTGGGTAGGTCCTCAGAGTTAAATTGATACTAACATATGACCCAGCAATCATATTCCTGGTATGTGTCCCCCCAAAAATAAAACCTGTGTCCACATGAAAAGTAGTTCACAAGTATTTATAACATGCTACAAAATGGATGTACCTCAAAAACATTATGCCAATGACTGAAGCCAGATACATGCTTAACTCTAGACGAAGAAACCAGATAGATGCTTAACTCTATGACAGCTCTAGAGTGGGCAAATCTACAGAGGAAGACAGTGCATTCGTGGTTTCCAGGCACTGCGGTAAGGGAAACAAGGGAGGAGGGATAGGGACTAACTGATAAAGAGCATGAAGATTTTTCTGGGGTGATAAGAACATTCTAAACTTAAAAGACAGAGGTGATGGTTGCAGAAGTCAATAATATGGGAGACATATTAAAGTGCACACTTTAAAACAGGCAAATTTTAGCTGGGCATGGGGCGCACGCTTGTAATCCCTGCGCTTGGGAGGCTGAGACAGTAGGATCGCAGAGGTTCGAAGCCAGACTCAGCTACTTAGTGAGGCTCTCAGAACTTGGTAAGACCCAGTTTCCAAATAAAATATAAAATAGGTCTGGGAGTATGGCCCGGAGGTAGAAAGTCCCTGGGTTGTACCCCTAATACCACCCCCAAAATAAAAATAAATAAAAATAAAGATAGGAGTGATTTAATCATTCTTATAGACCATTTCAGGAATCAGAATCTTGAGATAGAAGAGGATGAAGATAGAACTGTACCTCAGAAAAAACAGATAAGCTGCTGGGCGTGGTGACTCACGCTTGTAATCCCCGTGCTTGGGAGGCAGAGACAGGAGGATCGCTCTGGTTCAAGCCAGCCGTGCTGGCTTAAGAGATCCTGTTTCAAAAATATAAAATAGGTCTGGGAGTGTAGCCCAGAGGTAGAAGGGATTCCAGGAACCCCAGTACCACCAAAAAAACCCAAAAAACAAAAAACAAAAAACAAAAAAAACAAAAACAGATAAGATGGGGTCAAGAACACAGGTGAGCTGGGTGGCACATGCCTACAATCCCAGCTACTCAGGAGGATCACAAGTTCAAGGCCAGCCTGGGCAACTAAGTAAGACCCTGTCTCAAAGTAAAAATAAAAAGGGATAGGGATGTAACTCAGTAGTAGAGTGCAGTGGGTTCAATCCCCGGTAACACACAAAACAAAAAGAAAAAACAGCTGAAGAGACCACTGGTGCCATATACACAAATAAGAACCCGAAATACAAGGAACATTCTCTGTGTTGGAACTCCCCAAGGAGTTAATTGACATAAAGAAAATGTCAAGCATGCATCTTGTGAGCACCTTCATAAGGTGCTCTTCCATGAATTCTACTGTGCTGCTACAGAAAACTGGGCCTCATGACACAATCCACACCTTAGCAAACGTGGACCCTTTTCCTTCAGACTCGATGGTGATGGTGTGGGTTCTCCGTAAAAGGATCTGGTCAATGTCTTCTTCACAAAACTTAGACCCTTCATCCTCTTCATCCATGAGTGCACCATAAGCCCCTTTTCGTAGAAGATCCTCAATTTCTTTCTTGGAAAGCTGTTGTACCTGTTTTAGAAAAATATTTAAAATTTTAAAAGTTATCTAAAATTAGAATGCTTATAGACTAAATAAATGGTTCCTTTCCCTCAAAGAGAATAAATCCAAGAGAAATGCAACAAAATAGCTAAAAAATTCTGATGTAGGAAAATAAACAAATGAGAACAATAATTTCTTACTATTATTAGCTAAATAAAGAAAAGAGCCAGAATAACTGAATGGTTGAGGCAAGTGCCATTTTACCCCATTGGTAGCATTTTCTCTTCCACTCATGGACTGCAGTACAGCTTTATCCAGACCAAGCTTCAAACTAGCCTTGTCAAACATTTCCCTTTCATAGGAATTTCTTGTAATCAGCCTGTAGATTTTCACAGATTTGCTCTGTCCTATTCTATGACATCGTGCCTGAGCCTGGAAGGAAAAGAACAAATGGCTATTACGATGCACTGAACTTTTGTTTCCCCTCCTCCCCCAAATTAACAAGCTGAAACCCTGAGTCCAGCATGACAGGATCTGGAGGTGAGAGCCTAGAGAGGTAGTTAGGTTGTGAGGGTGGAGCCTTCCCGAATGGGATTGGTGCTCATACAAAAAGAGGCTAGAGAGTGAGCTCGCTCTCTTTCAGCTATGTGAGGGAGGACGCAGCGGGAAGACGGCATCCTGTAAACCAGGCAAAACCCTTACCAAGAATCCAACCCTGCTGGCACCCCTGAACTCACACTTCTGACCTCTGAAACTTTTGAAAAAAAAAAAAAAATTATTGTTTAACCCACACAATTTAGGGCATTCTGTTACAGCAGCCCAAGCTAAGGCAGCTACCAAAGAAAGACAAGTTCTAAAATTTAGAGTTTAAAAGATTAACATACTAAAAAAATTTATTCTCATATTATTAATAAATTCATCACTAGTTGGTTGATTTCTCCTGAGTCATGGGACAACACTCAGCAAAGACCCAACTTCAACTGACTAGTTTGATGGGTGATTCTCTATCATAGCAGAATTAGTACTAAGTTAAGGCATTAGAAAGATTTCCTTGTGTTTACCTGGAGGTCATTCTGAGGGTTCCAGTCTGAATCAAAGATGATGCAGGTATCAGCAGCAGTGAGATTAATGCCTAACCCTCCTGCCCTTGTGCATAGGAGGAAAACAAACCTATCAGAATCAGGTTTGGAGAATCTATCGATAGCTGCCTGGCGGAGGTTACCTCTTACTCGGCCATCAATTCTTTCATATGGGTACCTAGAAAATATTGATATTAATAAGGAGGCCTGGCAAACAGCTAGATATACTCATTCTTTTTTTTAAGTATTAAAACATGGGGGGAAAAACAAAAAAAACATGGAGTAATTACGAGCAGAACAATATGACTTGGCAGAAATAATTTCAGAGCAAACAGAGCTTCTTATAGTTTTTCATACAGTTGGCTGAATGCTCAAAGATTTTATTTTACTTCTTCAGTGAAATAGCTGAGCTCTAAAAATAGCTGACCCTTGTAACAGCAAGATAACAACTGTAATTTTAAGCAAGATTTTAAACAAGAACTATTCTCCCTTAGTCAAATGAAGGCAATGAGGGAAACACTGCCCATTAAAGTATGCTGGGTCTGCCTGTATTATCAAACAAAGTAATTTTATATACAACTACAGTTTTTAAGAGGAGAGGGGACACATTTTTTTCCCATTCCACTCCCTTTATCATCAATGCCACATCTAGGTGAACCCCTTGGAGCCTGTCGAGAAAAATTTTTTTTCCCTCTTTGTTATTCTGACATGGTGGGGCTCACCGTCTCTGAATGAGGTAGTCTTCCAGTATGTCCAAGCAGCGCACCATCTGGGAAAAGATAAGCACCCTGTGGCCACCAGCCTTCAGTTTTGGCAGCAGCTTGTCAATCAGCACTAGCTTGCCAGCAGCCTGGATCATTGCCTGGAGCTGAAAATCTGGAGACTCTGCATTGTGTGTTTCTTTAAACTCTTCCAAAATTTTCTCTTCAGCACCTGCAGAGATTGGACAGCATAATGTGAATACTGCAAAAGGTTTTTATAACTAAAAACAATAAATTTGCTTTCAAAACCCACCACAAACTGTAGGAACCAGAGCACCACACTCTTGTTTATGCACAGGAACCCATCCACTTACTTGAATTGGATCTACACGAAATCATGTCCATATATAAAGGGATCAAAGTTTTAAGCATAACACATTGAGGCATTTAGGAGGGAAATCACATTTTCCAACAAACAAATGTTTGCTGTGTGTAAAAGCTGAATTTCAACAACAGACTGTCAAGCCAGAAGTGGCAGAAACAAGCCAAGGGCCAGATACCTACAGAAAATTTGGAACCTAAATTGCTAAAGAAATAAAGAACTGTTTACTAGTTGAATATAAACACAAACAACAAAATCTGTTCTGAAACTAAGAAACAAAGGGATAAGAGTCCTAACAAAGTACAAGGGCAGTAGTTTGGGTCTATAACTGCACAATAATATAATTAAAAGGACTATAAGAAAGGAAGTTCATTTTTTTGGTAATTGTTAGGAATTTTTGTAAGGAATCTTAGCATGCATCTTCTATTGCAATCTCTAAATCCCTTTCCATATCCATTCCTACCTGAAATTTTCCTAAAATACAAAAATCGCATCTTGAATCACCCAAACCTTTTATAGCTAAAACAAACACAAAACTGAAACAACCTCTTTGGTGTTTACTACAAGCTCTCTATGTGTAACCCTCTTTTTCTCATAGCTCCAGGTAGATTTTTGCTTTTTCAAAGATCTGGGTGCCTTAACAAAAGCCTCAAGAAAATGGGCCCTCCCTCCTGACCCCTCACACACACTCTGGAAGAAGAAGGCCAAATGCCAAGCTGGAGTCATGGTGGGCTAACCAGGGCAGGTCGCTGTGCTCAGTCTCCCATACCATGGAGGATGTCTTCACCTGCTCTTCAAAAATACAACAAATTCTAGCATCTGGGATCCAGCCTTAAATTGTCAGAAACTTTAAACTAAAGTTCCTACCACTGACTGTAAACATGGAAACTAATGACACACAAGATGGGGATACAAAAACTTCAAAAAGGCTTTAAAGGTTGCATCGGACAGACAACTACATCCACTTAGAAGATACTTCTGCAACAAGCAGGAGCAAAAGAACAAGCCAACTTCCATTTTAAGGGTGCTTATGGAACTTACCTATGACATGGTCATATGCAGAAATATAGCTTGTATTTAACTTGTAACTTTGTGTGTGTGTGTGGGGGGGGGTTGGGGGTGGATCCCAGAGGCATTTGACCTCCAAGCTGCACGCCCTGCCCAATTTTTTATTATTTTGAAACAGGGTCTCACTGAGTTGCAGAGGGCCTCACTAAGTAGCTGAGGTTGTCCACGAACCGCGATCCTCTGGTCTCAGCCTCCCAAATGCTGGGATTACAAGCATGTGCCACCACGCCCCACTAATTTGTAACTTTTGAGTAAACAAAGAACTCACTGAGAACATATTAAAGTCACTTACTGTCTTTACCAAGCACCTGGCCTTTCACAAAGCTCACCACCTTCACAAAAAGGGGCTTGACAGAGAATGCCAGCTCAGTGGAATTGTTGGATCCTGGCTCCTCTTCTATTTGAATAAGAAGCTAATATTTAGGACTGTTGTCTAAGTATAGAAAAAGAACCCGGGTTTTATAAAGAAGATTTAAAGTACAAAATGGTGTGTAAGAGAATTAACAAGAATGTTCTTCAATGAAGTTGAATGACATTTTTCCAAAAAAATTCAGAAACTCAAGTTCTAGATTCAGCTGAAGGCCTTCAACAGGTGAGAAATAAATTTTAAGCCCATACATGATGGTAGAGCTTAAAAAAGTCTGTTCTTTTCTAGAATATATTATAAGCTCCTTAGAGTTCAGAAATAGATTTTACTCTTATAATTATTTTTGTCTTAATGAAATTACAAATCCAGAGTTGGGTGTGGTGGTGCACGTTTGTAATCCCCGTGTTTGGTTGGGAGGCTGAGACAGGAAGATTGCGCAATTCAAAGTCAGCCTCAGCTACTTAGTGAGGCTCTCAGCAACTTAGTGAGACCCTGTTTCCAAATAAAATATACAATAGGTCTGGGAGGATAGCCGGAGGTAGAAAGCCTCTGGGTTCTATCCCCAGTACCAGACCCCCCATTACAAATCCATAATCAAAATAAAATTAATACTTTAGTAGTTTAAAACAAGCTAATGATTTTTTTTTTGTATGTGTGGTACTGGGGATGGAACCCAGGGGTACTATATCTCTGAGCTACACCCACACCCCTATTTTTTATTCTTTTTATTTTTGAAACAAGATCTCACTGAGTTGTGAAGGGCCTAAGTAGCTGAGGCTGTCCGTGAACCACGATCCTCTGGTCTCAGTCTTCCAAATGCTGGGATTACAAGTGTGCGCCACCACACCTGGCTAATTAATATTTTTTAAATGAGGTGATTTTGACAAAATTACTAGTTTGGTCAAATTAGTAGAGAAATCTAAACTTTTTTTTTTTTTTTTTTTTTTTTTTTTGCAGTACTGGGATTGGAACCTAGGGGCATTCTACCTTTGAGCTACACTCCCAGCCCTATTTTTTATTCTTTATTTTGAAAAAGGGTCTCACTAAGTAGCTGAGGCTGTCTGTGAACTGTGAGGCTTCTGTCCCAGCCTCCTAAATGCTGGGATTACAAGTGTGTGCCACCACGCCTTGCCTAAACTCATTTTCTAAATTCATTCACTGATAAAAAAAAAAGTAATTCTTCTGCCTTTCAATGTTACCAATAGTTTCTTATAATGGATAGTAAAAGAGAAAAGATGCATTCTTTCTTACCTGACAAAAATCTACTGTTAATTTTTTTTTTTTTTTTTTTTTTTTTGGTACTGGTGTTCCTGGAAGCCCTTTTACCTCCAGGCTATACTCCCAGAACTATTTTATACTTTTATTTGGAAACAGGGTCTCTTAAAGCCAGCGCAGCTAGCTTAGAACCTGTGCGATCCTCCTGTCTCTGCCTCCCAAGCAAGCGCCACCACACCTGGCCTACTGTTGAATTATTAATTGAGCTCTTTTTATGAATTCAAGTTCTTCAAGTAGTAGTGAGCGTATACTAATAATACTTCATTTAAAAAGCAATATTAATCCTTTGCCTTTTTTTTTTTTGGTAGGAGTGGTGCTGAGGATTGAACGTAGTGCCTTATGCATGCTAGGCAAATGCTCTACCACTGAGCCACATCCCCAGCCCTACAATTCTCTTAACAAATTACAGCAACATTGAAGGAAAGAAGGCAGGGAATGTGTTGGGGAAGAAGGCAATTTCTACCTTCTGGTGTCAAAGTTGAATCTTCAAAATTATCAATTAAAAATTTATACTGACTTCCGGGAAGATGGCGACCGAGAAAAGCGGGGCTTAAGAGCCCCGCTAACAACCAATCTCCATTACCACAAGATCAGCGCCTTTGATAGCCAGAAAACACCATCACCAGAGAAACAAAAAAATCACCAGGCTCCAGAGAGAAAGCTGACTGAGAACAGAGCTCAGAGCCATAGAGGAGATACACTGGCCTCACCCCCGAGGACGCGGCAGCGGCGCCATACTGCCGGAGGCAGCGGCAAATTAACCGGACGGCTACAGCAAGCCGAGGTGAGCTGCTGCGGAACAGCCAGGCGGGATTTCTCGCCGCAGGTAAAATCTAAAGCTCCCAGTGGCTGAGCTCAGCACACGCTGTAGGGATTCAGAGTCAAAATCAAAACCAAGAAGAAATACGCCAGCCTCACGGCCGAGGGTGTAGCAGTGGCGCCATATTGCCACCGGCGGCAGCAGCAGAGAATTCACCGAATCCAGTACAGCTACATCTGCGTACTCAAGAACAGTGAGTCAAATTGCGGGCCACAGAGGAGAAATCCCAGTACTGTACTCCCTGGGACTTGACCCAGTGGGGGAGGGGTGGTGGCAGAGATATCACACCATAGGAGAACGTGCAACCTGGCACCCCCCACAGTCTAAAGCAGCCTCTATCGACTCTCTGGGTCGGAGACTCTGTGATAAAACCCAGTAAAGGAGTAGTGGGGTCTGAGATACTACTGACTCGAGATCCAGAACACCTTAAGTGAAGTCATAGTGACCCAAGGGAAGAACCCAGAGAAGGCACAAACTTCCGAAATCATGGGAAAGAGGAATAATACTGGAGCAATCAATGTCCACAACCCCACAACATCAGAACCCGATAAAACTGAAAATCAGAGATTTCTAGAAGATCAAATCAGGAAAATAACTGTAGAAATAATAGAGGTGCTTCGAAAAGAACTCAGAGAGAGCCAAAAAGAGATAAAGGATGCAATTAATGAAGTAAAGGCCTCAATTCAAAGCACAAACAACCGATTAGACCACATGGAGAACAGAATCTCACTCTTAGAAGATGAGCAAACCAAAAATAAACGCATAGTTTCTAATCTAGAAAAAAATATCCGACAGCAGGAATCTGATATTGAAGAAATTTGGGCCCATTTTAAGAGAGCTAACCTAAGAATAATTGGAATAGAGGAGGGAAAAGAAAGTGAAACCAAAGGGATCAACAATCTCTTCAAGGAAGTAATAGCAGAAATTTTTCCAGACATAGAGCAAGAGGTCGATACATAGGTCCAGGAAACTTATAGAACTCCCTTTAGACAGGATCGGAGAAGAGGATCCCCACGCCACTTAATTGTCAAAATGACCAATGTGGAAGCCAAGCAGAGAATCTTAAAGGCAACAAAAGCAAAGGGCCAACTGACATTCAGAGGCAAACCAATTAGAATCACTCCAGACTTCCCAAACCAAGTTATGAGAGCCAGAAGGGCTTGGAGTAACATATTCCAAACTCTGAAAGAAAACAACTTCCAGCCAAAAATTTCCTACCCAGCAAAACTTTCTATCAAATTAGATGGAGAAATAAGAAGCTTCCATGACAAAGAGAAACTGAAGGAATTTATGTCTTCAAAACCAGCACTAGAGAAAATACTCAAAGAGATTAACTACAAAGAAGAAATAGGTAGCACACTCCAGAACTAGAGAAACAAGATTTTCCATCCAACAGTCAACTAAGATTGGTTATCTGTGGAGATTCATTACTTATGTTAGTCTTTTACCTATCTCTAAAGGGTATTGTTTGCCTTTATTGTTGTTAATTTCTAGGATTTCTAGTTGGAATATTAATATACCTTCAGATATAGCATTTGGAAATATTTTATCCCATTCTATTAGTAACTGTTAACTCTGTTTACATTGTCTTTGGATATACAATATTTTTTTTATTTTTTAGGGAGTATGTATACTCTTCTGTTGCCTGTGCCATTGAAATCATAACCAAGAAATCACTGCCAATTTCAATGTTGTGAGGTTTAATGACCCAGATTTTCTCCTAAAAGTTTATAGTCTTAAGATTTATATTTAGGTCTATTATCTATTTTGAGTTAATATTTGTATATGGGATTAGGTAAGGGTCCAATTTTATTCTTTTCCATGTAATTATTATTTTTTAACAATATTTAGTTAAAAGATTAATATTTCTACCACCAAATGTTCGTGGAAACCTTGTAAAAAATAACTTGACAATATAGGGAAGAATTTAGCTCTAGGCTTGTATTTAACTCCAATGGTTTATATATCTGCCTTTAGAATAGTACTACACTGTTTCAATTATTGTAGCTTTATATGGTTTGAAATCAGAAAATATATATCTTCTAGCTTTGTTCTTTTTCAAGATCGTTTTGGGTACCTAGAGTCCATATTCCATATTAGGATTGATTTTTTTCTGAAAAATAAATATATAAATATATGATAGTTTCACCTAAAAAATAGAAAAAAAATATTCTCTGGTAAGAAAGAAAGCAAAAAGAAATATTGAAATGTTATCTTTAAGTCACCAAAAGCTTGGTATCAGACAAATGAAACTGTTATGTGAGATTATCATTTTTAATTTTAGATAAATTGCCATAATACTAGATGTCAACTACTAAGCCAAGCATGGGAGGGAGGGATAGGGAGAGAATGGGGTGGGGATTGGGTGGGGGCTGACTGGGAAAAGTGTGCATGTATGTCTACAAAAGTATGTATCCTACTATGATGTATGAATACAGTGCACCAATTTAAAAAAAAATAACTTGACAATATAGGGAAGAATTTAGCTCTAGGCTTTTATTTAACTCCAATGGTTTATATATCTGCCTTTAGAACAGTACTACACTGTTTCAATTATTGTAGCTTTATATGGTTTGAAATCAGAAAATATATATCTTCTAGCTTTGTTCTTTTTCAAGATCGTTTTGGGTATCTAGAGTCCATATTCCATATTAGGATAGATTTTTTTTCTGAAAAATAAATATATAAATATATGATAGTTTCACCTAAAAAATATATATATATATATATATTCTCTGGTAAGAAAGAAAGTAAAAAGAAATATTGAAATGTTATCTTTAAGTCATCAAAAGCTTGGTATCAGACAAATGAAACTGTTATGTGAGATTATCATTTTTAATTTTGGATAAATTGCTATAATACTAGATGTCAACCACTAAGCCAAGCATGGGAGGGAGGGATGGGGAGAGAATGGGGTGGGGATCGGGTGGGGGCTGACTGAGCGATGTGTGCATGTATGTCTACAAAAGTTTGTATCCCACTATGATGTATGAATACAGTCCACCAATAAAAAAAAAATTAAAAAAAAATTTATACTGATAACAGTATTGTAAACATTTACCAAAAATAAACTGGGAATGGATTATAATAAGCCCAAATATCTTGTTGGCTCTGCTCTCAAGTATGGCTAGTACTACACTTAAAAGTGTGTGTATCTGGCTGGGCAAGCTGTATTCTTGGTGTGTGTAATTACATAATTTTTTTTTTAACTACATTTCCCCCCCAAAAAAAGGGCATAAGAACACCTGCTTAACAGACTCTTCATAACCTGTTGTAAGGACAGAGGAGTTCACCTGAAAGTGTGACCAATTAGAACAAATGCTATAGATGCCAAGTCTCAAAAAGTCCAAGAGGCTCCTGAAGAAAAAATGAACCATGTAGGGTGACCCTGGAGAACAATCAGCCAAGGAAGAGATCCAACAATCGTGTATTCAGGGAAAACACCCATCAACGCTCAATGCATGTAAATAACATGTGACCAAACAGGGCAAGCTTGATGGCACTGGGGTGGGTCTTTTACCACCGTCACTGAGATCACTCCTCCCAGCATAGCTTCCTGGCAGCATTTGAGTCCTTCTGTGAGCATCTCCTTTTCTCTTCCTTCCCCTTGGAAGCTGCTGTTATTTATTTTTACCAGCTACTAAATGCAAAAATGTGTGTGCACACACGTATCCTCTGCTCACACAACTGGTGTAAATAGAACCTCAACCCACCAACAGGCTGGTGATACTCATCATAATGGCCTTACAAGCTCGTAAAAACATTTGGATTAGCATGCTGGCATATTAAACATATAATCATCCCACACAATACTCTCTTCAGAAGATAAATCTAAAAATACTAATTTTAAAAAAGAAATCCAGGCCGGGTGTGGTGGCGCACACTTGTAATCCCCGCGTTTGGGAGGCGGAGACAGGAGGATCGCGCAGATTTGAAGCCAGCCGTGCTGGTTTAAGAGACCCTGTTTCCAAAAACTAAAAAAAAAAAAAAAAAAAAAAAAAAAAAGGTCTGGGAGTGTAGACCGGATAGAGAAGAAGCTGGGCGCACGCTTGTAATCCCCGCACTTGGGAGGCAGAGACAGGAGGATCGCGCAGGTTCGAATCCAGCCGCGCGCTGGCTTAGGAGACCCTGTTTCCAAATAAAAATGTAAAAATAGGTCTGGGAGTGTAGCCCAGAGGTAGAAGGGCTTCCAGGAACCCCAGTACCACCAAAATTAAATAAATAAATAAATAAATAAATAAATAAATAAATAAATAAATAAAATTAAAAAATAAAGAAATCCAGTGAAGTAACACGAGAACAGTGGCCTCAGGTTCTATGTTCTGAGCCCATCTTGCAGGCATGGACTACTTTTTGTCCTAGAGTGAAGGGACTGTTGGATCCAGGGTGGCTGATGGGTTTCTATGTTGTAAAAGGGGGAAAGATCAGGAACTCTTTTAAAAATCAGCTGTCTTTGGACCTCAATGGACAATGAAAAAGAAAAATGTGAGCCTTGTTCCTTTTACTGGAAAGCAACTTAACTGCCCTGCTGGCCAAATATAACTGTGCAGAGATACCCTGAGTAGCCCACTCTCACCTTACTATATCCTGCCCAGATCACAGCCACAGCCTCTGAGCTTATCTTTCTGCTCATCCTTCCCTCCTCTCATCCGTTCTATCCTTTGTTGTCCAAGTCATCATCCTGAGTCATATGTCCAATCACTGCTCACTTAAACACTAGTCTCTGGAGCCGAAGTCCCATGTACCTGAATTCAAGGCCTTCACAGCAGGGGTCCACTAGTTCCCACATGTGTCTTATACTTTGGGCAAGGAACCTCTTGCTTTTGTGCCATCCCCTCTTTGCTTGCATTTGACTTCAACCTAAATATCTCACTGCTGTCATCCTGCCTGGCAAAACCCTTTCTATCCTTAAAAACTTGTCTCAAACAACATCATCTTTAGATATTTGTTGTAATCTCGCTCCTTTCTCCTGCTGGAAGCTCCTTGAAGGGTGTACTTCCACAGGTGTAAAACAGCATCCCTTAAAAATTTTTGGAAGCATATTATTGGAGGGTTTGTCCAAATGAGTTATGCAGCACTCTGGGTTTAGTGAAGGAAAGAGCCATAAATTCCCCATCAGTACCACCATGGCCAAAGCTTTATGATCCCCTCTCATAGATAATCAGTAATAGAAGGCCTCAGACCATGAGGAACATGAGGATATTTTCCAGCAAAGCTTTGTGACCAATGAGAACTGCTGTCCTGTGTCAGAGATACTTGTTAGCACCTCTGATGTTTTTTCTTTTTGGTACTGCAAATTGAAACCGGGGCATTCCACCTCTGAGTTAAACCCCCAGCCTTTTCTATTTTTATTTTTTATTTTTAAGTAGTCTCACTAAGTCAGCATATACCAGCTTTGACTCTCAATCCTGTCTCAGCCTCCCAAGTATTGGGTTTACAGGGTGTATATCATTCTGCCTGAATAGCGCACACACACACTCACACACCAAAAAAAAAAAAAAAAAAAAAAAACCTCAGCTGAGGCTAATCTGTTTTTGGCTGCTAGCACTTCTGGTGATTTCTAGCTATGAAGCAAGATGCCTAAGGAGGCAGGAGGCAGGCAAGGTAAGATCTCACTTCCAAGGCATGGGAGCACCAGCACTCAACTTCAGCAACCACAGAAGGAGGCATCACAGAGAAGGGAGCACTAGAAGAACCAACATGAGCAGACTGGGAAGCACCAACAACAGGCCATGAAACCCTCAGTCTGGGGCTAGAACAGGGTCTCTGGATCCTCGACCATCATTCAGATAAGTTTGTGAGCAGGCAGGCTTACCGTTGATTAGGTACGGATGATTGCAGCACTTCCGCAATTCCATCATAGTGTTTAAAAGGTTAGGTACGTTAGCTTGTCCACCACCTTTGGAAAGAAATGTAAAATTCTTCTCAAGGATGGCTCGGTAATATTTCTTCTGAATGTTTGTTAGCTCAACTTCAATAATAGTTTCTTCTTTGGGGGCCAAGTTCTTTTCTACATCCTCTTTGAGACGTCTCAACATCATTGGCTTTAAAATAGCTTGAAGTTTTTGTACCTAAAAAAGGACCTCAAGTAAATACTGGCATCATGGTTTGCTTACATATTAGAACATAGTCTAGCATGAAAAATTGGAATCGTTTTATTTATATACTGTCCATATCCATTTCTAAAAGCCCAGGAAGGGTATAAAGGAATTAATCTTTCAGCTTTCATTAAGAGAAATGCAAGGAGGCTAGGCTAGAAGATTCTGTATCAAATGTTTCACCTACACAAGTGTCCCGAACAACCAAAGGGCTTGAAAAGTACACAGCAAGAAAAAAACAAAAAAACAACAAATTTATTCATTTAACTTTCCTTTTCATCTTTAAGCCAAAGGGATGAGGAAGAGCAAAGAAACCATGTCAGAGTGCTAGGCTTCTGTTTTCTTCTTTTATACACAGAACTAAAGAGTGGGAAGGAGGGAGCCAGGAGTTATCTAGTCCTGCATCAATGGACACACAGAAATCTCACTCTTTGGTTCCTTTTCCATTCATTGGCAGTAGGATACAGCTCGCTCGCTCTCATGCACTCACTCTCTCTCCGTGTGTGTGTGTGTGTGTGTGTGTGTGTGTGTGTGTGTGTATAAAATTTTAGAAAAGTAAAACAAAACAGACTTCACTGTGAACTAAGCTAAGAGGTTTTAATTGTGGAGGGGCTACATAAACACTAAAATTTTGAGCCTAACTACACGTTTATTTCAAATTTGCACATGAAACACAGCAACTAATACCCATGCAACTCTTACCAATGTATAAAGTAGCCAAGTGCTTTTCATATATAATACCTCATTTATTTCTCACAGAAATCCTCTGGGTTAGTTATGCTCCATGTATTTAGAATAGAAACCCCCCAAACACTAGTAGGCAAACAGCTCTACCAATTTCAGGGGCTTCTAACCCTATCCCCAGAAGTACATGTAGTAAAGCCACCAACCTGAACAACACCGAGTACCTTGGCAGGTATACAACCTCTCTATGTAACTCTACAACCCTCCATGAGGACAGACAGACAAATGGATGAACAAACAAGAAATCTTGAGGGTGATGACTTAATGCCCAAGGGAAGGATGAATACACAGAACTCTGACTACTAGGTGGGGGGGGGGGCCCAAGATGATTTACATTGTAAAATTTTAGACATGAACACTTTGTCATTCTCATGAGTTAATCTCCAATTTTACGACTGAAACACAGGTTGAGGTGGTTACATACCTGCTCTTCTGTTTTTAGATCACCAAATTCTTGCATAAAGGTGGTTTCTGAAGGAAAGCGACTTGGTTCCAAGAAGTGAAGCAAGCTGAAAAGCTCTTCCACAGTGTTCTGCAGTGGAGTCCCGGTAAGCAGCACCTTGTGTTCCTACATCAATGCAAGGAGAACAACTAACCAAGTGGCAACAAAAAGAGTTTCTTACCACTAACACAATTCAGCACCCACCCACCCTATGCAAAGTATAGAAACAAGGCATAAAGATAGAAACATAAGACCAATGTGGTTTTTGCTTCAGATCATCAGATATGTGGAGGGTCCTCTCTAGAACTCTGCAAACTCCTTCAGTATGTCTGGGCATTTTGTTTCTTCTGAAGGTTATTAAGTCAACACTTTAGCAGGATAGATTTCTAAGTCCCCTAAATCTCAATGCCTTTTCTCCACCAAAGTTAAGTTTTTCCTTTCCCTAAAATCTCTAGAATCAGAGGCTTCCACACGTCTTTTTGTTCTCTACATCAACAGTGCTCTCATCTTTCCATCTGCTTCTTACATGACTCACTTTGGACAAAAGTGCTTCTAAATGCAACAGCATATGAAAAACTATTTTCTTCTGCAAAAAATTTCCAACTAGCAAAGAGGTCAGCTTGGTTTTTAAATACTACAATCACTTAAAAAAAAAAAGAATTGGATGTTATTTCTAACTTTGGTTCTTTGAACCAAATTGTTTTCTAAATTTCCATTTGAGAGATTGTTCTCTAACTTGCCCTATGCAGCTGCCCCTTGTCCATCTATTTCTAAATGTTCAACACAGAGAAGATGTTTTAAAACAACCAGTCTTAACAAGAGTGGCTTTATAAATCTTAACAGTCATACACTTTCTTTTTTTCTACCTTTTCTCCTCTCTCAATAGAGGTCTCCAATTGAAGATTCAAGGACTACTATGACCTTCATGTTCACTAAATGCATAAAGAGCTAGAAGTCTGTAAATCAATTCAAGATCTTCTAATATAGAACCACAGGGTGGGGGGTGGGAGGGGACAGGTCATAATCACTGATATACCAAAGTCCTGAATGACCTTATGTAAGATTTGGTTTTTAAATAAAGTACTGTCACAGGTTCAGAAAAGAAATTATTGCAGTTGAAGAGATGTACATTGATGTATGCTGACATTTTATTGACTATCTTCTAGTTTTCTAACATTCTTTATTACTAAGTTAAATTCTGAATATTTAATCTAATGTTTTAAATTTGTCAATTTAAAAATAATTTACTTTAAATAAGGAAAGGAACTCTTTTTGATACTGCTTCCTTTCAACGGCTGGTTAACAGGGGAATAAAACCAAAGATTACAGATATAACCCTTTTGTATATCTGCATATGAGTGAAATAAAACCAGGCTTCAGTTTGAAAGTAACAATTTTAAAATATGTAGCTAATATACACAGCATCGCAAAGCATCCTTTATGAAACACAGGCTATCAAGTGTAACTACTACCTCTAAGCTAAACTATGCCAGTAGATAGGCTTTTGCCCTGAAAAATGTTACTACTCCTTTAAGTTCTGATGGAGTGATATGCAGTTAGCTTCATTTTAGAGACTAACTTGTGTGAAGTACCTGGCAATGAAAGAGGAGATAACAGAATCAATGAAGAACTACCATGACCTCTTCCAATTCGGGACAAGGGGCAGCTTGCTTTCCCAGAGCTCCTGTGGAGATGGTGACTTGCCCCTCCACATACCATCTTTACAAACATTTACTTTGTCTTAGGAGAGAGGAAGATGAGTGTTTTCCTCTTTGGTTTCCTAAAAATGAATTTGGAGGATCAATGGCTTTTTCATCTAAAATGGTCTTGGCTCAGATAGCAGCAGTTCCCTAAGGCTTGCACTGAAGTTGGGTACAGTTACAACTCACTTTTTTTTTTTTTTTTTGGTGGTCCTGGGGGTGGAACCCAGGGGCTTTCTACCTCCAGGCTATATTCCCAGACCTATTTTATACTTTATTTGGAAACAGGGTCTCACTAAGTTGCTGAGAGCCTTACTAAGTTGCTGAGGCTGGCTTTGAACCTGCGCGATCCTCCTGTCTCAGCCTCCCAAGCACGGGGATTACAAGCGTGCGCCACCACGCCCGGCTACAACTCACTATTTTAAGGATGACTTATTCTAGAAAAAAAAGCATTAAAGGGGGCCAGTGTAAAAGATCTAATTAATGTTTATTTTAGGAATTTAAGTACCAAGCAATGAGCTGTACATTACTGCACAAATATAATTATATTCTGACTATTCTGAAATAAAGATTATCCAAAAAAGATTATCTAGAAAATAAACATTTTGTTCATATGCTAATTGAAGATTCTTCTTCAGCTAGTCAAGGATGAGTAACAGGTATACTGAGTCCTTAGGGTGACCCACAGAGCTGACCTCTTCTGGCATTGGGCAGCCTTCTCTGTCTACCCCAGTATAGCATGCAGATAGTATAATTTTCTACAAGTGTCATTATAAAAATCTTTAAGGTACACTATAATATGTAATAGAAAAATTAGTTGGATAACAGTTCCTACTCTGTTAATACAAGTATAAACAGTAAATACATGTGATAGAAAAAAGTGTCACAGTGACAGTCCTTCACAGATGAGTACAAATTAAATTCTATCGATGTCAACCCAATTTGTACTCATCAGTGAAGGACTGTTTTGCAGTAACAATTTACCATTTGAGAACATATGAAATAATGAATATGTGTAAAAGTATGAATGAAGCATGGTTAACCTGGACACTCATTGTTAGGAGTTGGGGGGGAGTGAGAAGGTACCAAGCACAGTCTGAAGTATGCCGTTTTCAATATGATCAACATAAAATAAAAAAAGAAATAATAATTGAATATAACTTAGATAAACTCAGCCAGATGACTGTTTAAACCTTCAGGAAAAGGGTCATATAACTCTCCCTTAGTGGATCACCACGAAGGTGAATTCATACTCAAAAGATACGTTTAGATAGATCTGCAGCATTAGTATTGACCTGTGATTATAGATTTACTTTATTGTAATGCTAAAGTATCGCCAGAAGAGACCAGAGATGACAGAGAACAACTTCTCTTCATCCATACACCCACTCCATGTCAAGACTATGTCCTGATTCCATCCATTTACTCTCACTTGATTTGTGTATTTGGCCACCAAATAATAGCAAGACTTTTTGCAAAAGACTTAGGACAATGATTAGTAATAATTCATTAGGGAGAAAAATGAAAATCCCACCCTAAACAGGATAATTCAGTCAGGCTTCTTCCTTTAAGCAAAACTAGAATTTGCCTGTTTTTAATTAAAAGAATAGCTGGCTAATCCAATCCCCTTAATTTAAGATTAAAAGGAGCCACTTCAAAGAAGCTGAAACAGAAAGCATTTAGGTGTTCTTTTCAGTAGTTCCTGTCTTCAGTAAAAAAAAAATCTATAGCCATAAACATACAGAAGATTCTTTCCCATCACCAACCTTCAACTAACAAGACATCAAATTAATCTACAGAAGTCAGCACTGAATAGATTAAAAATATCTTACCTTTTTGAAACTTATCAAATCATCCAAAACATTCTAAATGACAATAGCTTTGCTTTCAAATTGCACATTAAAAAAAAAAAAAAAAAAACACTGGCCGGGCTTTGGTGGTGCATGCTTGTAATTCCAGCATTTGGAAGGCTGAGATGGGAGGATTGCGGTTCGTGGACAGCCTCAGCTACTACTTAGTGAGGTTCTTTTCAACTCAGTGAAACAAAATAAAGAATAAAAAATAGAGCTGGCAGTATAGCTCAGAGGTAGAATGCCTAGTGAAGCCCTTTGCAACTCAGTGAAACAAAATAAAGAATAAAAAATAGAGCTGGCGGTGCAGCTCAGAGGTAGAATGCCCCTGGGTTCCATCCCCAGTACCGCAAATGAATGAATGAAAGAAAGAAAGAAAGAAAGAAAGAAAGAAAGAAAGAAAGACAGACAGACAGACAACTGATGTAACCAACTTGTAAACTATGGGTGGTGGTGGTGGGGGGAGCCCAAGGATGACAAATCATGTAGCAATTTACTCTAGGATATTGCGTACACACACTACAGCCTGGCAAGACAAATGGACCAAGTTCTACTCCTCCTGTAATATGCTATCCCATGATATTCCTGATAATAAGAAAAGAAATAAGATCTAGAAAATCTAATCAGAAGGACCTGACTACCTCTTTTGAAGTTGGAAGGGAGTGGGATAGATGTGGTGTAAAATTCCTGATCGACTGTAAGGGTTTTGTAATGTCCCAAACTTCTAGGCATCTGTCAGAACTGAACCGACACTAGATATCCTTGTCCAGCTTCCTAAGAACCAAGTGGCCCCACGATGTCACAGCATAGAAGCCCCAGAACATAACTGGATTATCATTACTGAAATAAAGCTGAATCTGACAGTTAATGGACAAAAGGTAAAGCAAATACTTAACACTTACTTGAGTGAACATACTATGATTATGTTCTGCCATGAAATGACTGCTTAAAAACACCAGCATAGCCGGGCATGGTGGTGCACGCTCGTAATCCCTGCGTTTGGAAGGCTGAGACAGGAGGATCCTGCAGGTTCAAAGCTAGCCTCAGCTACTTAGTAAGGCTCTCATTAACTTAGTGAGACTCTGTTTCCAAATAAAATATAAAATAGGTCTGATAGTGTAGCTTGGAAGTAGAAGGCCTCTGGGTTCCATCCCCAATACCACCAATAAATAAATAAATAAATAAATAAATAAATAAATAAATAAATAAATAAATAAAACCAGCAGCATACAGTGTAAGAGTCAGAAGGCAATTGTAACATTTGAACAAGCAAGAATTCAAAATATACCACAATACTAGAAAGGTTTTGCAGATGCCCTTCACAAGCATCAAATGCGGAGCAGCTCAATGGAAACACTGAATGATCACTGACCAAGTCCATCATCTTGAGTCCCTCCAACAGTTTGCAGTTCCTATTCTTTAGCCTGTGGGCTTCATCAATGACCACACAACGCCATGGGATATTTCGCAGCTCTGGACAGTCAGTCAAAATCATCTCGAAAGTAGTGATGATGGCATGAAACTTGTAAGACCCCTTTATCACTCGACCCTAAAAAACAACTCAGAATTATTACTAAGCGCTAGTGATTACACCATTAACTTTGATGATGAATAAATAACATAAACTATATGTATTTTTTCCCTTTGAAAACACATTCTGTTTTCAAGTTATTTTAGAGGCTACAAGCTATTATGATAAAATGGAGTTTTAAAACTTTTCCTTTTTAAAAAAATTAGAAAATTGTTAGTAAAATTTCTGCCTCAATTTCCTTATAAATCACATGCAGTAAAGTGCCACTATATGTACCCAGTCTACTTATGCCCAATAGAATCTAGCAGATGAAAGGTCGAAGCGACTGGATGATAAAACTTTTAAAAATTTCTTTAATGTTTTATATTTTTGTAACTCATTGTATTCTTTAAATATTTCTTGAAACCACTAAAACATTTGAAAAAATTCAATTTTTTTCACGTATTTCCCAAATCTCAAGAGGGAAAAGAACTTATTTCCCAAATCTCAAGAGAAATATTTTTCTACTTTTATTTAACTGCATGTCAGATTTTATACTTAAAAGAACAAACATATATACATAGTAAACTCTTATTTCCAATGACAAGATAGACATCAATTTATTTATAACCTATACTTAAAAAACATTTTAGCACATATTATCCTTCTCTGTTATGTCATTTATAATGCCTCATTGTTACTAACATAAAATAATTGTGAGCAGATAATGAGAATTAAAAATGATATAAATTGCTATTAAGAACCAAACTATAAACCCCTACCCGTTGGTTTATTTGGATTTTTACAATGCCTAACAGTTTTCACTTATAGTAGTAGTACTGTAAAATATTATTTCTATTCACGTTTAATATTGGTTACTTTTTTTTGGTTTGGTTTTGTCTTAAACATAAAAAATAAAACTATCACATTAATATACTATGGATCAGTAGTCATCTAAGGTAAAAAATTTATTCCTTCTAATCAAATAATCAGAATGTCAAAGCTGTAAAAAATAAACAGTATTCACAGATATTGAGAATAAGAATACAAATTATATTAAAAAATCTCAGGTATATTTCCCAGTGTAATAAAATTGAAACCTTCCCCTCTAAGTCACTGAGACTTTGAACTTTCTACTCCTTAAAATACTGTAACAAGCAAAAGGGATAAGAACTGTGAAGTTTTACCTGGGGATCTTTGAAGTACATTTCATACAACTGAATGGTCCGACGACTAGCTTGACTCCCATGATACACAACCACGTTCAACTCTGTCCAGGTTCGGAACTCCCTTTCCCAGTTGGGTATTGTGGACAATGGGGCAATTACTAAAAAGGGGCCATGGATTCCTTTCAAATATATCTCATAGAGAAATGTAATGGACTGGATAGTTTTTCCCAAACCCATTTCATCTGCTAAAATGCAGTTTCGCCTTTGGGAGGGAAATGAAATAGAAAAGTTTAGTGAGTAAAGATATTAGATACCGCTATTTCTTCACAAAATATATATGCTATTTTACTGCCAAATGCATATCTACATGGCTTTACATGTTTTCTTAAATTCAACAAAATATATTTTCTAACAAAATTTTCTAATAAAAACTACTTCTCAATACGTGTCAGTCTCTATATTAGTATTTGTTGAATTTATTAAGCCTATTACCAAACCCCATTAAATATTATTTAAATTCTTTCTGATTACTATTTGCAATAACTATAAAGAAGAGAGCTACAGTCTCTTTAAAAAAGTAAAGACAAGCATGTTGTACATACATGTTGTACCAATTGAAAAGCAGCCAGTTTACTCCCTCCAACTGGTATTCCCTGAGTTTGTTATTGTTTTTATACTCCCTGGAACTCTCCGATTTCTTCCAGTCATCAGCAGGAGGTCGCTCCTGTTTCAAATATAGTAAATCCCATTAGTGGTTTCTCAAAGAACACACCACTCTGCTATTTTCAAATTAAATCCTGTACCCTGAGCCAATTCTTACCACACGCTCTGTTTCTGGCTCCCTGGACATGAGTTTCTCAAACTCTTCGATCTTGGCTTGATCTATGTCCTGCCTCAGCTCCCATGTGCTGTCTTCGTAAGGAAGTGAGCACCACTTCACCAGATAGTGAGTCACAGGCTGGATCAGGTTTAAATAAATCAGAATTGAATTCATTTGACCAAATATAATATATTATGGGAAAACATGTGCTTCACTTCATTTATCAATAGATACTACCTCAGGAAGACTGAATTAGCAAACATTTTAAAACTCTGAGAACTAAATAGTGGCCTCTAGTCTAAACAGAAAACAATATGACTGGGCATTGTCAGAACAAATTAATTCTTTATTTAAATTGTTGCTAATGTTCAAAAGCCAAAAAGTATACAGAAATAGTTGGTAATTAACAGAAAGCTCAATTTGAGCCTCGTTTTCATCTGTGTAAATCATACTTTAGGTGTATGACTCAGACTTATATGGTAAAGTCATCTTAGTGTACATGTTTACATAATTGGCTAGTTTCATAAAGAGTAGCAGACAAATTTATTAGGATATCTGCTTATAAAAAGTGAGGGCAAAATATTTTGATAATGAAGATCAGTAGGATTTCCTCTTTGTTTTTCTCTAGAAAATACTTAGATTTGTTGACCTTCATTTCAAGACCAAGGTACAATGATCTCATTATGATGTTAAAAATATTTGCTGAGCCATACAAATATGTTATGAAACAACATTTCTTTTAAAGTACAACTAAACAAAATTCAAAAAAAGTAAAAATAATGTTACAGATACAGTCCTTGAAGCATTATGGAATTTCACTATACAGAGTTCAGAGTAAAATGGGAGTTCTTTATAGACTTTTCCTAGATAAGCAAGATCTAAACACTTAAAATATAAAACTTAATTTACATGAAGCAGCCAGGAAAGATAAAAACTCATTGTAGGTGGGCATACTATTATCACAATACATGCCCAAAAGTCTCTTAAACTTGTCGTTATTCTTACTTTGTATCAAATGTCCTTTATAACCTCCTACAATTTACAAAGCGATACAAGAATGCCAAGAATGAGATCTCCTAAAGAAAGATAGTTCCTATTATACTCTGTGCACCTCATTAAATGAAGTTTTATCAGCTTCACTAAGGATTTCCAATGCTAAATAATATTAAACTCCATCATGCTATAAGGTTACTTGCAATTACATAAAGGAAGATTGTGCAACATGATAGATATATAGCAAAACCCATTGGGGTCTTTATTGATCATATTTTGGAATTTGTGAAAAATGACAATGCTGTTCAGAATGAAAACTGATTTAAAAAACTCTCAGACTAAACATAAAGCATATTTAGCACTACTATGAAGTTATAAAACTAATAATAAATCATTAAGTTTCAATCAAACTTAGACCAAGTATATCATGATCCAAGGTTCTGACCAGGCTCAGGTCCAAGTTTCCCTCATCTGTGTAAACATACAGCTACCTAAATCACCACAGTGTAATACAAATGCTCTCTGGTTACCTCTCCCCGGTCATCTGTGCTACGTGCAAAGTCCATTATCCGGTCAACTTCTACATAGTCTGGATTAAAAAGCTCATCCTCAATCTGCACGGTGGGGGGGGGGGGAGATGGGGTAGAGAGAAAGAGTTAAAATGTTTATTTCCTGAGGGGAAACAATATTTTGCTTTTTCTCCGGACAGTTAATATTTTGGGTCACAGAAATACAAAATTTGTATTTGGCAGATTCTATTCTATTAATTGAAATGCTATAATTTAGCAAAATCATTCCCCATGAGGAAATCAGACTTCTTAGACTTTGTTAACTGGGTCTTTTAATTACTGTGTGAAACCTTTTACTGTGAAAGAATGTTTAAGAATATTTTTAATGAAGTGTGAAATTACAATTCACTAATGAGCAATCCAAAAGGCTTATGACATGCAATGCATTTAGCATTCTTGAAACTACAGTTTGCAATAAAGAATCAGAACCATGCACAGTAAGTGTTACTAGAGTCTCATCACTATTTGAGTTGCCTGATTCTATATAATATCATTTACAAAATGTTATTCAAAAGCTATGAACACTGAAACCAACGGATTTCCTATTTTCACATCAATAGAGTTTATGATGTTTGGTAATCTTTACATCAACATTAGAACCTCATTTAGAATAACAGTCTTGTCATTGATCTTGAATGTTTGAATGATTTATTTGTACTAAATATAAAATTTTTGGGTAAAAGAATTTAGAACAAAAAATGAGGCCTAAATAATAGAACTATGTAACCAATATTTTAACAATATTTACTAACAGGAAGTAAATACTACTTGCTTATTCACAAAGTTATCTCATATAAATGAACAGAATATGGTTCAAAAGGAAGTTTCAGACAAAGCAATACTTTAAAAAATCCAGGGTCAGATAATTTTTCGGAACTGAGCCATAAAGTAAAAAGCACTACGTTTCTACAAATTAACTTAATAATACAGCTCTGTTAAAATACTTTGCAAAAGGAGCTGGGCGTGGTGGCACACACTTGTAATCACAGCATCTCTGAGACAGAAGGATCGTGGTTCATGGGACAGCCTCAGCTACTTAGTGATGCCCTTTGCAACTCACTGAGACCCTGTTTCAAAATAAGGAATAAAAAATAGGGCTGGGAGTGAGGCTCAGTGGTAAAATGCTCCTGGGTTCCATCCCCAGTACCACACAAAAAGAAAAGAAAAGGAAACAAAACAACAACAACAAAAACAACTTTGCAAAGGGCATAAGAAGAAGTCGCTTAGACACCATTCCTATCCTCTGAATTGCAGGTTGAAAAGATAAGCTGTCAGCCATAGTCTGTCAAGGAGAACAAACATTCTCTGGGCTATTGTGCCCCCTTGGATCCTTTGAACTGTGAATTATGAAACAAAAAGCAGAAAAACAAAATGTGCTTCAACTGCCTCAGGCTTTTGCACAGAGGCAAATAGTAAGGAAAAAATACACTGATATGTTGAGTTAATTTAAAATGTTAGGATACTAATTCATTTGTCAAAAGCTTCTAAAGTTAGATAAACAGAATGTATGTATTATTCATATACAACTGAGCTCTAAAATGTTCCATAAACAGGTTTGGATAATAAAGCTCTCTTTAAGACAACATGTTCTTAAACATAAGCTTTCATATTCAGTGCTGAATTTAACTTTTATTACATCTTTACCAATGATGTAAATAATCTATGCCATCATGCATGTGATAAAATTTCTAGTTGAAATGTTCTTTTTTTTTATTTTAATTTTTTTGGTGTGGGTTTGGAGATGGAACCCAGGAGCATTTGACCTCCGAGCTACACCCCCTGCCCTATTTTTTATTCTTTATTTTGAAACCAGGTCCCACTGAGTTGTGGAGGGCCTCACTAAGTAGCTGAGGCTGTCTGCAAACCGCGATCCTCCAGTCTCAGCCTCCCGAATGCTGGGATTACAAGTTGCGCCACCACACACGGCTTGAAATTTTCTTTTAAAATCGAGATTTTAGGTATAGTAGACTTACAAGGAATCCTAAGGAGCAACAAAGGATGTAAAATCCTAAAAAGGTGGAGCCAAATAATACTTAAAGCCATGACTATCAGGATAAAACCAATAGGGTATGTTGGGGTGGGGCTTAGGGAGAAAGAGGAGAGTTATTCTATGCTAATTCCCATTAGGACAGAACTTCTTAAGATTTCTAGTTGCCATTTTATCAGCAAGATAATGTTATCCAACCTGGTACAGGCGACTCACAGAAAGGGCAGGTTCAGACAGACAAGCTATATAGCTAGGGCCAGGCATAATTCCCTAAAGAGCATGTAACTACAGGAAACAGAGTCCACATAAATTTAATAAACATAGCCAGCATTTAAGGATGGAGGAATATACTTCTGCTTTTTTTTTCTCCTACATACAACCAGAAAAGGTCAGTACAACACATGGTATCTTTTTTTAGAAGGAAGCTAATGATTTCAACTTGCTCAATGTCACAAATATTCAACAGTACTTTCACAAAGAGGGATAAGAAAAATAGTATTTTCCTCATCTTCATATTCTCCTCATCTTCATATTCTCCAAGACATAAGAAATGAGTCATTCAAGTAACTCCACATCACTCATAGTGCAAACCATTGCACTGCCAAAAAGGCCATGTCCTCCCAGGCAGAGTGGGCGTGATACAGCTGTGGATCTGCTGGGAGAGAGCCCAGGTGTGTCCCCTGAAATTGTAAGGATTTTGTGACATCAAAATTACTAACTGTTCTTCTGGCCCAGGGAGGGATGGCAGTGCAAAGTAAGTTGCTAAACAGGTATTATTTTGCTTCAATTTTTCATGCTTCTTTACAGGTTACATTGAATTACCTCTTTTATGAGGATGGGGAACTAAAAAATCAGCAAGTCTTATCCTTCAATGTTAGAAGTTTTTCTTTCACATACTTGAGGTCACAAGGAAAACCAAACTGGTGATTGAAAGCCCAGAGACCCCAGTAAGCAGCTTTTGAAAGCATTTTCTTAAAAATATAATGACTAGTTGGGAGGAGGTAAACCAGCACTTCTTGTTAACACAGATGCTCTCTCCTGTCCTAGTTATTGTGTCTTTCCATAACTGAAAACTGAGGATAAAGAGCACAAGCAAAGACACTAACTTCTATACTAATTTTCACACTTGTGAAAATTAGTTTAGTGAACTCTGTGTGAGAGGCACTGACTTGAATAACAAAAAAAAAAATTTGCCATATACTTTCCCCAACAGATGTTACGCTTTTATATCCTAGAATTTTTACTTCATATTTACCAGAGTATTTAATCAGCTAAATCGCCATAGAACTTCTGCTTAATTTTTTTCACTATCTACTAACTGCATTTTCATTACAAGATTTTAGTCATACCATCACTGCTATTTCCACAAACTATCATAAGGACCAGTATCTTCTAGACTAAGCAACAGGAAGAATGAGAAATTTCCTGTTTACATTTTTTTTTAGCAATAACCAGCTAACAATATGCAAGTAACAGCACCAAAGAATTCAGTTTTTATTAATTTACTGAACTAAAATAAAAACTTGAGAAAATTTTAATAAAGCAAAAACTTTAGAAAATTAACCAGGTATTTCATACCTCTGAAAGGAATTTGTTCTGGCCCTGTTTTGCCTTAAATCGTTTAATCTTTTGCTGAATTCTCTTATCTTTTTCCAGATCTTCTACAGATGCCCACTGACAATGAAGATAAGAGCTGAAAAAATAAAATAATATCCTTGAAACATATAGAAAATAATTAATTCTTTTTTATATGTCCTTCATTATTCAAAAAATCAACTAAGCAGATAATTAACAAAATACCCTGGGTCAATTACTTACAGGGCTGCTGAGCAACATTTACTATAACCACTGTTTGAGAATGAGACAAAATCAAACATAGTACCTAAAATTTGCCTTCTGCCCCAAGCCTCCAGCCCTGTTACCAAGTACAAGTACACACACACACACACACACACACACACACACACACACACACGCACACACCAGAAAAAATAAAAATAGAAAAGAGCCTAACAAGCTGTTTTCATAAGTAAATGGATTATACTTTAGTGTAAAACAATGCACTACAGGGTGGCCTTAATTATAAATTTATGTTTTGAGCCTTTTACATTGAGAAATGAGTTTTAAAATTATTAAGTTAAAATTTTAAACTTAAAATAGCAATTTCTTGGAGGTAAAGAATGTCATATGCTCTTGACTTACACAAGGCCAATCATATCTGCCCCATAGTAAACTTGACCCAGTGCTTCTAGAGCAATCGAGAAGAAAGGACCACGATTTGCTCCCTGAACCCTGGGATGTTCCCCAATGTTTCTTCCTTGTTCTTGCTCCCCTAACCTGTGTTCTTCCTGGAGCCTAGAAGGATGCTACTGGTGAATCTTCATTCTAATGTGCACACTCACAGTAGGCAAGGCCCTTTCCCTTTGGGCTCCCATCCTTTGCTCTGGGCACATTTATACCTTCCCTAACTGAAACTTGACACTCAGCCTTCCTTTTGCTTCCTTGAGACTCCAAGCCACACAGCTAATGTTTTATGGTACCTCCTACATTTTTCTGTTTGATATTCCAATATGCTTTGTGTTATCATCCTCCCCTTGACCTGCAAAAACCTCCACTCTCTTATGTCTCTTTTTGGTGATGTAAAAAAAAAAAGTGATGTTTGAATATACACTTATATCAGAATCAAAGTATGACTACTTAAAAATAATGCAGCTACCCAAGTGTGATGGTATACACTTGTAATCTTAGTACTTGGGAGGTTGAGACAGGAGAGTTGTGGGTTCACAGCCAGCCTCAGCTACTTAGTGAGGCCCTCTGCACTTTAATGAGACCATGTCTCAAAATAAAAAATACAAGCCGGGTATGGTGGCACATGCTTGTAATCCCCGCACTTGGGAGGCTGAGACAAGAGGATTGCGCAGTTTTGAAGCCAACCTCAGCTCTTTAGTGAGGCTCTCACAACTTAGTGAGACCTGTTTCCAAATAAAATATAAAATAGGTCTGGGAGTATAGCCCAGAGGTAGAAAGCCCCTGTGTTCCACCCCCAGTACCAGAAAGAAAGAAAGAAAGAAAGAAAGAAAGAAAGAAAGAAAGAAAGAAAGAGAAAGAATACAGCTGGGCATATAGCTCAGAGGCAGAATGCTGCTGGGTTAAATTCCCAGTAACACACACACACAAAAAGAAAGACAGAAAAGAAAAAAAAATACAGCCATCATAATCTTAAAATGGTTATTAATATGAAAAATTCTTGTGATGTTAAGTACTATACAGTTGATATTTATGCAATGTCTAATATGCATTTTCAAATATAGGACTAATTTAGTCTTATAATTGGCTAAAAAAGAAAAGGATTTTAAGTACATGTGCCATATATAGATATGGATTAATATAAACCATGTACATATACACATATAGCAAAATCTCTGAAATGCATTGGAAATGATCATAACTGCATTGTAAGATTGAGTATTTTGTATTTTCACATTTTATGGTCGAAATGTTCAATAAATAGTAAATATCACAATCAGAAACAAATATCATAAGAATAACTGTCTCCTAGTTATCTGATAGAAAAGGCACTTGTGCAGTCAGTATTCTTGGACCTGAGGTGGACATAGGTACTGTTGAAAGTAGGTCTAACCTTACTCTCCTGTATGTAACTGGGCTGAAACTTCTATACTTGGATGACAATACACTCTGGAGGTATAATCAGTAAGAATAGGAAGGAAAAGAAACAGGCCAAAGGTTGGCTTCTATGTCTAAGAACAGAATTAAGGCAAATCAGATGAAAATCTTACTGATAGACCAGCTAGGACCCCAATTAAAAAAATGTTATGAAGGAGTAAACAGTATGAAAAATATTATAAAGTCAATAAGAAACAATCCAAAGTAAGCCTACAAAAAATAGCTTATGATCACTTTGGAAAACAAAATTCATTTGAAAATAACTTTTCTTTATGAAAGCAGTTTATATGTTAATAAAGATAGTAGATGTTAATAAAGATAGTAGATTCCCCCCCCCAAAAAAAGGGGGGGGAAGGCAGTTTGTAATCCCAGTACTTGGGAGGCCGAGACAGGAGGATCAAAGGTCAAAGCCAGCCTCATCTACTTAATGAGGCCCTCTGCAACTTAGTGAGATCCTGTTTCAAAAAAAAAAAAAAAAAAAAATAGGGCTCAGAGTGTATGTAGCTCAGAGGTAGAATGCCTCTGGGTTCATTTAATCCCCAGTACCATAAAAAAAAAAAAAAAGGAAATAAAGATGAATCCCTCTCTGCATAGTTCTAAATAAAGTAGTAGCATACATTTTTTTTGCCCATATTAAAAAGATAATACTTTGAGGGCTGGGGAAGTGGCTCAGTGGTGGAGTATTTGCCTATACACACAAGGCCATGTATTCAATTTCTAGTATGCTAACAAAACAAAACAAAACAAAAGAGCAACATGACCAAATTTACTCCAGGAATGCAAGGCTAGTTCAGTGTTAGGGACTACATTTAAAAAGAAAAAAAAAAAAAAAAAGACAAAATACTAATATATCTAAGGAGGGGGAAATAAACCCCACGCAATTATCCCTACTGATGCTGAAGCACACAGAGAAATTTAGCACTCATAAAGGACTTTTAAAACTCAGGAAAACAGGAATTTATAGTTACTTCATAAAATAATTAAATGTTGAGACTTTAGTATTAAATGGAGAAAACAAAGATTTTTCCACAAAGATAAAAAACAAGCATAGATACCCACTGTCTCTACTATTACTTCATTTTGTATCTGAGGTATTAGCCAATAACATTAAGAAAGTTAAAACCATAAGAGACATAGTAACTGAAAAATAATAAATAAAACTATATCTACAGATTAAATAATCATGTACCTGGAAAAGTCTAGAGAATCAATCAGAAAACCAATTCAAACAAATAAAAGTTTAATAATATGGCAGGATATAAAATTGACATACAAGCCAGTCCTGGTGGTGCACACTTGTAATCCCAGCATTTGAGAGGCTGAGACTGGAGGATCACGGTTCTGCAACTCAGTGAGACTCTGTTTCAAAATAAAGAATAAAAAATAGGGCAGGGGGTGTAGCTCGGAGGTCGAATGCCCCTGGATTCCACCCCCCCCAAAAAAAATATATCTGACATACAGAAGTCAATAGATAACTTTCATTCACAGCTCTTTCTTCTTTATATAATGAAAATAAATTTTTGAGAAAAACTTTTATAATAACAAAAATAAAATGGCAATAAATTTAATTAAAACTGTACAAAATTTACATAAAGAAATATTTAAAACACTCTATAAAGACATGGAAATAGAGCTGAACCAACTGAAAAGACAACTTTGCTTTTATATAACTCAACATCCTAAACTATCATTTTCTAACTTTAGTACAATGTAAATAAAAATAAACACAAGCACTTTTAGTGAGCTTGAAAAGTTAATACAAAACCTCTGACATAAAACATGCAAGAATGTATAGGAAAACATTAAAAGGAGAAGCTACTAGGGGAAACTAGATCTACCAGATTATAAAATACATTATAAAGCCTCTAAGTCTTTAAATGTGGTACTGGCTCATGAACACACAAACAGATCATAAATCCAAATAAATATAAAACTTCAGTACACGGCGAAGGCTGCCTCTCAAATCACTGTGACAAAGAAGGACTTTTTTTTTTTTTTTTTTTTTTTTTTTTGGTGGTACTTGGATTCCTGAAAACTCTTCTACCTCCAGGCTACACTCCCAGACCTATTTTTTAATATTTTTATTTGGAAACAGCGTCTCTTAAGTCATTAAGGCTGGCTTCGAACTTGCGCGATCCTCCTGTCTTGGCCTCCCAAGCGTGAGGATTACAAGCATGCGCCACCATGCCCGGTAAAAAAGGACTTTTAAATACCATTTCTAGAAAAATATAATCACATGCTACATAAAGACATTTTGGTGAATAACAAACCAGATATAAGACAATAGTCGCATTAGATTATAATGAAGCTAAAATTTTCTATCATTTGGTGATGTTGTAGCTATTTTAATGTCACAACATAACGTATTTACTAATACTTGTGGCAATGTCAATATAAACAAACTTACTGCACTGCCAGTCACACAAAAGTACAATTATGTACAGTACCTAATACTTCTTAGTAATAATGAATGACTACATCACTGGCTTATGTATTTATTTAGTAGACTATCCTTTTATTATTATTTTAGGCTGACCTTCTGATAAAAAGTTTACTGTAAAGTAGTCTGCCATGTTATACCAGTACAGCCTCATCTACCTCATTTCTATGGTGTCCTTTGATTGCATCAAAAGGCCACATTGAGTGATTGATCTATACCATCTTGGCCTGTGTAAGTGTGCACTGTGATGTTCACACAATAAGGAAATTAATTAATGATGTGTTTTTCAGAATGTGTCCCTATAGTTAAGTGATGCATGGCTGTATTAGGAAAAGGATAAAATTAGATCCATGTTTTATACCATACATAAAAATAAAGACCAAATGAATTACACACTGAAAAAAAGAAAATGAAACCATTCAATTCCCATAGGAAAATATGAGCCAATTCTTCAACAGAGAAGGGATTTCTAGCTATGACTCAAAAGCTAGATCCAATAAGACAAAAAAGAAATCTAACCAAATAGTTTAAAATATATAATGCAACGAACACTATAAATCAAGTCAGAAGACAACTGAAACAGAAAAGATAGGTGCAGCTACAACCTAGATTAAGAACTGTCAAAATACAATGTAGGCCAGGCGTGGTGGCGCACGCGTGTAATCCCCGCACTTGGGAGGCGGAGACAGGAGGATCGCGCAGGTTCGAAGCCAGCCGCGCGCGCTGGCTTAGGAGACCCTGTTTCCAAATAAAAATGTAAAAATAGGTCTGGGAGTGTAGCCCGGAGGTAGAAGGGCTTCCAGGAACCCCAGTACCACCAAAAAAAAAAAAAAAAAAAAAAATGCAAACAATGCTTAAAATTTGAAAGGATTATAGAAAAATGAAAAAAACATAAACAGTGATAAGACATAAGTGTGTCCCTTAAACTTATGAAAAGATATTCTTAAAACCTCACTGAAATACAAGTTCTCACAAAAACTAATAAGACAACATATTATGTTTGGAAGGTTATGAGGAAATAGATGTTCCCATACCCTGTTGACACAGAGAGTTTGGCAGTATCTTTTAAAATCATATTTATGTTGGCTTTATGATCTAGCAATCCCAGTTCTAGGAATCTGCTGAGGCTATGCCCTCAACAATTGGAAAACACATATAGGTATGCATGAGACTACAAACTGCGACATTATTTATACTTATAAAACACCAGAAACCATTTGCATGCTCATGTACACAGGAGATTGGTTGAACAGCTGTGGTTCAGGCATGCAATAGAGTGCTATGCACTTGTAACAAAGAATGAGGACATCTCTATGAACTGATATAGAGTGATTTCCAGAATACAGTGTTGTAAAAAAAAAAAAAAAAAGCAAAGACCAAAAATTAATGGCATACAATTTCTTTATAAGAGAAAATTTTATATCTCTGCATATTCATGCCAAAATTATAAAGGATAAAAGTGGTATGAATAAGGAGAGAGTATGAATGAGGTGGAAAGGAAGGGAAGATGATGGTGCTTCTCTGAGTAACCATGTATATACCTCTATTTTTTGTTTTGTTTTGTTTTTCGGTGCTAGGGATAGAACCATGGGCTTTACACATGCTAGATAAACACTACACTGGGCTAAATCCCCAGTCCCCAGTTCTGACTTTTGAACCACGGTAATATTTTCACAAACTTGAATAAAAGAAAGAAAAATCAACAAAGGGGCTGGCTAAGATGGAATACAAACAGAGAGTAATGAATCAAACTGTGTGTTACATAAATTATAAATATGGGTGGGAGTAGGAGGGGGAAACCAACCTAAAAATCTAAGGAGATTCTGAACAAAAGTATTTAGCCTCTATGCTCCCAAACTAAAGACCAAAAACTCTAAAGAAATACAAGCTTCTTTTTCCTAGGAATATGGGTTACTAAGTAATTCTGAAACCATTTCCTGTATATTGCAGAGCTAACAAGAAATATCTTCTATATAGTAATAGCCAAGTTTCTTACAATTGAAAAAGAGAATTACTAATACTGAAAAGAGAAGGAATAGAATAAGCCAGTCTGTGTTGATGCTGGAATAGAAACAGAAGTATCAACTACAGGCATTGTTTTTGTTGGTAGGGAGATGAGTCACAGATGAAGATGATCTGAGTTGTAGATGTGTGCAGTCTTAGCCCTGTCCACTGAGAAGGATTAGGAGCAATGGGTCCTCAGCAGTAAGGAGCTCCTGCAGCCTGAATCCCCCTCTCCAAAATGCCTCCCAACTACACATACTAAATCTCTTTGGAGAAGTAACTCCAGAACTGAAATGGAAATGCCATAGGGTGAGCCTGAACATCCTCTGGTATCTGTGCTCAAAGACAGATACAGATGGGGACAAAAAAAGGACAAAGGAGCACCTTAAAGGACTCCCACGGGCAAGATGTGAGCAAAGGAAGTAACACCATGACAGTACAGAAGTATATAACCCACTGGCTATGCTGAGAATCCACAAATCTACACAACGAGGAATCAGCAAACAAACAAGAGAGTAAAGCTCTTCCTTACAGTAGAAACCCAACTAATACATTTAGAATAAATGATAGAATTATTAAATCAACACTTAGCAATCAGTATTTATTTATTTGAGTAAATATTTGAGAATATTTAATATTCTCAAAGTATCTTTCCAGAAGATTCACATTTATTACAAAAAGGAAAACAGGAATTCTACTGTTTTTGTAATTTTTCTATAAATCTAAAATTATTTAAAAAATAGATTAGCAAAGGCTGTTCATTTCATAGAAATTTTAATTTCCTAACAACACCAAACAGGAAAGCTCACTTTTCGAAGTCCCTGTACTTTATCTCAAACTATTGACAAGAAGAACGAGTTTCTCTTGGCCTGGCAGTGTAACCTGATCAGGAATGCTGCATCTTTCTCTGGAGTTATGTACAGGCTCAAAGGGATGGCAGCACCTCAGGCCCTAGTGCTATACAGTGATGTGGACAACTGACAGCTAGCATCAATTTTCAGAAACTGATATTCAGATTTTCTTGTTTTCTTTTGCTCTGCTCCCTGGTTTACTTCCTCCTTACCTATCCTGACCACTCTCCATAAGGACACAGCACAGGAAATCATGCATAATTTCCCCAAGTGTAAGCTCATCAAGCTCTAGGAACACAATGATAACAACAGCTACAATTTTGGGGCATTTTTTCTTGTCAGACAGCATGTCACTGAACTATCATAATAAAACTGACAGAGACATCTTCGTCTTTTTTCTTGGTTAAAGGTTTTGCTGACAACTACTTCCGAAGTGCCTTTGTTTATAACACTGTGCCAAATGCAGCAAAGGAGGATGGAAAAGCCTAGCCTGGATGCTTTCATTACCTAGGGTGGGGTCAACTTTCTCAAACTGTTTCCATAATACCTCACAAAATCCTCTCTTTTTATTTTTGTAGTATAGGAGATTCAACCCAGAGGCATTCTACCTCCAAACTATATACCCAGCCTTTTTTTCATTTTGTTTTGAAACAGGGTCTTGCTAGGTTGCTGAGAGTCTCACTAAGTTACTGAGGCCAGACTCAGCCTCCCAAGTACTCAAATTACTAACATGTACCACCATGTCCAGCTACAAAAATCTCTTTTAAAAACTCGACGATTTATTAGTATGGTGCTTTTGTTTTCTGTCTTAAATGTTTATATTGTCAAAGAACATTTTTGTCCTATGTTCTCAGTCTTCTACTGACCCTCAGCACCAAGTGGGCTTTTATCACAATGCACGTGGACCACATACACTGTCTATGCATATGAAACAGAATCCATAAGGAGAACATACTGTTTTCCCACTTAGATATTTAAAAGTTATACAATTCAAGTCCACTAAACAAATATTAGGAACAAAACCAGGTAAAAACATAATTCACTGCATTTTAAAGACTAGGTATTAATGATTTTCTAGAGCCTTCATCTGATAACAGACTTCTTGTCTCAAGTACCCGGCATTCCATGCACACAGATGAAGGGGAAGAGTAAAATTTATTTTTGGAGGCTAGGCAATTACTACTCTACTTTTTCCCTATTGTTATTACATATTTTTCATAAAATATCAAAATACAAAAGTTAGTAGAAAATGACTTCCAAGATTCTAAACACCACGGTTTCTTAACTCACAAATTTTTAAAGAAGTTTAGTATTATAAAAATATACCCCCCTTAAAAAAAAAAATCACAAGTTACTTACAAGTTTTTGTATTTCACATAAAATTCCTCAACTTCTACCTCCTCTCCAGATTCCTTCTGCAACAAAAGAAAATTTCAGGCTTAAAACCATGTACTCGACTATTTCAATCAAAAGTAATATTTTCTCCCATGTGAGCACAAAATGGCCTGAGAAGTGCAGCCAGGACCTCTGTGGAAAGATGCGCACATTGTGAGCCAACTGTAGGAGGCCTGGGCACGAAGACTGATGCCTGGGCCCAAGCACTTGAGTTGACGTGCCTGGGCTTCTAAGACATGAATCATTTTAACTCCTCCCTAACCACATGCAGCTTCATTCACAACAACCTGACCCCAAAGCTGGCTTCCTGCCAAACCCACAGTGTTAGGGAGACGCCAAGTGTACCATTTTCTCAGGCAGCAGCCAATTAGCAACTGCTCTCCTGAATGCCATATGTATTATTTTTGGCTGCCTCATGGCAACTTTACATTGTGGGTTTTGTAATGTTTTAAAATATTTAAAAGACATTTATTTCTCCATATAGTTAATAACTCTAAACATGAAACCATATAAAACTAAACCTTGTTCTTATGCTATAATTTCAGTGCATCACTATTCATAGTTCTAGTTTTACTCAATGGTACAATTAAGTCTCTCAGACAAGATGTCTCACATACATAGCAGCCAAATAAAATTAACACTCCAAATACTACATTTAGGTAAGGTTACAATTTGTGATATTTGTCAGCCAAATCAAGAGTTTTCGGTAAGATTATCTATAACATCTCCCTTGATCCAACCTGCTCTCATGTACGCAGAGGGTAAAGTTTATATGGTATTTTAGACATTGCTCTTTTTTCCCTTTTGCCTTTAGAATTCTAAAAAGTCATAATATGTAATTTTCTTCCAGAACATTTGATGAAATAAAGCAGGGATGTAAGAAATTAACATTCCTTACAGATGTTTCAGGATTACTTTTACACTCATACAAGAGGACCCACACAACTGTCTTGAGGGTCATACACGAAGGCTTCATAGATGCCTGGAAGAAAATTAAGGCAAGTAGGAACATGGCAGAGGAAAAAAAAAAAAAGGGCAAAGTCTTCTCCTGGATAACAGATTAGCACAAAACTGTTCAAAGGCACTACTAGTTTCCTCAATCTATAATTTTCAAACTATGGTAGAAGATTGTGAACTTAGCTTTGAGACTTTTACCTGTATCAGTTAAACATGACTTTTAAATAGTTTTTCACCTGTCTAGAGATCATCAATAAGAAGGCTGGGTAGTCAAGAGTATGGATAATACCTTACTGATACCTGGTTATGCCCTGATGAGTCTTTAAAAATATCATAACTATAAAGCAGTTTTTTGTTTTTTTGGTGGTACTAGGGTTCCTGGAAACCCTTCTACCTCTGGGCTACATTCCCAGACACCTATTTTTTTATATTTTTATTTGGATAGTGTCTCTTAAGCCAGCGAGGCTGGCTTCGAACCTGTGCAATCCTCCTGTCTCCGCCTCCCAAGTGAGGGGATTACAAACGTGTGCCACCATGCCTGGCCCTATAAAGCAGTTTTTTAAACAAATATATTCAGGATACCACCCATCTTACATAATTATTAATTATCCAAAATGAAAAGAAGTGACTGCTGGGTACTTTCAAGAGCCCACCATATCACCCTGGAATTAATTTATAGACAAATTCCAGTTAGTTAATTCAATGACAATCAACCCAGGATCTATTTCACTTTTTTCCAGCCCTAATACTCCATATTTTACTCCCTTTTGAAGATTATATATATACATATGTGTGTGTGTGTGTGTGTGTGTGTGTGTGTGTGTGTAAAAGCTTCCAGTAGAAACACAAGGGTAAGATAGTAGTATGAACAGGGAAAATGGTCTTATCATTAAGATTTAAACCTAGAATGGAACTCACATAGTTGAGCTTTACTTCTTCCATACTAACTCCATTTCTTTCAAAACAGTGTTTCAAAATTACATGTCTTTTAGATAGTAATAAGCTAAGATTTATCATTTATGCTTCTTTGTTTCTTTCTGATTTTTTCATCTATACTGTCCTTTCCATCTGATTCTATATGGTCTCACTATCACTTAATTCTGATTGGGCACCAAAACTCAAAAAATTGAGTTTTAAGAGTTAGTACCTGTTAATGTCTACTATCTATTAATGGATTTGTATTTCCCTTTAAGAAATACTAGTACAAGAGAAGCGGTTCAATGAGCTCTACTTCTCTTCCTTACTTTAAATCCCAAGACATATGGTACCTTCTAGAGGAATTCCCCCCTCTTTTCCTCCATCCTCAAATTCACCAAATCAAGAAAGTGTGATACTCTCATATACAGTTATAGTAGTTTTTAATGTTCCATGATAAGATAAACCAGGGTTGGATCTTAAACAGTAGAAACAGCTTTCATTTTGTCTCAATTCTATTTACAGATAGCTCTGACTATCTGTAAATAGTCAGTTCCCCCAACTCTCATTAATATCCATGTTTTTGGGGGGAGGGTGTCATGATCAGCTATTCCTTCAGAAAGATACCTAGCAAGAAAGTCTAGAGATGTTAGAAGGAAGTGATGACGTTCTGACAGCATTACCTGGAGATGGTACAGAAATGTCCCAAGGCATGTATCTTCTGGAAGTCCACAAATATAATACTCTGTTTTCTTTTATCACAAAGATAACCACCTTCATGTCCTTACAGCTCTAAGTAGAACTGTCTTTCACTTTTTTTCTCATATAAATATGACCATGCTGACCTCTTTTGCTTTGATAGTATAACAAGTGTGTGAATTCATGGGCCCTGGGGAACCTCATTTCAACTTTTCACTTAAATGGCAGTCACTCTGACCATCCTCCAAAGCCCCATACCACCATTTTCAGAAGCCATTCTAAATAATGTGCACATCCAGTAAATAACAGAACACTAGTTTTGTGCACGTGCACATACATACACAGCACTAAAATTTATTTCTTGCACAGCTACAACTAAACTTTGAGAGTACTCTAATTTCATGTGTTCAATAGGATATATCTAAGAAATGTGTCTGGTCTTTAAAAATCTTTATTATTTAATTTAATATGAAATTTTAAAGTTTCGGCCATATTAAGCCATATTTGTTTACATGATCCAGAACCTGTATTCAGGCAATAAATTGACTTCTCCAGCCATGTGGATTTGAAATAGCCACTCAGCCAGATGATAATCCTGTAGCCTGAAAATAAGGATGACTTTTTCTAAGCATTCTATTACTAACCTAAATAATCACACTGGGTAAACAAAGCTGAGCTACAGTGCAAAAAGGGGAATGTTTTGTTAAATAATGCACAAAAGAATGAAAAAGTACCTCAACAAAAGTAATACTAAAGTGTGGATATGAATCCATTCCTACTTCTGGCCCAACCTACTGTATATGTTAATAGAAATACCAAACCACTGCTTGCTTAATTAGGACATAATAATGAATGAGAGTAAGAGTTTTGGCTTCATTTTATATTCTATTCTTTTTTTTTAATTGCTAGGTTCAATTAAGAAGAATTAAGACAAGTACTCTAAAACCTAAAATAGTTTATTAAAATTAAATATATCAGATGGGTAACTAAAAAAATAAAATGTTTAAGCTAATATAATCAAAATTTGTCTTATTTTTGACCTCTGATCCAAAAAGAGATTTGAATTATTCTCCAAAGATAGATGGCTCAGAGCAGAGAGGGCTATGATTAAATATAGAAAACAAAAGAATTAGCTTCTTATAAAGTTATCCACCTCAAAATTCAAACACAAGTACCAACTATGGCCCTTCCACCAGGTGTCACACACATTAACTTGGGTTTAAAACAACACATAAGCTGGGCGTGGTGGCGCACGCTTGTAATCCCAGCACTTGGGAGGCTGAGACGGGAGGATCACACAGGTTCAAAGCCAGCCTCAGCTTCTTAGTGAGGCTCTCAGCAACGAAGTCAGACCCTGTTTCCAAATAAAACACAAAATAGGTCTGAGAGTATAGCTAGGAGGTAGAAAGCCCTGGGGTTCCACCCCCAGTACCACAAAAAAGTAATAATAAAAAAAATAAAATTAAACAACACATAATAAGCTGGGCATGATGGCACATGTTTGAAATCCCAGTGTTTGGTTGGGACCCTGAGACAGGAAGATCACAGGTTCAAGGACAGTCTCAGTAAGTAGTGAGAATCAACAACCTAGTGAGATCCTGTTTCCAAATAAAAATTAAATAGAGCTGGGAGTGTAGCTCAGAGGCAGAATGCCTCTGGTTTCAATCCCCAGTGCCACACACACAAAACAGAACAACACATACACCACTGAGTCATACCTACTGAACTTGAGGGACTGAATTAAGGAGGATCTGCTAGGGGTTTTGTTATATTGCACAACTCCACTGTAATAGATCATTCTTTTTCGGCTACAGGTTTAGCAATGAGGTTGACTGACTTTGAAAACCAGTGCCCCCACAATGTGTTAGCACCCTACAGGATAAGCTCTAAGAGCTCATAGCCAGTTTTTGCAGTGCAGCTGAGAGAAAAGACACCTACTCATAACCATTATTAAATTATTCATGGTAATAGGAAACAGACCAGCAGGCATAGCTAGAATCCTCAGAAAAATCTCAAATTTCCTTTTTGTTTCTATTTGTGACATTTCCTCCTGTGTTTTTAAAGCTGACAACTAAATAGCCATTTTAAGAACATTAAATTTGAGTTTTAAGAGTTAGTACCTGTTAATGTCTACTATCTATTAATGGATTTGTATTTCCCTTTAAGAAATACTAGTACAAGAGAAGCGGTTCAATGAGCTCTACTTCTCTTCCTTACTTTAAATCCCAAGACATATGGTACCTTCTAGAGGAATTCCCCCCTCTTTTCCTCCATCCTCAAATTCACCAAATCAAGAAAGTGTGATACTATCATATACAGTTATAGTAGTTTTTAATGTTCCATGATAAGATAAACCAGGCCATTGGTAAATAGTAACAAGCTCTGTTTCTAAACTATGTGTACATGTTTTTCAAGGGTGGCTCAAGGGGGGAAAAAAAGGCCCTAACATGGGCAAGACAAAGAAAAATAGCAGTGTCCTACATAATGCATAGTGTAAGCATCTCTGAATAAAAAAGCTAATAGTAATTTGCATCCCCCAAACTTGTGAGTATGCCCACTGAAGCACTATCAATTGAATAAAAATTAGTATATCCCATCCAAACACAACAGGCTACTCAAGTCACTTCATTTTAGTGAAGGGTATTATTCCTTAAAGCATGTCAAGTATTTCAATTTCACCATACACCTACAATTTACAAATTAACAGTTCTTAAGTCATTAGCAGAATAAAAATGCAACCTTTCTAATGAGTTAAACAGTGCTAACTCCCGTTTTAACAGGTGGGAAATTTGGCTGAGATTTTTCATTTAATTCATCAGGGCAAAATAACCCGTATTTCAAGAGTCACCAGATAGCCATCTATACACCCTGCCTCTGGAGTCAATTTGATAATATCTTGATATATTGCTCCTCATTATTTTCATATGAACTGAAGGTATATAAGCTGCTAATAAAAATCCATACCCTGAATCATAAAACACAAACAGGAGTGAAATGAAGGTATAGAAATTTACTGTGGGTGCAGTGACAGCTTCAAAGACTTTTTGGGGGACAGTCCTGGGGGGTGGAACCCAGGGGCATTCTACCTCTGAGCTACAATCCCAGTCCTATATTTTAGTTTCTTATTTTTTGAAACAGGGTTTCACTGAGTTGTGAAGAGCCTCGCTAAGTAGCTGAGGCTATCCGTGAACCATGATCTTCCTGACTCTGCCTCTCGAATCCCAGAGTGAGCCACCACACCCGACTTTCAAGGACCTCTTGATAGAAGTATTTGAAGAGCAAAAGTTTTCTATTTGATAAACCTGGAATCTCATCTCACTCTAAGTCCCATAATTACTCCATTATTCATCTCTCTCACTGCGAAGTTACACTCTGTATACATTTTACTAAAAAGAAACCACATTTAATTCACATGTCAATAAATGAAGCTATACTTCCATCAGTCATGAAAGCAAATGAAAAGAAAGAACTGTGGGCCTGACCAAGTCAAGCTGAGGGACAGGCACTCATATCCAAAGGAGACCACTTTTTAAGACACAGAAAATTGCATGTTCAAATATGTAAATACACCTGGATGTCTAAGTAATTATTCAAAGCAAGTAAGCATTTTCCCAAACAGAGCCAGAAGAGGGACAATTGGGATGAAACAGGGAATTTATAGCAGTGAAACAAATACAGTGTCCCTGGAATTCTTCCCTAAGCATCATATACAAGTCCCTCAAAGACAAGGCAATCTAGCTAATAACAGGTACTCAGGTTTGCAGAACAACATGAGCTCTGTGTAACTTTGGAAAATAAACGTACTTCTTCAAAAATTACATTGGAATCAGCCCTGTATTTCATCTCTACACTGGAAATAAAGACATATTTTAAATTTTGTTATTCAATTGTACAGAAAAAATAAAATGTATAAAACATCTACTTATAAAATATAAAGCAAACTTCTATCCCACCATCGGGGTGGTATGGGGCAAGGTACTTTCTAAAGAGTGTTAAGTGATAAATACATGAGCATGATTTTTATGAGTAATTCTTATAAAAAAGACAGTTGTGACTCTGAGTATCCTATACATTTTTTCTCTGGCTGGTGTAATAAATCTTGATATATTTTAATTTCACTGCATAAAACATTTCAATATTATTTGGAGTTAAATATCCCAATTACTTACATTGTGCTAGGAAATCAAACAGGATAAGTAATATCACTAGTTTCATTTTATAATAGTGGAATCTTAAAAGAATATTACAAAACAATTGTGGAAGAGTTGTGTGCACACCAGATTGTGATGGTTCCAAGTGGTGCTTACCTGCTTCTTCACTGAACGACTACTCATGATTTTCTCTACCACTGGGCCTTCTGCATCAACAGATTCCTAAGAAATAAAGAAGTATGAATCAATCCAAATAGAAAATATTTCATCCCATGCTGCAAATGCAAGAAATCATTCCTCTTTGCCACAATCCCCATACCTTTAAGCCACTGGGTATAGTCATGAGTGGAAAATATGACTGAAAAGAAAAAAATTTTCTTTCTACAGAAAGGCGAAAGGAAGAATTGTGCTTATTACTTCATGATTATGTGGTTTAATTACGTAGACTAGCATGGGTTCTTTGAGCCAGAGAGCATTCAGAAACTCTAGCTGCCAGGAGAAAATAATTTCTGCATGATAGCAGTAAAAAAAAAATATAACTTTGCTTCATCTATACCCATGGGGTAAATATACTCATCATTCTGTTATTGCAGGCAGCTTTTATCTGTGGAGGTCACATAAAATGTTATACAACAACTTAACACAGAACAAATTACCAAATAAAACACAAAACTGCATTTAATACACTTCTCAATGCCATAACAGTTTGTTAACTAAAATACAGTAATAGTAAGAAAAGAATGCTATTTTTATAATTTTAAAATAATCAATCCGACATTATTATCCATATTTTATACAAACTATTTTATCCATCATTTACATTGCATAGAGAACAAAGTGTGCCCTGCTGGGTACTACAGGGCAGTAATTTCATAAAGGTCTTCTAATGGTGCTGAACAGCAGAAATCCCAGAAACCAAAGCAGTGAATTCTCAGAGGTAAATTTAGCCACCTTGTATTTTAGCTCTGATTCTTCCTCAGCAGAGACCATTAATTGTCCAAAATTATGTCAAATTACATATCACAGGCTTGTATAAAAATAAATTTCAGTGAACAGAAAAATTTTAAAGATACTGCTAAGCTGGGTGTGGTAGAGCACACTTGTAACCCCAGCATTTGGGAGGCTGAGACTGGAGGATCACAGTTCAAAGACAGCCTCAGCTACTTAGTGAGGCCCTTTGCAACTCAGTGAGACCCTGTTTCAAAATAAAGAATAAGCAGGGCGTGGTGGTGCACGCTTGTAATCCCAGCATTTGGGAGGCTGAGACTGGAGGATCGTGGTTCGCGGAAGACCTCAGCTACTTAGGGAGGCCTCCACAACTCAGTGAGACCCTCTTTCAAAATAAAGAATAAAAAATTGGGCAGGGGGTGTAGCTCAGAGGTCAAATGCCTCTGGGATCCATCCCCAGACCTGCCGGAAAAAAAAAGGGGGGGTGGGGGAGAGAATAAAAAAGGGCTGGGGGTATAGAGCTTGAATGCCCCTGGGTTTCCATTCCCTGTGCAGCAAAATAAATAAATAAATAAATAAACAAACAAACAAATATTAAAAATAAAATAAATAAAAGATATTGCTAAACAACTAATTCCCCATAGCAAATTAGATGTATGTTGTCCTGCTCAAAGTCCAACGCTACTACTGAACTCCTTACATATTTCAGCTATATAACGTCCAGTCCACCTTTCAAAACACTCCTGTGAACCACAGAAACCTGTCTGCTCACCTGCTGCTCAGACTGTGAAGTATTGGAGGGGGAGTCTCTCCCTACAACATCTGCATCATCCGCCTCCTCATCAGAAATCTTGAACTCCAAGTCTTCAGTGTATCGTTTCCTCTTCACCTGCCTGCTGGACCGCCTCTTCTAAAATAAAACCCAACAAAGAAAAATTTAAAAAGCATCACCAAAGCTCTTTAACAGGGAACAGAATGGTAAAATTGATATACATATATAGTCTTAAAAGAAAGGCTCACAACTTAATCCTGTAAATCAAATGAAAAGATCATCGTGCCAACAACTATAAGGAAATTGGGGTGAAATTAAGAGTCCTGGGACAGCTGTCACTCTGCCCATCCCAAGCTACATGTCCTTTAACAGGAAAAAGGAAGTTACCAGAAAATCTTGTTCCATACTCAGCCAGGATGTTGATTAAAACTAGCAGCAAGATTGACACTGGGTAATGGATCAACAAGTTCATTATACTACTCTACTTTTGTATGATTAAAAAGTTTTCACACTAAAAAGTCCAAAAGATGGCCGAGCATAGTGGCACATGCTTGTTATCCCAGTACCTAGGAGTCTGAAACAAGAAGATCATAAGGGTTCGAAGCCAGCTTTGGCAGTATAGTGAGGCTCTCAGCAACTTAGTGAGACCCTGTTCCCAAATAAAATAGAAAACAAGTCTCGGAGTGTAGCCTGGAGTTAGAAGACTCCTGGGTTCTATCCCCAGTACCACTGGAAAAAAAAAAAAAAAAAGAAAGAAAAAAAGAAAGAAGAAAAAAAGGTCTTCCAGGCGTGGTGGTGCATGTAATCCCAGCACTTGGGAGGCTGATACAGGAGGATTGCACAGGTTCAAAGCCAGCTTCAGCTACTGAGTGAGGCTCTCAGCAACTTAGTGAGACCCTGTTTCCAAATAAAGTATAAAATAGGTCTGGGAGTGTAGCCTAGAGGTAGGAAAGTACCTGGGTTCCAGCCCCAGTAACATACACACCAAAAAAAGGTTCAAAACAGTGAATGTATTGATGATAACCTAAAATTACAAAGTTCTATACAAATACTTTCAGACTATTATTCAAGATACTCAATATTTCAGAAGGCTATTTAAATAAAAATCTTTTGTATCTTCATTTTGGCTCTAAAATAGTCTCAAAATTTTTGAATAAAGGGTTAAATAGTAAAATTCAAGATGAATAACTATAAATAGTAATTTTAATTTTTTAAATTAAATTGATCTAGCAAGTTAAAATTGATAAGATTAGTAATAGCTAGCATTAGTAGAATTATTAGAAAAATCAGTACTCTCATGTTCTTGTGGTCAAAATTTATCCCAGCACAGGCTTTGCAGGGTAGTGCAGGCCTATCTATCAATATTTAAAACAAGCCAATCTTTTGACCAGGTAATTCCATTTCCAGTAAGTTACGAATCTTGGGAATATCTGTAAGATAAACTTGTGTGTGTGTGTGTGTGTGTGTGTGTGTGTGTGTGTGTGTGTGTGTGTGGTACTAGGGATGGAACCCAGAGGCATTCTACCTCTAAGCTACAGCTACAGCCCTATATATTTTCTTTATTTTGAAACAGGGTCTCACTAAGTTGCAGAAGACCTAAGTAGCTAAGGCTGTGCTCAAACCATGATTCTCTGATCTCAGTCTCCCAAATGCTGGGATGACAAGAGTGCACCACCACACCCAGCTCTAATGTTTTTGAAGTTGCATAACAGTAAGTGGCTCATAATTCTATTTAAGATAAATTTTAAAATTTGTTTATCTATTTGGATTTATATCAATGTATGGATCATCAACAAAATCCTTAGGACAAGGGAATACAGGTCTTGTGTACTTCTTTTTTATTTTTTTTCTGTGGGTCTGGGGATGGAACCCAGGGGTATTTGACCTCTGAGCTACACCCTCTACCCTATTTCTTATTCTTTATTTTGAAACAGGGTCTCCCTAAGTTGCAGTGGGTTTCACTAAGTGGCTGCGGCTGTCCGCGAACCGCGATCCTCTGGTCTCAGCCTCCTGAATGCTGGGATTATAAGCGTGCGCCACCACACCCGGCTTCTTGTGTACTTCTTGATGCCTTAATGAGTGTTTGATAAAAAATGAATAGGTGTATGGTATGCTATCAACAACAAAAACCCTGAAAAGACACATAATTTGTTAGCAAATATTAATTCTGGAGAAAGGATTGAAAGCTACACAGGGGGAGTTACATTTTGATTTTGTTCCTCAAAGAAACGTTCTGAAAATTTTTGAAGAAGTAGAACAGCTGAATGCCAAAATTAATAATGAGCAAACATGAAAAGTAATTTCATAGCTAGGCATGTTGGTACACAGTTGTAACCCTAGTACTTAGAAAACAGACTGGAGGTTTGCAGGTTTGAAGCCAGCCTCAGCAACCTAACAAGGCTCTCAGCAACTTAAGAGAGACTCTGATTCAAAGTAAAAATTAAACAACATCTGGGAGTATAACTTGAAGATAGAATGTCCCTGGGTTCAATCCTGAGCACCATAAAAGGAGAGGGATGGGAATTCACATATCCTAAGTAAAAATTTTAACTGTTTGTACTTTTTATTAAAAATAATTGTGTATTTTTTTACCTCATAAATAATGCTTTGTAAGTTCATTAAAAACAATGATAAAACCCTTTTCATTAATACATATACATGAAAAAAATCTAAATTTAAAAATGACATTTTTAAGTTTTAAATTGTTAATGAATACAAGAATACCATAACAGAGATACTGAGAAAAGTAAGGCTTTATATGATAACGTTTTTCTAAGAATTAGGAAATAAAACCTTTTAAAGAGCCCTGTAAATTTTAAATTTGGGACAGCAAGGCAGAGAGAGGCAAAACTCCATCCTGTGTATCAAAGGCAAAATAGGCACTGACTTCGCTCAAGTCAGGACCAACATGATCCCACCGGTTTTTCTCAAAATGTAGGTCTGATTTAATTTAATCTTAGGTTTCTGCTTTCAGAAAAGGATCTGAAACTGTTCACAATATAAATTTAGTATAATATGAACGTCAAATTGACTGTCCCAAACTGTGAGCTCCCAGCTCTACACAATCATGGCAGCAGAGGCACAAATATCTTTCTGACACAAGACCATTTGGGTAAGGTTTTATTAACAGATGTCCCAGTGACCCCAACCAGAGGGAGCAGCAACTTGAGTCAGAAGTTCCCTCAGAGATACTCCCAAGGACACAGCTCCTATGCTTTCCAGAACTGTCAGTCCCAGGTGGAGGCTTCACAGAAACCTGTGGGGAGTTCTGCCACCTGGAACTTTTCCCACATCACAGGAGGCAGTCTGACCTCATGAGCCCTACAGCTGAGGTTCCTGTTTGAACTGGCCCCAACTCTTATGTGGTCCTGGATGAGTTATTTTGTGAACCTCAGTTTCCAGATCTGTAGAATGGAGTAACTACCCCTTACAAATACTGTGACGAAAACATAAGGAAATTCATTCAAAGAATTGTGAAATGCAATTATCTGGATTAAAGTCATCATTAATAAGCTCCAACTTTCCAAAGAAAAATGGCCCAGTTACCTTGTACAGCTTCCTTTCTCTCTTTCCAAAGCTGACCTACTTACTCCTACTCTCAGGCCCCAATTTACCATCCCTCATTCCTAGCTTTTGCGAAGATCAATGTTTTAATCTTGTGAAATTTAGCATAATTTCAGTTGATATATCAATTTAACTAAACTAAAATGGATTAATTTATATTTCCCTCTTTATGCCATCACCATATGTAGGGATGTCCTACTATAGATCCATCTGTGGTATTTTATCAGGTTTCTCTGTTTGAGGCCGCAATCATAGGGTCTAACATTAGAAAGGGTCTAGACAGAGTCGAAGACAAATCTACTTCAGCATTAAATCCCACTCCGATCCTAATTGTTCCAGTACAATATAACAAGAGGGGTGTGTGTGTGTATAGGGGGCAGGCATACACTGAGATTTATATAATGGTAAGTACAACTTCTACAGTGTAATTCCTCCTCATATCAACTTTGTGACAATACTATCTGTGCAACAGAGATGGGGTTTGTCATAAAATACAAGGTCACTTTATAAATGTAAAGAACCTCAAAATACGATTAGAACTCAATTTTCTGAAAAAAAAATTTAATTTATTTCATTAATTTTTTTGGTGGTATTGGGTGGCTAGAAACCCTTCTACCTCCGGGCTACACTCCCAGAACTATTTTATACTTTTTTATTTGGAAACAGAGTCTCTTAAGCCAGCAAGGCTGGCTTTGAACCTGCGCGATCTTCCTGTCTCTGCCTCCCAAGCATATGCCACTATGCCCACCTTCTGAAAAATTTCAATGTTATATGGTTTATATCCGCTTAATAATTCATCTTAAGATCATTTATTTTGGATGTCAAGACTCCTTTAATAGTTTCCCCATACGAAATTAAATTATTCATTATGTTTCTATTGTGGTCTGTTAAAATATCTGAAAGATTTCTATTAATCTAAATAAAATGTAAAAATTATATTTAAGCCACAAATCAAAAAATTTTTTAAATTTAATTTTATTGGTGCAATGTATTCATACATCATAATGGTATAAAGAAAATACTTTTATAGACATACATGCACACATCGCCCAGTTAGCCCCTACCCGATCCCCACCCCGTTCCCTCCCCATCACTCCCTTCCTATGCTTGGCTTAGTGGTTGACATCTAGTTTTATAGCGATTTATCCAATATTAACGATGATATACTCACATAACAGTTTCATTGTCTGATACCAAGCTTTTGATGACTTAAAGATAACATGTCAATATTTCTTTTTGCTCTCTTTCTTACCAGAGAATTTTTTTTAGGTGAAACTATCATACATTTATTTATTTATTTATTTATTTATTTTTCAGAAAAAAATCTATCCTGATATGGAATATGGACTCTAGAAACCCAAAACAATCTTGAAGAAGAACAAAGCTAGAAGATGTATATTTTCTGATTTCAAACCATATAAAGCTACAATAATTGAAACAGTGTAGTACTGTTATAAAGGCAGATATATAAACCATTGGAGTTAAATAAAAGCCTAGAGATAAATTCTTCCATATATTGTCAAGTTATTTTTGACAAGGTTTCCACGAACATTTGGTGGAGGAAATAATAATCTTTTAACTAAATATTGTTGAAAAATAATAATTACATGAAAAAAAATAAAATTGGGCTCTTACCTAATCCCATATACAAATATTAACTCAAAATAGATAAAAGACCTAAATATAAATCTTAAGACTATAAACTTTTAGAAGAAAATCTGGGTCATAACACCTCACAACACTGAAATTGGCAGTGATTTCTTGGATATGATTTCAATGGCACAGGCAACAAAAGGGTAAATAAACTCCCTAAAAAATAAAAAAAATATTGTATATCCAAAGACAATTTAAACAGAGTTAAAAGTTATAGAATGGGATAAAATATCTCCAAATGCTGTATCTGGAGGTATATTAATATTCCAACTAGAAATCCTAAAAATTAGCAACAATAAAAGCAAACAATACAATTTAGAGATAGGTAAAAGACTAACATAAATAATGAATCTCCACAGATAACCAATCTTAGTTGTTTGTTGGATGGAAAATCTTGTTTCTCTGGTTCTGGTGTGTGTTACCTATTTCTTCTTTGTAGTTAATCTCTTTGAGTATTTTCTCTAGCGCTGGTTTTGAAGACATAAATTCCTTCAGTTTCTGTTTGTCATGGAAGCTTCTTATTTCCCCATCTAATTTGATAGAAAGTTTTGCTGGGTAGGAAATTTTTGGCTGGAAGTTGTTTTCTTTCAGAGTTTGGAATATGTTACTCCAAGCCCTTCTGGCTCTCATGACTTGGTTTGGGAAGTCTGGAGTGATTCTAATTGGTTTGCCTCTGAATGTCACTTGGCCCTTTGTTTTTGTTGCCTTTAAGATTATCTGCTTGGCTTCCACATTGGTCATTTTGACAATTAGGTGGCGTGGGGATCCTCTTCTCCGATCCTGTCTAAAGGGAGTTCTATAAGTTTCCTGGACCTGTGTATCGACCTCTTGCTCTATGTTTGGAAAATTTTCTGCTATTACTTCCTTGAAAAGATTGTTGATCCCTTTGGTTTCACCTTCTTTTCCCTCCTCTATTCCAATTATTCTTAGGTTAGCTCTCTTGAAATGGGCCCATATTTCTTCAATATCAGATTCCTGCTGTCGGATTTTTTTTTCTAGATTAGAAACTATGCGTTCATTTTTGGATTGATCATCTTCTAAGAGTGAGAGTCTATTCTCCATGTGTTCTAATCGGTTGTTTGTACTTTGAATTGAGGCCTTTACTTCATTAACTGCATCCTTTATCCTCTTTGGCTCTCTCTGAATTCTTTTCGAAGCACCTCTATTATTTCTAGTTATTTTCCTGATTTGATCTAGAAATCTCTGAATTTCTGTCTTATCGGGTTCTGATGTTGTGGGGTTGTGGGCATTCATTGCTCCATTGTTATTCCTCTTTCCCATGATTTCGGAAGTTTGTGCCTTCTCTGGGTTCTTCCCTGGGTCACTACGACCTCACTTAAGGTGCTCTGGATCTCGAGTCTGTGGTATCTCAGTCACCACTACTCCTTTACTGGGTTGTATCTCAGAGTCTCAGACCCTGGGAGTCAATCGAGGCTGCTTTAGACCATGGGGGGGTGCCAGGTTGGGCGTTCTCCTATGGTGTGATATCTCTGCCACTGCCACTCCCCCACTGGGTCAAGTCCCTGGGAGTACAGTACTGGGATTTCTCCTCTAGGGGCCACAATTTGACTCACTGTTGTTGAGTGCGCAGATGGAGCTGTCGTGGACTCGGTGAATTCGCTGCTGCTGCCGCCGGCAGCAATATGGCGATGCTGCCACACCCTCGGCCGTGAGGCTGGCGTATTTCTTTTCTGTTTTTGAGCTCCGCTCTGAGTCCCTGCAGGGTATGCTGAGCCCAGCCTCTGGGAGCTTTAGATACTCCCTGCGCCAAGAAATTTGCCAAATTCTACCCAGCTGATCCGCAGCGGCTCACCTCGGCTTGCTGTCCGCCGTTCCTCTCTGGAGCCTGGTGGGCTGTTGAGTGTATTGGTCTGGGGCCGTCCAGTGAGCTCGCCGCTGCTACCGGCAGTAAGGCGCTGCTGTTGTGTCCTCGGGCGTGAGGCCGGAGTATCTCCTCTTGTGGCTCTGAGCTCCGTTATGAGTCCCCCTCCTCTCTGGAGTCTGGTGCTGCAAGGGAAAATGGCACCCGCTGCTTCGCACCACGGCTCCGGCTGCAGCACTGAGGGTCTGGTTTCTGGTGTCTCGTTTTTCCAGCCCTCTTTTTCTCTGTCCCTTGAAATTACATTTTTTGTTTCTCTGCTGATGGTGTTTTCTGGCTATGAAAGGCGCTGATTTTGTGGTAATAGACATTGGTTGTTAGCTGGGCTTATAAGCCCCGCTTTTCTCCGTCGCCATCTTCCCGGAAGTCACAAATCAAAATTATTGACACTAAAATATCAGCTTTTAAAACTTGGATTGTTTGGGGTAAATTAAAAAAAAAAAACAACCAGGTTGTACTGAACAGAAAAATTTAAATGTTGCCATGACCTCACTGTTGTAGCACCTTGTAAAGAACTGAATTGGTTAAAATACTACATGGCATTTACCTCTAAAAATCAATCACAAAATTTAAGAACTAATTCTATGCTCTTCATGAATGCATTAAAGAAAGAAATATAATAAATAAATCAGCAGTCAGCATCACTATCTGTGTCACAGACACCAGGAAAGCATAGCCTTCTCCTGTGTGGCTGCTCAGATTAGCTACTGAGCAGCCAGTAAGAATGCACATACCCAGCTTCTCGCTTGACCTCATCATCATTTTTCTACAACTGAAATGAACCACCTGAAAATAAAACTAGCATTTTATAAAGTCATGTGCATCTGAATTAATACAAATAGGCCTTTGAAAAACAGCAGCAGTATTTCTGAAAGTGTAACAGAATTTTTTTAAATTATGTGAATAAATCTTAATATTGCCTAAATAGTATAAAGGTCCTCCTTTAAGCAAATACAAAGCAGAATAAAACACCTTTGATGATAAACATAAAATCTCAAATCACTAAAATACTTTAAACTACTTAAACAATTAAAAGAGATAACTACTTACCTTCCCAATATTTTCCCATTGACATAATAAAATGAAGTCACATAATTAACCCATGCTGCCGAAGATATCACTGTGTTATAGAACAAACAAAACAAAACACATTCTCTTTGCCTTTCTTTCCCTTAGCTTAATCCATTCCTGTTAAGTTTAGCTATCAAAAAAATTATACTTAAAAAAAACCCGAAAAACAAAAACCAGGAAAAAACACCAACAAACAAACCCCTGAAATTCTTTAGATTAAGTGCTACATATCTTGATTATTTTGTTTCTAACTAGTAGCATACAGGTGAAAGTCCTAAGTGTGCGCTAAGTTGTAAGGGAAAATCTAGGAAGCTTCTAGGGGCTGGCTTCCCATTTCAGCAGGACTCCTCAGGACCTGCTCCCTGGTAACTCAGATGTCATTCACACAAGTCACATTCCCCGCCATCCCAGTGGACCAGACTGGCATGCTTCCAAGAAACCTAACAAGGAAATAATTTTTAACTGTTACGTGTAAGAGGCCCCCTCTCAGTCTAATCAGTGAAGGATTGTGCTTTACATACAAAAACCCAAATTTCTAACGTTTGCTTTAGGAATTTCAGTTTTTAACTCATTCTTATATAATTCTCCCAAAAGTGAAAAGTTTAATGTTGAAAAATTCTCCAGTTGACATTCAAAAAAAAAAAAAAAAAAAAAAACCCACTGACTTGTTTTATAGAAACTTTAGTATTATGTAAGTATATCTCATCTTTGACCATCAGATGTCAAAAAAAATTAAGATAAGCTACAAATCACATCTTGGCTTTTTATGCTAAAAAAAAAAAAAAAAACATGCAACCAAACTTAAAAATATGAATGAAGCTGTAAATGAACCAATATTAACAATATGTTAACAATGCACATATATATGTAAACATCAAAATCTGCATTTACAGAAATAAAGGAAGAGTGTTTGCTTTCCTAATTACAAAGTTAAAGATGCAAATGAAACAGTTCTAGTCAGGAGTTTAATTTCATGTTGCCCCCCAGCTTTAGATATAAAGTTCCAGAGAACAAAAAAGACATCTGACAGGCATCTCTATAACAAAGCAAAGGAGGTCTAGTGTACTCTTTACATGGCTAAAGTTACCATGCTAAATAACCAAGGCTCAGGGACAGAATAATGGTATTACCTGAACACCTGGGTCTTCGTCTTCTTCAGGAGGAGGAGATGGTGGAGGTGTTTTGTCTAAGTCTGAATTTTCAGAACCTTCTGTTTTTCCTTTGTTGACCTTTTTCTTCAAAGCATTTGGTTCTGAATCAGGTTTCTTATTACTAGGATTCAAAGTAGATCACTTAGTGTTCACTTTTTAATGTGGTTTCCCCACATGTCCCATACCTTCTACTTCCCACATTAATATTCCTAAAGTATCAATGACAACTGATGAATCAATGTATGTTGGCCATTTATAGCTGAATAGTGTTCTCAATTAAGTTTTTACAAGACTCACATTAATGATCGTTAGCAAATTTCTGACCTAAAGTAAAATTGCATGCAAAATTCCTAATACCACACATAGTAGATTTGTTCATTTGTACAAAATGCCTGCCAATATACCAAGCCATAATGAAAAATCAGACCAAGAAGTAGTTTTAGTATCGAGTTTTTGTCTGTCTTTTTATAATGGGAATTGAACCCAGGACCATTGTACATCCAAGCTACTCTCAGCCCAGACCCCCCTTTTTGAAACAGGGTCTTGCTAGATTGCTGAGGGTCTCTATATTGTTGGGGCTGGACTTGAACCTTCAATTCTCCTGTATTAATCACCAAGGAACTGGGATACAGAACTGTGCCACTGTCCCAGGTTTGCTATCAAGGTTTTAAGGTGTGAAATATATTTTTTCTTTTAACTGCCTATCTCTTTCTTTCTCTCTCTCTCGCTCTCTCTCTCTCTCTCTCTCTCTCTCTCCACGTCTGTGTATGTGTGTGTGTGTGTGTGTGTGTGTGTGTGTGTGTGTGTGTGTATGGAGAGAGAGAAAGAGAAGAGAGAGAGAGGGAGAGGGGGAGGGGGGGAGAGAGAGAGACAGAAAGAGAGAATATAGATAGAATAAGCCGGGCGTGGTGGTGCACGCTTGTAATCCCCGTGCTTGGGAGGCAGAGACAGGAGGATCGCGGAGGTTCGAAGCCAGCCGCGTGCACTGTTTTAGGAGACCCTGTTTCCAAATAAAAATGTAAAAATAGGTCTGGGAGTGTAGCCCGGAGGTAGAAGGGCTTCCAGGAACCCCAGTACCACCAAAAAAAAAAAAAAAAAAAAAAGAATATAGATAGAATATATAGAGACAGAGAGATAGAGAGATAAAGAGAAGGGGGAGGGATTTTTGTGACTTTTACAGATAGTGTTCCATATTCCTAGTTAAGTCTTTTTTGAACCAGTACTAAGTGTCCTCTTTTATACTATCCAGTTAACATTTTTATCCAACTTGAAATCCTTCAATAAAAAAATATAGCCAGGCATGGTGGGGCACGCTTGTAATCCCTGCACTTGGCAGGCGGAGACCGGAGGATCACCTGGTTCGAAGCCAGCCGCGCTGGCTTGAGACCCTGTTTCCAAATAAAAATAAAAATATAGCAAAAATGCATAATTTTACTTAATGCTGTGTTCTTAAAAGTTTTGAGATATTTTTCTACTAGGCATTTTCTGAGATTACAATTAGCCTCCCCCCACCCCCAGTGCTGGGGGACTGAAACCTCAATCCTTGTCAAGCTAGGCAAGTGCTCTACCACTGAGCTTCACATCCCCACCCCCACAATCAGCCTGTTTTCTCAAAAGCTAGGTTCTGAAATACAAATATGAAGCAAATCAACCTCCATAATTAAAGCACATGTTCCAAAGTATAACGAACAGTGATAGGATTTGACTGTTACATAAGAAAAGATATGAATGAACACTAAGAAAAAATTTTAGGTTTACTAACACCTCCAGAAACTTCACTTGATGTTGTTAGAATATACACTTAAGGCTGCCTTCAATTTCCAAACCAGCCCCAATATTTTCTACCATCAACTACCATTCAGTATACAACACTGAAAGTAATCCAACCTCATATAATTATTATTTTTCACTATTCCGGGGAAGCCTGGAACTATAATTTTAAAAACAGAGGATATTTTTAAATCTCAATTAATTTACTTAAGTGTGTAAATTCCAAGAACTGTGTTGATGGAATGAATAACGCAACATGTTTTTAACCTCAACTACTACAAAAAGAAGAGTCCAACTATCTATGTGCTTTTATTTGAGAAAATATGTATCATGTAAAATATCAAAAGCACTATTGATGTAATAATGATTCAATACACACCTTGACTTGCTTTCGCAACTAATAAAATACTTTATATCTTAAGTTATTTTAAATACTCAGAACTTATTTTTATTGTTCGATTAACATTTTAGTATAGTAAATAGCCACACAATGCAATAACTTAATTCAAGATTATAGGCAAATGGCAGTTAGGTTTTAGGAGTTCAATCTTTTTTTTTAAGGCAGTGTCCTTAAAACTTTAAGTCACCAAAATATCTGCAGAAAGTATAGTATTTTTTAAATAAAAAAAAATCTATACAACAGTTTTTCATCCAACTGTCCTAGTGTTTATGCTACACATGGACAGAAGTCTCCCCTACTATGAGGCTCCATTTCCAGCATTTATTTCCGCTCTAACTGCCACAAATTATACAATACTACAGCTGAACACTGGGCCCCTTTCCTTTCATCTGCACGCCAAGAGCAATCAGATTACCCTGGTAACCAGCGGTCACATGACCAGCACCTGCTCTTTTGGCTGGATGCCACTGACTAAAGCCATCTGCTTCCCTCAATCAGCTTTCAAACATTCTCAAAACCTGCGCTGCAGTGTTTTGTGGTTTCTTTTATCAAATCAGTGCAAAACTGCTTCCAAAACTTTACATATTTCTCAAATTTGTTTAAATCAGAGGTAGGCCTGTCAAAGAGTTGAACCACTGCCAGGTAAAGTGAGCTGGCAGCTAGTGCTTTCCACGATGACCTTTCCCTATGAGAGTGAAGAACACAGTTCAGTTCAGTGGGGCTGCCGAGCCCTACTGTCCTACAGGAGCAAAAGGCTTACTGTTTGGAAGCTGACCGGAGCCCAGGTTTGAGGAAACATCTATTGCTGGAGGAGAGAAATGCTAATGATTTTCCATCTGCCCTTCCCAAGAATGGAACCTCTAAGATGGCTGAAAGTCAGATAGGACCTCTCCAAATGCTGAGACAAAAAGCCTGTAGCCAAAAGAAGCACGTACCCCAGATCTGATTACTGAAAGACTGCAAACTCATTAGACCTAGCACTATTAATGTTCAGAGACGACAAAGCATTTCCATGTGTCAATATAAAATCAACACCCTAACAAGTCAAAAGAAGCTCCAAAATCTTCAGTGTCTACTTGAACACATTACAATCCAGGACAAAATAAAGTTATTTATATTAAACTGCCTTTGTTACTACTTTGTAATAAGCTAGTTTGGGTTTTCAACTGTTACATTAAAATTGTTCCCTCCCCACACATGTCACTAAAACAAAGTCAAAGTTTTTCTTTTAACAAATGAATGTAATACAGAATGATATTTAAAAGCACTGGTTTCAGTCACAGACTTCAGTTCAGGTTCCACCTGTCATTTATGGATTAAATAAGTGGCTAAATTCACTTCTCTGAGCCTCAGTTTCCTCATCTATAAAGCGAAGTAACAGCTGTACCTTCCTCTAGAATGAGTTATGAGATTTAAGTGAGATAATGGAAGAAAGCTGAGGCAGAACTGGGTACAGCTGGTTAACATCACATCAGAAGTATTCTCTGCCGGGTGTGGTGGCGCACGCTTGTGATCCCCACACTTGGGAGGCAGAGACAGGAGGATCGCGCAGGTTCAAAGCCAGCGGCACTGGCTTAAGAGACCCTGTTTCAAAAAAAAAAAAAAGTATAAAGTAGGTCTGGGAGTGTAGCCCAGAGGTAGAAGGGCTTCTAGGAACCCAGTACCACCACCACCAAAAAAAAAAAAGTATTCTCTGGCCATGGTGCAGACTCTCCCGGGCCAACTCAACAAGGCCTTAGGATAGGACCCCACTTGAACTGAGGATCACTTCATCTAAGCAACATAAATAGGAGAAAACTCCATCGTCAGTACTGCTAGTCACCAGCTAAACGGAGAAACAAACAGAGGGAACCATAGTCTGGCCCATGTCAACTATCACTGCTTTAATCCAGACCCCTGCCATTAGCCCCTAAGCAAAGATGATGCCTTCCCACTGCCTCATTACCCTCATGGCCCACATGAAGGGCTATCCAGCACCTACTGGTAGAAAAAGGACACTGAGACCGCATTCAGAGTCATTTAAATTTGTAACATTCAAGCCGGGCATGGTGGCACATGCTTGTAATTTCCACGCTTGGGAGGCTGAGACAGGAGGATTACACAAGTTCAAAGCCAGCCTCAGCTACTTAGTGAGGCACTCTGCAACTTAGTGAGACCCTGTTTCCAAATAAAATATAAAATAGATCTGGGAGTATAGCCCGGAGGTAGAAAAAGACCCTGGGTTCCACCCCCAGTACCACCAAAAAAAAAACTATGTTTTTCAACATTCAGGACTGATCTTTTGGCCACGCATAGTGGAGCATACTTGTAATCTCAGTACTTGGGAGGCTGAGACAAGAGGATCACAGGTTAATGGCCAGCTTCAGCTACTTAGTGAGACTCTGTTTCAAAATAAAGAATAAAAAATAGGGTTGGAAATGTAGGTTGGAGGTAGAATGCCACTGGGTTCAATCTCCAGTACTGCAAAACAAAAAAACACTGGTCTTTTATAATGTCAAGGCCAAAACATGCATCCCTCTTCCAAATTATAATAAAACCCTGAATGTGGAAGAGAGGGCAGCTTTTCCAGTTGTGTGATGAGAATACTATTAATAAGGAACATCCTTTGAACCAACACTGCAGTACTGAAGATGAGCCCCTGAGCTGCTTGGTGCAGACCTCAGTGCACCTCCAACAGCTGTGGTGATGTCTACTCATGGGACTGAGCTATGGCTGGCTGCCACCCAGTAACCTATGAGTGAGCTCACAGGAAAAACGAGGCATGTTCTTGACAGCAGAAAGCACCGCTAAATTCTAGTCATGAGGTAGCAGTCCTCAAGCCATCCTGTCTGCCCCCCTGCCTCTCCTGAACCCAATCTGCCTTCTGCCTTCCCCCAGCCTGGCATCACTGGAGGGCAATCAAAGGTGCTCTGGGTCTATGGCAAAAAAAAAAAAAAAAAAAAAAAATCACTGCAAACCCATCTCCACATGTCACCAGCATGACCAGCTGAAATGCAAATCTGACAGGATTATTCTGCTTGAATCCAATCCCTTATAGATAAGGTCCAAGTTCTTAGTACCAGTGTATTATGGCCTCTGTAGTTTTTACAAGTAGCAACATTGGCTTTACCTTCCCACCTTTCCCATGTGCCAGACCTTTACCCCTGGCCCTCTGTCTCCAGGCATAATACACATCTACTTCTCCTGCCTCTGCTTTGGCTCCAGCTTACTCAGCTGAAAGACTTGGCTTGCATATCAGTCATTCCAAGATGCATTTGCTGACCACTACAGCCTGGATTACGTGTGATCTTCTCACTCTACCTACACACCACGCAATGAAACCCTTATATACAAGGAATATTGAAAATACACAAAATCTGGTGTTATTAACATTACTACAATGTATTAAAAATCAAAGCACTGTGTGTACATGTTTTGTCAACCATTCTGTGAACTCAAGAGAAGATAAAATGTCCTATTTAAAATGATTTTGTAATCCTAGTGCCTAGTCAGATAAGTTATTTTCACATGTTGGCCTCTCTGGCTAATTAAACAGTATAAGAAATAGGAGTAACAAAGTATACTATAAAGCCCTTACTATGTGCCAGATATGTTTTTCTCATTAACTCATTAAATAAAACAATGTATACTGCATCTGTCTTTATGATAAAACACCTATGAAGCTCAGTTAAGGAGGCTAAAGTATTAACCAAATAATGCAAAATTTAGCAGTTTTGCAAAAACCAATAGAAATGAATACGATTGGGGGACTTTCCTGCTCAGGACCCCCTCCCCTTTTGGGGAGCTGTTCTCTCTCTCACAGGTTGTGTTGGTCCAGAGAGAAGGCAGAGTGCATCTGAGGGCACGTGGCTTGGGCGACTCTCAAGTAGTGACCTGAAGGCCTCTGCTGGACATCATGGCTGACCAGGCCCCTAAGGGTGACCTGTACCTCTTTTCTGGCAGATCGCGTGGACTTCGGGAGAAAGTAGTTTGCAACTGATGGGCACTTGGCTCGGGCGACACTCGGGTAGTGATCCTGAAGGCAGCTACTGGACCCCGGAATCCCAACCACCCCTATGGGGTTTTCGGCCACTTTTCTCTATTTCCCTCTGGCAGAACGTGCGGACTCTGGAAGAAAGCAGCCTGCACCTGAAGCCAATTCGGCTTGGGCTACTCTCAAGTATTGTCCTGAAGGCAGCTGCTGGACCCAGAGTTCCAGCCCCTTTGGGGGTGTTCAGCCACCCTTGCCCCATTCCCTGCTGCTTCCAATAAACCTTTTACTCCCCCTTTTAAAAAAAAAATGAATACGATTTACACACTTTGCCTCATAAAGCTCTTTCTTTTTCTGTTATCTCCCATCATTACTGATGTTATCAAACACAGTCATGTGTTCACTAAACTGAAATACAGCATCATTCACCTCTCAAGCTAAATGAAACTTGTGAACTTGGAAATAGAATGTATTTCCATGGATGCTGCTGGAGGTTTGAAGGTCCGCTGTTCCTCCTTCAGACTTACCTTCACACTTCATAATGAGGGTGGAGTTACACTGGTGGCAGGGTGCACAGCTAAGTGACCAAATTCAATAGTTCTGTGATTGCCCACACACACTCTTGAGGAGAATGCTCAGAAGAAAGCATTACCCTTCAGAAGAGCACAAACTTTCTATTCAGAGAGGAGTATGGATTCCTATGTAGTTTAACCTGGGTAAGACCTCATAAAGACAGGCTGGGTGCTAGTTCCTAAGATAGGGGTATTGGAAGGATTCATCTACACTAACATGTGGCAAAGATAACCAGTTCTTTCTGCTGAAAAAAGGCACAGGTTGAGAGAAATACACCAAATACTATGTGGATGTATAAAAGGATCACTTTTTTTTTTTTTTTTTTTGGCGGGTCTGGGGATGGAACCCAGGGGCATTCGACCTCCAAGCTACAACCCGCCTCATTTTTTAATTCTTTATTTTGAAAAAGGGTCTTACTAAGTTGCAGAGGTCCTCTCTACGTAGCTGAGGCTGGCCGCAAACTGCAATCCTCCGGTCTCAGCCTCCCAAATGCTGGGATCCAAATGCATGTGCCACTACTTCCGGCTTTGAAAGATTCACCTTAAATCTCACTATGACATATAATTATAATATACCAACAAAAGTATACAAAAAGAGTACAGGCTTTCTAAACAAGCCAAGAAGTTGCCTGATTTATTATAAAACAGAATGCAGCCAGACATTGTGGTGCATGCTTGTAACCCCAGTACTTGAGAGGCCGAGATAGGAGGATTGCAGGTTCGCAGCCAGCCTCAGCTGTTTGGTGAGGCCCTCCACAACTTAGTGAGACCTTATTTCAAAAACAAAAAATAAAAAATAGGGCTGGAGGCATAGCTCAGAGGTAGAATGCCCCTGGTTCAATTCCCCAGGACCACCAAAAAAAAAAAAAAAAGAATGAAATTAAACACTGTTGGCCTAAAAACCTATGTCTTTGATTGAAAGAAACACTGAAAAACTGAAAAAGAGCCATATTCTAGACCAAATATGACAAGATGAGCATGCGCATAGTCAGTTATGAAGATGTCTGGAGGAAGGAAAGGAATCTTCATCCCAGTGGCCCTTCAGATGGAACAGGATTCTCAGTACATAGAAAAAAGAAAAAAAAAAAATCAGCCTTGAGCCTTAGGTCAGGAAGATTAATCAGGTTCATTTTCAGAGATGCAAGTTTCTCCAAAATGTCATACTATCATCTTGAAGAGCAAAGGACATTGGGCCATCCTCTTATACTTCATGTGCTGAAAAGATTTTTAATAAAGTGACCCTAATGGATAAAAAGAAAAAGAAATGTTTGCTTCAGAGAAAGCCAGGGAGGACATGGCACAGGACACTTGAGGCACAACATGGCTGAGGTGTCACAGAGAATACAAAGTCAGCCATCAGGGTCAAGGGCTCAAGGCTGGCAGGGAAGAACACTCAGCCTCTCAGACCACAGGATTTCCTATGAGTCCTACTGATTTGACAAGCTCTATGAACACAAAATCTAAAAGATAAAAAGGGAGTATTTGGGATACTACAGGGACTCCAGATAATGGAGCAAAACCAGAAAGGAAGGGTAGAGGAGGAAGAAGGCTGAAGTTCATTAATGGAAATGCTACATACGACTATGTGTATACATGTGACTATAACATTGTTAACCTGGACACTCAGTATTGGGAGGTAGGGAAAAGAGCAAGTGGGGGGGGGGCACCAAGTACTGTGTGAATACATGCCATTGTCAATATGGCCTACATTATGATGTAGACTATAGCTCATCAATAATATATACACACAAACACACTACACACACACACACACACACACACACACACACACACACACACATTAAAAAAGCAAACTAGCTGGGCGTGATGGCGCACGCTTGTAATCCCCGCGCTTGGGAGGCGGAGACAGGAGGATCATGCAGGTTCGAAGCCAGGCACACTGGTTTAAGAGACCCTGTTTCAAAATATAAAATAGGTCTGGGAGTGTAGCCCGGAGGTAGAAGGGCTTCCAGGAACCCCAGTACCACAAAAAAAAAAAAGCAAACTAAATAAAAAGTACAAAAAGTTCTTTAAAATCAAACAGCATAAAATGTGATGCATCATGAAGCAAATTTAGCCCCACAAAGTTGCAAATAAAGTCCTATTTAATAACTAAAGTAGAATGCAATAAGCTGCAGATAACAAAACTAACTAAAGAGGAAAGAGAGAAACTTTGAGTGCAGACAGTAAACCCAGAGGTCAATACCTTCAGGCCAAGACAATGGGTGTTCCTCTGGAAGGCCAAGCATGCCCTACTGCTCAAATCTGCTCAAGCCAACCTCTTGAAACTGTGGTGTTATGAGCTGCCCAGCCTGATGCCCATGAAAGCCTCACTCTAGACAGATGCCTGGCCACCCTGATGCTTAAACTAAACCTCATCTTCACTCTACTATTCTATTTGAGAAAGAGGAAAGATTGTTTTATTTACAAACAACTGCATGATTTCAGTGACAGATTAACAAATTTAAGTTCTGTGAAAATCAGTAGATTAAACACCTGTATGATAACTAATGTAATTCAAATTGTTATCTTAAGTAGCTATAAAATAGGTACTCTCTATTTACTAATTTTAAGGAAATAGCCAAAAGAAAGAAATTAGAAAAGATACAGAAGCCAAATTTGCTTATTTTAAATGTCTATTTCAAACTCAGCATGTCTCACTTTTGCACTTTGCAATTAGATTTGCAGGAAGCGCAGTACTAGGACTACAGACAAGGCCGCCTGGCCTGAGAGCCTGCCGTGCCTCAGGACTGAAGTCCAGCACTGGCCTTGCCTTTTGTGGGCCTCTGAAACCTTTCTTAATGCACATCTGCTACATGGCATCATCCCTGGATAATTTTAAATCTTCCAGTGACATCAGAGCCCCTATCTTTAGAATGGCTTTAACATAGATCTTTTTTAAAAAAAACAATGTTAGCTGGGTGTGGTGGCACATGCTTGTAATTCCAAGCATTGGGGAGGCTGAGATGAGAGGTTTTCTGACAGCCTCAGCTACTTAGGGAGGCCCTTCGCAACTCAGTGAGAACCTTTTTTTTTCAAATATAAAAAGACTAAAAAAAAGGGGTGTGTGTGTGGCTTGTAGGTAGAATGCCCCTGGGTTCTATCCCAGTACTGCAAAAAAAAAAAAAAAAAGAACATTCCAGACATTATGAAGCTGATTTTTAAAAGTATGCATTTTAATGGCTTTTTATCATAGTATATAATACTTCCAAGTGCTGAATACATAAGGCATGTATTTAATGATTTGTGCCATGTATTATGGTGTCATTTTTATTTATGGACAGCTTTCCCACAACTCAAGAAGAGAATTGAGTGAGGCTAACTTTTTTCAGTCAGAATCCACCCCCTAGACTGATCTTCTCTGATCTGTCAGAGTGATTAATACAACAGAGATGGACTGCCTATCCACATTTCAATGGGGTGGAGGGATGAGAATTAGACAGACCAATGAAAAAGTCACAAAAGAGAAAAGGCCACCCACCACCCATAGACGAGAAGCCAAACTCCCATCAAACTATATTGGTCCTATAGAATTCAGGGCTACACATAAAATTCATATTCTAATTTAAGTTTTAGATTGTTGTCTTTTAATAACTAAGAAGAAAAATAAACAATGTCTTTTTTCTCAACCCACATTCCCTATTTAACATTTTAAAGCTAAGCTACAGAGTTCTACATAGAGGTGGTCAGAGTGAGGGCATAACTCAGGAGGGTTTTGTGTAGGGCCCTTTGTTTAGACAGAAGACAACTAGCAAAAGATCTTCACTTATCAAGAGACAAACTTTGCCTCTGTGCTGAATTTTGTTCTAAGCAGTTGCACATAACAGAGATATTCTTAAATTAAAAAAAAAAAAAATCACCACGCTTGTAATCCCCGTGCTTGGGAGGCAGAGACAGGAGGATTGCTCAGGTTCGAAGCCAGCCGCGCGCGCTGGCTTAGGAGACCCTGTTTCCAAATAAAAATGTAAAAATAGGTCTGGGAGTGTAGCCTGGAGGTAGAAGGGCTTCCAGGAACCCCAGTACCACAAAAAAACAAAAAACAACAACAAAAAAAAAACAAAAAACCCGCAGCTCATGATTTTTTCCACTCTTTACCTCTCAACCTTAGGATCATAACCACGTCTACTGTGGCAACACATGCTCCACCCTAAAATTTCACTTAATATTTCAAAGCAATTTATCCCCAAACTCCTCCTTAACACCCCACTGCTGCCCATGACCTCCTCACCTCTCAACTTTCAATCGGTAGGTGCAGCAAGAATTCAAAGTTGGATCTACATCACTCTCCCACTTAAGCCACAGTGGCAGCAAGACTGCTCTGAGGTCTATGCAGCCCCTTGAACAACTAGTGATACACTTTGGACATGTATAGTGAAGTCCATCCCTGCATCCAGCACAGAGCATGAGTTAGCAGAACTTGCTTTTACAGGTCAATGTTCTTGGACATTCTCTTCCCCCAGTAAGTAGAAACTGAATCAAATGTTGCAAAGATAGCAAAATCTGTATTAAAAAGTGGCTGATGACTCTCCTACCCTGCTCATTCTGCTAAATTAAGATGAATCAAAGACAGGAATGGGAGAAGGCTTTGAGATGGTTATCCTAAAGGAAAGAAAGACCAGGGATTTAAATGATCCTATGGTTGCTCTGTGGAAGAAAAGACAAGCTTTGAGACAGCATGACAGAGGGTACCCTACCCTCCTTTCTAACCTGAAACTAGGATTTAATAAACCCAGATACTGGGCAGGACAGGCTGGCATGCAAACCCACATGACACTCCTCTTCCTTGATCCTCATTAACACTAAAAGGGCTGACAAATCTGTATTACAACCATACTTTTAAAATACTTTTTTTTTGCATGTATGCTAGTCAAACACTCAATATCTGTCTTTCCCACTTTCCAATGTTTTGTGTCAAGATTAAATGTGAGTAAAAAAGAAGAGAGGCAAAGGAGGAAAACTATGGATTTAATTTATTTTTATTGCCTATGTATCTGATAAGATGGTTGCTATGTGGAATTTTTATACTCTATCAAATTTGGCTTAGTGGTTTATTTTGTTTCTAATCTTGAAAACTTTTACACATACAAGGTACCACTTCTTCCATATGCATTCGTTTACCAAAACATACCACTGTTGAGCTTGCTAACCAAATATAAGTATTTCTTGAGCAAATGTTGCTACTATCTTAGGTCATAGTTGAGAAAATGATATTTGAAAGTAAATTCATCAGAATAAAGCTGCTATATAAATATTAATTATTACTGTTAATAATAATTACAGTGTGGCTGGCAAAAAGCACAATTTTATATGCTTTTGGTATTTGTGTGGTTTTTTAAAATAAAAGTGGTATATTTATTTTCCAGTTTAAAAGAATATCTTTACTCAATTGAAAAGTAATATTCTAGTTTTCTACTAAATTTAACACTGGGGGTGGAGAATACAGCAAGGAGCAAAATGTACTTCTAGAAACCACATTAGGTACAAGCCACAACATTGCTTCGTTTAACTTGGGCTTCAATAGTCTAGTCACAATCTTTGGCCAAGTTCCCTTCTTTCTGTACATTCAAAGAATCTTTGTATAGCTAAATGGACCACTAAATCCTTCAAGAGTCATTCAAAGGAAGTTTGAATGTCTTCAAGTTCTCTCTCATTTCCTACAAGTTCTCTCTCATTTCATAGGGCCCAAGCATGCACAACAGAAAATGCAATGAAAAGAAGAATGCATATCCTCATATTTCAGCTCCATGAATCCTTCCATATGCAAAATGGAATCCTCTCTAGCCCACAAATGGCTTAGCTTTTTATTTTCAATATCAAGAGCCAATGTTTGAAAGCTATAAGGACACCTGGGGAGAGCAATGAAAACAAGAATGGAAAAAATACTTTAAAAGGGGAAGGGAAAAATACAGTTCAGCTAGGAGAGAAGAGCACAGTCCATTTTTCTCATCATTAAGATTTTAAATGTCCTTTTCTGAGATGCTAAACTAATTTCTTTTTTCCTTTCTTTCTTTCTTTCTCTGCTTCACTATCATTTCTATGTAACAGCTTCTAGGCAAATTCTTTTAGGTTCTCCTATACATTTAGGAAAGCCAGCTTCCTGACGCCAGCCACCCTACCTCTGGTTTTTATTACCAAGGGTATGTGAATGATGCAGACCACGCTCCTTCCCTGCAAGTGACAGGCCACCAGCCCGTCACTTCTTCACCAACCACTTAAAGGACGGTGTGTTTGTTTGTAGAATCCCAGCCACTGATATGGCATAGAGGACTGCAGAGGAAAGATGGTAGTACTAGGCTAAATTTTTCGTTTCACTCTGTTTATTCCCTCTGTTTCAGCCCTCTGTAGGAAAATTATTTTCTATATAAACAAATTCATCAAGTTAACTTATTCAAGGATGGAAATAACTGGTATCACATAACATTTTGCAAAAACAAAATTGCCACTGTTGTATTCCAGCGCTTAAAAGCAAACTGCTCTGGCAATTCAACCCGGGCACTAACATAACCCAAACCCCCTATTACCTTCATCACTGCATATTCAATTTACATAATTATTCTGCTATGCTATTCAGAATTTACATGTAGTTATATGCATTCTAGTTATCTTTGATTCAGGAATGCTGTTTCCTCATAGACATGGCAGAACAAGGGCACCACATCTGGACATTGTACACAATGCATCTGACTGACAATTTGGTTCAACAGAATAAAGATTTGGTTTGTTAATTTATTTAAAATCTCAATTCAATTACCATATGTTTGGACAGCCAATCCTAAAAGATCATCAACAACAGGAAAGCCTCTCAGGAATGTCCTTAGGACTCTTTGCAATTGTATAAGTGGAAAGGTTATCAGGGCCTAAGTAATGGCCTATCATACAAACCCTGCCCCCACATCATGGCCTCCTCAGTCTCTGGGACACATTACATTAGCTCCCTTTTCCCTTGTACATCTCCAGACTCATCATCAGAAGTATTCAATTATTTTCATACCACTTGGGGTAAAAACAACCGTCACCTATAGCACAAGACCTACTCAGATTCTGCAAAGCCAGTCACTTGCTCTGTGCAGACCATGACTCATGCTTCAGCACAAGAGCTGAGGGCACACCTAGCAGGGCTGTGCTAAATATTTCACTGATGGGTAACATAGGATCTGTATCTGTACCAAGGAGGCGTAGTGAGTCCAGGACTGACGAAGTCTGACGCCCCATGTTTAAAATAGTTGCTTATAGTTGTTAGGGAAACTTTCACAAGTTCCACTGTTAAACATATCATTTCAATATATGCTCTAAAGCACTGTACAGGAAGTTAAGGATCTGTTAAGGCAAGTTTTAAAAGAAGGGCAATTCGGGGTGTATTCATTTGAGTCACCCCTCCATGCCAGTCTGGCATGGAGCTGTACCTATCTTCTGTATTTCTATCTTTTTAATAAACTTCTTTAAATCTTCAGCCAAAAAAAAAAAAAAAAAAAAAAAAAAGAAGGGCAATTCTGATGTAGGCTCGGAGCTTGAAAGAATATACTTGGAAATTTGTGACAACTTCCCAGATGCAGTGGTTTCTTTTGTTAATTTTTACCAATAGGTGAAAAGTTAAAAAAAATTAAAGTGAAAATTGAAGCTAGATATATCTTGATGCTAAAATTAATATTGGTGATTTATTTTCTAAGTTCAAAAAGCTTTTTAGAACATAGACTGCTTTTGCTTATTTATTTATTCATTTTGGGTGGTACTAGAGATGAAACCCAAGGGCATTCTACCATCAAGCTATATCCCCAGCCCTATTTTTATTCTTTATTTTGAAATAGGGTCTAAGTTGCAGAGGGCTTAAGTTGCTGCAGCTGGTCTTGAACCTTTGATCCTCCTGTCTCAGCCTCCCAAGTGCAAGGATTACAAGCATGTGCCACCACGCCCGGCTATAAAATAATAATAATAATAATAATAATAATAATAATAATAATAATACATTCTTTTTTAGATTTTGCTTTGGTTTCTTTTCTCCTTGGAAGAAATAAGTACATGACTCTTCCTATCATAAGCATAACATTTGGATTTAGGCAATTACATATTTTGAAAACCACCTCAAAAAGTCAGAATAAAATTCCAACTGTGGCTTTCTTGCTCACCATTATATTTCTAACATTCAAAAAAGTACTTGTAAATAAAATATTTCATTAATAAAAGAGATTTTGTAACAGGCTATTTGGAAAAATGTGGTTTAAGTAAAAGATGAGATATTGAGGCATCAAAGAAAGCTCAGATATAAATAAAAAAATAATAAGTTATTGGTTAAGTTTGAGTTATTGAATAGAATTCAGTTATTTGGATACCACAAAACTTACTGCTGGAACCAGGTGTGGTGGTATATGCCCATAATCCCATTGCTTGGGAAGCAAAGACAGGAAAATTGCCAATTCAAGGCCAACCTCAACAACTTAGCGAGACCCTGTTTCAAAATTTTAAAAGGCAGAGTAGGGCTGGGGGTAAAGCTCAGAGGTAGAATGCCTCTGGGTTTAAACTTCAGTTATACTATACTTCAACACATACAAACTCAAAGGTATTCCTTGATGGAAAAAAAAACAAGAACTATGATTCAAACTTTCAACATACCTTAAAATAATGTATTTGTTTATTAATTTTTGTCAGAAAGCGTAAAATTCAAGTTCATTCTTTTGCTTTGTCACAAACTTAATCTCCTCTACTGTATTTGTGTACCAATGTGTGTGTGTGTGTGTGTGTATATATATATATATATATATATATATATATATATATATACACATATATCTCAGTCTACAAGTGAAAGGTTTACAGACCAGCAACCTCATGCATATGCATGTGTGTACACATGCGCATGGGGCAGAAGGCAGAGAATGTTTCTAACACTTTGCAACCAAGCTCAGATTAACAAAGTCTGACCATACTTCCATCTGGAAACTATATTTTCTAACAAGAGCCATAATCTAAAAAATAGAGTCAGATGTTTGGAACTGGTTCAGAACAGTTGTTAGAAATGTTCAGTACAAATGAAAAAAATTAGTCCTCAATGTCTTCTCCTCTCAACTTTTCTTACTGAATAAATATGCTTCCTAGGGGGTCAGAAAGTTGGTGGGGGAGTAGAATGAAGGAAATTATTTTCTAAAACCTAAAATTCATGCTGTTCTTGAATACATAGCTAATGGATGAATTTTATTTCATTTCTCCCACACTGACCACTAAGGCTTCAACCTGCCCCTGAAAGGCATACTCCACCAAGTGGAGAAAATTCTCCTGTTACAAATTGTGAGAAACAGGTCTGAAACAGTTGGTAAATAAGTGACCTCGCTTTCTTTTCTAACCCTTCCTATTCCGTCCTATGGAGTTACTGAAGATGAAGTTGCTGGTCTATGCTTACAAGTAATTGTGCTGTTAACTTGGTTCCATTTGTTAAATGACAAGCTTTCAAAAAATATAAAAGCTGGTTTTTAAATAATTTTAATCTAGTAAGGTCTCAAAATCAACAGCCCACAATAAAGTCCTAAATTTCACAATGAATTAAATCCTTTCGTTTTTTTTCTTGATATTAGAGAGAAAGAGACACACACTAAAAAATGAGGATGAAATAAACATCTGCCCCCACCCCACCCCCGCCCTGTTTCATAAGCCACTGCAGCTTGGAGCACATTTCTGTGCCATCAATGTTTTGGGGTGGTTGTTTCTACCGACAGCCTACCTTGACTTTTTGCTGGACTTGGGTTTTGGCGTGGCAGTTTTTGCTTTCTTTTCCTTTGGCTCTTTGGGAATCTTAGGGGCTTTTGGGGTCTTGGGTTCCTTGGGCTCTTTTTTCTCCTTGGGTTCTTTCAGTTCCTTCGGATCTTTTTTTGCCTTCGGCCTTTTCTTTTTCTTTTTTTCTTCTTGGGACCCATCCAGTGAATTCCTATTTAGTTCTTGGTTATCAACCCCACCAGGGAAGTCATCTTTACCAAAACTTTTAATGGGGTCCTCTGCAACAATATGGTTGTTTTTCTTTTTCTTCTTCTTCTGCTGTGGCTGCTGTTCTATTGATGGCAGGTAATCCTCACTCTTCACTAGCTGAGCATTAGGTCCACTAACCTGAGTCATATCCGGCACTGGTTTCTCTAGAAAGGGTTCCGACGGAGAATGCTAAGAGACACAAATAGGAATTGAAATTAGTTTATCATTCTTCACAGTGAAAAAAGGAACTAAAAGTTAATGGCTACTGTTTCTTAAACTTAATTGTAAACTCAAGGTAGCAGATATTTCACCACTTATACAATTGTGGAATCATTTTCACTCAAAAAAATCAATTTAGTAATACAAAAAAACTGCAACAGGAAAAAGAATTGTCACCCTACTATTTTTTTTAAATAGGCTATGTAAGAAATAGTGGATGACAAAACAGTAGCAAAAGCTAAACCTCAAAGAATAGAGTTCTTTCCCCCATGGATGAGTGGGAACTGGCACTATAGAGATATAATTCAGCCATTTTTAAAAAGATAAAGTATATGAACATTCTAACATTCTGGTATCATGAAGTCCAAACTCAAGTGTAAATACAACACATAACTCTTACAAGGTATATGTCACTTCTGGTTTAAATGGCATTAAAGTATCAAAGTAAAAGCACTTTTCCAAACCTAATGATTTTGGATTGGTTAAATTTATTGTATTGATATAAAATGTGGAAAATCCTTTCCTTAACTTCTTAAAGCTTTACATTTTGAAATTTCACAGAGGAAAAGAAAACTTAGTTAATTTGATGCCTCTCAGTTGATTCCTGACTCACTCTAGACATACCCAGAGATTGTCTTTAGAAAAGTAGAAGCCGGGTGTGGTAGTGCACCTTTGTAATTCCAGCATTTGGGAGGCTGAGACCCGGAGGATTGCGGTTCTTGGACAGCCTCAGCTTAGTGAGGTTCTCCGTAACTTAGTGAGACTCTGTTTCAAATTAAAGAATAAAAAATAGGGCAGGGGGTGTAGCTTGGAGGTTGAATGCCCCTGGGTTCCATCCCCAAACCCACACACACACACAAAAAAACCTAGAAAACAAAAACAACTGAAAATGAAATCTTCACTGGTCAACGGAGATCCAATTACATAACTCTTGTTTAAAAAAGCCTCACACAGTTCATGACCCAAACCAGAGCAAAACTAAATTACCATCCATAAAGTAAATTATGACATCTAGTGAACCTTTATATTTCAATAAAATTCCTGAACATGTTAAACATAAAGCTGTCACTCATTTTCTGCTTTGTTGGTGTGCTTTTCCTGGCACATGGTAACTATAAGACAAGCAATCTTGCCATGTGCCAGGCATGTTCCTCATACCTGTACACCAATGAATCCCTACACCAGTCCTAAGTGCTAACTAGGATGATCCTTCTAATTTTATAGTTGAAGACAACTGTACTCTAAAATAGAGGAACTTGCCCACATAGGTACAGGTGGTAAATGACAGAACTGAGATTAATATGGAAGCAGGGTAAGCAAGAGCCCAGGTTTATACACACCCATAGAAACTCAAGACTAATGCAGTACACACCAAAGCTTACCATGGGTGAAGGAGGAAGGTAAGGATCAAGCATGAAAATACAGGCAATATAAATTAGATCCCAGTATAACTAATATTTATCAAGTATTTAACCAACGCCATGTAGAAACATTGTAAGTTCACTTGAATCTTGTCATAAAAATACAATAATACTTATCTTTCAGAAAGAAATAATTAAAGAGGGTAGCTACCCAAAGCCACACAAGGTTCAAAGCTGAGATCTGAATCCATACTTCCTAAATCCAGTGTTCTTCCAGCTCTGCTTCTCTCCTCCTGAAATCTTATGCATGGGCTTCTTTCTGGGAAAGTTCCACAGGTTCCATTCAATTTCCAAAGTGTTTAGTGACTCAAAGAACATTTTAAAAAACTGAATTGCTAGTGGGGAGTTGGTGGAGCATGCTTGTAATCCCAGCATTTGGGAAGCTGAGACAGGAGAATCATGGTTCAAGGACAGCCTCAGCTACTATTTAGTGAGGCCCTTTGGAACTCAGTGAGACCCTGTTTCAAAATAAAGAATAAAAAAAACCAAAACAAACAAACAAAAAAAAAACTTGGAGGTAGAATGCCCCTGCGTTCCATTCCCAGTACCACAATACATACATACACACATAACTGAATTGCTGCTTGAAAAAAAAGCAGTTATGCCATTCCCACTAAAACCTGCCATGGTTACTAAAAGAAACCTACATTCAGTTCTCCAGCTACAACTGGCAGAAGGGAAGGAACCCACAACTCTGAGCTGAGAGATTAAAATTCTAGTCTGGGCCCCACCACAAGCTATATTATCTGGGAAAATCACTTCACCCATCTGGGATTCTGTTTCTTCATCTGTGAAGTGAAAGGTTTGGGTTAATTGGTTTTCAACATCTGGTTCCAAAATCTCACAGTATTAAAAAAATCTTTAAACACATACTGCCCTTTCTTGGTCATAGCTGAGAGTGAATGATCCTAATAAAGGGTAAGGACATATCAAATACAGAGAAGCAAGGTCAGAGTCTGAGAAAGAGGGCACAGATGTGATCTACATGGCAGCTTTACACACAGTAACACAGCTACCCTGGACACTGGAGAGTTACTTTTCTGCCCCTTTACTTTCCTTCACAAGCTCTGAAATATCAACTGAGCCACGGCCCAGATTATCATTACCTAAGTATTAATGGGATCTGACTTAACTGTTTTATTATATTTAAATAGCTTAAGTTCAGTTACATTATTATTTCCTAATATAGTCAAAAAGGGAAAACAGCTATATTTTTTGGAAGGGACACAGAAATCAAACTTATTTGGAAGAAGCTATTTTTCTGACAATGGAAAGAAAAGTTGTTCCTGGAAAGAGAAGAAAAAAGCCTAAACAGTGAGTGACAGATTCCAAGCATCTTTACCTCTCTTTAAACTACATGACATCAATTGTAGTAACAGAATATAGATTCTAATGAATAAATTTTTAGGATACATCTATGAATTAAGAAAGACATATAACCCAAAAGACTGAAAATTTACCTACAGCTTTGCATACAAATCATTTTAGATGTTTCTTTTGAAATAAATGATGCTATAAATAATTCAGTAAAAAAGTTTAATCTTCCCATAAGGAGGGAAATTATAAAGATTAAATACAAAAAAAGGTATTAGTCTTGTTTGATATGCAGAATAATGTTTTCGTACTATCTGAAATAGGGTGAAAGGAATGCTCAGAAATATTATAGTGTTACCAGACCTACATCTCCTTAAATCTTTTAGAGAAAAGCTGTTTTTGTAAACATTTAACAAAGAACAGATGGCCTGCCTTAATCATGTGTGTGGGGGTGGGGGTGGGGGGGGGGACCTGGAGCTCCCAGTAATACCCTGACAGAGTCTCCCAGGCCCGGTGCCCCCACCCCGTGCCGCCCCAGATGCATGGTGCTGTCTTCTCTAATGCTATTTAATTTTATAGTGGACATTTTCCCATCAATTCCCACTGCCTGACAGATAATCAATGCCATTAACATCTGATATTACCATATAGGGCATTCCTAAAACCTCTCATTTATTAGAGCAAATGTGGAGAATGTTAGATACCAAAGGTATTTTTAAATACATGCTGTTGTACTTTCTGCATAACATCTTTTCTATCATAATTCCATATGCCTTTGGGAATATTATGGAGTATATAAGGACTATAACATCAACTTTTGGAACTTAAACAGCATGACTGATATTTAAGTAATAAATAAAAATGTGTTTTGCCAGAAAAATTACCATAAGCTAAAGATAACCGTTTTTAATCTTTAACTCCACTATCAAAGCACACAAATTAGAAAACAGAAAATAAGTTATCTTCTATAGAAGAGAAAATGGACAGGGTACAAATTTAATGGGAGGAAAGCTGAGGTGGAAAGTGAAGCCAATTCCTCTGCTAGTGTTACGGAAGCCTAACCCAACATGCTCAGGAGAATCACAAAAGAAAATAAAAAACATGTCAAAGAAGAAACTTTTTATCTCAAGTGTGCTTTTCTTCCAAGATTCATCAGCATTTTCTGGCTTAAAAAGTGATCATGCTCTGCCTTAATTGTATGCCAGAAGCCTCAAACTGTTAGTTGTGTTGAGTGACAAGAGCAAGCATTGTAATATTAGAGTATACAAGGCTTCTGACACATACAATCTCTGCAAACTGACATAATTTTGTGATCTGGGACTATAGAAAACCATTTCATTTATAGACAAACATGTATTTGTTTACATAATTCTAACATCAAAATACTGCTTTATTAAAAGGAAGAGATACCATCAAATGGACCAAGGTGATATGGCACTTCTGGAGACCCATGCCTCCCTGCAAACAAAGCTAAAAGACAGTGATACAAGAGAGGCACTTGCCTGCTCAGGAAAAAAAAAAAAAAATAGATCATGGTAAAGAAATGAATTGGCAATGAAAACCCAGGTAATAAAAAATACAACTTTTGACTTCTGGGAAGATGGCGACCGAGAAAAGCGGGGCTTAAGAGCCCCGCTAACAACCAATCTCCATTACCACAAAATCAGCGCCTTTCATAACCAGAAAACACCATCACCAGAGAAACAAAAAAATCACCAGGCTCCAGAGAGGAGGGGGACTCAGAACGGAGCTCAGAGCCACAGAGGAGATGCGCCGGCCTCACGCCCGAGGATGCAGCAGCAGCGTCTTACTGCTGGTGGCAGCGGCAAATTCACCGGACGGCTACGGCTACAGACCAACGCACTCAACAGCCCACCAGGCTCCAGAGAGAAGCGGCGGACAGCGAGCCTAGGGACTCAGAGCGGAGCTCAAAACCAAAGAAGAAATACGCCAATCTCACGGCCAAGGGCGTAGCAGCGGCGCCATATTGCCAACGGCAGCAGCAGCAGCAAATTCACCGAGTCCACTACAGCTCCATCTGCGTACTCAACAACAGTGAGTCAAATTGCGGGCTCCAGAGGAGAAATCCCAGTACTGTACTCCCAGGGACTTGACCCAGTGGGGGAGTGGCGGTGGCAGAGATATCACACCATAGGAGAACGCCCAACCTGGCAACCCCCCATGGTCTAAAGCAGTCTCGATTGACTCCCAGAGTCTGAGACTCTGAGATACAACACAGTAAAGGAGTAGTGGTGACTGAGATACCACAGACTTGAGATCCAGAGCACCTTAAGTGAAGTCATAGTGACCCAAGGGAAGAACCCAAAGAAGGCACAAACTTCCATGGGAAAGAGGAATAACAATGGAGCAATGAATGCCCACAACCCCACATCAGAACCCGATAAGACAGAAATTCAGAGATTTCTAGATCAAATCAGGAAAATAACTGTAGAAATAATAGAGGTGCTTCGAAAAGAATTCAGAGAGAGCCAAAGAGAGATAAAGGATGCAGTTAATGAAGTAAAGGCCTCAATTCAAAGTACAAACAACTGATTAGAACACATGGAGAATAGACTCTCACTCTTAGAAGATGATCAATCCAAAAATGAATGCATAGTTTCTAATCTAGAAAAAAATATCCGACAGCAGGAATCTGATATTGAAGAAATATGGGCCCATTTCAAGAGAGCTAACCTAAGAATAATTGGAATAGAGGAGGGAAAAGAAGGTGAAACCAAAGGGATCAACAATCTCTTCAAGAAAGTAAGAGCAGAAAATTTTCCAAACATAGAGCAAGAGGTCGATACATAGGTCCAGGAAACTTATAGAACTCCCTTTAGACAGGATCGGAGAAGAGGATCCCCACGCCACCTAATTGTCAAAATGACCAATGTGGAAGCCAAGCAGAGAATCTTAAAGGCAACAAAAGCAAAGGGCCAAGTGACATTCAGAGGCAAACCAATTAGAATCACTCCAGACTTCCCAAACCAAGTCATGAGAGCCAGAAGGGCTTGGAGTAACATATTCCAAAATCTGAAAGAAAACAACTTCCAGCCAAAAATTTCCTACCCAGCAAAACTTTCTATCAAATTAGATGGGGAAATAAGAAGCTTCCATGACAAAGAGAAACTGAAGGAATTTATGTCTTCAAAACCAGCGCTAGAGAAAATACTCAAAGAGATTAACTACAAAGAAGAAATAGGTAACATACACCAGAACCAGAGAAACAAGATTTTCCATCCAACAGACAACTAAGATTAGTTATCTGTGGAGATTCATTATTTATGTTAGTCTTTTACCTATCTCTAAAGGTATTGTTTGCTTTTATTGTTGCTAATTTTTAGGATTTCTAGTTGGAATATTAATATACCTCCAGATATAGCATTTGGAGATATTTTATCCCATTCTATCAGTAACTTTTAACTCTGTTTACATTGTCTTTGGATATACAATTTTCTTTTTATTTTTTAGGGAGTTTGTATACTCTTCTGTTACCTGTGCCATTGAAATCATATCCAAGAAATCACTGCCAATTTCAATGTTGTGAGGTTTTATGACCCAGATTTTCTTCTAAAAGTTTATAGTCTTAAGATTTATATTTAGGTCTTTTATCTATTTTGAGTTAATATTTGTATATGGGATTATGTGATCCAATTTTATTCTTTTTCATGTAATTATTATGTTTCAACAATATTTAGTTAAAAGATTATTATTTCCTCCACCAAATGTTCGTGGAAACCTTGTCAAAAATAACTTGACAATATATGGAAGAATTTAGCTCTAGGCTTTTATTTAACTCCAGTGGTTTATATATCTGCCTTTATAACAGTACTACACTGTTTCAATTATTGTAGCTTTATATGGTTTGAAATCAGAAAATATATTATCTTCTAGCTTTGTTCTTTTTCGAGATTGTTTTGGGTATCTAGAGTCCATATTCCATATTAGGATAGATTTTTTTGTGAAAAATAAATATATAAATATATGATAGTTTCACCTAAAAAAAAAGAAAAAGAAAAAAAATATTCTCTGGTAAGAAAGAAAGCAAAAAGAAATATTGAAACGTTATCTTTAAGTTATCAAAAGCTTGGTATCAGACAAATGAAACTGTTATGTGAGATTATCATTTTTCATTTTGGATAAATTGCTATAATACTAGATGTCAACCACTAAGCCAAGCATGGGAAGGAGGCCTGGGGAGGGAATGGGGTGGGGATCGGGTGGGGGCTGACTGGGTGATGTGTGCATGTATGTCTACAAAAGTTTTCTTGTATCCCACTATGATGTATGAATACAGTGCATCAATAAAAAATTTTTAAAAATACAACTTTTAAACACACCAAGCTGTGATTTATAAAAAATAAAATGTAAATTAGTCATGTAAGATTGAAATGTACTATTGGTTATTTTTTAATTGGTTCTGGAGACAGGTTTTTATTTCTCACATTTCTTAACTTCCCCAGATTCTTGATCCCTCTACATTCTTTTTTGAAAAGGAATTCAGGTATTAAAAACTGAAGCTCAATCTTCAGCCAAGTAAGCATGCCATGATACAAAGAGCATTTAGCAAAGGTTCAATAAGTCCTACTGAATCTGTAACAGTGACATTTATAACAAGAATGTACACTACTCAATATCTGATGCCCAATTCAATTATTCATTCAACAAATATTTGAGGATACAGTAGTGAACAAGGTGGCCACAGTACCTGGTAGGGTTAGTGCAGGGCACCTACCCCAGGCTGAGCCAACAAGGCAGCCTGAAAGAAGTCAGCCCAAGCTGGGACAGAAGGAAGGCAGGCACTGGCCAGGAGTCTGTTCTTCAGTGGAACCAGTCTACAAGTCAAATCATGCCTAGCACTGAATGGATGGCAAGCTTCTACTATCTGCTTTGTGGGAGATTAAATGAAGATGATAAGATGGTCAACTGAAATTGTTTTTAACTTTGATTCTCAGAACAGTATGCATAAAAATACCTTGCTTTTTTAGTGGCACTAGGCCAGGGGCATTCTACTTCAAAGCTACAACCTCTCCTAGCCCTATTTTATTTTCATTTTGAAACAAGGCCTTACTAGGTTGATTAAAGTCTATTTGCTGAGACTGTCCTCAAATCTGCGATCCTCCTGTCTTAGGTACTGAGATTACAACCATGTACCATCATGCCTGGCTCTCAAAAATATTCTTAATATCCAACTGAAGATTGGAGTATTTTTTGCTTAGTTAAATCTAGCATCAATAGTCATGGCTTCAAAGTTCAAGCCTTTAAGTTAAGGCTAGTCAAGTTTTATTTGGCTCGTTCTCATCAATTTCCATTAAAATTATTTGCTGAATGGATACATTTACAAACACAAAACCAAAAATGAACAATATCAGGCTTGTTAGTCATATGAACTAAGTGAAAAACAAAACGTACTGAATTTTTTTTAACTTCAGGATATTCAAAAGTGTTTCATGAAAAGAGGACCCGGATCACATGAACTTAGGGCTAACCAAAGTTGAACAGTTTTCTTTACTGCAGAATTTCTAAGCCCTTAATATACTCACAGGGCGCAGGGTGGGAAAGGACATTATTGAAGATACAGGCTGAGCATCCCTAATACAAATCCCCAAAATTTGAAATGTTCCCATGTCAGAAACTTTCTAGGTGCTGACAGGACACCAAAAGTGCAGTTCTATTCCATGAAACTGTGTCAACAACAAAAAAAAAAAGTTAAAATACTATATAAAGCCAAATGTGGTAGCACACATTTGTAATCACAATACCTGGGACTCCAGACAGAAGGATCACAGGTTTGAGGTCAGCCTCAGTAGCGAGACCCTGTTTCAAACTAAAAACGGCTTGGGGTGTAGCTTGGAGGTAGAATGCTAACAAGTTCAAGCTCCAGTACCAAATATTTACATATAACATTACTTTCAGCCATTGTGTAATGTATGCAGCTTATACCAAACATTAATGAATTTTCTATCTAGACTTGGATCCCATCTCTGTTATATATAACATAAAAATATTTGAAAATATTCAAAATCTGGAATAAAAAATCAGAACTCTTAAATAAAACATTTCTGGAACCAAGCATTTTGGATAGGGGCTATTCATGCCCTGAAGGTATTTATCGCATCCCTTATTTTGAGTATCTTGAAAGAGTAAAATATTCTCCAAATACACTTTTGGTAATACTAATATAACCAAAAGTAGGGAAAAATCCATTGCCTTCCCCTGGTTGGAATAAGTATGTATGCATAACAGTCTGTCTAAAAGCAGTGATTATTAAAATGTGTGTGTGTGTGTGTGTGTGTGTGTGTGTGTGTGTGTGTGCGCGCGCGTGTGCGTGTGTGTGTGGTACTGGGGATTGAACCCTGGGACATTCTACCTTCAAGCCACACCCCCACAAACCGATTTTTTAATTCTTTATTTTAAAACAGGGTCTCACTGAGTTGCAAAGGGCCTAAGTAGCTGAGGCTGGCTGTGAGACTTCATGATCCTCCTGTCTCAGCCTCCCAAGTATTGGGATTACAAGCATGTGCCACCATGCCTGGCTTAACAAAGGTTTTAGAAGAAAGCACATGACTCTATGAACAAATCATTTTACATTTTATGCACTGAAACAATTCACTGAATTGACAGCTTCTTTTTGTGCCAATTTAAATCACTAATAGGGCCGGGCGTGGTGGCGCACAATTGTAATCCCCGCGCTTAGAAGGCTGAGACAGGAGGATCGCACAGGTTCGAAGCCAGCCTCAGCTACTTAGTGAGGCTCTCAGCAACTTAGTGAGACCCTGTTTCCAAATAAAATATAAAATAGGTCTGGGGGTATAGCCCAGAAGGAGAAAGCCTCTGGGTTCCAACCCCAGTACCACCAAGATAAATAAATAAATCACTAAAGGAATACTAGTGTAATCATGATGGGTTATACAATTTGTTAGAACAGACACAGCCAAGAGAATTATCAAACTAAATTTAAAAATTCTAAAATATAATAACTTATCTCAGCATTTATTTCAGATTCAAAAAATTTTAGAATAAAACTTTTGAAATTATTATTAAAATATCGAATTTGAAAATCACCTGAAGGCATTTTTGAATCTTTGGTTTTCTGCTTGTGTTTTTAAGTTGTTGTTAGAATACATTCACATACAAACAAAATCTTACATAGTTACAAATGAACATGAGCCACTATTTATGGCATCTAAGTTATAAACACAGTTTGAAATAGTAGAACCAAAAGAGTGAAATAAGCAGTCATGTTAAGTTTAAAGCTCAATAGTTTCATTTCAGATACAGAATAGTAAGCATCTTCGGCAGACTAAGGAGTGAAGCCATACCATAAGAATCGTCAACAGCATTTTTAATGTGTAAGTCACTACACACTGTGGTGTTTCTTCAATTTGAATGGGAAAACAGAGCAGTGAAACTCCACCAATCTAAAAAGTCTTTCCTAAAGACCTGAGGAGTTCTAATTGATGCAAGCAAGCTTCTCCGCCTGCATGATTCTGACTAGGCTTCACACACAAAGCTGGGAGCTGCCCTGCAGCCAGCCTGGCCCTCGTAGGCCAACAAGAAAAGGTCTGAGGAGCCCCTCTGGGGCTGGGGACTATGGGAAGTCCTGAAGCCTCCCCTGGCACTGTACAGATGTGGATTTTTAACCGTTTGTTGTACAGTTAGTTACACATGCCGTGAGCTCTAATAGGTGTTTTATATACTACTTCATTTGTTAAAATAGCAGTCTGAGGCTGGGCCAGTGGCATTATTACCACTGCTTTGTAAACAGAGCTTTAAGATTAATTTACCCAAAATTATACAGCTGGGAAATGACAACACTGGAATTCTAGCACAGGAGGTGTTGCTATAAAACTCACACACTTGACTCCACCTCCCCAGAGAATCCCTGTATGTAATTGGGTAGCCCATGGCTGTGGGCACAGCACAAACCCAGGGAGCAGCTTGTTGTCTTTCTCCAAAACCATAGAGGCCTTCATTCTAAGGCCCTAACCTCTACCTACAGGTTACTGTGACCTTAATGCGAACAGGGAATGTTTGCCTTCAAAAGGTCAGATAGCTCTAGTCCTGAACTAAAGCTATAAAGTATTTCTAACTTTTCACCCAAAGATAAAAGTGTAGACAAGAACTAATATTCTTGTTGTGCTTCTCAGAAGACAAAAATCTAGTATGATTCTTAAAATGTCCCTGCTAGTTAGAGGTACAAATCAATCCCATCAATACTGAGACCTACCTTAACGTAGGGACTGCTCCAAATCTTTAAGAACCTAAAACAGATAAGCCCACTCCTTGCCCTGACTTGAAAATTCTCCCCAAATCACCTGCACAGAATTGCTTTCATGAATTTTTACTTCATCTACCTTATCTCAAGAACTCTGCTATTTCTTTTCTCCAGCCTGTTACTTGTTAGGAAAAGCACCAGATAGGTTTACATTATAGGCCACAGAGTTGAAATAGCCTGTCTGTCTACACATGCACCTTAGGGCATAGAAGGAGCTAATGTTAAACTCTGCATGCTTTTGATGCATCTCTACTGCTTTAGAAGAGTTTGGAAAAATTAGTTTAGTGGTTTCTATGAGACCACTGTTATTACACATGTTGGCTTTCCAATTAAGGGTATGGGAGTAACCAGAATGTTCCTGAGCTCAAATGTCTCCTGTGCCTGAAATACTTTAAATAGAAGAGAAATACCAAGGGGCCAACAGAAGCTACCCTCACATCACTAGTCAGGGTAGAAAGAAAAACAACCCCAAATGCAATACAGGTCAAAGTTTATGACAAAAACAGGAATAACATCTTGGGTCTCCTGGCCCACAAGAGGAAGACTGCCCCTGATGACAGAGGGTGTGCCCATCTCTCCTGCAAGAATGATGCCTTGGAAAAAGGCAGGGTCTGCAATGTGGGCATCACGGTGCCTCTGGCAAATCATAAGTAAACCCAAATACAAGCCTACTAGAGAAATGAGGGGCTCATGCTTTCACCCCCTTTTCTGACTTCCTAGACTTCATAGGATAATAAATCATCAAGCGTATTTTTATTGGACATTTCTTGTTCAAAGTAAAAATGGCAAAGATACTATGTTCACAGGGCTAAACAAACTAAACTTTATGGTCTCTCCCTTCTCTCTTCCTTTCACCACTCTGAGTATACAGTACCCTTCCTTTAGTAGAATCACCTATAACTATTAATGAAATGAGAATCTACAGAAACAACTCCAATTTCACATGTATTTGTCTTGTTTACTTCAAGTTAGGCCTAAGGTACATACTTTTCTCAAAAGTATGTCAGAAAGGCTGGATTTGGCAGTAGACACACACACCTCAAGGTACCTGAAGATGTCCCACTTACCAGGGCTCAAACTCAGTAAAACATGACAATAGTGCTTCAGACTGGTCAAAATGTTTTGCATAGACCAACCCTATTTGAAGACACTAAAGATAAAGGCCAAGCTTGCATACTAAAGATAATTTAATTCAATTTAACACTTTTTTTTTTTTTTACCTTACACTTAACACAGAGTTTTGCTAACACTGGTAGAGTCTGCAGCATGTTTAATCTTTAAACTGGAGAGGTGAAATATAGAATTTTGCTCTAGAAAAAGCAATATATACCAAGTTTGTATGTAGGTTCCTATTACTTTAAAAAGGTCAATATTAAAAATAACTTTACTATATTATTCTTATGAATTTAGAAAGTCAAACTGTGTCTTTATCACTAACAATCCAGGGGTTTGTGCAGAATTGGGAATAGAACATTCTATTTATAAGAAGCTTAGTGATAAAGTTAATTTATACACTCTAAGTTCTCTAGAATTCAGAGACTTGGAAGTCTCTCAAATTTAGTTTGCAATAAATCCTTAATAACAGACTACTTTGATCCTATACAAAAACTGATTCACATCTCGTGGGAGGCAGAATTCTAAGATGACCCCATTAGCTCTATGAGTGTGAAGGGACCTGTGATTTCAAGCCAAAAGAATATGGCTAGTATTTCACAGGTCTGATCAAGGTTCTAAATCATTAGTTTGGGGTTACTCAAAAGGGGTGATTACATCCTGGGTATACCTTACTTAATCAGGGGAGGCTTTTAAATAGAGTGGGAAATTCTCTGTTACTGGCTTTGAAGAAGCCAGTGACCACAGTGAGGAAGAACCAGGGGCAGGAATGGCAGGCAGGCAGCCTCCAGGAGTTGAGGATAGCCTTAGGTGACAGTAGCAAGAACTGGAGGCCCAGTTATACAGTGCAGGAAGTGAAATCTGTCAACAACCTGAATGGACCTGGATGCGGGGTTTTTTCCAGTTAAGACTCCAGTTGAGAATACTGTCCTAAAGACACAACTGCAGCCCCTGAGCAGGGGCCCATTTGAACCACATCCAAACCCTGATCCACCCAAACTGAGAGGAGGTGGATATTGCTTTCAATCACAAAGTTTTGTTCATGAGCCATATACCAATACACTCATTAAAATTAATACAAACCTTAAAATCCTCAACTCTATCTGAAATGCTTTCTGACTTTTGTACCAAGGACCTCTTTCCCTATAAAATGTTTATGCTTCCACAGACAGACAGGCACCTTTGTAAAGACACTGTCAAGGGTGTCACTGAGCACCTCCATGCTAAGCACTGCTCCATGTGCACAACAATCTTATGAACTATCCCCAGTTTGCAAATGGGGAAAGCAAGGTACTCAAAGAGGTTAAAAAATCTGTCCCAAGTCACAAACAGAGGAGACAGAATTCCAACCAGGCAATCTCTCTGCAGAGCTCATGTTCTCAAGCAACATGCCACTACGTCACCACTGCTGCACATGCAGTCCTGCTGAGCATCTCTGCTGAGGAAGAATCGGCCATGGCAGGTGGTGTGGAGTACAAAGTGTCAACTGGACACAAGTGAACCCACTCAGATAGGAAAAGTCACTGCTATCTGAGCAATAGAGCATTTCATAAAGCTACAGTGCATGGCATTAATCAGTTATCTACTATTTAAACTGTCAAAGGAAGAAGATTTTTAAAGAAAAATTACTTCATTTTCAAGTAAAAAAAAAAATCAAAGAAACTGCACAGTAAGCAAAATTAAAAGCTCATAATATTTATTTTAAAAGAAAGTTTATTACGTACTAGGGAACAATCAGTTTAACACTTAAAGAGGAATGTGTCCCCATGACTCCTTCCAGCTGGAATTATACACAAAACGGAAGATACCAAAGCAATTAAGTATTTTATAAACACTGCTGAGGGGTCAAAAAGAGGGAGGTTCATTCACTGACTAATAATGTAGCAATAAACAAACAGCAATGTTATGCAACTGAGAAAATTATTATAATTGAATCTACACAGCTGGGAAAGAAGAGAAGCCTGGCTATGTCTATTAGCTCACAAACGTTTTATGTGGGTAAGTTTTCGTTTTAGAACAGTTTTGAACACTTTTTTTTCTTATCTAAATACAATTCATAACCTAACGACATGCCCCACAATTATTTACTATTTTTACAAATGAGAAATGAGTATGTGCATGAATGGGCAGGCAGTTAAACTTTCTTGCGATACACTCACTTTCAATCTCTTCTAGACCTCTCACCTCGTTTGTGCACAGCAACGTGAGTGATGAATGGCTGTGACATGGCGGCATACATGGCAGAAGGGAAATCCCAGCATGAACTAGCTTTTCACATTTTAATATTTAGCCCCTACTGTGCTCTTGGGGCTTCCTTCACATCTTGATATTTTCCCTTTGCAGGGCCTATATTTTTGTCTACAAATGTACACCAGAAAATAAGCAGAGAAATACCTCCAGTTACCATATTTAAATTTAAACAGATGTGTTCAATAGAGACAGAAGAGTGATTCGTGAATAGCCCTAGAATTGCTGAAATTACAGTATTAGGATCAGAGTAACAGTTCTCTTGCATTCAAGAAGGAACTTGGTAAAAATCTACCATTCTTTCATCATCAATTACATGTAGTTAAAGTGCAAACAAAGACAAAATAAGTTTCTTCATGTGAGATAGTCTAGCTAGATGTTGCCCCTATTACTACTGGAATTTCTTCTTAATTAAATGACTAAATCAGACAAACTTGCGATCTATGTCATGTTCCCATCTGCATAAAACCTAACTTCAGAGTCAAATGGCTGATTAGATAACTATAAGGGCAGAGGTACACATGTATCTTCAATAGGCACACATTTTACATCAATGATATCTATTTTTATGAGATAAAAGTACTAAAGCTTTAATGGTGGCAATTATAACAGCCAAGAGTTTGTACAGCTCAATGGCTGAGTCACAGACCTTTTACCTATAATGGGATCCATTATATTTCTGAACTCAGTCTGAGGGAGTAGAAGAGGAACAGAATTTTTAAATATGGTTATAAACAGCAGTACCCTCTGAACTAAGTAAGTTTCAACAATTGTGTGATTTAAATTGGCCACAGTGTGTACATCTATTTACCAACCTTTTTTAGAGTTCTTAAATACTTGTATCTATTTGAAAATACTTGAACACTTAAAATGCTAGAGATGCCATTACCTAAAGATTTGATTTCAGCAACCTGTTTATGGCAAAATTTCACCACTACTTTGAAAATATATCACTTCAGGAGCCTTCTGAAAGAGTATTTTCATTTCTGTCTAAATCACAAAGACCAAAGTTTTATATTCTCATTTAAAATACAATTTGGGGGAGAAAATGAGTGAGAAAGTAATTATTCACTTTAAGGTAGAATATTTTAGCAATATTTATGTATAAATATTAGCAAATAAATATCAGCAAAGGAGTGAAGTTTTTTCATAGTGATTTAACATTATCATTCAAAGTTGTTAGAATAAGCTTTGTCGTTTCAAAATGCAATAATCATCTAGTATTTACTCCAACACTAACCAATTCTCTAATTCAAAAGCCTAAAAGTTTTCTCTTTAGTTTCTACTACAGTAAATTCAGACATGTAAATAGAAAATAGTTGGGGAGCAACCTCATAGGCTTTTGTATCTGTGACTCCTATCCCCAGGGACAGCTGGCAAACAGGAAACAACACGCAGATGGATTTACCTCCAACTAGGAAGGGCCAAACTAACACAGATGGCCCAGATGGCCCTAACGCCGCCAAGGCCTCACAGGTTGCTGGAGGTCTGTGGTCCTCCCAGGAACATCAATACAGAGAAAGACTCCTCTTTGGCAATATTCTGTCATTTGCTGGCAGCTCCTCTTAAACAAGTTATTAAAAGAAGAAATACTAGAAGGAACTTAAGGGATTTGATATTAAGTTTGATTTCTGACCATAATAATCAATTAAGAGGACAACTTAGAATGCCTGAAATTTCTCATCTAAGATGAAGCTGGAGGAGCTTTATATGTAAATTCTCTTCCAACTCAAGTTCACTGGGGGTCTCTGCTTTCAGCCCTACTCCAATGATAACTACTCAAACAGATACTCTAAAAAGTGAAGTAAGCTGGGCGTGGTGGTGCACTCTTGTAATCCTAGTACTTGGGAGGCTAAGACAGGAGGATCGCAGATTTGTGGCCAGCCTCCACTACTTAGTGAAACCCTCCGCAACTTAGAGAGACCCTGTTTCAAAATAAAGATTAAAAATAGGAGTGAAAGTTTAGCTTGGAGGTAGAATGTCCCTGGGTTCCAACCCAATGCTACAAAAAATTAAATAAATAAATAAATAAATAAATAAATAAATAAATAAATAAATGTGAGGGAAATAAGCATTTGTAGATGGGGTGAGGGAAATAAAGACAACTTTGGAGGAAAATATTAAGAAAATTTCTCAGATAAATACAAAAAGTAAGTAAAACAGACCCAAAAACCTGAGAGGCCAGATTAAATAAGATATACCAAAATAAGAAATCCACATGAAACTTTCCAATAAAATTTACTTTCCTCATCTAAAAAACAAACAGCTTTCAGAAAATTCAATAATGCAATCCCATTTCACAGATGCCTAACTAACATCTATGAGGTTCTCTCACAGTAATTTTAGTCTCTGCTCAGTAAAATGTGTCATAAAACACTATTTATTAAACAGCTCACTATGTACTGAATAATGCTTAGGTTATACACAATTCATTCATGCTGTGAACCTCTGAAGTCCTAGATTCATAACAAATAAACCAGGGCAAGAACAGGAAAGAGGAGGACACATGGAAGACAGAACAAAAAACAAGTCATTCTGCCTGAGTCCCAAACCAGGAGAAATCAGGGCAAGTCTCACAGAGAAAAGGTCTTGAGACCTTAGGTGGAGAACAACACTAACCTCAAGACTGGGACCTATTAGGGCATCCAAACTTCTGGCAGATAGCTGAGCAGAGAGAGGCTGCAGCAACACAGACACATACCACCAGGGTGCTGTGAGCCTCGGAAGCCAAGAAACCCAGCCAAGACAAACACTACCCAGGTTTCAGTCACCCCCAGCAAACAATACCAGACCCTTGTAGAAACACTCCTTAAAGCAGTCCTTTAGAAGTCTGCCTCAGGAAATATTTTCAATTGCTATCTCCTGCAATTTGATCTACCAATCTACTTTGAATTTACCTCCTGCCTGACAGGCTCTTTCCACCTGCATACTCTTTCACTTTGTCAAATATTACCTCTCGACACACCTTCCTCTAGCTCTTGTCCTGTTTCTCCACTCTCCTTTAAAGAGATGAGTCCTTCCTTGCTAAAGTGACAATATCTGCTGTCTCCACTTCCTCTCCTCTCACCGCTCTTGAATTTGCTCTGACCAAACTAATATTCCACAAAAATGGCTGCTATCAAATGATTCCTGAAGGTTTCATCTTCCTCTCAGCTGATGGGCACCTGACACAACTGCTCACTTCCTACTTTTCCATCTTAGCTAATGCCACTGGGATATCTCAGACCTCCACAAGCCACAGCAAAGGCTGGAGAGCTGCTCTCACCCATGTCCTCTCAACAGCCTCCTCTCCTCTCTCTGCTTCTCTAGTCCAGGACTTTACTAGGCTCATCTTCTTCAATGCACCCTCTGAATGTCTCCATAAAGATCATTCTAACATGTAATTGCTATGTTTTGTTGTTTTTTTTTTGTAATACAATGAGGATTCCCTGTCAACTACACTTCAAAAGGAAACCCTTGGTAGCTGGTAGGGCCCTGTCCCATGCCCACCTTTCCAGAATGTGTTCTGTCTCTCCAACACACACTACCCACCAAGCCTAACAACTGCAGTCACACAAAGGCACTTTGCTCTTTCCCCCTTTGAGTACTTGTGGACATATGATTTCTCCAGCATTGAACACCCTCTTCCCCTCTCTCCTCCCAGTTAAATCCTACTCGCTCTTCAAAACTCAATTTCAACACAACCTCTTCCTGAGGCCCTCCCTGATCTCTGCAGTTAGAGTCAAGTGCCCTCCCAAGGTCAAGGAACATTTATCACATTGCTTGACTACTTATTATTAGATTCTCTAGTCTGTGTAGCAGAAAGCAGCATGTTATATTACTGTTTTTCACTATACATATGTCCCCTGTACCTAACTCAGGGACAGACACACACTATAGGCATGGTATTTGTGGGTAAAATATCAAAGTCTCTCCACACTGTCAAATGTGAGCACGGATGTCCCATCTCTACCCTTGTTCCAGGCACAGCTGCTACTCACACATGCTCTCTGCTCTCTCAGAAAGAGCACTCATGTGCCAGGTGTGGTGGCGCACGCTTGTAATCCCCGCGCTTGGGAGATGGAGACAGGAGGATCGCGCAGGTTGGAAGCCAGACGCGCTGGCTTAAGAGACCCTGTTTCCAAATAAAACTATAAAAAAAGTAGGGTGGTTAGCAGAGGAAAGTGGTTTTGACATATAGTGTGTATAGTGTGTTGATCTTGAGCCGCCAAGCAGAAACATCCAGTCTTGGTAGAAATAAGTTACCTATCGGGGGGTTGGGGGGGGGAAGGGGGGCACTGATTGAAATTCACAGAAAAGGATGAATGAGGGAAGAACGGTCAGTGGCAAGATATAAAAGATAATAACAGAGTAATATTGTAGAAGCATAATGTTGATTTTTGAAAATTCGAACTCTATAGAAAAGTTGAAGGATTAATATGATGGCCTTATAAATCTTTCACTTCTCTACCCAACTGTCTAGTCACTATATCCATTTGGATGCTGGAATGCGCATCTCCATCATAATGCGCTCTAAAGCAGATGCTGGACTTCCACCCTCCCCACCAACTCCAAACGTGACTGTCCCACTACTCCCCCCCAGCAGAAGCCACACACATGGCATCATTCTTGACCCTTCATTACCCTCAAATTCCACCCCCAGCCCATGTGTAAAGGAAGCTGACTCCACCTTCAACACAGAGAATGCATTCTTACAGCCTCTCCACTGCTGTTCATGTCGAAGCCCTGATGACCCCCCCTGCCTAGACAAAGACCTAGAAAATAGTCTCAGAATTTAATCTCCAGAAACAAAAAGGTGCAGACACCTTCCAATAATAGACTACATCAATCATACCTTTTTAATTTTAAAAGGCTCATTATTTTATTGTTCATAATTTTAAAATAAACTTCAAATGGCTCTTGAGTTGTGAAATATTTTCAGTCACTTCAAATGGAAGAGTAAGGAGTATCTGAAATGTATGACCCATGTATGCTTCTCCCCACCAGCCATCTCCTGAAGAGAATGAAAATCTACCTTTTCCCAGGAAAAAAAAGCCCAGGAAGAAAACTCTTAAACCAGAGTCCAGTCAGGAGCAGACAGAGAGGCACAGCATGGGGTTTACTGTAAGTTCTACTTGGCAGGCTTCAAGACCCTAAGACCTTGAGGACTAAGCTCTCTCCATGAGGCCCAGGACAGCTCCCAGTTTCTTTGCTGGCCTCACCTCTGCAGTCAGTCCTGTCTTTTCCAACCACCCTCCCCAGGGGGTTCCATTTTCTGCCACACAACTCTTGATCCTGGTTAGCTTCCAGACATCAGAGCAGCTTAGCCGGGAAGACATCTCCTCCTACAGGACATCCCTAAAGACGAGCCTCAACCTCCAACTGCTCAAGACACCTCTTTGTTCCTATAACTGTAAGTACAACACATTCAATGACCACCTAGAGAATGTATGTGCCAGGAACTGAAGATAGGATGAAAATGACGATGACACTAGCTTACTCCTCTTAGAATACAGTGGTGGCAACAAAGCACAAATATATTCCTGGTAGCAGTAATAACAGTAATGATGTGACATTAATAGAAATAATAATTTACAGGCAATTTACCATGTACCGGGCACAATTGTAAGCATATTACATGTGTTATTCTCCTTAGCATCACTATTATATAGATCCAAGCATGATTCCCATGTTAGAGGAAAGAAAATTGGGGCCTAGGGAAGCTATATAACTCACCCTAAGTCACATAGCTTGTTAAGTGAGAGACTCAGGACTCCCAGGCCACAAGATCTTCAATGCTATGCAGTGCTGCCATCCAAGGTAAGCAGGTAAGTGGCAATCACAATGCAGAGAGGGCCCAGACTGGGAGTAGCTCAACCCCACATTTAGTAAGGGCAGAAAGGCTTTGCAGAGGAAGAGAATTAGGGATGAGTGCTCTTGGCAGAAGGCTCTAGGGTAGAAATGTTTTGAAGACAGGCAGTTCATTGTGCCTCAGGAAGAAAAAGAAAGGGCAATAGCTAGAAGAAGACAAGTCCTTGTTTCATTGTGGCTCAAGGACCTTTCTGAGAGTAACTACAGGAGGCCAGCGAAGAGAAGGCACAGACAGGCATCAGAAGTTGATGATTAATCAGATGAGCTGATTAAAAATAGGAAGCCAGGGTCCTGGCTGGTGGCACCTACCTGGAAGGGCAGAGGACAGAAGACACAGTCCTCATACCTAATTTGAACTGGGTCAGCCACAACCTCAGCACCTCTCACCAACGGCATACCCTGTGGATGCACAGATCCCCAGAAGGAATCTCAGGGAGATTTTTCTACTAGCACTGTCCAGGGGCTTTCGAAGACTTTGCCTACTTTATCAAACTGAGACATGTCTACATCTTAAGAAAATTTTTAGTTTACAAGACTGTGAAAAGGTTAGGAAGTAGAAATATCACAAAACGACTAGCAGAAGCTCTTCCCCAGGGGTCCATGCAGAGCATCTAGGGGTTAAAAACAACCAAGAGAGCACTTCTCCATGTGTCCAGCTTTTCAATTGAGGGTCTGGGTGAGAGAAGGCTAAGCAACTACAAAGCCAACATGATAACATCTTGAGTGGGCTACAATATTCAAATGTATCGTAAAGATGAAATGTGAGATTTAAAGGAAATGATTGTCCCACCAATCCAAGCAAGGCGAAAGATCCTTCTCCCTTCACACCATCCCTGGTCTGTCTTACACTTTTAGTGGTGGCTGTAGTAGGAGAGTGTACGAGCAAGGAACGTCTTCTACCATGACCCCATTGAGAATCTGATTTCTTTGGCTCAAAGATTTCTCCTGCAGTACCTAAGAATTGTTTTTAAATGGACATCCTTAACTATCTTCATAAGCTTTAAGATTGGTTATATTTTTTTATGTGAAAAGATGCTGTCAGCTGGAATAAGGGGATTGGAGACTGAAGGTCTGAGGGTCTTGGTTCCAATACTGGCCTTGACACCACCTAACTAGCACTGTTTGACAACCAGTTTCTATACAGAATTCATCATGAATTGTACTACAAGCCTTACATGTGCTCTCCTGGGATCACAAGGGGTCTGGGCAGTTTATAAGGGCTGTTCTTATTAATCCGTGTATCTCAGGAGTCAGTACAGACTGGTGAATGGCAGATGCCAAGTGCTATTGTATCTCTTGGTGAACCACAACTTCAAATTCAGAATTCTGCTAAAATTTAAAACCTAAAAATAAGTTGTAGAAAAGCATATAAGAACATGGTAAAGGCTGATTTTCAAGACTAGTAGGCTTCAATCCTCACCTTATTTGGCCAGTAGCATAGACACAATCCACCACTCTCTCAAGCAAAGCCTCCCTTCATTGTGCTCCAGGGCAGGCCCTCCTGTCCTCTTCTCCTTTCCTGACTACTCCTTGGCTTCCATCTCCTGGATCTTCATTCTAGAGCAATATAGCAGCAGACTGAACTGCACCGTGCCCTTGTGTTGCACGCCTCCCCACAGCATGCATGACCTCAGCCAGCCCATAGCAGAAACCAACCACCCATACACTCACAACTCATGAATTTTTCCTGTAGCCCAATCCTGACTCTAAATTCTATATCTGCCTATCTGAAATCTTCACTTGAGTCTAGTAAACACCTCCAAATTAACAAGTCTAAACCAAACTTGATTTTTTTCTGCCCTGACCTTTTTTCCCACATTTTCCCTATATTCTGCCTGTTCTCTCCAAAATCTTAATCTTTTTTCAAACTCTATTTCCAATCCATCAGCAAGTCGTCAGTGCAACCTTGAAATATCTGACTACTTCCCTACTTCCTACCACAACCCTATTTGAAGCTACCACTATATTTTCCCTGATCAACTGTAACAGCCTAGAATTTGTCTTCTCAGTACAACAAATTTGCCTTCCTATCTATTCCTCACAAATAAGAATATTGAGCCTGATAAGAAACACAGCACTAAGATCATGCTCAAAAGTCTTTAATAGTTTTCCATCTCACACAGGGAACCCCAATTAACCCTTACAATCAAAGTTCTACCTACCCTCTAAAGACACACTCTAAAGACGTGTCTGCTGTTCCTCAAACATAGGCAGCACACTCCGGGCTCAGGGTCTGTGCACAGGCTTTACTCTTCCACAGGTCTTTATATGGCTTGCCCCCTTTACTTTATCCTGATTTTCTGCTCATTATCACCCTCCAAAGAAACATTCCTTAATCAACTTACCCAAATTATCACCTTCCAAACTTCTCTATCCCAGCAAATCCAGCTGATATACTTATAACTCACATTACTATTTGAAATCACACATGCATACTTTACTAGGCTGATTGATTGCCTCCCTCACTCGTATGTTAGCTTCTGATCACTGCTAGGCTAAGAATAATTCTTAGCAGTTAATAAATATTTTTGAGTACTGTTTAATAAAATGAGAAAAATGTTTACAAGAGCAACCTATTCTAAAAAAATGATAAAACAAAAACACCCAAAAGAGTTTTGAAAACACCAATGGCCAACTGTCTTTAAGAAAAATTAACAATTGTACAATGAGATGGTACTAGCACAGTCTGTGAGCAGCCCAGAAGATCTTAATTTAGCCATTTGTCCAACAAAGTCTAGAGGATAGCTATATTAAAGAAAAGCTCCACCACAAAGACCTCTGCTAGGTGGCAGAAATATAAGCAAACCAGGATGAAAGTCCTAAATAAATGAGCCCCAGGTACATAAATGACCCTTGATATAATCTTCTTATCAAACATGGTCTGGTTATGAATCTGGGCTCTGGTGAACCTTGAGAATAGAAAAGGTGATGGAGAGCCAGGCATGGTGGTGCACGCTTGTAATCCCTGCACTTGGGAGGGTGAGACAGAAGGATCACACAGGTTCAAAGCCAGCCTCAGCTACTTAAGTGAGGCTCTCGGCATGTTAGTGAGACTGTTTCCAAATAAAAATATAAAACAGGTCTGGGAGTATAGCCCGGAGGTAGAAAGCTTCTGGGTTCTACCCCCAGTACCACCAAAAAAATTAAAAAATAAAGAAAGGTGATGGAGGACCTAAGACCCTGCCATCCTCTGAGGCCCACCTTGGCCCTGGCCTTCTTTCTCAACTACCCTGTTTTTCACATCAACCTTAAGTCATTCCAACATGCATCTTTCACAAAGAGAATTTTTAACTACTAGAGACCTGAGGAGAGAAGTGCACACAGGGTATCTTCTGCCTGCGACGGCTGGACAAGTGCAAGTGGGGTGAGGAAGCAACTATTCATGTGTGCATGACCCTTGAAGTGGTTTGCCTCTGCCCAGCAACAGAAATGTTTCCCAACCACCAAGCACCTTTACTGATTTGCTCTCAACCAAAAGGTGTGTGTTGGTGGGGGCGGATCAGCAGTCATGGGCTGCTCAATGGCAAAATCCAGTCCATCTTTCTTACACAGGCACTGGACTCATTCCAGCACAGATCAGGGCCTGCAGCAGCAACTGGCACCGCTACTTTGCTTTACCTTCACATTCCCAAACACGAGTTAGATTGTTCCCAGGAAAATGAACACATTTTCAATTCTGTAAGGAAAAGCTGTTTCTTGGAATTTCTCTCAATGGATTCTTGAGGAGGGGGGAGTGTCCACAAGATCCTTTCAGGACATTCATAACAAACAGAACTTCTTTATAATATACTAAGACAGATATCATCTGTCCTTTTCACTGTGTTGGTATTTACACTGACTGTATAAATGCAATCAAGGTATTGAGAGAGAACTGTAATAGTAATCATTATTCTTTGCAGGGCCACAAATTCACATTAATGAGGAAAAAAAGCCAGCTCACTTAAAAATGTCCTTGACAAAACAGTAAAAATTGACTTGTATTATCCCTGACCTGTCGATATCTGTGGAGGAAAACGGAGCACTTGTGCACATGGCAGCCTGCAGAAGGAAAGCACTGGTCAACTCTTGGCAGTGGAAGGGGACTGGCAGCCTCCCCCCACCTTCAGTACTGGGGATGAAAGCCAGGGGCATTCTACCTCTGAGTTACACCCCCAGCCCTATTTAATATGTTTTATTTTGAAACAGGGTCTCACTGAGTTGCAGAGGTCCTCATTAAGAAGCTGAGGCTGGCTGCAAACTGCTATCCTACTGTCTCAGACTCCCAAATGCTGGGATTACACGAGTGTACCATCACGCCCAGCTTGGCAGCCTTTTTCCCACAGAACACTACACTACCATGGGTTTGGCAACTTACTAATATTTTTTTTTTTTTTCCCCTTGCAGGTCTGGGAACGGAACGGAACACTGGGGCATTTGACCTCTGAGCTACACCTCCTGCCCTATTTTTTATTTTGAAACAGGGTTGTCTTACTAAGTTGCAGAGGGCCTCACTAAGTAGCTGAGGCTGGCCATGAACTGTGATCCTCCTGTCTCAGCCTCCTGAATGCTAGAATTATGAGTGTGCACCACCAAGTCCCGCAACAACTTCTTAATCACTAAAGACTGTTGTGATAAACTGGTGGTACAATTAACAAAGGTAACTTCTTGTTTTTAATATTTTACATGAGATGTGAAAAATCAACATAATTCGAGGAAGGATATTTTCAAAATAATATATAATGATAAAAAATGTGCATAATTAAAAGAACTCTTCAGAATATAAGTTATGGTCCAGTGTATAAAATTTTAACAGGTTTAGCTTCAGCTCACATACTCCAGTTGATATTTTTTTATTCTTTATTTTTTTGAAACAAGGTCTCACTGAGTTGCAAAGGGCCTAAGTAGTAGCTGAGGCTGTCGGCAAACTACAATCTTCCTGTCTCAGCCTACCAAATGCTAGGATTACAAGCATGCGCCACCAAGCCCGGCAGTCTTTTTTTTTATTTTTTATTTATTTATTTATTTATTTATTTTTGCAGCATGGGGATGGAACCCAGGGGCATTCTACCTCTGAGCCACACCCCCAGCCCTACTTTATATTCTTTATTTTGAAACAGAGTCTCACTGAGTTGCAGAGGGCCCCACTAAGTAGCTGAGGCTGTCCTTGAACCACCATCCGGTCTCAGCCTCCTAAATGCTGGAATTAAAAGTGTGCTCCACCAGGCTCAGCTCAGTCTTTTTATTTTTGAAACAGGGTCTCACTGAGTTGCAAAGGGCCTTTCTAAGTAGCTGAAGCTGTCTGCAAACCACGATCCTCTCTTCTCCGCTTCCCAAATGCTGAGATTACAAGCAAGTGCCACTACACACGGCACTCCAATTGATATTTAAGAAACTTCCACTTTGTTAAGTTTTGGTGTAATATCAAAAAATATTGATATTATCTAAGATATTAACATTAAATATTAGCAAAAAATCTCAATGACTCTCCTCTCTTCTTTAGATTTTTGGGTTGTTTTATTTCTTTGGCGGCACTAAGAATTGAATCAAGGGGCATTCTACCTCTGAGCTTCACCTCCAACTCTATTTTTACTTTGAAACAGGGTCTCTCTAGGTTGCTGAGGGCCTTGCTAAGTTGCTGTGGCTGGCCTCGAACCTGTGATCCTCCTGTTTCAGCCTACTGGTACTGGGACTGCAAGTGTGCACCACCATGCCCACTCTCCTCTCTAGATGTTTTGTTGGAAAATAGTTACTTTTATTTTCAAAACATGTTACTTATGTTAATGTAATATTTTAATGCTGTTATTTTAAACAAATTAGTGGGAGGGGATACTGGGGCCTGAACCTGAACTGTTTCCCCTTTTCTGCCTTCCTTTTTACAATCACAATCACCAAAATGCCTTTTACCCAAATTTTATTACAATGCATGGTCCTGGAGTATAAAGCTCTGGTTTCACCAACCTCTTAAAAGGAGGAATTGCTTGACAGAAAAGAAGAGAACTGCATTAAGGAATATCCAAGGGGGCAGTACCTCTATCATCTAGGCAACCAATGCCTGCTTGGAGAGATGACTACCACTCAGTCAAATGCATCTGAATTACTTATTTTGAATAAAAAATTCTAATCAGAATTTTTAAATATTTTTGAAAAATTTTAGTGGGCCAAAAACGTTTTAAGACTATTACTTTATAAAATTATGACTCTGGAATTAAAATAATACAGTTCAATATGTTAGCCACTAGCCAAATGTGGCTACTGAATATTTAAATTGGTTAAAATTAAATAAAATTTAAAATTCCATTTCTCAGTCTCACCATCCCCATTTCAAGTTATTCCTAACCATAAACAGCTACAGGCTACCGTGTTGAACACCACAGAGAACATTTCCATCCCAAATTTCAATGGACTGGCTGCACTGGAATTTTCATTTAATAAAGGGCTGGATTCTTCCCCAAGGGAAATCCTGGGTTTATCTAAAGTCTCACCCCACCCTGAACTAGGGGTTGGACCCAGGGACTTTCACTTAGCTAAGCAAGCATTCTGACGCTGAGGTCTATCTCCAGCCTTTTTTATTTTGAGACAGGGGCTCGCTATATTGCCCAGGTTGGCCTCAACCTGTGATCCTCTTGGCTCACCCTCTCAAATAGCTGGGATTGCAATATACCTGCCTATTTACAATTTTTTTTTTTTTCTTTTTGGTACTTGGGGTGGAACCCAGAGGCTTTACTCCCAGACCTATTTTCTATTTTATTTGGAAACAGGGTCTTACCAAGTTGCTGAGAGCCTCACTAAGTAGCTGAGGCTGGCTTCGAACCTGCGCGATCCTCCTGTCTCAGCCTCCCAAGTGCAGGAATTACAAGTGTGCACCACCTTGGCTTATCTGCAATCATTTTTATGGCCCCAATGCAAGCAAAAAGTGGGACATTTTCATTCAGATGAGAACAAATGTTAGAAACTTGACTTTCAAAATAGATGATAATCATCTGGTCTCCAAATGGTGACCAGATGATGTTATCTGGTCTCCAAAGAACAGGGCTTCTCTTTCCAGCAATAACATAAAAAATTGGTATTTTAGACTCTGAGTTTTTTTCACATAAGTTAAGCATTTTGCACTATTTTAGCTGCATATATTCAGAGTAAGTTAGACTCTTGCTGGCCTAGAGAATTTGCTAAATTATTTTCTGCTGGTTGATGTTCTATCCATGTCTTCATTGTTTGTGTGTGTGTGGTGCTGGGGAGTGAACCCAGGGGCATTCTATCTATGAACTACACCCCTAGCCCGATTTTTTATTCTTTATTTTGAAACAGGGTCTCACTGAGGCTGGTTGTAAACTTGTTGTCTTCCTGTCTCAGCTACCCAAGTACTGGGATTACAAGCATACACCACTATGCCTAGCCAAGTTATACTTTTTTATGAAAATCCACTATTAGTATGATATCCAAGTACAAGGCAAACTTTTTTTTAAAGTAACTTGAAAAACATGAGATACATTCTGACACCCTTCAATACCACAGTATATTTAAGATTTTTTTTCTTTTTCTGAACTTTGAGTTCAATGAATGGATATGATATGCTGGATTGCAGCTTCTCTGTAGTATTTCTATGACAAAAAGGGAGCATTTTATACACAGACTGTATACAGATTACAGTTTAATAAAGTAATATATAAAAACATGAGTGCCGGGTGTGGTGGTGCACGCTTGTAATCTCAATACTTGAGAGGTTGAGACAGAAGGATAGAGGTTCCTGGCCAGCCTCAGGTACTTAGTGAGGCCCTGTTACAAAGTAAAGAATAAAAAATAGGGCTGGGAGTGTAGCTTGGAAGTAAAATCCCCCTGGGTTTCATCCCCAGACCTGCAAGCAAAAAAAAAACAAAAAAACAAAAAAACAAAAACAAAAAAAAAAAACATGATATTTGGTAAACACATTGTATCTGATGGACATCAGGTATTAATAGATGTTCCTGGAAACACTTCTACCTCCATGCTACACTCCTAGACCTATTTTTATTTGGAAACAGGATCTCTTAAGCCAGAGAGGCTGGCTTCGAACCTGTACGATCCTCCTGTCTCCGCCTCCCAAGCACAGGGATTATAAGCATGTGCCACCATGCCCAGCTTATTATGTTTATTTTGAAATATTTAAAATAGCAGGGCATGGTTGCACACGATCCCCCCCCCCCCAGTGCTAGAGATGGAACCCAGGGGCATTCTACCACTGATCCATATCTCCCCACCAAGCCCTATTTTTTATTCTTTATTTTGAAACAGGGTTTCACTGAGTTGCAAAGGGCCTCACTAAGTATCTGAGGCTACCCATGATTCTCAGGTTTCAGCCTCCCAAATGCTGGGGTTACAAGCGTGTGCCGCCATACCCAGCTTCCACAGGATTTTAATTCGAGTATTTGGGAGAATGAGAAAGGAGGATTGAAGTTTCAAGACCAGCCTCAACAACTTAGCAAGGCCATTAGCAACTTACTGAGACCTTGTTTCAAAACAAAAAATAAAATAGAACTGGAGAACTAACTCAGAAGTAGGATGTCTCTGGGCTCAATTCCCAGTATCAAAAAATAGAAGTTAAAACACTATGAAAATATTTAAAATGTTTATAAACTATAGTGTATAAAGTTTGATGATAAACAAAAAGACTTCTCCCTTATGCTTTAATTGGTACAAAAATATAGCTGCATTCTCTCTTGAAGTATAAAACTGGCTTTCAGGCTCAATTTTAACATCTCCCTCTCCTTTTCCCTCTCTCTTTTTGCGGTACTGGGGATGGAACCCAATAGCATTCTACCTCTGACCTACATCCCCGGCCCTATTTTTTATTCTTCATTTTTGAAACAGGGTCTCACTGAGTTGCAATGGACCTCACTAAGTAGCTGAGGCTGACCATGACCCAAGATCCTCCTGTCTCAGCCCCTCAAATGCTGGGAATTACAATTACAATTACACCACCACACCAGGCTCTAACACATTTCTTTTGTATCTAAAATTTTATAGCTCTACATAGTAAACTTTTAGAAGTGACCATTGTGGTATAAGATAGGTAACAAATACCTCCAAAAATGTTAACTTTACATATCTAGAAAAATGTGAATCACTTTGTTAGTGATTTTTTTTAATTTATCTACTACACTAAATCAACAGTCCTCTTTTTCTTTTATGTTTGTCTCACATTAAAGCATATGAAGTTACTTTTTAAGAAAAAGAAACAGATTAGGATAAATACATCATTGTGCCTTTCAGTACCTATTCCCTAAAAAAGGTAGACTATCATCTCTGGACTTGGGAGAGCATGCTGGTAACAAAGGGGTGAAGTAGATCTTTAGATTGAGGGCAACTGTAACCTTAAATTTGTATTTACAGATAGGCATGGTAGCACATGCTTATAATCCTAGTACTTGGAAGGCGAAGACAGGAGAATTGTAGATTTGAAGACAGAGGACAGTTTCAACATGCAGTGAAACTCTCATCAACCTAGAAAGATCTTGTTTCCAAATAAAAATAAATAGGGCTGGGGCTCCCAGGTAGAATACCCCTGGGATCAATCCCTAGTGCCAATAAATAAATAAATAAATAAATGTGCTTATATTTGACAAAGTAAAGACTCAGCAGTACTGAGTTATATATACAACTAAATATTTACCTACATAGGTCAGGTAGGCTAACCTGGAAGAAATACCAGCAAACCTCCCTAGCAATATGAAATAGAGTGTCAACCTAATCTGCCACTTGAAGATCTGCCAAAAACTAAGTGATGGTTTTCACCTCGATTAAAATTTAAAATTAGTCTACAAGCCAGGCATAGTGGCACACTCTTGTAATCCCAACATTTGGAAGGTTGAGACAGGAGGATCAGGGTTCACTGACAGCCTCAGCTACTACTTATTGAAGCCCTTTAGTGCTGGAAGTGTAGCTCAGATGTAGCCCCTAGGTTCCATCCTCAGGACCGAAAAAAAAAAAAATTAGTCTACAGCCATACCACCCTGTATGCACCCAATTGCATCTGAAATTAAAAATAAAGCACTAAGAAACCAGGTGGAACTTTATATTCAACACCACATTTCCTAGAGATTTAACTGACAAGAAATACAGTAAAGTGACAGTATCTTTGCTCCCCCAAATAAAAACATCATGAATTTTGGGTTGCTTTTAATTATTCTAATTAATTGATTTTTAATGCTCTATTTTACAAAACAAGGTAGTCTTTTTATTTTAAAGTGAAAGAATAGAAAGTGAAAATGGAAAGCATTCCAAGAGCTAATTCGACAACCACTGTAGCAGCAGTTATAATAAAAGTATTTAACATTTATTGGGCACTTATCACATGCCACATGCTGTGCTTAAAAACTTTACAGCCATTATCTCATTTAATTCTCATAATAACCCTGTGCAATTGGTACAATTATTATTCTCAGGAAACTAAGGTTTAGGAAAGTTAAATAAGTCTTCAGAATGACTTAAAAAAACGAGAAGAATCACATGCAAGTGGAACTCTCACTCTCAGTGCATATAAAGGGCTCCTGGTTCCCTCCTACCAGCAATCCATATTGGAGGAGGGTCAGAGCCCGGGTGGGACCACCCAGTGTATAGCCACTAGATAGAGTAGCAGGGGTATGAGATGACACAGGAAACACTAAATGAAGTTAAGTCAACTGGCACCTGTTCCCACTTATTCATGGCAATAAATTTATATTTAACAATAAATAACACCCTAGCATTTAACATAGTTCAATATTTCAATTCGGAAAGATTATTAAACCTGATCTTATTATTTGATTCACTTTTTTATTTTTATTTTATTTTATTTGCAGTACTGGGGAGGGAACCCAGGGGGATCTGACCTCTAAGCGACACCTCGAGCCCTATTTTTTATTTTTTTATTTTGAAACAGCGTCTCATTGAGTTGCAGAGGGCTTCACTAATTAGCTGAGGCTGGTTTCGAGCCTGCACAATCCTCCTGTCTCAGCCTCCCAAATGCTGGGATTACAAGCATGCGCCACCACGCCCGGTTTGATGCACTTTTATTTTACGAATAACTAGTCAAGGCTTTTTTTTTTTTTTTTTTCGGTAATTTTCTTCATCTATCTTAGACACTTAATTTATATGTCAATATTGGATTTTTACTTTCTTACAAAATCTAAAGCTATACACTTTAAGCTCAGCTCTAAACACAGACCTTTTCCAAAATTAGATTCTGAAGTATTTCCTTCCTGAGCTATGTCTGCTACCATCATTTCCAAGTAAGAGGGACACTGTGCAATCAGAGGTCAAGTCAGGTAAAACACTGTTTATGAAAGTTGTCATACTATCTTATTCCAGTGTTACGATGACTGTTTTCCTCTTTAATGTGTCTTCATTGTTCAGATGAATAAATTTAACGTGAAAGAGGAGAGACTGGGAGGAATAGCTGATGTAAATGAAATAGTACTTGATGCATCACTAAATTATCAAACACTTTCCCTATAGAACTCTCACTTATCTCCTTTAATCAAGGTCTATGCTTTTGTGCACTCCAATAGCTCTCCTTCATGGAAATGTCTTTGTAGTAGGTCAGAAATGGAACTGGCTTAGTAATAGGCCAATTTAAAGCAAAGTCAGCATATTCTTCTTATTTATTGCCCCAGCTCCATCTCTCTGTGTGGTTACTTGCAAATTATCTATAGATTTACAACTAGAACTACAGAGGATAGAAAGTAACATTAAGATGTCAAAGCTAAGGTAAATTCTCCAAGTGAGTTTCCCAATGACCATTTTTAATACCTCCAAAGTGGTACTAAAGTTTAGTATCTCTTCACACTGACTGACATTTAGCAGTGCTTTAAATTTAACATTGAAAACAAATACACCATAACTCTAAATAATCTCTTAATTTCATGACTTTTAGGTTAAAGAGAATGTTCAGGCCAAAAGAGTTTATCAAAAAACATGACCTTAAAACAAACTTAAAAGGCTCAGAAAAAGGACACTGTAAAGTTTCCTGCCTATCCTCTAGCACATAAATAAACCCTGCAACCTCCTAACCCTCTACACACTGAAGAGCCATTGACAAAAGGTCAAAAGACTTCATGGACTACCAAGTGGGTGAGGGTGCAGTTCCCGAGCTAGTGCTGCCTAGAAGATGGGAGGGGAGGCACCCGCATCCTGTTAGAACACCTGTCATTCAGAACCCTCAGCAAGATTTCCCAACACTCCTGCTACCATCTTCTAGATGGTCTCCAATTCTTCATGCCCTCAACCAAAACGAAGCAAGAAAGCTCTTGGGATTAATAATTCTTGCTCAAACCTTAAAGCAACACTTTCACATAGTTTAAGGCTGAAGTCTTGGGACTCTCCTGAAACCTATGGTACAGAAGTGTTTAGAATTAAACACAAAAGTGGTTGAGAACTCACACAGAAATATGCTCTTCATTAAGGAGCATGAAAAAAACACATTTCCTTCAAATAACTGCCTGAGTGATGACTTTGATTCCAACAATAAAACAAGAGATAAGGGGACCTCACCTCGCCATCACTCTCACTGTCCTCCCAACTGCCACCAAAAAAGCAAACAGGATAATGAGGGCTCCAAAGATCACGTTAATTTCTTAAAATGGTGCCAACTTCCTTTAAATTCACTACTACCACCCCTAATGTCATGTTGCAGTCCTAGGAGGGAGGCAGGGCATATTTGTGTGTGTGTTTTAAATACTAAGAAAATCAAAACAAAACCTCACTCCTAGTGTGGTAATGCACAGTCACCTACTAGAATTTGGCAAAACAAAGCACGAGTCACTACTGGCTTCCTAATGAAAGAACTTAAACGAGGACCATGTCTCTGTGGTGACTGATCTACAGATGTACAGCTGTAACTACAGAGAACATCAGGAAGCCAGGACTAAAGTAAAGCCTCCAGGTTAGGTTAGTTCTAGCAATGTTTTTTCCTCTAATTGTCCCCACCCACTTCCCAATTCCTCCCCCGCCAACTGTTGCAATACAGGAGACTGCCTTTCTGAACAAGTGACAAAATGAAAAGTAGGGAGGATGCATAATGGTAAAAATAAAGGCTTTTTCCTCACCCATAGAGAACCAATTTCATAAGGAAACAAGCAATGCTATTGGAGAAAGAAAAGCAAAGAGAGATTATGAGGTTTTTTTTTTTTTTTTAATTGGTGGGGTTGTGGGAGTAAACAACTAAAAGAATCCATACAACACTTGGAACTAAAATCTTGAAAACTGCTATAAACTGCCTTTCAGAAAAATATGTTACTTATTCCTACAGGAGAGACACTATTTAGACAGCCTTCCTGCAAATCCAAACAAATGAAATTTCACGTTAATAATCTAGTGATGGTCAAAATTTTATGCTTATATAACAAAATTTTCAGTCTACTCTAGTGGAAGGAAGTCTTTGTCCCCCCTATCTTCTACCATGCTGCCAATCTCAGTCCTTCACATAGTGTTTGGTACATAATAGGCACTAAATAAATACTTGTTTAATGTAGTTGAATGAGGGCACCCAAGATACAAAATGAGCATGTGGTATCTAAAAGTGGCTTCTTGACAGTTAAGAAAATCAACTGGCTCTTGAGACAGCGAGCAAAAGTCCAATATTCAACTTTGAAAGAAAACTAAATTCTCATTATCTACATCTTTGATAGCCCAAGAAAACAATACCCACTTGCAAAATAAAAGCCATCTAAGCAGCAAAGCACTGCAGAGCTCATTCATGCTTTCAGACCATGGAGCAAAAGGACTGATAGACCAACATTTTTCCCTCTGCTTTAACTCTACACTTGGCACTTTCTATGTTAACCAACATTCTATTCTGAGATAAATCAGCTATGCTGAGGGAAAAATGAAGGAGGTTACTCATTAAGCTATAGTATACACACACTGAGTTAATCTGAAGAAATACTTTAGCATCCTCCTGAAAAAACAGATGAGCAGCCGGGCGTGGTGGCGCACGCTTGTAATCCCCGCGCTTGGGAGGCAGAGACAGGAGGATCACGCAGGTTCGAAGCCAGCCGCGCGCGCTGGCTTAGGAGACCCTGTTTCCAAATAAAAATGTAAAAATAGGTCTGGGAGTGTAGCCCGGAGGTAGAAGGGCTTCCAGAAACCCCAGTACCACCAAAAAAAAAAAAAAAAAAACAGATGAGCAACCAGTGGAGCAACAAGCAGCAGTAAAGGCCTAGGAAGAAATACCCAGTGTGACCAGTACATGGGGGAAGCAGTGCCTTCCTCTGCCTTCTGTGAGCTTGGGAAAGGCAACCGATTCAATGGGGACTAGCTGAGGTACCTATATTTTAAAGGGGGTATACATGGAAAAGCTCCTGAATGTCACTGAAGTAAAATGCTGGCTTTTCTCATTAGAGATATTTTATTTTCCCATCTTCCTCATACTTCTTTAAGAGTGTGAATATATAAATAATATCAAAGATAGTATTAATAGATACACCACTCTGGTTAAAGAGGCTTTTTTTTTTTTTTTTGCCCATTTCTGGTCACACCTTGCATACAAGATGCTTGAGATACACGGCCACTTTCCTGCATAGATTTACTTCAGAGTTTCCAATTACTCTTCATGTCTAGAATCTGTACTCACTGGGTAAATGCAGAATTTCAGCAGAGCACTGGCTCAATTTGAGATTTACCAGGAAAAGGTTTTCCCAGAAAGGCTTTTTAAAAAAGATGGTCTCTGAGCCAGGCGTTGTGGCACACGCTTGTAATCCCCGTGCTTGTGAGGCTGAGACAGGAGAATCACACAGGTTCGAAGCCAGCCTCAGCTACTGAGTGAGGCTCTCAGCAACTTAGTGAGACCCTGTTTCCAAATAAAATATAAAAGAAGTCTGGGAGTATAGCCCAGAGGTAGAAAGCCTCTGTACCCCCAGTACCACCAAAAAAACAAATATATATGATCTCTTGCCAGGTATAGTGGTGCACGCTTGTAATCCCAGCACTTGAGAGGCTGAGACAGGAGGATCACACAAGTTCGAAGCTAGGCTCAGCTACTTAGTGAGGCTCTCAGCAACTTAGTGAAAGCCTGTTTCCAAATGAAGCATAAAATAGGTCTGGGAGTATAACCCAAAGGTAGAAAAGCCCCTGGGTTCCACCCCAAGTACCACAAAAAAAAAAAAAAAAAAAAAAGATGGTCTCACGATGTCATGGAAAGACAGAAACATGAAAAGACTGCACCACTGCTTCTTCTAAATTCTTTCTCATCTCATACAGGAAAATAACAAAGGGAAATTACCTATCACCTCAATTTTAGTGGTCCTTTAAGCTTTTTTTGTACTTCTGTTATACTTCATGACGATTGTGTTTCAGGACCAAATTAAGGGAAAGAACACAAATATATCCAAAATACACTTATTCTAAGAACAGTGTTACCCTAAAAATTCTACCAGAACTTTCCATCTGATAGAGTAAGCCATAAATCGGGACACGTTGGTGTCATATTTTGAAGTCATTAAAACAATACAATATCCTGAACTTTGCTCAGTTTAAACTTCTCAATCAGCAGACAATATATATAACCCACATAAACACAAATTCTTTGGAATTCCAATCCTTTTTTCTTTTATTTTTACTGTGTATGGGAGTTACTGGAGACTGAACTCACTCAAGAGTATTTTATCTCTGAGCTATACCCTCAGCCCTATTTTAGTATGGTGTGTGTGTGTGTTACTGCAAATTGAGCCCAGGAACATTCTACCTCCAAACTACAATTATTTCTTATTCTTTATTTTAAAACAGGGTCTCACTAAATTGTGAAGGGCCTAAAAAAATGGCTGGATACTTGTGATCTTCCTGTCTCAGCCTCCCAAGTACTGGGGTTACAAGTATGCACCATCACACCTGGCTCCTATTTATTTATTTACTTATTTGTTTGTTTATTCATTTATTTATTTTTCATGCGGGTCTGGGGATGGAACCCAGGGGCATTCAACCTCCAAGCTACAGCCCCTGCCCTATTTTTTATTCTTTATTTTGAAACCTGGTCTCACTGAGTTGCAGAGGGCCTAAGTAGCTGAGGCTGGCTGCAAACCACGATCCTCTGGTCTCAGCCTCCCGAATGCTGGGATTACAAGCATGCGCCACCATGCCCAGCTCCTATTTATTTTTTATTTTGAAAAAAGGTCTCACTGAGTTGCTACGGTTAGCCTCGAACACGCACTTTTCCTGTCTCAGCCTTCCAAGTACTGGGATTACAAGCTTGCACCACCACACCTGGCTTCCCCAATCATTTTTAAGAATACAAAGGTCTATAATAAAAAGGTCTGAGAATCATTGTTCTAATCAGCTAAAAAAAAAAAAGTTAGGGTTTTCCATACCTACCCTCAAAAAATATTCTACCACATAATCAAAAGTTTAGCATTTTCTTAAAGAACATGCCCACAGACCAAAATGTACAATCTTACATGTTTTGATCCGATTTTTGTTCTAATATTTTCCTTCATTGATTCAATATAAAGATATTTAAATTTTTTTTAATTCAGAAAATATCCATATAGAATCTATGAAACACTTAAAGAACAAAATTTATTTTTAAGAAGTGGAAAAAACAGCCAGGTGTGGTAACACATTCCTGTAATCCCAGTATTTGGAAGGCTGAGACAGGAGGTTCACAGGTTTGAGGGCAGCTTCATCAAGTACTGAAACTCTTATCAACCTAGTGAAACCTGTTTCAAATTAAAATAATAATAAAAATAGGGTTGTGGGTGTATCTCACACCCACAGAATGCCCCTGAGTTCAATCCCAAGTACCACACACCAAGAAAAAAAAAGTAGAAAAATTAATGTGTCAACAAACCTATATAAATGTGATAATTCAGCTAGCAAATTATACATTTATTTCAACATAAGCTAGTAGCTTCCCTGCTACCTACCTAATTTTGAATCATCACTTTTATATAAAATACAAAATAAATTTAGTAGTAGTAAAGCAAAGCATAATTAGATATATTTGCTATGCTAGAATGTGAGTTGTTTGTAGAGAAAGAGATTTTTAGGATTATATAATAGCACTTTGAATCACCAATATCATTATCCTTCTTGCTCCTGGCAACACAGACTAAAGGAGAGAGAGGTATAGTTGCACAAGTCAGATATAATATTTTATAACTAAGGCTGTGTTTCATAATAGGTACTTCTTCAAAATAAAATTAATTTTATACTATATGTAGAAGTATAATGACAATGATAAAACAAGTTTTGTGTTTTAGGATATCAGAAACTAAAATCTAGAGAATTAACATATATACCATGGACATTATTTAAGGGAGTCGGTATATATTACCCATATAATCTCACCTTGCTTTGGGATGTGTACTGTTTCTCCTGTTTTACTGATAATCTGAGGTTGAAAGAAGTTAAATCACTTGCCTAAAATCAACTACTAGGGAGCAGAGATGGAGTCCAATCCCTTTCTGGCTCTATGCTCTTCTAAAGACTTTATACCTCCCTGGTATTAGTTTCAGAACTGAGGACCTCAAAATCTGAAGAAGATAAAAAAAAAGTTAAGCACAAAGAAAGCAAATCCCATAGCCAAAATAGAGAACGTAACTGCACTTGTAAGGAAAATACCTCAACTGTCCTTACCTACGATTTTGTCTGTATAAACGCGCTGAGAGAGGAGACACAGCCCTTGGGCCTCTGGCCTCCGGTGCTCAGACTCAAACGTCCTCCGAAATGCACGCGGAGGCATCCAGACTCAAACCTCCGGAAGGCTGGGGGAAACGAATTCTCATTCGGGGACCCCACTATCATCCACAGAGGGTACCCCTGGACTGACGGACCGACAAGTCTTAGAAACCACTACTCTAGAAACTAAGTCCTTCGGTAATAAGGAGCTTTCGAGATAAGACAAGACAGAGGGAAAGCCACTCGTTCCACCCTGTCCCATCCACGGCGCCACCTGAGCAGCAGGCCTAGGGAACAGTACCTGGCCGGCCGTTCTAGGGGCACCCGTACGGCACGAGACCGCAAGGTGAACGCCAGGGCCTGGTCTGAGCTCAGCCGCCCCACTGGGCCCTCTCCTGCGCCTGCGCAGTTGGTTGTCGCGCCCCCACCCCGACCAGGTCCCAGAATCCCTTTCATACAAGGAACATTAGTGCCTTCTACCCTGGTGTCCCTAGTCAGCTGCGGGACCCCATGCCTACCAACTTCCAACCTCTTCTGAGAATCACAGAGGTGAGCGATCATGGAAGGTAGCTTTCTCTAAGCTCTCCATGTCCTGAGGCCAGTAGCCTTCCCTACCTCCAGCAGCCCAGCCTGAATTTCACTCAAATGCAGGCCTGAATGGCTTTGTTTCTTGACAAAACCCTTCTATTTCTAAGTGATTTCAACCCATTCTGCATCCACTACCTGATTCCTGGTCCAAAATGTCCCTGAAGAACTGGACAACTGGTTCATATTTCTATGGCTTCCTCATCTGGCCCATGAACTGTCTCATCACCATTACTGTCCCCCATTTAAATGCAAATTTCTTAAAACTTCAGACTATAGAACACAACAGGTTGGTACTAACCTATACTTCCCAACTTGAAGCACTAGTTTTCCATGCCTATTTCCTGCAGTAATCTCACTGTTTAGGAGACTGCTAAACCACCTGAAATGTCCAAGGATCACTTTGTCTGGTAAGTCTTAGCCAAATGCCAAGCACCCTGACCACTAGTATTTTCCCTCTCTTCTCCCTCCCTCCCTTCCTCCCTCCTTCCCTCCCTCCCTCCCTCCTTCCCTCTCTCTCTCTCTCTCTCTCTACAAACCATTTATGGTTTTATATTTTTCACATATGGGTCATGTTTCCCCAAAACTGATTTTAAGTTCATCAAGAGCAACCACTATAGTCTGACATTGTGGTACGTGCCTATAATCCCAGTGCTTGAGAGGCTGAGACAGGAGGATCATAGATTCAAAGCCACCCTAGGCTCAACAATTTAGCAAGAACTCATTTCCAAATAAAAAATAAAATAGGGCTGGAGGTATAACTCAAAGGTAGATGCCCCTGGATTTGATCGCAAGCACGCACGCGCGCACACACACACGCACGTGCATGCACACACACAGAGGCATGCATGCCCACACGCGTACACACACACACACACAGAGGCATGCATGCACGTGCGTGCACACACAGAGAAAAAGTACCTTGCCTTACAGCTCTAAAAAATCACCTACTGTGTCCCCACAAGCAGAACTGCAACTCTAGTGGATGATCAATATATATGCTTTTGAACAGCACTCAGACTCATCAATACACATAGGTATGTTTTTCATAGATGAAGGACATAAAAATATATGTGTATATGCACTCATGTGTGCGTGTTTTCTACCTCTAAGCTATCCCTCCAGCTCAATTTCATTTTTTATTTGGAAACAAGGTCTCACTAACTTGCTGACAGTCTTACTAAGTTGCTGAAGCTGTACTTGAACCTGCAAAACTCCTATCTCAGCCTCCCATGTACTGGTATTATAGGCATGCACCACCTTGCCTGGTTAAATACCAAATTTTATCATAAATAGATATCTTTAAAATTTAAATCTGAGCTGGGTGTGGTGGCGCACACCTATAAACCTAGCACGTGGGAGGCTGAGACAGGAGGATCACAGGTTCGAGAACAATCTCAGCAAGTAGTGAGAATCTCATCAACCTATCAAGACCTTGTTTCAAAATAAAAATAAAATAGGGCTGGGGGTGTAGCTCAGAGGCAGAATGCCCCTGGGTTCAATTCCCAGTGCCACAAAAAAAAAAAAAATTAAATCTGTTCTCATATAAAACTATGGAGAAGCCGGGCGTGGTGGCACACACTTGTAATCCCAGCATTCGGGAGGCTGAGACCAGAGGATCGCGGTTCATGGACAGCCTCAGCTACTTAGTGAGGCCCTCTGCAACTCAGTGAAACTTGGTTTCAAAATAAAGAATAAAAAAAATAGGGCAGGGGGTGTAGCTTGAACCCTGGGTTCCATCCTCAGTACTGCAAAAAAAGAAAGTTTCACCTTGTAAGAGGGGAAAAAAAAAAAAGAAGACAACTCCTACTTCATGCTGAGTACCCAAACCTCTTTGAGATCAAATTCTATGGATTATCATTTACTGTGGTTTTCTACCATTTACAATTTAAATTCATACTAACACTCAAAAGTTGGTAAAATAAGTATTGGAGATATGCATATTTTGCAGCTTTTTCCAAGGGAAAAAATCATAATATAAAAAGAAAAGATGGAGGAAACTACCACAAATACATAAAACAGCGGGGTTTTTTTGTTTTTGTTTTTGTTTTGTTTTGTTTTTTGGTGTTACTGGGGTTCCTGGAAACCCTTCTCCGGGCTACACTCCCAGACCTATTTTATACTTTTATTTGGAAACAGGGTCTCTTAAGCCAGCAAGGCTGGCTTTGAACCAGCACAATCCTCCTGTCTCCACCTCTCAAGCACGGGATTACAAGCGTGCACAACCACGCCCAGCAAAATAGTGTATTTTTAAAATAGAAAGATAGAAAGAAAAAAGAGAGAAAGAGGAAAGAGAAAGGAATAAGAATATTTGTCTCCTGAGTGTCCTGGGTCCACTGTCCAGGTCCCTACAAGCAGGGACCCAGTTCCTTAGAGGTAGGCAGGGACCAGTCTGTTACCCAGAAATCTACATCTTTAGCACCAGGCACAATTCCTGCCAGAGAAGGTTTCAAGAATTTTTGAATGGATGAATTCATAAGCCAATAAGTCAGTAAATAAAAAGAGCAATTTGGTGGGGGGAGGGGGATGAGATTCAAATGCAGCCTACAAGATAAAAAAAAAAAAAAATTAAGGTACCCCTAATGAAAAAGCTCTTCATGAAGTTTAAAGAAAAATTCTATTAGACAAGTAAACCATGTTGAATTTCTGTATCACAATGCACACAGGCTCTATGTCCCCTTACCTGATGCACAGGCACTTTCTGTGGGGTGTTCTGGGGTGATGGATGGAGCTGTGCCCAAGGCTGGTGATGAGGATGTGGGGGTGAAGACTGGTGGTGCAAGCCTGGGTGGGGCTGCAGCGGAGGACAAGTTGGCAACTGCTGAAAAGACGGCTGCTGACCAGGATGTTGCTGGCCAGGTATCAGCCGTTCCTGGATTGCTTGCGGATCTGCAAGGCCAACACCCGGACAACCATTTGGTCTCATGTGCCCTGTCAGCTCCCTAGATGCCGAGGACATGCCCATAAATGGACGAGACTGTTGGATGTTTCTGGGGCCCATATTCCTCTGTCCGATTCCCATGGCACTAGGGGGCTGGTGAGACGGCTGAGGGTGGGGCATATTTGGATAACTGCCAACTTCTATTGGTATCCCAGCACTTCCGGGCCTGACTTGTGGAGGAGGAGTGCCTGCTGGATTACTCATTGCTTTCATGGGTGACATGGGAGGTGGAGAGGCATAAGTTCCCTGAGGCTGTGAAGGATGCATAGTTTGTGTGTTCATTTGGTTAAGTGAGCCACTGGGGTGGATGGGCTGCTGGTGCATTAGTCCTTGACCACTGTTTGATGGGAATCCTACAGCATTGGGGTATCTTGGTACGGACTGATTCATTGGAGTATTATTTGTAAGGCCTAAATTTTGATTCATCCCTGTATTGTTAACTAATCCCTGATTTAGGTTACTGTAAGGATATCGAGAATACTGCCCTGAGTTGTTTATAGTAGGAGAGGGGACTGTCTGGCTCCGAGAACTAAAGTTAAGGGTTTGTGGCCTAACAGCCCCTTGTTGAGGAGGATTTGGGGAGAATCTGGGACTGTGGGCAACGGATTCTCCATGGAGAGCAGTAGGGGGGTGGTGATGGAACTGCTGCACCGAATGACGCAAGGAAGGTGCCATGCTGGGGCTCTGCTGGGGCACGTGGGACAAGTGGCCGGGTCCTGAGGTGGCAATGAAAGGATTCCCCTGATTGAGGCCTTCTTGGCCTTGGGGAAACTGGCTCATCCTCTGCTGTGGCTGGCCATGCTGCTGCATGGAAAAATCCCCACGTGCCATATAGCTGCCCATCTGCTGCATGTGCTGTGGGTGGCCCTGCGCTGGTGGCCCCGACGGAGCTGGCTGTGGCGGCTGCGGCTGCTGCTGCTGGTAAGGGGCTCGTATCTGGTCTGGTACCTGAACAGCCCGGGGGCCCCACATGGAGCCACTGTCCACAAAAGATTGCCCATGCCTTTCATTCTGCATGCCAGGGTAGACTCCCATCTGACTGCCACCACTGCCACCATGGGGCACCTGAGGAACAGGAGGGGTGTGATACTGCGAGTGCGGAGATGCCAGTCCGTTCCCAGGGGCACTGCTCATCATTCGGTTAGGCTGATCCATCAGATGCATCTTTTGCTGTTCATACTGATTATAGTGATCAAAGTGGGTCAACTTCGTTTGATTTTGATTAGTAGAAGGATGATGAAGGGATGGCTGCAGAGAGGCAAAGCCTTGGTCCATCGGCATCTGCTGACCCATGGGATTCACTGGATTTTCAGGGTAACCACATTCTCCAAGGCCTTCAAGGCCTTCACTGAAGATATTCCCATCCTCGCCAAAAAGACTCATCATTCCTGGATCTGCCATATTCTTCCAACACACGGCTCCTCCAAACTACAGCTTGGGAGCTTGTCTGTGCTTCACTTCACTGGGGTGTTTGTCCTCAAAGCCTATAATCCTTAACTAATCTTCTTCATGTCATTCCATATTTCTTTAATTCTCTTGGACCCTGCAGTGTCAGGCAAAGTCTGGATATAGATCCTAGAAGGGAGTGGGAGGTGGGGAGGAGAAAAGAAGAAAATAAAGAATTAGGAACTAATAATAAAAACTGCCAGTACTTTACGCATTTGAATTTGGTTTCCATCAACAATACTAATCTAGCCCCTCGCTGAGCTGTATTTTATAAATCTAGTTCACTTTAAGAGAAACTCATTAGCTTCTACCAGAAGCATTATTATGATCGGTTACTTAGAAAGCAAGCAAAACACTAACCTTAACCTTAAATTAATCCATTCACTACACTTCCTAGCGTTCCATTCTTGGATAGAACAGAACAAAAGAACACAACATGAAGCAGCAGCAGCTGCCACAGCAGGCAACCAGATGTATGAATATAGCCAAGCAGCCCATCTGCTGAACTAAAGCCCTGGAAATGCTCTGGTTACCAACAGCCCGCCCTTAACCTTATTCCCCTGAGCAGTGTAATCAGATGAGCGGCGGCAGCACCAAGGGCTGTGAAAAGCCCAACTTAGTTAAATTGACTAGAGGATTATACAAAAAACAAAATCAGTCATTTCGTACAAATTAGATATTTACAGGCCACATACAACTAGGTAACAGCAACAGAGGCATCTAACAAGGAAGCAAGCGTGTTGATGTTGAGAAGCGTGAAAACAGTATAATAAATTCATAATTCCATCGTTTAGTGGAAGGAATATACAAGACTCAGAAAGAGACTACAAGAAAGCCTTTCATTCTCCAAAAGGACTGATTTCATGGCTCTGGGCCCACTACGTTCCCAATCTGTGCTGAGACTGACGGCAGAAGGGTCCAACTACCAGACTCATTATTCACCTGGAGGCGTGCTGGGCTCTGGTGATGGACCAGGACTCCATGTGAACACTCAGGGAAACTCTAGCTGGAAAGATACTTTGTGGACAGTGACTGTTCTTATTAGTAGCAACAGAGACCTCTCTCCAAAACTGAAAATTACGCCGGGCGTGGTGGCGCACGCTTGTAATCCCAGCACTTGGGAGGCTGAGACAGGAGGATGGCACAGGTTTGAAGACAGCCTCAGCTACTTAGTGAGGCTCTCAGCAACTTAGTGAGACCCTGTTTCCAAATAAAAATATGAAATAGGTCTGAGAGTATAGCCCAGAGTTAGAAGGCCTCTGGGTTACACCCCCAGTACCACCAAAAAAAAAAAAAAAAAAAAAAAAAAAAAAGCTGAAAATTACTTTAACAGAGTAAGATTTAAAATATCCTTGTAGACCTCACTACTCCTTTATGCCATTTTGGGACAAGGCAGGCTAAAAGCCAGTAGGAAGAGAGATGGGCAAGCACATCCATCCATATCTTGTGTGCTCATTTCAAACAGCAGACACTACCAACAATCTGTATTTTATCCAAACTCTTCCTAATGGGTTTGGTATCACATTAAAATAACCAATTTAAAGAATACTTCAAGCCGGGTGTGGTGGCCCATGCTTGTAACCATAGCATTTGGGAGGCTGAGACAGGAGGAGGCTCAAGGTTCAAGGACAGCCTCAGCTCCTGAGTGAGGAGGCCCTTTGCAACTCAGTGAAACCCCGTTTCAAAATAAAGAATAAAAAATAGGGCTGGGTGTGTAGCTCAGAGGTAGAATGTGGAGTTCCATCCCCAGTACGGGAGCGGAGATGCTTCAGCAATCAAAACAGGAAAGTGTTTTTGTTGAGGGCTAATTGAATCAACAACCTAAGAACTAATTCACATAGGAAAAATGACTGAAATTTTAGACATCTTTGGAATTTAACTGTTTCTCTTATATAAGCACATTAACCATTGTGTGATACTGGCCTATTTGAACACAGGTTCTTGTTCAAGAATTTCCAAAGTAATGATATAAACAGATTCAATCAAAATCCTACTGTTTCTATAGTAGTATGGGAATGAACTTGGTTGACTAAGTCTACTGAGTACTGAGAACTCACCAGTAGACAGATCAAAATTGCACTTCTACAGGCCCTATTCTAACATACTGATAATAAGGGGAGAATTTTGCTTATAGAAAATATAAACAACATTCCTGCTCACTGTCAGGACTACAGGCATAACACCTGAGAGGGTCTCTAGGTCTGTAGCTTTCAGGTGACAGCTGTCAGCTACAGTCAAAGGTCTCCTCATTCTTCCACTAACTGCCATGAATTTTCTGATGTACTTTCTTCAAATACAGAGGTCTGACAGATAAGAATCAGGTGTCCATGAAAGCCATTTTGCTGGAAACAAGCCACTTTCCCGCACAACTACTTAAAACCCAAACTAAAGAGAAGTAGAAATATCCAGTGCCAAATGCAACAAATTTTTACAAACTGAGTTTATTCATAAAAAGCTTAAGCAGTTGCTCTTCATTTATTCAAGGCTCATTCTAACTTTCATGAAAATTGACACCAGAATGGACTTGATAATAGCTTAAAGCAGCCTTGCAGACTAACTGCTTACCCAAATAATCTTTCACATTAGCTTAAGAAAAGTAGTATCTACTTCAATGTCCTGGAAGGTCCTGTGATAGAACAGCTTCATCCTCCAAAACCCAAAAGGAATTGCCACTGGCTGAATGGGGCTTGCAGCCCTCTGAAGCTCAGCTCCTTGCAGGCCCATGGGGCCAGGAGCACAGACAGAGCTGGCTTGGGAAAGCCTGGTGGTGTTGCTGCTTACATTTTATCAGCCCACAGTGTTAGGGAGGGACAAAACAGAAGCCCTCTCAGTTCCTTAAGCCTTCCAACTAAGAATCCATCCCCAAGAGGCATGAAAAATGCCAGCATTAAATGACATCAAGTAAGCATGGGACCCACCACAACTGTGACCACACGAAGATGAACCCAGGTAGAGAAGCTCAAACACTGTGGCTTTAGGTCTGTCACCAGTGACCACTCAACACTCAGCAGCCACCAATGTCTTCCTGCCTCTTTCTGACCTCCAGACCCGCTGGCAACTATGCCAGGAATCCATCTGGTAGCTGCAGTACATATTTCTGATTTGAGTTAATCTGATTAAATTATTTGGGGCTTTTTTTTATTTGATCATGACCATTTTAATACTCAATTTCCCAAGTCACAGCTGCAACATATAATTTTGTGTGTCTATAAAAGATATTTAAAACTTTTTGAAGCTTCTTCCTTTCTTCATTCAATGTCTATTATTTCCTAAGCCTCAATTAGCAGTGTTCAATAGGTCACAAATGAGAACTGTCAGTAATTTTAAATTTCTAATAGTCACCTATTAAAAGTTCCCCCCCTCAAAAAGAATAAATTTTAATTATTTCCATTTAATCTCATGTAAGAAACGTGAACCAGGAACTAAAGAACATGCCACAATGTGCTTGGGATTAGGGTGAGGAGGGCCACAAGGAGACTGCTGGGCTGAGAATCAGCCCTAATGCAGAGGTGCACCTTGAAAACAATTACAAGTATTTTGGAGTTCTCAAGCACTTTGGAAACGTTCTGATCCAAACTCCTTGCATTTAAGAGATAAGAGGACCAAATATCTCATACAAAATACTATTTAGTGACAATTCCCCCAAAGGAAAACAAGGAATGGATGAGATGGCAACTAGTTTACCACTGAAGACAAAATAGTAAAAGCCTTGTCAGAGATGAGCCACTGAAATGACTGTCACCACCAATACGAAATAAAAAGTTTTCTTTCAAAAACTGTTAATTATGCTACACCTAACTTTTATGAAGTAAGCTCATACTGGAACCAAGTTGGGGCTATCGGTAAATGTTTTGGGGAATAAGCAGGATTAACTAGAGCCAAACAAGTAAATGTCATGCAAGAGACCAAATAAAATGTTATAAAATTAATCTTTTGAAAAAGCAGTTCTATATAAATTTCTTAATAGGTTGCAAGTTAAAATGTATTTTAGCCAGGCATGGTGGCGCACGCTTGAAATCCCCGCGCTTGGGAGGAAGAGACAGGAGGATCGCACAGGTTCGAAGCCAGCCTTGCTGGCTTAAGAGACCCTGTTTCGAAATAAAAATATAAAATAGGTCTGGAAGTGTAGCCCGTAGGCAGAAGGGTTCCATCCCCAGTACCACCAAAAAAAAAAAAATGTATTTTATTACTCATTATTACATTTATCATATATATATAAACTTATATAGACTTAATACAGTGAATTTCTGACCTCTTAAAACTTAAGTAATTCCTATTTACTCTGCTTTTCTCAAATAGAAGGCAATTCCAGCCAGGCGTACTGCCACATGCTTGTAATCCCAGCATTTGGGAGGATAAGACCGGAGGAGAGTGCTTCCGGACAGCCTCAGCTAACTTAGTAAGGCCCTCTGCAACTTAGTGAACCCTGTTTCAAAAAATAAAGAATAGCCGGGCATGGTGGTACACACTTGTAATCCCAGCATTCGGGAGGCTGAGACAGGAGGATCATGGTTCAAGGCCAGCCTCAGCTACTTAGTGAGGCCCTTTGCAACTCAGTGAGACCTGCTTCAAAATAAACAATAAAAAATAGGGCTGGGGGGTGTGGCTCGCAGGTAGAATGCCCCTGCTCCACCCCTAGTACTGTAAAAAAAAAAAAAAAAAAAGTAAAGTAAAAAAAATAATAATAATAAAGAATAAAAAAAATAGGGCAGGGTGTAGCTCAGAGGTCGAATGCCCCTGGGTTCCATCCCCAGACCCGTTTAAAAAAAAAAAAGGCAATTGCTAATTACTCTGCTCAAAGTACAAGGCATTTGTACAACTGAGTTTTAATTTAGTACCACAGTGATGCAGAATTTTGTCACAAGTGTGGACCGGAAACCTAGCAAGCAGATAGGTGAATACAAAGCACCTTTTGCGTACAAAATATTTCCTATAGCTCAACCACTTTTCATCTAATCATGTTAAGCAACATGCCATTCTAAGGAAATTTTTTCATAAATGTCCAACAGGTGTGGACACGTCATGTCATATTTGCTTGTTCAATGCTGAGGACTATTCTGCTGCTGCTGTACAGCTTGATTTTAAATCTCTCTCCTTCACCTCCACAGTACCTGAGGTATAAGACAAACTTGTGACAAGGACTGGGGGGTGGAGGGGAGGAGCACGTATCAGAATCACCAAGGACACATCTAGCAGCTGAAAACACAACGCATTACCACCCTCACCACAACCCGCCAAGAAACCAAGAGACTTCTCAATCATCGATATGACAGTCCTATCAAGAGAGGGAAAGGAAGCCAGGCATGCGTATAATCCCAGCATTCAGGAGGCTGAAACAGGAGGATATAGGTTCAAGGACAGCCTTAGCTACTTAGTGAGGTCCTTTGCAACTCAGTAAGACTCTGTTTCAAAATAAAGAATAAAAACAAAAAAATAGGGCTGGGGTATGGGTATAGCTCAGACATGGAATGTCCCTGAGTTCCATCCCCATTACCTAAAAAAGGGGGGGCCTGGGGGAGAAGCCACACATTGTAAGACAGACAACAGAAAACAAAAGCACATGCACTGCTTAGCTCCAGTTCAAACTGAAAGCACTTTCAGGTAAATCATGGAACCTGTGGACAACCACCTCACCAACCCAGCTTCCAAAAGTCACTTTGAGCCAGGCATGGTGGCGCAGATTGTAATCCCAGAATTCGGGAGGCTGAGACAGGAGGTTCTTGGTTCAAGGACAGCCTGAGCTACTTAGTGAGGCCCTCTGCAACTTAGTGAGACCCTGTCTCAAAATAAAGAATACAAAATAGAGCAGGGCATGTAGCTCTGAGGTCAAATGTCCCTGGGTTCCATCCCCAGACACCACCCCCCTACACACATACACACACACACACACACACACACACACACACACACACACACACTGAAAAGAGGAAAGTGCAGAAGGGCCAATGTCTGTTGCAGAATAAGGCAACTATCCAGCTGAGGAGCATCCAGATAAAGATCAGGAAATGCCTCCAAGTTACCAACTCAGAACTTCATCCATCCAAGATTTCATTCATCCAATCCAGATTTGCCTTGCAGACCAAACGATGCCCTTCCTGAACCCTCTGGCCAAGAACATCCTTTCTTCCTCAGCCTGGCTGGTGTGTGTGTGTGTGTGTGTGTGTGTGTGTGTGTGTTGCTAGGGACTGAATTTAGGGGCATTCTCCCTCCAAGCTACATCCCCCGCCCTATTTAATAAGCTGCTCACTATAGTGCTGAGGCTGTCCTCGAATTTGTGGTTGTCCTGTCCAAGCCTCCGAAAGTACTGGAATTATGGATGTGCCCCACCACACCTGGCTCAGTATGCTTAAGAAGTGACAATACAACTGTGATTTTGCTGTCTGAGTCCGCAACCACTAGCCACAAGTTACCATTTAAATTCATTTAAACTCACAAGCCACATTTCAAGTGCTCAACAGCCAAATGTGGTTGGTGACTGCCTACTAGACAGCACATATTTGCAACATTTCCATCACTGCAGGGAAATCCATGGACAGCACTGCTAGACATTTCTTCTTAGAGGTCCTATTTTCAAACAAAGACCATTTGGGTTGGGGGGTTGTTGTTTTGTCTTGGTTTTGTGTGTGTGTGTGTGTGTGTGTGTGTGTGTGTGTGTGTGTGTGGTAATAGAGATTGAACCTAGGGCCATTTTACCTCCAAGCTACACCCTCAGCCCTATTTTATTTTTTATTTGGAATCAGGGTCTCACTAAATTGCTGAAGCTAGCCTCAATCCTCCCAAGTACTAGGATTACAGGTATGCAACACTATGCCCAGCTGACAAAGACTGTATTAAATTGGAGCAATCCCCTTTCATGAAAAACATTTTCTCCCGTTCATATTGGTATTCTTTTAAAGGTCTATACCAATCCTATATGGTGACATGTATGGTATTTTTCATATGTCATATTTTATGTCAACTATATGTCAAACCTATAAAATCTCCTTTATCTCACAACATATGTATTTCTTCTCTTTTTTACTCTCTTCATTTGTGGTTATATGGATTGAACCCAGGACTTGTGCATGCTAGGCAGGCGCTTTACCACTCAGCTATATTTCTCGCTTATTTGTTTCTTAATAAATAATTTTCACTATTCTCAACTATATAAAACTCAGAAAAAATTATTTAGTAAGATGTTAAGTACTTCAGAAGGTCTACACTCATCCCTGTTAAAAATACAGCTGGAACTGGGAATATAGCTTGGTAGCAGAGGTTTGGTCCCCAAAGCCACAAAATATTATTATTATTGTTTATTATTATTATTATTATTATTATTATTATTATTATTAGGTGGTGCTGGGGTTCCTGGAAACCCTTCTACCTCCAGGCTATACGGCCAGACCCATTTTTTATATTTTTTATTTGGAAACTGAGTCTCTTAAATCAGCAAGGCTGGCTTCGAACCTGCGTGATCCTCCTGTCTCCACCTCCCACGCACAGGGATTATAAGCGTCAGTGTGCCACCACGCCCGGCTAAAATAGTATTTTTTTAAGCATCAAAAACAATAGGATTAGCCGGGCATGGTGGATGGTGGTTCATGGACAGCCTCAGCTCCTTAGTGAGGTCCTCTGCAACTCAGTGAGATGCTGTTTCAAAATAAAGAATAAAAAATAGGGCTGGGAGGTAGAATGCCCCTGGGTTCAATCCCCAGTACTGACACACACACACACACACACACACACACACAGGATTGCAATGATAACTTTTTTATACTTTTATAGGTGTATTATAGTCTCACATTATAATGTAATTCAGAGTGATAGGGACATACATGAACTTTTGTATCACCAGGTAACCTCCGATTTTGCTTATTTTGAAGAGACATATTACTTTTGTTTGTTGTAGTTGTTTTGTGGCTGTGGATTGAATAGATATATTCTTAGTAAGGAAAACTCTGCTCTGAATTGAGTGAATAGAGTGCTGTGCTTTAGGTCAGCATTCTTTACGACAGTCTCTTCAATCCACCCCTACAACTTAGCCAAAGGGTGGGAAATAACACTACATCCTTCCTATCCTCAATCATTTACAAAATATTTAACGAGTGCATACCTACCTTGGGTCTAAAGCACTTAACTGGCACTGGGTATATGACATCAAACAAAATAGACACGGCCCAAGCTTCATGCAATCTGCTATTCCAGTAAAAGCCCCTCAAATATTCAGCATATTCAACCTATTATTGGATGGAGAACCTGCTAATTCTGTCTCCTAAATAGCTCACAAGTCTAACTTCTTGTCCCCTCTAAAACTAGTAATCCCTGATGGAGACAGGCCTTTGTGGTTTAGTGAAGGACAAAAATACTGGAAGCTTGATTGGTGCTCTCAAGCACAGGCTCAGTGCCTACAGTGCTGACCAGAAGATCTTCTAAGATACAGACTGCATCATGCCTCACCTCCATTAAGATCCATAAAGGACTTCCCTTGGCTTCAAGATCTGGTCCAAATACTCCAAAAGTGGCTGTACTTTGTCATCAGATCCTCAGTTCCCAGAAGTCCCTTCCCACTGCCCCTTGAGGTATATCCAAAGCTAGAATGTCACTAATTACCCCTCTGTTTTCTCACCCCTCCCATACCTCCATACCTGCAGCCTCCATCTCCAGCCTTCTTAGAATACCTCCCAGTTCCTTTGGCTACCACTCACCTGAGGATACTTCTTGTCCTCAGCCCTCCCTCCTAAGAGTGATTCTGAAGCCCTTCCTGAAATTACCACCACCCCACCATGGGCAAAAGCTACAAAATACCAGCCACACTGCTGCCTGTGCCCGGGCCCTGCCTTGACACTGGAGGTGGGATCCTGAGACACCACCACTAGCACTCCTGGGAGCTGTGAGAAATGCAGCACTTCAAAACCCCAGCTTCAGAATTGGCCTTCAAAGGGGAATGGGGTCCCAGGTGACTCCTATGCATAAGAAATCTGCATAAGAATTTGAAATTTGGAAAGTCCTGCACTGGACCCAGAGCTCCTCTACCACAGCAGGGTTTGACCACTCATTAATTAAGATGAGATGAAAAATCATGAACAAATAAAACTTGCCCAAATATAAAGCAAGTCAAAGCTATAACATAAAGAAAAGTAATAATAGCCGGGCGTGGTGGCACAAGCTTGTAATCCCAGCATTTGGGAGGCGGAGACAGTAGGAATAGGGTTCGCGGACAGCCTCAGCTACTACTTAGTGAGGCCCTCTGTGACTCAGTGAGACCCTGTTTCAAAATAAAAAATAAAAAATAGAAAAAAAAATAGGACTGGGGGTGTCGCTTGGAGGTAGAATGCCCCTGGGTTCCACCCCCAATACCACAAAAATAAATTAATAAATAAAAGGAAAGGTAATATTACCATTTGTGAATCTGACTGATAAAAAATACTGACTTCATTCAAAGAATTATGAATAGCCACCCTTAGTGACAAATTTTAATCTTTAAGTTTACAAGGAGCGGGGTATCTAAAGATAGTTTCCTTCTGAAGATATGCCCATCTGCTTACCAATCATTTTTGCAAGACAAAAAAATGCAGTTAACATTAATATCTAATGCTATGTTACACAACATACTATTTCACAGGTTTCTTGCAGAAATCTTTCGGTTATTTCTAAATAACATAGAGAAGTCTAGATTATATTGCTTTCCAAAAAAAATTTCTCCTCTACATATTATGCTGGGGCTGTTTCCTTTCAAGGCAACTAAGGAAACAGCATTAGGTTAAGAGCCTATACTGAGAACCTGACATTAACTCTTTTTTTTTTTTAAATGGTGCCCCATACCACACTGTGTCACTAAAGCACAACAATCATGGAAATTTGTTCTTCAGAGAAGGGTTTTACACCTTGCAATTCAACCTTCATATATCACTCCCTGAAGCTAACTAAGCCCATTGAGGAGAAAGTCAGCACCCTGATCCTAGGGTACAGGCAGCCTGCTGTAACAGAAACACCAGGAAAACATGTTTGGCCTGTGTTTCATTCCATATTCAATTCCACGTGGCCCCACAAGAGACTGCACATCTAACAAAAGCAAAAGCACTCAACATTATATGGCAAAAGAGAAATGAGGACAGATATGTATCTATACATGCATATACCATTAAATATATATGCATGTAAATAAAATGTATTAAAGAGTACATCTATCCCATAATGTTTTTTGTGGGGTTTTTTTTGTGTACTGGAGGTGGAACCCAAAAGCTTTCTACCTCTGCTATACTACCAGCCCTATTTTATATTTTATTTGGAAACAGGGTCTCACTAAGTTGCTGAGAGCCTCACTAAGTAGCTGAGGCTGGCTTTGAACCTGCGTGATCCTCCTGTGTCAGCCTCCCAAGCGCGGGGATTACAAGCGTGCGCCACCACACCCGGCATCCCATAATGTTTTAATGCCATCCTAAGTAATATTGTCATTAATACAGAAGAGACAGGAAAGCAAATGAAAAGACAAGTCTAGAAATAAGTAAATTAAAATTTTTTTAAGGCAGACATGGTGACGCATGCTTGTAATCCCAGCATTTGGGAGGCTGGGACAGGAGGATCATGGTTCACAGAAAGCCTCAGTGAGGTCCTCTGCAACTCAATGAGACCCTGTTTCAAAATAAAGAATAAAAAATTGGACTAGGGGTGTAGCTCAAAGATAGATGCCCCTGGGTTCTATCCCCAGTACCGAAAAAAAAAAAAAATTAAGTAATTTATTTGGGACAGGGAAAAGCTAAAAGTTTCAGTGATACATTTCAGCCCACCTAGCAAAGATGTTTATAGTGCAGAAGAGTAATTTTACAAAATTTGTTGATCACTAATATGTATTTGGCTTAATATTGGAAACTATCCTGGGATATCTTAAATAAACAAGGTTTTATTGGTATGTAAAGACCAATGACACTACATGTCTGTTAGGAAACAGTACTAAGAAAAACCACCATCAGAATATGTTTTCCCAGAAGCTACTGACTTCACACCAAGCACTTCACATGCACGCACACACGCACAGCCCTGAGTGGTATAAATCCTACAAGTGAGACTACAATGGAGAGGCCTGGAGGAAGTGGCTGCCCTTTGTGGACCCTCTGTCCAGAGACAGAGGCATCACAAACACCTACAAAGCTGACCTTAAACCAATGGAGGAGACCAGAAGAGGGACGATGACAGCACGCTGAGGGCTGAAAAAGAGCCAACTACACCTGTAGGAACCATGTTGTTTGTGTACTTTCTGCAGTTGTCACTACTTACCTGATCTAGCAATTGCCTACATTCTTTTACACTGGAAAAGGCTCTAAAAAGCTGAAAAGGGGCTTTTCGTATTTCAGGAGGAGTTTAAAAGAATACTCGATTCCTCCTAGTTTGAAAGGCTGGAATAGAAAGATTGTTGTTAAACAGCTTTCCCTGATACACACTACCCCAACATTTTTCTCCTTATAGAAAAGAAAGGGGGGGAGGGGCTTGGTAAACACTAGAGCTGAAAATAATGTGTCTATTCTCGAGCATCTGTGATAGGAAGGGAGCCTTGTCCATCATGAATTAACCTGAGCACAAAGGCAGACAAGTGTCACAGGACACCAAGACAGGGTCAGACAGCAAGCTGAAGGGCTTCCCAAGACTGCAACTCACTCAGTGCCACATTTCATCCAAAGAGAAATATACAGAAATTGTCGAAAGTCAGGTTTCCATCAGAGAAGCAACCAAGACAGCAGTGAGACCAAACTATAAAGGAAGCTTAAGCAAATATTTGAAAGAATATAAGAGAAATAATTTTTTGGGGGTAATGTAATTTATTCAATAAACAAATACAACTTAAAATATTATATTCCCATTTCAAATAAACTATATTTTACAAAGGAAATGGGACTAAAGTTGAAATATGTAGTAAGCAGTTTCACATGCACTATTTCATAATCATTTCAACACTTAACATAGTTGTTAGAAGACATTTTTCTATACCCACATTTACTATGAATGCAAAGAAGTTCTACAACACCACCATAATCCAACTATCAACTTCATACTGCTATACCTTCTGGCCAAATTAAATATTTCATATTCACATTAACATATGATAAAAGACAAAGATTTTATCCATAAACTTTACATTTTATTACAGCTATAGTTTAGGCTCAACCCTAAAATGGCCTCTCTCTTCTTTCCAGGCAGTTTTCTGGGTTTACTCCCCCTTTTACAAATAATATTTACTTTTGGAAACACCTTTTATAATATGCTAAATAAATTATCTCATAAGTTAAACATCATTTTTAAAGCTACAACACATTTATAAAAATTTGCTTATTATTTTCTGTCATCATACTATTCTACATCACTAGAAGCTGGCAGTGATAGCACAAGTCTGCTTCATACATTTCCCCTAAAAACCATTTAACTAGCTGATTCTAATTTCTCATCATTTATACATAAGTGTATAAGATCCTTGATAATAAGATGTTACTTTAACTTGCAGGTTAATTTTATATTTCGCTTTGAAAGAGGACCCTATTTAAGTCACAAATTTCTACATTCCTTCCATCTATCTATCCATCCATCTCTATTTTATTTATTTATTTATTTATTTATTTATTTATTTATTTTATTATTTATTGGCACTGGGGATTGAACACAGAGGCATTCTATCTCCAAGCTACACTCCCATCCCTGTTTTATTTTTATTTGGAAGCAGGGTCTAGGTTGATGAGAGTCTCACTACTTGCTGAGACTGTCCTTTAACTTGTGATTCTCCTGTCTCAGCCTCCCAAGTTTACTGGTATTACCAGCATGCACCACCATGCCAAACTCCACTGTGTTGATTTTGATCACAGATTAATATTTTTAATATAAAGCTGGCAAGTGAGTCTGTAATATAAAAAGTAAAGTGAGAATATGAACTACCACCAGACATGTCATTTGTTTCACATAATGTGGATAATTAAGATAATCTAAGGCTACCTATGAAGCCATATATTTGAATTTTGCACTTGGTTTAAACAAAGATTACAAAAAGAACCACACACCTACTCAGCTTTAAAATACAGAGTTTTGCTGGGCATGATGGCACACTCTTGTAGCCCCAGACTTGAGAGGCTGAGACAAGAAGATCTCACAAGCTCAAAGCCAGTCTCTGCTACTTAGTGAGGCTCTCAACAACTTAGTGAAGAAACCCTGTTTCCAAATAAAATATAAAATAGGTCTGTGGGTATAGCCCAAAGCCCCTGGGTTCCATCCCCAGTACCACAAAAAAATTTAAAAAAGTATATACAGAGTTTACTGAAGCCTTAGACTGCTATGCCCACCACTTTTATGATTTTAAAAAGTAACTACTATATATCAGTTGCTAATAAAATAATGCTGCAGACTTTTTAAACTAATTTTCATTAGGCCAGGCGTGGTGGCGCATGCCTGTAATCCCCGTGTTTGGGAGGCTGAGACAGGAGGATCGCACAGGTTCGAAGCCAGCCTCAGCTACTTAGTGGGGCTCTCAGCAACTTAGTGAGACCCTGTTTCCAAATAAAATATAAAATAGGGCTGGGAGTATAGCCCGGAGGTAGAAAGTCCCTGGGCTCTACCCCCAGTACATCATAATCATAATCATAATAATTTTCATTAGTAATAGATAGCATTTACATATTAAACCTACCCACATTTTTCAAGCTTCCTCCCCCTTATCTATGGCATCCTTATACCAAATTCTCTACCCAATTTCTCAGAGATAATTTGAAAACAATTCTAAAGAATATCAACAAACATTTCTCACTGAGAGTTTAAGTGTCTATAGAAACCAGTGACTAAAACTTATCTCAAAAAAAATTTATTTTTTTATTTTTTTTTTTTTTTGCAGTACTGGGGATGGAACCCAGGGGCATTCTACCTCTGAGCTACACCTCTAGCTCTATTTTTATTCTTTATTTTGAAACAGGGTCTCACTGAGTTGCAAAGGGCCTCGCTAAGGAGCTGAGGCTGGACACAAATCACCATCCTCCTGTCTCAGCCTCCTAAATGCTGGGATTACAAGTATGCGGCACCATGCCAGACATGATAATTTTTTTATTTTTTTTTCTTTTTTCCTTTTTTTTTATTTTTTTGGTGGTACTGGGGGTGGAACCCAGAGCCTTTCTACCTCCGGGCTATACTCCCAGACCTATTTTATATTTTATTTGGAAATAGGGTCTTACTAAGTTGCTGACAGCCTCACTAAGTAGCTGAGGCTGGCTTTGAACCTGCGCGATCCTCCTGTCTCAGCCTCCCAAGCACGGGGATTACAAGCGTGCGCCACCACGCCTGGCTTTTATCTCAAATTTTCTAAATCACCCTTCAAGATTCTGGATGTTAAAGTCACAAAAAATAAAATGCTACTTATTTTGCAACTCCTAGGCTGCAACTGAAACCTATAAGAATAAAAAACATTCTGACAGATCACACATCTCAATTTCCTACTTCAAGTACATACTCATAGATACCCTGAACTGTTTGAGCACCTGTTTAGAGCTGTGTGCCTTCAGCTGACAAGGTCCTAAGGCATGAGGACTCTGCCTCTCTGCAGCACAAGACAGTTTACAGTGAGAGTTCTTAGACACCGCTTTGTACTTGAAATTGTGAAGGCCATAAGTATCCAAATAACTTTTATTGGTTGAATACACAAAGTGAGTAGTTAGTAGACTCTGACCTATCAGAATACTGCTTTGCAGCTAGGTGTGGTAGCGTATACTTTAATCCCAGTACTTGGGAGGCTGAGACAAGAGGATCACAGCTTCACAGCCAGCCTCAGCTACTTAGTAAGGCCCTCTGCAACTTAGTGAGACCCTGTTTCAAAATAAAGAATAAAAAATTGGGCTAGGGGTGTGGCTGTGTAGAATGCCCCTGGGTTCCATCCCCAGTACTACAACAGAAAGAAAGAAAGTCAGAAAGACAGAAAGAAAGGGAAGGAAAGAGAGAGAGAAAGAAGAAAGATAGATGGATGGATGAACTTTGCTTTGCAGAATAAATATGAGTTTTCTATTTTATAATAGAATCTTTCCATTTTCCTTTTACCTTTTTTATTTTTCTTAGGGTGTGTGTGTGTGTGTGTGTGTGTGTGTGTGTGTGTGCGCGCGCGCACACATATGTTTGCCTTACTGGGGTCTGAGTTCAAGGCATTCTACTTCTGAGCTACATCCCCAGCTATATTTTTTTATTTTGAAACAGAAGTTCACTAAGATGTTGGGGGCCTTGCTAAGTTGCTGAGGCTGGCCTCAAGCCTGTGATCTTCTTGTCTCAGCCTCCCAAGTATTGGGAATACAGGCATCCTCCACCACACCTAGTTCATTCTATTTTTTTATTTTATTTTTATTTTTTTATATTTTTATTTGGAAACAGGGTCTCTTAAGCCAGCGAGTCTGGCTTCGAACCTGGGTGATCCTCCTGTCTCCGCCTCCCAAGCGAGGGGATTACAAGCGTGCGCCACCACGCCCAGCTTCATTCTATTTTTTTTTTTAATAAACATGTCCTTTGTTGTATCTCTATAAATATGCCCAGGGTCCTGGGGTATGTGAGCATATCAAGGAAAACCTTGCATAGTCTGCCACTTTATACTCTCAAACCCTGTGGCTAAGCAGTGTCTGTGGAATTTGACATTTTATAATATCTCAGAGTATATTACTAACATTCCTTCATTATGCCACAAAAAAAAATGAAAGAATAGTTGTTCTGGCTCCTTAATACTTACTCACACAAGGAAAGAAAGGGGCTTGAATTTGAGCAGGGAACTAAAGAATCTTCCATCTCAGAAGGATATAGTAGCTCATACTTGTAATCCCAGTACTTGGGAGGCTGAGACAGGAGGATCACAAGTTGAAGGACAGCCTCAGCAAGCACTAAGACTTCCACCAGCCTAGTGTGACTCTTTCAAAAATAAAAATAAAATAGGGCTGGGAGTATAGTTCGGAGATAGAATGAATGCCTCTGGATTCAATCTTCAGTACCAAAGAGAGAAGGGAAAAAAAAAAAGCTACAGCTTTCTTCAACAAATACTGGAACACGATGTCACTTTTTTGGCTTTACAGCTCTCTGCTTGTGCAAAGACCTGCTCTAGCCTTCAGAAAAGACCTACTCTAGCCTTTGGAATGAACTTACCAGGCAAGACGGCATATTTCCAACCAACAAGGCCAAAGAACCCAGTTATCTCCTCTCCCTGCTTCACCTTCTACGTATACTCCCACGCAGGCACCAGAGAAACACATTAAATGCTATTTATTGCTTATTAATATTTGAACACTTCCTCCCTCCCGACCTCTACCACCAAAGGTCTAAAGTTCTCTACAACTGCTTTCTCACCTATTTTAAGCATCACTAATCTTTGTTAATAATGCAATTATCATAAACTATAATGAAACAACTGACACATGTAATTCTAGTACTTAGGAGGCCAAGACAAGAGGATCACAGATTCAAGGCCAGCCTCAGCAACTTAATGGGACTCTCAGCAGTCTAGCAAGAACCTGTTTCAAAAAATACATAAGTAACATAAAATAAAATAAAAGGGCTAAGAGTGTCCCTTAGCAGTAGAATGCTCCTGGGTTCAATCCCCAGTATCACACACACAAACTACAACATTATCTGGCATTAATAAATAACAAAATGTCTGAAGTAAATCTTGACTATTCAGTACATTGGATTCCTTTGGTTCAAAGCTTTAATATTTTTATATAATGCAGTATAAAATAAGTCATGTCAATATACTGGAAATAACTGGTTCTTGATTAATCAAAATTCTTCTTTAGTAAAATTACTGTTGTTGGTTTTTTTTGTGTAGTGTGATAGCCCTAGAGCTTTCTATGAGTACACCGTGAATTCTTGAGTATACTTTTTTGTGAATTTTTCTGACCCCTTCCAACACTATAAAGCATTTGATTGTGCTTGGGCTGAACAAATAAATGGTTTGGTAAAAGACAGAACAGAATGCCGTTAGGCACATAGCACCCCTCAATAGCCACCGTGCTGAGCAGTGCAATGCCATTAGCCCCACATGGTTGGTTAAGTGTAAATCAACTAAATTTTTAAAAATTTAGTTACTCTGTCACAATAGCTACATTCAGGTGCTTAACAGTCATGTGTGGTTAGTGCCACCAAAATGGGCAAAGCAAATATAAAGCATTTTCATCATGACAAAATATTAATATATAGGAGCTGGAGGCACAGCTCAGCTATGAAGAGCCATGCTTTGGGTGTGCAAGGCCCTGGATTTGATGGAAAGAAAGACAAAAGAAGATTCAGAGACAGTACCTAGTCTAAAAGACTAAGTTGAGCCCAAAGAACAAGCAGGGAATCGCCACGTACAGGAGCTGAGCCAAGAACCAGAAGGCCTTCCCTAAATCCAAGGGAAGCCAAGCACACTCAGAGGTCTGCAGCTGTCTCCCTGTGGCTTAAGCATTGCTGGGTAGGAAGCTCCTATCATTCATCTTGAATTCATGCAGAAGTCATACACAGATTGGAAGCTATGCTTTTAGGAAGACACACATTTTAGAAAGTGTTATTACTAAAATGTGGAGCACAGGAATGGTGTGAGAATGGGATTAAGGAAAAACACTTAGAGGACTCTTAAATGAAGGGATAAAGGCAAAAGAAGATGGTGCTGTGAGGGGAGAGGAACATGCTCAAGAAAGTTAACCATCTGCCTAGTTTCTGAATGAAGCCAGCCTACGATGATACTACGACTCCACCTTGGGAGACACAGGATTTACCTGGGATTGGAAAGAAGTATAGAGAAAATCCATACATGGCTCTCCCATAGGCAGTACAACATAAGAATGAAGCAGTCAACAGAGAAAGCTGAGATGAGAATATAGCCACCTAAGCCATTCATAGCCAGAGGAAGACAAAAGACTTGGCTTAGATGAGACAAGCTAAAGAAGGTGTTTAGAATGGCAAGAGAAAAGGACAGAATCCTGAAGAATGCCAATACTTACATGACAGGCAAAGCTAGCCAATAAGACAGATATTAGAGATTCTTAGGAGCAACTTGTAAAGCCAGCGGGGTGGTGTGCACCTGTAATGGCAGTCACTGGGGAAGCTGAGGCAGAAGGATTCCCAAATTCAAGGTTGGCCTGGGCAACCTAGTGAGACTCTGTCTCAAAACAAAAATATAAGAAAGATTGGGATGCAGTGACAAAGTATTTGCCTAATATGTGAGAGGCCCTGGGTTCAAACCCCAGTGCCACAAGAATGAAATAATGAATGATCAGTTACCATAAAGTTGTAGTCACAAAAGCTCACATTAAGATGAAGAGTGGAGAGAGAGGAGACCGATCCTGACATTTGGCTGAGAAAGTGAAGAAAAAGCTGAGCCAGATCTACTCTTTGTAAGAGAAATGGATCCTGTTCAAACTCAGACCATGTAAGCCTGGGTAAATTCCTTGACCTCTATAGAATGGGAATATTTATTCCAGAAAGATACTGGGAGAATTATTCTATAAAGCACTCAAAAAAATGCCTGCCACTTAGTAAGTATTAGAAACACATTTGCTAGGTAAGACAGACAAACACTAACAGAAGTAGGCACAAAAAGGGAGAGGAGCAAGCAAGGACACAGAGTGAAGGGGGCCAGGCAGGACAATGAGCCTTTGGAGAGGTGTACTAGGAGAGGGAGGACCCCACGTGGAAGAGGGGGGATCTGCCTATTCCCCAGGGCTAGCAGAAAGATTTAGAGAAAATAAACAGAACAAAATGGCACAGACCTCTATGAACTGATGCTGAAGGAGCTGTCCCATGTTAGCACCCCCTCTGCTCATTTGTAAAGTGAGTAATGAAGCCCACCTCTAACTCCTGAGGACTAAATCAGATTGTTATATGAAGAATTTAACACAGTAACCGCTGCATAATCAACACTCCGAGCAGATAAACATTTTCTGTTTTAGCTGGGTGGCCTTGACCCAGTTACTCAACTTCTCTGACTTTTGGCTTCCCTGCTGCAGAATTGGAAGCTGGGAAGGCAGCTAAAGGGAACTGTGACTGTCTCCCCACTCTAAGATGCTCACCTAACTACCTTTGGCAACTGGAAATGCACCAAGGACAGCTATTTTCTGCTGAAACTCACATTTGTACATAACAACAACAACAAAAAAAATCAAAATTTCAAGAGGCACAGAAAATTGATAAAATAATTACACAGATGTATTGTGTACACATTATGGAAATAACTTGGTGAAGCTTTAGTTTAGTTTTGTTTTTTGTTTTGTTTTGTTTTTTTGTCTTGTTTTTGTGGTATTGGAGATGGAACCCAGGAGCATTCTATCTCTGAGCTACCCACCTGGCCCTATTTTTAATACTTTATTTTGAAACAGGGTCTCACTAAGTTGTGGAGAACCTTACTAAGTAGCTGAGGCTGGCTGCAAATCTGTGATCTTCCTATCTCAGCCTCCAAAGTGCCACCACGCCCAGCTTGAAGCTTTAGTTAAGCATAAAATTACCAAAATATACTAGCTGATGTAAGAACCAAATCCTAAATACTTCCCCCTTATTAGCTGAACAAACGAGTGAAAAGTAACTTCTATAATTACTTTTTCTGATACCCAAATATAATGTCAACTATCACCACCAAGAAACACTGTGAGGATGCATAAATACTTCAAATTCCTACCAAAAATATATAAAAATTCTATTCTCCACTATAATTACTCCTAACAGTGTACCATGGGATACTGCTTGCTTCAGAAACTCTGACTATGCAGATAAAAGAGATCTCTCTCATCAAGAAACTACAAGAAATTTCTGGACATTAACTTCCACAATTTCACAAATCTTCAAAACAGGTCACAGAACATTTCTTTAAAACATCTCCAAGCCAGGCATGGTGGCACACGCTTATAATCCTAGCATTCAGAAGACTGAAACTCGAGGATCGCAGTTCACAGACAGACTCAGCTACTTAGGTCCTCTGCAACTTAGTGAGACCCTGTTTCAAAATAAAAGGATAAAAAAACAGGGCAAGGGATGTAGCTCGAAGTTCGAATAACCCTGGGTTTTTTCCCCAGACCCACCACTCCACCCCAAAAAAAAAGCCTCCATCCTGACAACCTAGCATCAGTACATTCCCTAACATCTGGAGTTCAGAGCACAACTTCTGTGGGGTTCGTTTGGGGACTTGGGAACTGAAGCCTGCAGTCCACACCCTAGAGCTTCAAGGAAGGGCTCTTGGAGGCTCCAGGCTGACCTGTGGGCCCCTGGAGGGCTGCTTGTGCTAATTTTCTGTGACTTCTCAGGTGACTAGGAACTTATTTGTGAACATATCACATGAACATGAACATACTTGCTGAAGAAATAAAAAGAACAGTTCTTTTCAATAAATAGTTCATCAAAACTTCAATTTTTAACTCTCAAAATGCAAAGACAAATTGGAATGACATTAATGTCAGATTTGCACACACTGTCCCAATATTTATCTGCCCCTCAAGTTTTTTTATATTTAAGAGACCTGGGCCAGCACCATTTCAACAGAAGTCTATGATTTAATACCAGCATTTTCTCATCTTTAACTTTTACTGATCATCGGTAAAAGTTAAGTTTTCATATAAATGTTAAAGTTTATTTATGAAATCACCACCCTTCAAAGATGAGTGTCATCTGAGCCTAAAATGGTCACCAAGAAAAAATTTTTAAAAAGAAGTATCATGGGGTGTGGCGATGCGAACTTGTAATCCCAGCGCTTGGGAGGCTGAGACAGGAGGATCGCACAGGCTGTTTTAAAATAAAGAATAAAAAATAGGGCTGGGGGTGTAGAATGCCCCTAGGTTCTTTGTTGGCTTTATCATTGAATATGGTGTCTCATCTCTCCAAAGTCACTGTGTTAAATGATATTCATTTACATAATTTCTGGTACTTCATCAACTATGCTATGAGAGTTTTTGTCTTTTAACCTGCAGAGTACCTGCTTCTACCTGAGTAGCCCTCTATACACAAAGAAATTTGCAGCCTTCTACATGGTGGTTAAATGTCAAAATCCTTTGATTCAAAGCAGACTGAGAAGTGGACTGCATGATGGAAGAACAATCTTTAACAGAATACCATTTTTACTTGGAAGAAAAATTACTAACCAACCATAGTTACACAGACCCCACCCCCACCCCCAGTACCAGGAATGGAACTCAGGAGCATCTACCTAGGAGCTACATCCCCAGCCCCATTTTTTATTCTTTATTTTGAAACAGGGTCTCACTGAGTTGCAAAGGGCCTCACTAAGTAGCTGAGGCTGGCTGAGAACCTGAATCCTCCTGTCTCAGCCCCCCAAATGCTGGGATTACAAGAAGGTGCCACCACCCCCAGCTAGTTACACAGACTTGAGTGTCTGGTAGATGTTTCCAAAATGAATAAAATAATCTGTCACTTCCAGGAAAACAACTGACAGTTTTGTTTGTCATTGATAAAATTTAAGCATTCAAGCAAAAATCAGAATTTTGGAAGACTGATATCTACTACAATGAACCTGACAGTTTTCCAATACTTTTAAAAGACTTTTCTGAATTTTAAAATACTGTATAAAGAAATGTCAATAAAAGTTTATACAATTCACAAAACCAGTATTTTCTAAACAGCTAATAAATGTTACAAAACTATAACTGGATAAAAAATCCTTTCAAAGTAGAAGATAGACAATGAATTAAATGTAATGAGGCATAAAAACTATACTGATAACACTGAAATAATTTCAGATTCCACATCACAACTAACCTCTAAGAAATTGCTCCTAGATGTGTGTGGTGGCACATATTTGTGATCTAAGTACTTGAGAAGCTGAGACAGGGGGATCACAGTTCACAGCCAGCCTCAGCAACTTAATGAAACCCTGTTTCCAATATATATATGGGTGTATCTCAGAGGTAGAATACACTTGTGTACAAAATAACCAACAAACTATTCCATGCAGAGTAATGTGGTATCAAATTATCTGAAAAGGCTATTAAAATATCCCTTTCTGCAGGATACAGTGGTACACACCTACAGCTCCAGCAACTCCGGAAGCTGAGGCAAGAGGATCGCTTAAGCCCAGAAGTTCAAGAGCAGCCTGGGCAGCACTACCTCATCTTTAAAAAAAACTAAAACAGAAGAGGGAAAAGATGGCGACCGAGAAAAGCGGGGCTTAAGAGCCCCGCTAACAACCTATCTCCATTACCACAAAATCAGCGCCTTTCATAGCCAGAAAACACCATCACCAGAGAAACAAAAAAATCACCAGGCTCTAGAGAGAAAGCTGACTGAGAACAGAGCTCAGAGCCACAGAGGAGATACACCGGCCTCACGCTCGAGGACATGGCAGCAGCGCCATACTGCCGGCGGCAGTGGCAAATTCACCGGATGGCTACAGCAAGCAGAGGTGAGCCGCTGCGGAACAGCCAGGCGGGATTTCTCGCTGCAGGTAAAATCTAAAGCTCCCAGTGGCTGAGCTCAGCACACGCTGCAGGGATTCAGAGTCGAAATCAAAACCAAGAAGAAATACGCCAGCCTCACGGCCGAGGGCATAGCAGCGGCGCCATATTGCACCCGGCGGCAGCAGCACCGAATTCAGCGAGGCCAGTACAGCTACATCTGCGTACTCAAGAACAGTGAGTCAAATTGCGGGCCACAGAGGAGAAATCCCAGTACTGTACTCCCTGGGTCTTGACCCAGTGGGGGAGGGGCGGTGGCAGAGATATCACACCATAGGAGAACGTGCAACCTGGCACCCCCCACAGTCTAAAGCAGCCTCTATCAACTCTCTGGGTCGGAGACTGTGATACAACCCAGTAAAGGAGTAGTGGGGTCTGAGATACTACTGACTCGAGATCCAGAACACCTTAAGTGAAGTCATAGAGACCCAAGGGAAGAACCCAGAGAAGGCACAAACTTCCGAAATCATGGGAAAGAGGAATAATACTGGAGCAATGAATGCCCACAACCCCACAACATCAGAACCCGATAAGACAGAAATTCAGAGATTTCTAGAAGATCAAATCAGGAAAATAACTGTAGAAATAATAGAGGTGCTTCGAAAAGAACTCAGAGAGAGCCAAAAAGAGATAAAGGATGCAATTAATGAAGTAAAGGCCTCAATTCAAAGCACAAACAACCGATTAGACCACATGGAGAACAGAATCTCGCTCTTAGAAGATGATCATTCCAAAAATGAACGCATAGTTTCTAATCTAGGAAAAAATATCCGACAGCAGGAATCTGATATTGAAGAAATATGGGCCCATTTTAAGAGAGTTAACCTAAGAATAATTGGAATAGAGGAGGGAAAAGAAAGTGAAACCAAAGGGATCAATAATCTCTTTAAGGAAGTAATAGCAGAAAATTTTCCAAACATAGAGCAAGAGGTTGATACACAGGTCCAGGAAACTTATAGAACTCCCTTTAGACAGGATCAGAGAAGAGGATCCCCACGCCATATAATTGTCAAAATGACCAATGTGGAAGCCAAGCAGAGAATCTTAAAGGCAACAAAAACAAAGGGCCAAGTGACATTCAAAGGCAAACGAATTAGAATCACTCCAGACTTCCCAAACCAAGTCATGAGAGCCAGAAGGGCTTGGAGTAACATATTCCAAACTCGGAAAGAAAACAACTTCCAGCCAAAAATTTCCTACCCAGCAAAACTTTCTATCAAATTGGATGGAGAAATAAGAAGCTTCCATGACAAACAGAAACTGAAGGAATTTATGTCTTCAAAACCAGCGCTAGAGAAAATACTCCGAGATTAACTACAAAGAAGAAATAGGTAACACACACCAGAACCAGAGAAACAAGAGTTTCCATCCAACAGACAACTAAGATTAGTTATCTGTGGAGATTCATTACTTATGCTAGTCTTTTACCTATCTCTAAATGGTATTGTGCCTTTATTGTTGTTAATTTTTAGGATTTCTAGTTGGAATATTAATATACCTTCAGATATAGCATTTGGAAATATTTTATCCCATTCTATTAGTAACTGTTAACTCTGTTTACATTGTCTTTGGATATACAATATTTTTTTTTATTATTTTTTAGGGAGTTTGTATACTCTTCTGCTGCCTGTGCCATTGAAATCATATCCAAGAAATCACTGCCAATTTCAATGTTGTGAGGTTTTATGACCCAGATTTTCTCCTAAAAGTTTATAGTCTTAAGATTTATATTTAGGTCTTTTATCTATTTTGAGTTAATATTTGTATATGTGATTAGGTAAGGATCCAACTTTATTCTTTTCCATGTAATTATTATGTTTCAACAATATTTAGTTAAAAGATTATTATTTCCACCACCAAATGTTCGTGGAAACCTTGTCAAAAATAACTTGACAATATAGGGAAGAATTTAGCTCTAGGCTTTTATTTAACTCCAATGGTTTATATATCTGCCTTTAGAATAGTACTACACTGTTTCAATTATTGTAGCTTTATATGGTTTGAAATCAGAAAATATATATCTTCTAGCTTTGTTCTTTTTCAAGATCGTTTTGGATATCTAGAGTCCATATTCCATATTAGGATAGAGTTTTTTTCTGAAAAATAAATATATAAATATATGATGGTTTCACCTAAAAAAATAGAAAAAAAATATTCTCTGGTAAGAAAGAAAGTAAAAAGAAATATTAAAATGTTATCTTTAAGTCATCAAAAGCTTGGTATCAGACAAATGAAACTGTTGTGTGAGATTATCATTTTTAATTTTGGATAAATTGCTATAATACTAGATGTCAACCACTAAGCCAAGCATTGGAGGGAGGGATGGGGAGAGAATGGGGTGGGGATCGGGTGGGGGCTGACTGGGCGATGTGTGCATGTATGTCTACAAAAGTTTGTATCCCACTATGATGTATGAATACAGTGCACCAATAAAAAAAAAATTAAAAAAAAAACTAAAACAAAAAACTTTCTTCTCAATGACATGTCCATACAAAGAAAGCAAGATTTGCTTCTATGAAAATTTTTCTTACAATACTATAAAGCAGTATCATTCATTCACGTTCAAATTTTGTTTTAGGAAGTAATTATTTTGTACAAAGGTTATACCATTTATTATATTTATTTGGGGAAATAATTATATTGTGCAAAAGTTATTTTTATAAACACGTAATAAGTTTAAGGTCACTTTTAAATGAATAAAATAATTTTAAACTTTCAGATTCAATTCCTAAGACAGTACATTAATAGGGCTGGGGGTGTAGCTTGGAGGTAGAATGCCCCTGGGTTACACCGGGCTTGGTGGCGCACGCTTGTAATCCCCACGCTTGGGAGGCTGAGATAGGAAGATCATGCAGGTTCGAAGCCAGCCTCAGCTGGTTTAAGAGACCCTGTCTCCAAATAAAATATAAAATAGGTCTGGGATTATAGCCCGGAGGTAGAAGGCCCCTGGGTTCCAGGGTTCCATTCCCAGTACCACCAAAAAAAAAAAAAAAAAAAAAAAAAGAATGCCCTGGGTTCCATCCCTAGTACAGAAAAAAAAAAAAAAGAATATAAAATCATCTTGAGGCCCTCACACTTAGGATTCAGTTCTAAATTACTAGTATCCCTGTTATTGGCAGATAACATAATTGAAAATGTAATAAATATTTATTTTATTATAAACATTTTATAGTATACATTTTGAACATGGCAAAGCAGAACCAAAAAGATTCTTCATGTCCAATACCCTAGTTGTGAAAAGGTATGGCCATACATAGTCATGGAGCATCTAGAAACTCAGTAATTTCTACTGCCACAATCACCAAAAAAGGCAGATGTCCTTGACAGGGGAGAGCCCAGAGGAGGAGCCTCAGACTGTGTGACAAGGGGTTCTCAGCTGATGTAACTGCCTTTCAAGAGAAACTGGAGTGGGAAGGAAAGAAAAATTATGAGACGAGAAGTCCCAGTGGCCAGCAAAGCAGATGATAGGCCGTATGAGCACCTCAAAATTTACTTGTTTTCTTTTTGCAAGAATTCAGGGCTCCCCACCCCCCAACACACACACACCATACCAACTCCTGGGTAATGGTCAGAGCAGGACTCCAGCACTTTCTGTCATCATCTAATTCCAACAATCCCCTGAGATAAACCAAGTAAACACTATGCCCACCCACCCAGGGAGTCTGTGTCTGTCTGTCTGTCTGTCTGTCTGTCTGTCTGTCTGTCTGTCTCTCTCTCTCTCTCTCTCTCTCTCTCTCTCTCTCTGAGGGCGGAGCACCTCCTATGACTGGAGGAGAGGCGTTCCTGCAGAGCTTTTGAGCTCTGGCTGAAACCATTTCACACTGGTTCAGCACCAGCAAAACCAGCACCACGGAGGAAATGGTGGGAAAAGTGACTTCTCAAGACCACACAGACTTCTGAAACCTGAAATACAATGTATAGCTCAGAGGTAGAAAGCTCCAGGGTTCAATCCCCAACACTCCCCCCCCAAAAAAGAGGATAAAGACGCCAGGCAGGTCTCATGGGAGTTCCTATAGAAAAAAGAGGAAGGAGAGAAGAACAGAAAGATGGTGCTCCTGCTCCTGGTGACAGATACTGTACTCAATCATTTAATCCTTGTTACCCCAGTACAGGAATGGAAACTGAGAGCTTAAAGGTTGAGTAGCCCACCAAGAGCTGATACTGGTGAGTGGCCACAATGGAAGTTGTCCGAGACTGCTTCCAGAGGCAGCATCTTAACCTCTACTTTCTCTCCACTAAAACATCCAATCTTTAGTTACAGAGAGCCATCACCAGAGGACAGGCTTTAAGGAAACACAAAAGGCCAGAAACACATATGATTCAGTATCTGACTTCATAGGTAATGAAAGAATTGTATCCATTGAATTGGCACTAATGTCCAGAGTTTGTATCTGCAAATAAAAATGGGCAACTCCCACATACCTACATGAAGGATCATGAACTGAGAGAGCTTTGCTAGGGCCAATCCAAGAATATGCAGCATATTTAGGATGAACATTGTGGACCTACAATAGCCTTTCTAAAACTCATCCAAGGTACAGAGAGAATATATAAAAGGCTGACTGCTGCCAGGCGTGGTGGTGCACGCTTATAATCCTCGCGCTTGGGAGATGGAAACAGGAGGATCGCGCAGGTTCGAAGCCAGCCACGATGGCTTAAGAGACCCTGTTTCCAAATTTAAAAAAGTATGAAAATGGGTCTGGGAGTGTAGCCCGGAGATAGAAGGGTTTCCAGGAACCCCAGTACCACCAAAAAAAAAAAAAAAAAATGCTGACTGCTAATGGCAGCATCATTCTCAAGAATGAAACACCAACACAATCTAAATGGCCACTACAAGTAGACAGGGAAATGAAGTCACATGGAATTCAGGATATAATGTCTGAGCTAGCTGAAAAGACAAACTAGAGCTCTGTGCATCAATATGAAAAGATCAACCACACAATTCTGGGGTGGTGACCAGGTTACATATTTATACCTAAATTTACCAGGGGTGGGAGATTTCACTTTCCTTCATGCCAGTGTCCCCACACCCTAGCTGTTTTGAGGAGGACTACTGGGGTGGGAGCTTCCCAAAGGCAGATGCAAGAGTGTGCCCAGTGTACCTTTATTACCCCAAAGTCCCAGATTCAAAGAAGTGATCTACTAATTCACATATGACTAATTCCTTGCATATTTAATCAAGACTAAATAAAAAGAACATATTGGTCCAAGATTTTTTTTTTTAACTTTCAAGAGACTTTTGGGAAAAAATATAAATCTTTGAGTTTTTTTTTTTGTTTGTTTGTTTGGTTGGTTTTTTTTTTTTTTTTTTTTTTTTTTTGGTGGTACTGGGGTGGAACCCAAAGGCTTGCTACCTCTGGGCTATACTCCCAGACCTATTTTACATTTTATTTGGAAACAGGGTCTCATTAAGTTGCTGAGAGCCTCACTAAGTAGCTGAGGCTGGCTTCGAACCTGCGTGATCCTCCTGTCTCAGCCACCCAAGTGCAGGGATTACAAGTGTGTGCCACCACGCCTGGCCTGGATTTTTTTTTTTTTAATAGTAATAGGGATGGAACCCAGGGGGATTCTAACTCTGAGCTATACCCCCAGCCCTAGTTTTTATTCTTTATTTTAAAACAGGGTCTCACTGAATTGCAAAGGCCTCACTGAGTAGCTAAGGCTGTCTGTGAACCATGATCCTCCTGTCTCAGCCTTCCGAATTCTGGGATTAAATAAGCATGCACCACCATGCCTGGCCTGAAAAGCATAAATCTTGGAACCCCAAAAAACACAAAATATTTTAAGAGATATAAAACTGACCTGTCTTATTTTCTTAACAATTACAGATGTTAAAAATAAAAGGTGTCAAAATTTTCTCTATCCTGCTTTGGAACTTTACCAAATATTATCAGTTCGCTCATCTGAAATTACACTTCGTATGTGAATCAAAAAAGGAAGCCTGTCATCTCCAAAATTCCATACCATGAGAGACAAATTCTTTCCCTATCTAGTTAGTGCTGTTCACCACTCAAGTGTTAGTTCAGGGTGCAGCTTATTCTCCATGAGCATATTACAACTTAAATCCATCAACATTTAGGGGTCATTATTTCACATTTTTCAACTTCTCCCATCTGCCCAATCCCTACTCCCTACAGTTAAACTACACAAATACGTTGTCCCAAGAGGAAAGTATCAGTAAAGTGGCTGGGGTTTATGCACCAAGGCACCAATGGGACCCTAATTATACCAAGACTATATTTTCTCTTTACACAAAGTATGCAGTACTGGAAATATTCTGAAAAACAAATGGGCTCTCAGACAAGTTCTACCCAAAGGTACTGTCAAGTCTGACAACTAATAAAAGTGCTTACAGTACAGTTAACAAGTAACTAAATGAAAATACCACAGTGCCAGTACTTGGGAAGCTGAGACAGGAGGTTTGCAGCCAGCCTCAGCAACTTAATGAGACCCTCTACAACTCAGTGATACCCTGTTTCAATATAAAGAATAGAACAGAGCAGGGAGTATAGCTCAGAGGTAGAATGCCCCTGGGTTCGATTCTCAGTACCACAACACACACATACACAAAGATATGCTTCCCTTTTTAAGCAAACCACCATAATCATAACTTAACAGTAAACTAATAAACAGAATTCTAGTTTTTTTTCAAGGCAGAATGTATCACCTTCACTAAATGATTAAACATCCCAGTGAACAGGAGGGACAGACATCATCTGCCCCAGTGTCTAATTCAAGAAGGAAGACATGCACTCCCCCAGTACTGCTCTGGCCAAAAAGAGGCTTAAAGTAAACCTAAGCATAATGTGGGGATCTGATTTGCTAATTAGGACTATCTGAAAGAGAACATAGTTGTCTTTCATTCCTGAAAGTCACTACAGCATAACAACATTTGCTATTTGCTTGCAACTTTTCATCAGCTGTAATGCCAAAAGGCACTTCCCAGAAAAGAGAATTGAAGACATTTTCCCTCAACCACCATGACTAGTTTTTATTTACTTGGGCCCTGGTAAAACACTGTTCTAAACCCCCCATCCCAGGAATGCGTCAACAAACTTCCTTCCTCTTTACAGAGTTTAATTACAGCCGAGTACAGTCTACTGTAGTAAGTAAAACATAAAAAATAACCCAAAAAAATACAAGTAAAACCACAAAACTAAAGAATAGGAGGTTTGGGAAAAAGAGATGATCTAAAGTTGGGTGTTGAAGAAATGCCCCACTCAATTGTGCTCTGGAGGAAAGGAGTAGTAGGACCCGCCGGTCCCAAGAGGACAGTGTTTGGGGACAGAGCACAGGTGAGACCAAGAGGTGGCTTTGCCCTGAGCACCCAAAGAATTACAAGGAGCAAGAGCAGCATCTGTGGGAGTTTCAGAAAGGAGGTCAGGGCAGAAAGTTCTTCAGTGACAGCTGCAGCTTTACCTGAGAGAAGTGGGCCATGGGTAGGTTTTCAGCAGAGGAGGGATGTGATCTGACTCAGGCTATGTTGGGAAGAAACTGAAGGTCGAGACTAATCAGGGAGCCACCACAATAGGACAGGCAAGGATAGAGGCCACCTGTAATGCCAAAAGACACTTTCCAGAAAAGAGAATTGAAGACATTTTCTTCTACTACTTCTTGGTGGTAGAAGTAGAGTTAGAAGCGGTCAGATTCAAGCAGGGTATGGTGGTGAGTGCTTGTAATCCCTAGTACTTGTGAGGCTGAGACAGGAAGATTGCAGGTTGTGACCAGCCTCAGCTACTTAGTGTAAGATCCTCCGCAATTTAGTGAGATCCCATTTCAAAATAAAGAATTAAAAATTAGGGCTGGGTGTGTAGCTCAGAGATAGAATGTCCCTAGGTTCCATACCCAGTCCCACCAAAAGAAGAAAGAAAAAAAGTAATCAGATTCTGCACATATTATGAAGGTAGAGTCACTGGATTGAGAACAAATTTGATGCAGTGCATGAGAGAAAAAGGAGTCAAAAAGGAGTCAAGGACTCCAAGGTTTCTAGTATCCTGAGGTGAGAAATGTACAGAAGGCAGTAGTCCCAGCAAGTCCTTGAACATCCGCCACCTCTGTCTGCACATCAAGCTCTTCAAGGAAGCAAGCCATGAAGGCTGCATCACATTCAGGAAGGAAGGAAAGGCACTTAGTGGCTAAGCTGTCCACATGTGGAGTATGGGAAACAAAACAGGGGCCTCAATTTACAATTCAAGGTTAGAGTTGTTTCCCTTATATCATGTGGCTGTTTTGTTTTCTGGGTTTTTTCTTTCTTTCTTTCTTTCTTTCTTTCTTTCTTTCTTTCTTTCCTTCCTTCCTTCCTTCCTTCTTTCTTTCTTCTGTAGTACTGGGGATTGAACCCAGGAGCATTCTACCTCTGAGCTATACCCCCTGCCCTATTTTTTGTTCTCTATTTTGAAACAGGGTCTCACTAAGTTGCAGAGGCCTCACTAAATATGTGGGGCTGGCCTTGAACCTGCAATCCTGTCTCTGCCTCCCAAGTATTGGGATTATAAGCATGTGACACCACATCCTCTCTATGTTTTAAAGCATATATTTGTATTTCTGTGTTACCATATATAGAAAAATACTGTCCTGGGGTGTTTCAAAGGGCTCACTTGCATCAGTGGGCTAGTTAACCCTGACTCAGCTGCTATTCCCGGCAAGAAGCTCCTTTGACCAAATGGAAGCCAGACATAGCATTGCTCTCTACATACTGGAAAGTTCCCTCGCTGAGCTGGTATCTGATGGAAAAAACAGCAATGGTTCAGCCATCCTGATTAATCTAAAAATGCACTCCAAAGTTTAGCCCAAAGCTGTCAGCTCTTTACTCTGATCTCTCTTAGGAAGCAAATCATGTCAATGTTGCTGTTGTTTTTTAATGTGACCTGTAAAACTCTAATGTTTTTATCCAGTTACATGTCTCATTGATCAAAGGAGATATGTGTTAGCTATAGCACCAAACTCAAAATATGAGTGTTTTAGATAGAATGTTTCTCTTTCTGACTGGCTGTCAGCAAAACACTACCCCACCATCCATCCATCCATCCATCCCTCTTGTCCTCCTTCCTTCCCTCCCTCCCTCCACCATCCACCACCACCACCACCCACCCACCCACCCAGGCCATAGCACCCTGTGCTCTGCCACTGCCGTGACCCTGCCTGCTGTTACAGTTCCCTATTCCTTTACTGAGCACCTCTCAAGTGACAGCTAAGCCACACTAAGCACTGCCATTCCTGCCATCCTATCTCCCCAAAACAGGCATGGAACACACAATCACAAGGGCTGAGGACTATAAAAGCAGAATGTCCTGCCGAGGATCTAGGGCCTAAGCAGGGCTATGACACAGAAGGCCTACGACCAGGGCAGATGAGCAGCAGGAGCCAGCCAGGGAGAGAAGGAAGGCCAGCAGGGCTCCATGCCTACACAGTACCAGAGGCCAAGAGAGGGCAGAAGGCCTGGCAAGGACAGCAGTGCAGCCATCCTGAGGGGCTGCAGGGAGCCCAGGTGGTGCAGGGCATGAAATCACCTCAAGGCCACCTCTACATAATGCTGGATTGACTTGACTTCCTACTGCTAGCCTGTTCCAAAGTCTCCAAGCTCAGGTGCCCTGACCTGCAAGTCCTGGGTTGGAGAATGGAACACCTTGTTCTTATTCTCCCTTCCACCCCCACACCAGCACCACCACATCATGCTTTCAGACTGGGTCTAGCTTGGCTATTTTGTATCAGGCCTGGAAGCTCCAGAGAATTACTAGGCTAACAAGGGGACAGAAACACCACACAGCTCCAGGGCAGGGAGGCTACTAGAGCCCTGGGGAAGAGAGCCCCACTCTACTCCAGCTGTGCTATCTAACTGATTAGAGATCCCCCCCATCCCCAGAGAAGCTCACATTAGGTGCTAAGCAAAGAAGTGGCAAGATCTGTTTTCTGGGGAAAGGTCACTTTGATCACAGTGTATTTCCTTCTTTTCCTAGAATGTGTGTGGCCACATAGATTTGGCCACAGCATAGAAAAACCCCTCCCCAACTCTGACCACCTTCCCAAGCATCTGGACTTGACACCAGCAGCGTGCAGAGAAGACAATGATGGCTTGACCCCATCATGCTCATTTCAGAATTCTGTGACTTCCCATGAAACCAAATTAAACCTGCTGATTCTAACTGTCCAACAACTAATTGCCTATCACTTGCTAAGAAAGCATTCTTACAAAGCCCTTCTCACAGAGTACTGCCTTTCAATTAAAAAAACAAAACAAAAACCTAAAAAACTTCCTTAAGATGTCCACACAAATTTCTATAGCAATTTAATTTGGAAAGAATACTATTTTTTCAATACTGGGGATTGAACCCAGAGGCATTCTACCTCTAAGCTATGCCCCTAGCCCTATTTTTTATTCTTTATTTAGAAACAGGGTCTAAGTTGCAGAGGGCCTCACTAAGTAGCTAAGGCTGGCCTCGAACCTGAAATCTTCCTGTCTCAGCCTCCCAAGTACTGGAATTACAAGCATGCACCACCACACCTGGCTGAATACTGTCTTTTTAAAGTTACATTTATTGAAATATTTTAAAATAAATAATATGCTGTCTGGAACTTCTTTAACAGAGAACACAGAGGAAGCCAGTAAGAAATGAGTGAAAGGAGACAAGCTTGAGTTGATGGGCAGGGTGAGGGACATGGGGGTCTGGTATTCATCTCCTTTTCTATTTTAGTGATAGGTCAGGTCCCTCCCTTCCTCCACAGGACACCACAGCGGGGACAGGAGGCAGAACCCTAGAAGCCAGAAGTGAAGATGCCAAGACTCCCAACATTAATGTTGTAAGAGGACCAGCATTCCCACACCAATAATTCCACCCCAAGATAAATAAATACCCTCACTTCCTCTCTGCTGCATGACTCTGCCTACCATGACTCTGCAGACCGACCCTGACTCTGCTGACTGTTCGACTCTGTTGCTCAGTCATCAGTCCCTTTCCCCACATTTGGTAGACCTCGTCCGAAGATGCCAGTTTAATTAAAGTGGCCTTTAATAACTTGGCTGGTGTTTTCCTCCTTCTCGACCCCCAACTCAACTCAATTTCAATGTTACAGTTAGTTAGCAAGGTGCACTATCTGAGTATCCAAAACATCTTAAGAGTCCTCAAAAGTATAAATTCCTCATATTTTGCTACTGTTTTTCCCTACAAAAGATGATGTTACTAAGAATGCAAACATCACCCTTGGAGACTAAGCTGTATAATTCAATTAACATATGGTTCAAAATAGAAAACTAGCCTGGCGTGGTGGTGCACACTCATAATTTCAGTACTTGGGAGACTGAGACAAGAGGATCACAGCTTCATGGCCAGCCTCTGCAGCTTAATGAGACCCTGATTCAAAATAAAGAATAAAATAGGGCTGAGAGTGTAGCTCCGAGTTAGAATGCCTGCCTCTAGGTTCAATCCCCTGTACCAAAAAAAAAAAAAGGGTGGGGGACTAATTTTAATGCAAGTTACTAATTTGTAACTTCTGAAGTCTTGCTTAAACATTGTTCTTCCACCAAATTATTTTAACGGAACAATTATACTTGGCATTTGCAGCTTTCTAAAGCTAATATAAATTTGTGTTAAGAGATATATGAGCCGGGCATGGTGGCCCACACTTGTAATCCCAGCATTTGGGAGGCTGAAACTGGAGGATTGTGGTTCTTGGATAGCCTCAGCTACTTAGTGAGACCCTCTGCAACTTAGTAATACACTGTTTCAAAATAAAGAATTAAAAACAGGGCAGGAGTGTAGCTCAGAGGTTGGATACCCCTGGGTTCCATCTCTACACCCCACACACACACACAAAAAGAGATAAATGGTTATTCTCAAATAACCTTTTTATATCAACTATGTATCTTCTACATTATTCTCAACTCCCACTTCTATATATGAAAAATGTTCATCAAATGTGGTATACCAACTTAAAGAATCACTGATTTTCAAGGTGGAAAAGGACATTCAAGTTATCTAGTCAACCAGACATTTGATGCTTTTGTTTTAAGATTAATGTGTTTATAGAATCTGTGAGGATTTAACGGATGATCTAATGGCTGCACACTACAACACACCATATAAAGTAGAAAATGTAAAGAACTGCCAAAAGCTTCCTCAGTCCACTATTGGTAGGATCAATTACCACTGCATCTTAATCTCATTCTACATAATTATCAGTTTAGGAAGTAAAATAATGCTAATATTTCTATGTCATGTTTCAGTTTTATTATAGGCAATTACAGTCTACAAAGAAATATTTTACTCAACACCTTCCAAATCATGTGTGCTTACCATAGTGTGTTCAGTGGTTGAAGGTTCCCCACAATTAGTGTGAAGAAAAACAGCATTTCTACTCTTCGCTCAACATTTAAAGTCAAAGTCATCAAATAATGAAAGATTTCATTACCACCCTGTACTGACAGAGACCAGTATTAATTATTATTTGAATTAACCTCTAAGCCATGGTTTTCATCAGCACTCCGAAAAGACAGGGACAATTTCTAATTACACGCCACCCTCATTATAAGTCACTAGGCCGCCAAACTCTATCTGATAAAGCTGCTACATCGTGCCTTGAAACTGCTCTGGACTCCATTATAACCTCCTCACCTAGTCAATGAGGAAATGGAATTCCATAAGCCCCAGGGATTCTTTACACAGGAGCTTTATCCCCTTAAAGTTATAATACTGTTCTAGAGAATCCTCAAATACATGGCAAACAGTTGTTCAAGATTTATACCGTCTTCTAAAAGTATAGAATCCAGGCCAGATTTTATTTTTTCTTTTTGCGCGATACTGAGGATGGAACCCAGGGACATTCTACCTCTGAAGTATACCCCAGCCCTATTTTTTATTCTTCATCTTGAAACAGGGTCTCACTACATTGCCAGGGGCCTAAGTAACTGAGGCTGTCTGAGAACTGTGATCATCCTATCTTAGCCTCCCAAATGCTGGGATTACAAGTGTATGCCACTGTGCCCAGCTAGAATTTTTTTTTTAAATAGCTCCTCAGCCAGGCATTGTGTCATACACTTGTAATCCCAGTACTTGGGAGGCTGAGACACGAGGATTGCAGGATCAAGGACAGTCTCAGCAAGTAGTGAGACTCTCATCAAACTAGCGAGACCCTGTTTTGAAATAAAATTAAAACAGAGCTGGGGTATAGATCCCCAGTGCACTCCCCAGTGTCCCCCCCACACACACACACAGCTCTTCTTGGCCACAAGACCTTAAAGGTGCAAGTGGAGCAGAACTGCAGAGGACAAGGGCCATCTGGCTACCATGCTCACCCAAATGTCAACTAGTCGACTCTACCCAATATAAAAGTAGCCTATTATATGAGAAGGAAGAACGTACTAAAAAAGAGACTAAAAATTGCAATAGATGCTTTTGTCCCTCTTCTGTCAACCCTAGTCTCATTCTCCAAAGACAACTAACTCAACAGTCTTCTGCATGGGCCTTCCCACCCACATAAACCCACACAGATGGGTGTGCCTGCACATCACGTATTTTAAGCAGAAACAAGGAGGATATCAACATCTAAGCAGGAGTACTCCTCATGAAACTTAGATGTTGATTTCTTGCAGCCATACTCTCAAATACATAATGAGCTCTGTTCTTTTTTAAATGAAATGTTTTAACCAGGTGTGGTGGTGCATGCTTGTAATCCCAGCATTTAAGAGGCTGAGACCTGAGGATCACGATTAAGCAGACAGCCTCAGCTACTTAGTGAGGCACTCCGCAACTTAGTGAGACTCTGTTTCAAAATAAAGAATAAAAGGGCAGGAGGTATAGCTTGGAGGTCAAATGCCCCTGGATTCCATCCCCAGACCCGCCAAAAAAAATGTTTTTAAATCCAAGAGATTTCACAGTCAGAACATAAATATTTGCATTCAGTGGCGAACACCTGTAATCTCAGTACTTGGGAGGCTGAGACAGGAAGAACACAGGTTTGAGACCATCTTAGCAATTTATTTGTGGTACTGGGGGTGGAACCCAGGGGGGCTTTCTACCTCCAGGCAATACTTTCAGACCTGTTTTATATTGTATTTGGAAACAGGGTCTCACTAAGTTGTTGTGAGCCTCACAAATGCCTCCCAAGCGCAGGGATTACAAGCGTGCTCCACCACGCCCGGCGTCATCTTAGGAACTTAGCAAGACCCTCAGCAACTTAGTGAGGCTCTGTTTCAAAAGAAAAACATAAAATAAGCCAGAAGTGGTGGTGCAGCCTTATAATCCCAGCATTCAGGAGGCTAAGACAGGAGGATTGCAGATCACAGCCAGCCTCCGCTACTTAGTGCGGTCCTTTGCAACTCAGTGAGACCCTGTTTCAAGAATAAAGAATAAAAAATAGGGTGGGAGGTATAGCTTGGAGGTACAATGCCCTTGGGTTCCATCCCCAGTACCCAAAAAAAAAAAAAAAAAAAAAAACATAAAATAGGAGCAGTAAAGGTGGCACACACTTGTAATCCCAGTACTTGGGAGGCTAAGACAGGAGGACTGCAAGTTCAAAGCCAGCCTAAGCAATATAGTGAAGCCCTCTGCAACATAGTGAAACCCTGTTTCCAAATAAAAGAATAAAATAGGTCTGGGATTGTAGCTCAGAGGTAGAATGCCCCTAAGGTTCCATCCCAGCACCACACAAACAAATAAATAAATAAAATAGGGCTGGGGTGTGTAGCTCAGGGGTAGAATATCCCTGAATTCAATCCCCAGTTTCCAAAAATTAAGATAAATATCTGCATTTAAAACAACACAAAATTAAGGATTTAGGTGCAGCAAATTACCTCAAAAAAAAGGTAAAAAAATGATCTCTGGTAGAGCATGATGGCGCATGCTTGTAATCCCAGTATTTGGGAGGTTGAGACAAGAGGATCACAGGTTCACAGTCAGTCTCAGCTACTTAGTGAGGCCCTTTTGTTTCAAAATAAAAAATAAAATAGGGCTATAGGTTGGAGAGAGAATGCCCCTGGGTTCCAGCCACAGTACCATTAAAAAAAAAAAAAAAGTATCTCTATTCTCAACAACAAAAAAGACATGGAGTTTCTGATCTTAATTAGAACTTAATAACTTAATTTGTTTAATGTAACAAAATCAATTCTATGACAGAATGGTAATTTATCAACTTTAATACAATTAGTACAAAGAAGAAAGGAAGGCTGTTCATGTTCCACAAAGCAAAGGGACTGAATTATATGGCACCCTTTGAATAAATCTCCTCTCTCGATGAACCACACTGCAGCCGTGGCAACTGATCTGACCCAGGACTGCTTCCACAGTGAACACTGTTTTGAGTCACTGGGTAAAATACTGCTGATTAGACTAACCCCATCAGCACTGTGACGAAAAATGTTTTAAACTGAAATGTCTACACATAAATTACAATGAAGAAAGTGTATTTTTACATTTAAATTTTTTCAAGGAGCCCTTCTCCACTTATAAACAGAAGAGAACTTTTCATCTAAACAAAATGTAAAGAAAAAACTGGTGACTTGTAATCCCAATTACTCTGAAGTAGTAACTGAAGCAGGAGTCTATCTCTCTTTTTTTTTCCTGCGGGTCTGAGGATAGAACTCAGGGGCATTCGACCTCCGAGCTACACCCCCTGCCCTATTTTTATTATTTATTTTGAAACAGGATCTAAGTTGCAGAGTGCCTCACTAAATAGCTGAGGCTGTCCAAAAACTGGAATCCTCTTGTCTAAGCCTCCAGAATGCTGGGACTATAAGTGTGCACCACCACGCCTGACGTGAAGCAGGAGTCTGAGGCAAAAGGAACCACAAGTTCAAGGTCCACCTAGGAAAACTGGTAAAACCTTGTCTCAAAAACATGAGAAACTGGGTAAAACCTTGTCTCAAAAATAAAACAGGAGGAACACAGGTTTGAGACCATCTTAGCAATTTATTTGTGGTACTGGGGGTAGAACCCAGGGGCCTCTTTTTTTTTGGGGGGGGGGTGGTGGTACTGAGGATGGAACCCAGAGGCTTTCTACTTCAGGCTATACTTCCAGACCTATTTTATATTGTATTTGGAAACAGGGTCTCACTAAGTTACTGAGAGCTTCACAAATGCCTCCCACCGCAGGGATTATAAGCGTGCTCCACCACACCCGGCTCCATCTTAGAACTTAGCAAGACCCTCAGCAACATAGTGAGGCTCTGTTTCAAAAGAAAAACATAAAATAAACCGGGCATGGTGGTACATGCTTGTAATCCCAGAATTCAGGAGGCTGATACAGGAGGATCGAGGTTCTAGGCGAGCCTCCAGTACTTAGTGAGGTCCTTTGCAACTTAGTGAGAACCTGTTTAAAAAAAAAAAAATAGGTCAGGGGACAAACCTCAGAGGTCAAATGCCCCTGGATTCCTTCCCCAGAACCCTCCAAAAAAGAAAAGAAAAATCACATACACCAAAAAAATTAAAATCCCTGGATTCAAACCCATTAAGGAGGAAGGAGAAAGAAGAAACTAGTACTGGAGGACTTCCAAAAAGATGCAGTGAATTTTTGTAACCACTCCATGAATACTTTATCATAAACACTAAGGTTAATAAACTCTGAAATTTAAAATAATCAAAATTATTCCAGGCAACCCATATTTACTCATTTCTAGTCTTAAATATCCCACTAATAACAAATCATAAGCACATGGATTTATATAAAGCATTACTATAAATATATTTAAAACTCCTCAGTAAAACCTTTGTTTTTGAGGGGTATGACTAGGGATTGATTGACTAGGGGCATTCTAGCTTTCAGCTACACTCCCAGCCCTATTTTATTTTTGTTTTGAAACAAGGTCTCAGCCAGGCATTGTTATGCTTATAATCAATCCCTTAGCAACATAGTGAGACTGTTGTTTGTTTGTGGTGTGTGTGTGTGTGTGTGTGTGTGTGTGTGTGTACTACTGAGGGTGGAACCCAGAGGCTTTCTACCTCTGGGCTACACTCCCAGACTTATTTTATATTTTATTTGGAAACAGGGTCTCACTAAGTTGCTGAGAGCTTCACTAAGTAGCTGAGGGTGGCTTTGAACCTGTGTGATCCTCCTGTCTTAGCCTCCCAAGCGTAGGGATTATAAGCGTGCGCCACCTCGCCCGGCTGAGACTCTGTTTCTTTCTTTTTTTGTGGTACTAGGGATGGAACACAGGGGTGTTCTACCTCTGAGCTACACCTTCAGTCCTATTTTTATTCTTTATTTAGAAATAGGATCTCAATAAGTTTTGAGGGCCTCACCAAGTAGCTGAGGCTGGCCTTGAACCTGCAATCTTCCTGTCTCAGCCTTCTAAGTACCTGGATTACAGGCATAGGCACCTCATCCAGCTTGTAAAATCTTTAAATGTTATTTTTGTAGCCAGGTGCAGGAGCAGCCACACCTATAATCCCAGCTACTTCAGAGGCTGATGCAAGAGGATGGCATAAACCCAGATATTTGAGGCCAGCTTGAGAAACATAACAAAACCTGCAAATCAAAAGAAAAGAAAGAGCTGAGCATGGAGGTGCATGCTTATAATCCCAGTACTTGGGAGGATCACAGGTTCTTAGCCAGCCTCAGCAACCTCCTGAGGTCCTCTGCAACTTAATGAGACCCTGTTTCAAAAGAAAAATAAAATAGGGCTGGGGGTATGTCTCGAAGGTAGAATGCTCCTGAGTTCAATCCCCAGTACCAAAGGGAAAAAAAAAGAAAACAGAAATGTCCTTTTCAACTAGAGGTAAGAATATATTGGGAGTTTTTATTGCATATATGTAAGAAACATAACTTGATATTTTAATATACATTAAGAAATTGTAGCCAAGCAAATTAACACATGTATCATCTTTCATGCTTATTTTTTTAATTTAGATTAAAAATGAGAAAATGAGATTTTCTTTCACCACTAAATACAATTTCATTTCCTTTTTTTTTTTTTTTTTTTTTGGTGGTACTGGGGGTGGAACCCAGAAGCTTTCTACTTCCGGGCTATACTCCCAGACCTATTTTATATTTTATTTGGAAACAGGGTCTCACTAAGTTGCTGAGAGCCTCACTAAGTAGCTGAGGCTGGCTTCGAACCTGTGTGATCCTCCTGTCTCAGCCTCCCAAGAGCGGGGATTACAAGCATGCGCCACCACACTCGGCTCATTTCCATTTAAACACCTAAATGTACAAAGGATGTGTCAGATGCTAGACTAGGTGCTAGGCATAAAAAGTGAGCAAGAAATCCTTGGCAAACCCTACGCGTCAAAAAATAAACAAAGCAATAATGGAGCAAGGTTAGGTGGAACACCCCTATAACCTTAATACTCCGGAGGCTGAGACAGGAGCATAGCAAGTTCAAGGCCACCCTCCAGAGCTTAGTAAGACCCTATTTTCAAAATAAAAAATAAGCCAAGCATGGTGACCCTAGTACTTGGGAGGCTGAGACAGTAGGATTGCATGTTCAAGGACAGTCTCAGCTTGTAGTGAGACTCTCATCAATCTAGGGAAACCCTGTTTTCAAATAAATAAAAATAGGGCTGAGGAGGCTGGGTGTGTTGGCGCACACTTGTAATCCCCCGGATGGAAGGCAGAGACAGGAGGATCACACAGATTCGATCTTTGCTGGCTTAAGAGTCCCTGTTTCCAAATTTTAAAAAAGTATAAAATAGGTCTGGGAGTGTAGCCCGGCAGTAGAAGGGTTTCCAGGAACACTAGTACCTGGGAGTGTAGCCCGGCAGTAGAAGGGTTTCCAGGAACCCCAGTACCACCCAAAAAGGAAAAAAAAAAATTAGGGCTGAGGGTATAGCTCAGAGGTAGAATGCCCCTTAGTTCAATCCTCAATGTCTGTCTGTCTGTCTGTCTGTCTGTCTCTCTCTCTCTCTCTCTCTCTCTCACACACACACACACACACACACACACACACACACACACACACAATAAACAAGGCAAGAGTTGTAGCTCAGTGGTAGGGTGTCCTTGGATTCAATCCCCAATACCACAAAAAAATAAATAAATAAATAAATAAATAAATAAATAAATAAAAATAAGAAGACGGGTGTGGTTAAGCACAGGTATAATCCCAGTACGTGGAAGGCTGAGGCAGGAGGATAACAAGTTAGAGGACAGCCTCAGCAAGTAGTGATGAGACTCTCATCAATATAGAGAGACCCTCTGCTTCAAAATAAAAGTAGAGCTGGAGATATGACTCAGAAGTACAATGCCACTGGGTTCAATCCCCAGTACCAAATAAAAGTAACCCAGCCGGGCATGGTGGTGCACACTTGTAATCCCCGCACTTAGGAGACAGAAACAGGAGGATCGTGCATATTTGAACCCAGCCTCGCTGGCTTAAGAGACCCTATTGCCAAATAAAAAATAAAAATAGGTATGGGAGTGTAGCCTAGAGGGAGAAGGGTTTCAAGGAAACCCAGTACCACCAAAAAAAAAAAAAAAAAAAGTAACCCTAGTAGCATATGTCACATTTAGCTTTTTATTTTTCTTCTGTGTGTGTGTGTGTGTGTGTGTGTGTGTGTGTGTGTGTATGTATTAGTTACTGGGGATTGAACACAGGGGCATTCTTTTTTTTTTTTTTTTTTTTTTTTTGGTGGTACTGGGGTTCATGGAAACCATTCTACCTCAGGCTACACTCCCAGACCTATTTTCTGTTTTTATTTGGAAACAAGGTCACTTTTTTTTTTTAACTTTTATTGGTGCATTATATTCATACATCATACTGTGGTTAAAAAAAAATTGTGTGTACAAACATGTACACATCACTGATTTAACCCCTACCCAATTCCCACCCCATTCCCTCCCCGTCCCTCCTTCCCTTGCTCGGCTTAGTGGTTGACTTCAATATATTTAAGTAAATTGTGTGTTATAGAGATATTCCTCTTCCCCCCTCCTTTCTCCTCCTTTAGGTTGCCTTGTTTGCTTCTCTATAGGATTTCCTTTTTCATCCAAAGTTACTCCTATGACCTGTTTCTCCCTAACTCTCACGTATTAGGGAAAGCATCTGATTTCTTATTTTTTGTGACTGACTAAGCTCACTTAGCATAATGTCCTGCAGTTCCATCCATTTCCCTGAAAATGATATAATTGAATTTTTTAATGGCTAAGTAAAATTCCATTGTGTACATATCCCACAGTTTTGTAATCCATTCATCTGTTGATGGACATCTTGGCTGGTTCCATAGTTTGGCTATGGTGAATTGTGCAGCTATAAACATAGATACACATGCATTAGTTTGGTAGTTTGGTTTCTTTTCTTTTGGGTAGATACCCAACAGTGGTATTGCTGGATCAAATGGTAGGTGTGTTCCCATTCTTCTGAGGATTTTCCATACTGTTTTCCAAAGTGGTTGCACTAATTTGCAATCCCACCAACAATGTCTTAGAGTTCCCACTTCTCCACATCCTCGCCAGCATTTGTTGTGTTTTGAATGATTGCCATTCTAGTTGGAGTTAGGTGAAATCTCAGGGTAGTTTTGATTTGCATCTGCCAGTGATGTTGAGCATTTTTTCATGCATTTATTGGCCATTTGAATTTCTTCTTTTGTGAAGTGTCTATTTAGTTCGTTTGCCCATTTTGTTATTGGAGGCTTTGTTTTCTTAGTGTTGAGTTTCTTGAGTTCTCTGTATATTCTAGATATTAGTCCTCTATTGGAGGTGTAGGTGGCAAAAATCTTCTCCCATTCTGTTGGCTCTCTATTGAGGTTCTTGACAGTTTCCTTTGCTGAACAGAAGCTCTTCAGTTTCATGCAATCCCATGTATTGAGTCACCTTTTAATTTGTTGTGCCTTTGGGGTCTTGTTGAGAAAGTGTTTACTGTGCTTATGTGTTGCAGTGTTGGACCTATGCCTTCTTCAAGGAGCTTCAAGGTCTCTGGTTTGATTTCCAAGTCTTTGATCCATCGTGAGTCGACTTTTGTACAGGGTGAGAAAGTGGGATTAATTTCCAATTTTCTGCATATGGTTAACCAGTTTTGCCAACACCATTTGTTGAAGAGGCTATCTTTTTTCCAATGTATGTTTTTGGCCCCTTTGTCAAAAATCAATTGGCTGAAAGTGTGTGGACTTGTTTATGGGTCTTCTATTCTGCTCCATTGGTCTATGTATCTGTTTTTTTGCCAGTACCATGCTGTTTTTATTACAATGGCTTTGTAGTATAAAGTCAGGTATTGTGATTCCTCCTGCATGGTTTTCGTTGCAGAGAACTACCTTAGCTATTCTGGGCTTTTTGTTATTCCAGATAAATTTAAGGACTGATTTTTCTATCTATGTCTGTGAGAAATGATCTTGGTAGTTTAATGGGCATTGCGTTAAATCTGTAGATCACTTTTGGGAGGATGGCCATTTTAATTATATTTATTCTGCCAATCCATGAACACGGAAGATCCTTCCATCTTCTAAGATCTTCGATTTCTTTTTTCAGTGTTTTATAATTTTCTTTGTAGAGATCTTTTACCCTCTTGGTTAAGTTTATTCCTAAGTATTTTATGTTTCTGTGGGAGATCCTAAGTGGAAGTGTCTTCTGAATTTCTTTTTCTGTGGATTTATGGTTGGTGTACAGGAAAGCTTCTAATTTTTTAAGATTGATTTTGTATCCAGATACTTTGCTGAATTTGTTGATCAGTTCTATAAGCCTTTTGGTTGAGTTTGTTGGGTTTTCTAAATATAGTATCATGTCATCTGCAAAGAGTGAAAGTTTGAGTTCTTTTCCTATTTGTACTCCTTTGATTTCCTTTTCTTGCCTTATTGCTCTGGCTAAAGTCTCTAGTACTATATTGAAGAGAAGTGGTGATAATGGACATCCACTGAGGGGAATTCTTAAAGTTTTTCCCCATTTAATATGATGTTGGCGGTGGGGCTTATTGTAGATTGCCTTAATAATGTTGAGATATGTTCCTTCTATTCCAATTCTCTGCAGTGTTTTTATCATAAATGGATGTTGAATTTTATTAAATGTTTTTTCAGTGTGTATTGAAATGATCATGTGATTATTGTCTTTGATTCTGTTTATATGATGAATTATATGGATTGATTTCCGTATATTGAACCAGCCTTGAATCACTGGGATGAACCCTACCTGGTCGTGATGAATGATTTTCTTGATGTGGTTTTGAATGCGTGTTGCTAGTATTTTGTTTAATAGTTTTGCATGCAAGTTCATCAGAGATATAGGCCTGTAGTATTCCTTCCTTGAACTATCTTCATTTGGTTTGGGTATTAGTGTGATGTTGGCTTCATAGAATGTGTTTGGGAGAGTCCTGGTTTTTTCTATTTCGTGAAATAGTTTGAGTAGTATTGGGGTTAGCTCTTCTATAAAGGTTTTATAGAATTCACTTGGGGAAACCATCTGGTCCTGGGCTTTTCTTTGATGGTAAGCTCTTTATTGCTGTTTCAATCTCTTTGATTGTTATTGGTTTGTTTAAGTGTTCTATATCTTCTTGACTCTGTTTAGGAAGGTTGTATTTATCTAGGAAGTTGTCGATTTCCTCCAGATTTTCCGTTTTGTTGGACTATAGTTTTTCAAAGTACATTCTGATAATCCTCTGGATTTCTACACTGTCAGTAATAATGTCTCCTTTTTCATTCCTTATCTTCATAATTTGGGTTGATTCTCTCTTTTTTTTAGTTAGGTTGGCTGGTGGCTTATCTATCTTGTTAATTTTTTCAAGAAACCAGCTTTTGGTTTTGTTGACCTTATGTATTGTTTTTCTATTCTCTATTTCGTTAATTTCTGCTCTAATTTTAATAATTTCCCGTCTACTGCTGGCTTTGGGGTTCAATTGTTCCTGCTTTTCAAGGGCTTTGAGGTGTGTCGTTAGGTTATTTATTTGAAGACTTTCTGTTTTTCTTATGTGAGCACTCAGTGCTATACATTTTCCTCTTAATACTGCCTTCAAAGTGTCCCAGAGGTTTTGATATATCTTTATTTTCATTTGTTTCTAGAAATTTCTTGATTTCACTTCTTAAATCTTCTATGACCCATTCTTCATTCAGAAGTGTGGTGTTCAGTCTCCACATGTTTATGTTGTTTCTTTGAGTCTTCTTATAGTTGATTTCTAGCTTCATTCCATTATGGTCTGAAATGACACAGGGAAGTATGTAACATTTTTTAAATTTGCTAGTGCTCATTTTGTGTCCCAGGATGTGATCTATTTTGGAGAAGGTGCCGTTAGCAGCTGAGAAAAATGCAAACTCCGCTGTAGTTGGATGAAATATCCTATATGTGTCCAACAGGTCCATTTGGTTAATGGTGTTCTTTAGTTCTGAGGCATCTTTACTGACCCTTTGTCTAGAAGATCGGTCTAGTGTTGTGAAAGGTATGTTCAAGTCTCCCAGTATTACTGTGTTGGGATTTATGTGTGACTTCATGTCACAAAGAGTATGATTTATGAAAGTAGCTGCACCTATGTTGGGGCATAGATGTTGATTATTGTTATTTCCTCCTGCTGGATTATTCATTTTACCAGTAAAATATGACCTTCTTTGTCTCTTCTAATAAGTTTGGGTTTGAAGTCTAACTTGTCTGATAACATAGTTGCTACTCCTGCTTGTCTTCGAGTTCCATTAGCATAGATTACCTCGTTCCAGCCCTTTACCTCGAGTTTGTTCCTATCTTTACTTGTAAGGTGTGTTTCTTGTAAGCAGCATATGGAAGGATTCTGGTTTTTAATCCATTTTGCCACTTTGTCTTTTTATTGGGGAGTTGAGGCCATTTACATTCGGTGTGATTATAGAAAGATAACTTTTAATTCCTAACATGTTATGGTTTTATTTCTGCTTAAAATACTTTTTATTCTTCTTTGCTTAGTTGTCTGCTGGATGGGAAATCTTCTTTCTTTGGTTCTGGAGTGTATTACCTATTTTGAAGACATAAATTCCTTTAGTTTCTGATTCTCATGGAACCTTCTTATTTCCCCATCTAATTTGATAGTTTTGCTGGGCAGGAAATTCTTGGCTGGAAGTTGTTTTCTTTCCGAGTTTGGAATATGTTACTCCAAGCCCTTCTGGCTCTCATGACTTGGTTTGGGAAGTCTGGAGTGATTCTAATTGGTTTGCCTCTGTATGTCACTTGGCCTTTTGTTTTTGTTGCCTTTAAAATTCTCTGCTTGGCTTCCACATTGTTCATTTTGACAATTATGTGGCGTGGGGATCCTCTTCTCTGATCCTGTCTAAAGGGAGTTCTTTAAGTTTCCTGGACCTCTGTATCGACCTCTTGCTCTATGTTTGGAAAATTTTCTATTACTTCCTTGAAGAGATTATTGAACCCTTTGGTTTCACCTTTTTTTTCCCTCCTCTATTCCAATTATTCTTAGGTTAGCTCTCTTAAAATGGGCCCATATTTCTTCAATGTCAGATTCCTGCTGTCGGATTATTTTTTCTAAATTAGAAACTATACGTTCATTTTTGGAATGGTCATCTTCAAGAAGTGAGATTCTATTCTCCATGTGGTCTAATCGGTTGTTTGTACTTTGAATTGAGGTCTTTACTTCACTGATTGCATCCTTTATCACTTTTGACTCTCTCTGAATTCTTTTTGAAAGTCCTCTATTATTTCTAAAGTTATTTTCCTGATTTGATCTTCTAGAGATCTCTGGATTTCTGTGTTATCAGATTCTCCTGTTGTGAGGTTGTGGGCATTCATTGCTCCATTGTTATTCCTCTTTCCCATGATTTGGAAGTGTGTGCCTTCTTTGAGTTCTTCCCTGGGTCACTATGACTTCACTTAGGGTGCTCTGGATCTCGAGTCTGTGGTATCTCAGTCACCACTACTCCTTTGCTGGGTTGTATCACAAAGTCTCAGACCCATGGAGTCAATCGAGGCTGCTTTAGACCATGGGGAGTACCAGGTTGAGTGTTCTCCTGCGGGGAATTATGACTATGGTATGAATATCTCTGCCACCACCACTCCCCCACTGGGTTGGACTGCAAAAGTCTCCGACCCAGGGAGACTATCTGCACAAGTCCCTGGGAGTGCAGTACTGGTATTTCTCTCCTCTCGGGGCTGCAATTTGACTCATGGTTGTTGAGTGCGCTGACGGAGCTATAGTGTGGACTTGGTGAATTCGCTGCTGCCGCTGCTGACAATATGACTCCATTGTCACGCCCTCGGCCGTGAGGCTGGTGTATTTCTTCTCTGTTTTTGAGCTCCGCTCTGAGTCCCTGCAGGGTGTGCTGAGCCCAGCCCGTGGGAGCTTTAGACACTCCCTGCGCCGAAATAACTGCCAAATTCCGCCCAGCTGTTCCGCAGCCACTCATCTCGGATCACTGTCCACCCCTCCTCTCTGAAGCCTGGTGGCTTGGGTGCGTTGGTCTGGAGCTGCCCGGTGAATTTGCCGCTGCCTCCAGCAGTAAGGTGCTGTTGCTGCGTCCTCAAACCTGAGGCTGGCGTATCTCCTCTCTGGTTCTGAGCTCCATTCTGAGTCCCCGTCCTCTCTGGAACCTGGTGCTGTGAGGGAAGATAGTGCCTGCATGGCTCCACGCCGCGGCTCTGGCCGCAGCACTTCAGGCTGGTTTCTTTCTGGTGTGTCAGTTTTCTAGCCTTCTTTTTCTCTGTCCCTTGTATTTACAGTTTTTGTTTCTCTGCTGATGGTGTTTTCTGGCTATGAAAGGCACTGATTTTTGTGGTAGTAGAGACCGTTTGTTAGCGGGACTCATAAACGCTGCTTTTCTCCGTCGCCATCTTCCCCGGAAGTCAGAAACAGGGTCTCTTAAGCCAGCAAGGCTGGCTCCGAACCAGTGGGATCCTCCTGTCTCCGCCTCCCAAGTGAGGGGATTACAAGTGTGCGCCACCATGCCCATCAGAAGCATTCTACTTCTGAGCTTCACCCTCAGTCCTTTTTATTTTTATTTGGAATCAGGGTCTTGCTAGGTTGTCCTTGAACCAATGGATCCTTAAGTACTGGGATTACAGTCCTGTATCACTCCACCCAACTACATTTAGCATAATATTAATTTAGTTATAAGATAAAAACCATACCACTCTCAAATACTTACTGAGCTCTGTTTCTTTTTAAATGAAATGTTTTAGCTGGGTGTGGTGGTGCACTTGTAATCTCAGAACTTGGGAGGCTGAGACAGGAGGATCAGGATCCCACAACATCAGCTACTTAGTGAGGCTTTCAGCAACTTAATGAGACCCTGTTTCCAAATAAAATATAAAATATGTCTGGGAGTATAGCTCTGAGGTAGAAAAGCCCCTGGGTTCCATCCCCCAGTACCACAAAAAAAAAAAAAAAAAAAATTATCTGAGTCAGTTTTTTGGGTTGTGGTTGTTTTTGTTTTTGTTTTGAGATACACTAGGGATTGAATCCAGGGGTTGTCCACCTCTGAGCTAAACTTCTAGACCCATTTTATTTTGTATTTTGAAACAGGATCTCACGCAAACCTGCAATGCTCCTGTTTCAGCCTCCCAAATGCTGGAATTACAAGCATACACCACCATGCTCAGCTCTCAGAATTTTATAATTTTCAATTCATCCAAGCCCTGTGTTTGCTGTTTGCTATGAGAATGCAGAAAATAAAATGAATATAATGGTGATTATTTTTTGTGGTACTGGGGTTGGAACCCAGGGGCTTTTCTACCTCCGGGCTATACCCCCAAGCCCTATTTTATACTTTATTTGGAAACAGGGTCTCACTAAGTTGCTGAGGTAGAAAGCCCTTGGGTTCTACTCCCAGTACCACCAAAAAAAAAAAAAAAAAAAAAAATCTGTAAGATCTGTAGGCACTGTATGCACTGGACAGGTTACTAATAGCTACCCAGTTCTGAAAATGAATTTTTCATAATTATGATTAAGATCCTCCAATGTAAATTCTTATACAAAGACAACTTATAAACTTTGTTTATTAATTCAATTCCTTTAGAGACATATCTAAGTTGTTTCCTGGGGAACAAGCAAATGATACAACAAACACTGGGTATGGTAGTGTACACCTGTAATCCCAGTGGGGCTGAGACAGGAGGACAGCAGGTTTAAGGACAGCCTCAGCAAGGAGCTTCTCATCAACCTAGCAAGATCCTGTTTCAAAACAAAAAAAATAAAATAGGCTAGGCATAATCTCAGTACTTGGGAGACTGAAAAAGGAGGATCACAGGTTTGAGGCCAGCCTCAGCTATGTAGTGATACCCTGTTTCAAAATAAAGTATATAAGCCAGGTGTGGTGGCACATGCTTGTAATCGCAGTTCATGGACAGCCTCAGCTACTTAATAAGACCCTTTGCAACTCAATGAGAACTTGTTTTAAAATAAAGAACAAAAAATAGGGCTGAGGGTGTAGCTTGGAGGTAGAATCCCCTTGGGTTCAATCCCCAGAACCGCAAAAATGAAACAAAATTAAATAAAATAAAATAGGGCTAGGGGTATAGCTCAAAAGTAGAATGCCCCTGGGTTCAATTGCCAGTACCACAAGAAATAAAGTCAAATAATAATAATGATCATAATAATAATGATGATGATAATGATACACCAATAAGATAGTAAATGACAATCTTCAAATCTAGCAGAAATAGAGATGAGTCACTTGGGGGAATAAGAGTTGCCTGTCAAGGAAGACAGCTGGATATACAGACTCACAGCATTTTTTTACTAAAATCACTATAAATAAATATAAGTTTGTCAAAATAAGCACATTTCAATCTCTATGGATACAGGTATAAACAAGTTCCAAGACTACACCAGACAGAATCAAAAAGTGCCTTTTATTAACATTTATCAGCTTCTTTATTTTTTTTTTTTTTTTTGGTAGTACTGGGGGTGGAACCTAGAGGTTTTCTACCTCCAGGCTATACCCCCAGACCTATTTTATATTTTATTTGGAAACAGGGTCTCACTAAGTTGCTGAAGCTGGCTTCGAAGCTGTGCGATCCTCCTGTCTCAGCCTCTGGTGTGTGGTTTTTTGTTTTTTTTTTTTTTTTTACAGTGCAAGAGATTGAACCCAGGGGCATTCTACCTCTGAGTTACACCCCAGCCATATTTTTTATTCTTTATTTTGAAACAGGGTCTCGCTGAATTGCAAAGGCCCTAAGTAGCTGAGGCTGTCTGAGAACTGCAGCCTCCCAAATGTGGGATTGCAAGGGTGGGCCACCATTCCCAGTTTGGTGTGGATTCTTAACACAATACCATTTTATATTTTAAAAGATCTTTGAAAATTGATTTTTTTTTTTTTTTTTTTTTTTTTTTGGTGGTACTGGGGGTGGAACCCAGGGCATTCTACCTCAAGCCTACACCTCCAGCCCTTTTTTTTTTTTTTTTTAAATAGGGTCTCACTATGTTGATGAGAATTTCACTAATTGCTGAGGCTGTCCTCAAACCTGCAGTCCTTCCATCCCAGCCTGCCAAGTACTGGGGTTACAGGTGTATACCACCATGTCCGGCATGTAGACAGAATTTTAAAAGAACTTCCCTTTTCTTTATACATGAAAATTAAGTCAGCATATTGAGACCTTATAAAATGCAAAATATTTTCACTGAGAGGTTTTAAATTTCTTAAATCACCAAATCCTATGTAAAGAACAACCACTTTGTCTTAATAGTCTAAACACAATTTATCACAGTAAATGCTGCACCTGAGCAGACCCTCCAGAATGAGAAGCTCCTAGGTTAATCAGGACTTCCTCCTCTGTTCCTTCATCATCACTGCCTCTAATATATAGCTTTTGTTTTTTGTAATGGGGGGGCTGAACCCAGGGGCATTCTACCTCCGAGCTACACCCCCAGCTCTGTTTTTATTCCTTATTTTAAGACAGAGTCACACTAAGTTGCAGAGGGCCTAAGTTGTTGAGGCTAGCCTCAAACCTGCAATCCTCCTGTCTCAGCCGCCCAGGCACTGGAATGAAAAGTATGCCATCATGCCCACCCAGCTTAACACACAGTTTAAATTACTTTTAAACTTGGTGTGGTGACATATGCTTATAATCCCAGTACTTGAGAGACTGAGAAAGGAGGATTGCAGGTTTGAAGATAGCCTCAGCAAGTAATGAAACTTGCATCAACCCAGTAAGTACCTGTTTCCAAATAAAAATAAAATAGGGCTGGGAATGTAGCTCAGAGGTAGAATGCCTCTGGGCTCAATCCCCAGTGTCAATAAATAAATAGGAATAAGAATGTGGCTCAGAGGTAGAATGCATCCAGGTTCAATCCCCAATATCATAAAATATATATATATATATATATATATTTTTTTTTTTATTACTCTGTATGAAAATTCATTCAAAGCCAGGCCTGATGGCACACACTTCAAATCTTAGACTTGAGACTCAGGTTCAAGGCCAGCCTCAGCAACTTAGTGAGGCTTTCTGCAACTTCCTGAGAACCTGTTTAAAATAATAACAATAAGGCTGGGGTGTAGCTTAGAGGCAAAATGTCCCTGGGTTTTATACCAAGTAACATGCGCGCGCGCGCGCACGCACACACACACACACAATCCTAGTCAAGCACAAAAATATTCCCTGCCATTACAAAACACACTATTTTACCAGGTGTGCAAAGTAATAAATGGTAGAAAAGTGTACCATACAAAATTATTACTTCATGAACATGGCAACTTAAGCCATTCGTAATGGTTCAACTATCTAACCCCAAGTTCTTGTGTGTGTGTGTGTGTGTGTGTGTGTGTGTGTGTGTGTGAGGGATTGAACCCAGAGACATTCTGCCTCTAAGCTATACCCCTAGCCTGATTTTTCTTTACTCTGAAACAGAGTCTAAGTTGTGGAGGGCCTCACTAAGTAGCTGGAGCTGGCTATGAAACCGGATGCTCCTGTCTCAACCTCCAAAGTACTGGGATCACAAGTGTGATCCAGCTCTAACCTCAAAATCTTTTTATTTTCTCCCAGGTCTGGGGATGAAACCCAGAGGCACTCGACCTCCGAGCTATATCCCCTTCCCTATTTTTTATTCTTTATTCTGACATAGGGTCTCACTAAGTTGAAGAGGGCCTCACTAAGTAGCTGAGGCTGTCCACAAACTGTGATCCTCCGGTCTCAGCCTCCCAAATGCTGGGGTTACATTATGGGGCATGCACCACCATGCCAGGCTTAACCTCAAATTCTTTAAGTTTTGTTGTTGTTGATTCTGTTTTGTTTTGTTTGGGGAGTGGTACTGAGGACTGAGCCCAGGAACATTCTACCACCCAAGCTAAACACCCAGCGCTTTTTATTTTTGTTGTTTGGAAATGGGTCTCACTACATTGATGAAAGCCTCACTACATTGCTGCTTCAAACCCTCGATCCTCCTGTCACAGCCTCCGAAGAACTGGGATTATAGGCATGCACCACCACACCCAGCCATACTTTAAACATGTAAAAATATTTTTACATAAACACAATAAAACAAAATATTAGTAAGAAAACTTGCTATATCACTCTACACCAATCAGATGAAATTTCACACCACTGTGTGAAAGGGTCTCTATGCCCATCAGATTCCCCATGCTAAGAGCGTGTGCCCTGCAGAGCCTAGGACTACAACTCAAGGGACTAGTAAACAGTTTGATTTACCCTTTTAGGATGCCCAGGCAGGAACAGCACTTGGTTGTCTTGGTGTCATGAGACCTACAGTGTCTCTCCATCTAGCATGGGCATGCCTTTAGGCAAATCCTGTGTTTCTCCTATACAGTGCCTCATAAGAAGTAAAATATGGACTTCCGGTAAGATGGCGACCGAGGAAAGCAGCACTTACAAGTCCCGCTAACAATCGAACTCTATTACCACAAAACCAGCGCCTTTCAGAGCCAGAAAACACCACCAGCAAAGAAATAAAAACGGTAAATACAAGGGACAGAGAAAAAGGGCTGGAAAAACAAGACACCAGAAAAAAACCAGCCCGAACGGCCGCGCCTGCCGCAGCACGGAGTGGCCGGAGGAGCCGGAGCGGCCAGAGCAGCAGCGCAGAGAAGTCAGAGCCGCGGCGTGAAGCGGGGTGGCAGGAGCAGCCAGAGAGGAGCGGCCAGAGCAGCCGGAGAGGAGCGGCCAGAACAGCCGGAGCAGCCAGAGCCGCTTCGCGGAACCGCCGGAGCGGCCGGAGTGGCCAGACCCGCGGTGCGGAGCAGCCGGATCCGCGGTGCAGAGCAGCCAGAGAGGCCGGAGCGGCCAGACCCGTGGTGCGGAGCAGCCTGAGCCACAGTGCAGAGCGGCCGGAGCGGCGCGGCTTACATCTCCCCTAGCAGCACCAGGCTCCAGAGAGGAGGGAGACTCAAAACAGAGCTCAAATCCAGAGAGGAGGTACTCTGGCCTCGCGGCCTAGGATGCAGAAGCAGCGTCTTACTGCTGGCTGCAGCGGCGAATTCACCAGACGGCCCTAGACCAACCCACACAACCAGCCACCAGACGCCTGAGAGGAGGGGTGGACAGCGAGCCAAGGTAAGCTGCTGCTGAACAGCCGGGCAGCAGTCAGCAGTTTCTCCAGTGCAAGGAGCGTCTAAAGCTCCCAAGGGCCGGGCACAGCACACCTGGCAGGGACTCAGCGGAGCTCAAAACCAGAGAAGAAATAGGCCACATCACGGCCGAGGTCGTGGCAGTGGTGCCATATTGCCAGTGGCGGCAGCAGCGAATCCACCAAGTTCACTACAGCTCCATCAGCGCATTCAACAAACGTGAGTCAAATTGCGGCCCCAAGGGGAGAAAACCCAGTACTGCACTCCCAGGGACTTGCGCAGATAGTCTCCCTGGGTCTGAGATTTTAGCAGTGCAGCCCAGTGGGGGAGTGGCAGTGGCAGAGATATCATACCATAGTCACAACTCCCCGCTAGAGAACACCCAACTTGGCACCCTCCACGGTCTAAGCAGCCTCAATTGACTCCCTGGGTCTGAGACTTTGTGATACAACTCAGTAAAGGAGTAGTGGTGACTGAGATACCACAGACTCGAGATCCAGAACATCTTAAGTGAACTCGTAGTGACTCAGGGAAGAACCCAGAGAAGGCACAAACTTCCAAAATCATGGGAAAGAGAAATAACAATGGAGCAGTGAATGCCCACAACCCCACAACATCAGAATCTGATAACACAGAAATCCAAAGATCTCTAGAAGATCAAATTAGGAAAATAACTCTAGAAATAATAAAGGACTTTCGAAAAGAATTTAGAGAGAGTCAAAAAGAGATAAAGGATGCAATTAATGAAGTGAAGGCTTCAATTCAAAGTATAAACAACAGATTAGACCACATGGAGAATAGAATCTCGCTTCTTGAAGATGACCATTCCAAAAATGAACGCATAGTTTCTAATTTAGAAAAAAAAACCCGACAGCAGGAATCTGACATTGAAGAAATATGGGCCCATTTCAAGAGAGCTAACCTAAGAATAATTGGAATAGAAGAGGGAAAAGAAGGTGAAACCAAAGGGATCAACAATCTCTTCAAGGAAGTAATAGCAGAAAATTTTCCAAACATAGAGCAAGAGGTTGATACACAGGTCCAGGAAACTTATAGAACTCCCTTTAGACAGGATCAAAGAAGAGGATCCCCACGCCACATAATTGTCAAAATGACTAATGTGGAAGCCAAGGAGAGAAATCTTAAAGGCAACAAAAACAAAAGGCCACGTGACATTCAGAGGCAAACCAATTAGAATCACTCCAGACTTCCCAAACCAAGTTATGAAAGCCAGAAGGGCATGGAGTAACATATTCCAAACTCTGAAAGAAAACAACTTCCAGCCAAAAATTTCCTACCCAGCAAAACTATCCATCAAATTAGATAGGGAAATAAGAAGCTTCCATGACAAACAGCAACTGAAGGAATTTATGTCTTCAAAACCAGCGCTAGAGAAAGTACTCAAGGAGATTAACTGCAAAGAGGAAATGGGTAATACACGCCAGAACCAAAGAAACAAGAATTCCCATCCAGCAGACAACTAAGCAAAGAAGAATAAACAGTATCTCAAACAGAAATAAGATCTTAACATGTTGGGAATTAAAAATTATCTCTCTATAATCACACTGAATGTAAACGGCCTCAACTCCCCAATAAAAAAACATAAGTGGCAAAATGGATTAAAAGCCAGAATCCATCCATCTGCTGCTTACAAGAAACACACCTTACAAGTAAAGATAGGAACAAACTCAAGGTAAAGGGCTGGAGCAAGGTTATCCATGCTAATGGTACTCGAAGACAAGCAGGAGTAGCAACTATGATATCAGACAAGTTAGACTTCAAACCCAAACTTATTAGAAGAGACAAAGAAGGTCACATTTTACTGGTAAAAGGAATAGTCCAGCAAGAGGAAATAACAATAATCAACATCTATGCCCCAAACATAGGGGCAGCTACTTTCATAAATCAAACTCTTTGTGACATGAAGTCACACATAAATCCCAACACAATAATACTGGGAGACTTCAACACACCTCTCACAATACTAGACCGATCTTCCAGACAAAGGGTCAGTAAAGATGTCTCAGAACTAAAGAACACCATTAACCAAATGGACCTGTTGAACACATATAGAATATTTCACCCAACTACAGCAGAGTTCACATTTTTCTCAGCTGCTAACGGCACCTTCTCCAAAATAGATCACATCCTGGGACACAAAATGAGCACTAGCAAATTTAAAAAATGTTACATACTTCCCTGTGTCATTTCAGACCATAATGGAATGAAACTAGAAATCAACTATAAGAAGACCCAAAGAAACAACATAAACATGTGGAGGCTGAACACCACACTTCTGAATGAAGAATGGGTCATAGAAGATGTAAGAGGTGAAATCAAGAAATTTCTAGAAACAAATGAAAATAAAGAAACAACATATCAAAACCTCTGGGACACTTTGAAGGCAGTATTAAGAGGAAAATGTATAGCACTGAGTGCTCACATAAGAAAAACAGAAAATCTTCAAATAAATAGCCTTACGACACACCTCAAAGCCCTTGAAAAGCAGGAACAATTGAACCCCAAAGCCAGCAGAAGACGGGAAATTATTAAAATTAGAGCAGAAATTAATGAAATAGAGAATAAAAAAACGATACAGAAAATCAACAAAACCAAAAGCTGGTTTCTTGAAAAGATTAACAAGATTGATAAACCACTGGGCAACCTAACTAAAAAAAAGAGAGAATCAACCCAAATTATGAGGATAAGGGATGAAAAAGGAGACATTACTACTGACAGTGTAGAAATCCAGAGGATTATCAGAAACTACTTTGAAAAACTATACTCCAACAAAATGGAAAATCTGGAGGAAATCAATAACTTCCTAGATAAATACAACCTTCCTAAACTGAGTCAAGAAGATATAGAACACTTAAACCAACCAATAACAATCAAAGAGATTGAAACAGCAATAAAGAGCTTACCATCAAAGAAAAGCCCAGGACCAGATGGTTTTTCAAGTGAATTCTATAAAACCTTTACAGAAGAGCTAATCCCAATACTACTCAAACTATTTCGGGAAATAGAAAAAACCGGGACTCTCCCAAATACATTCTATGAAGCCAACATCACACTAATACCCAAACCGAATAAATATAGTTCAAGGAAGGAAAACTACAGGCCTATATCTCTGATGAACTTGGATGCAAAACTATTAAACAAAATACTAGCAACACGTATTCAAAACCACATCAAGAAAATCATTCATCACGACCAGGTAGGGTTCATCCCAGGGATGCAAGGCTGGTTCAATATACGAAAATCAATCCATGTAATTCATCATATAAACAGAATCAAAGACAAAAACCACATGATCATCTCAATAGATGCTGAAAAAGCATTTGATAAAATTCAACATCCATTTATGATAAAAACACTGCAGAGAATTGGAATAGAAGGAACATATCTCAACATTATTAAGGCAATCTACAACAAGCCCACTGCCAGCATCATATTAAATGGGGAAAAACTTCAAGAATTCCCCCTAAAAACTGGAACGAGACAAGGATGTCCACTATCACCACTTCTCTTCAATATAGTACTAGAGACTCTAGCCAGAGCAATAAGGCAAGAAAAGGAAATTGAGGGACTACAAATAGTAAAAGAAAACTCAAACTTTCACTATTTGCTGATGACATGATACTATATTTAGAAAACCCAACAAACTCAACCAAAAGGCTTATAGAACTGATCAACAAATTCAGCAAAGTATCTGGATACAAAATCAATCTTAAAAAATCAGAAGCTTTCCTATACACCAACCATAAATCCACTGAAAAAGAAATTCAGAAAACACTTCCACTCAGGATCTCCCACAAAAAAATAAAATACCTAGGAATAAATTTGACCAAGGAGGTAAAAGATCTCTACAAAGAAAATTATAAAACACTGAAAAAAGAAATCGAAGAAGATCTTAGAAGATGGAAAGATCTTCCATGTTCATGGATTGGCAGAATAAATATAATTAAAATGGCCATCCTCCCAAAAGTGATCTACAGATTTAATGCAATGCCCATTAAACTACCAAGATCATTCCTCACAGACATAGAAAAATCAGTCCTTAAATTTATCTGGAATAACAAAAAGCCCAGAATAGCCAAGGTAGTTCTCAGTAACAAAAACCATGCAGGAGGAATCACAATACCTGACTTTAAACTATACTACAAAGCCATTGTAATAAAAACAGCATGGTACTGGCACAAAAACAGATACATAGACCAATGGAGCAGAATAGAAGACCCAGAAACAAGCCCACACACTTTCAGCCAATTGATTTTTGACAAAGGGGCCAAAAACATACACTGGAAAAAAGATAGCCTCTTCAACAAATGGTGTTGGCAAAACTGGTTAACCATATGCAGAAAATTGGATGTTAATCCCACTTTTTCACCCTGTACAAAAGTCAACTCACGATGGATCAAAGACTTGGAAATTAAACCAGAGACTTTGAAGCTCCTTGAAGAGGGCATAGGTCCAACACTACAACACATAGGCACAGACAAACATTTCCTCAATAAGACCCCAAAGGCACAACAAATTAAAAGGAGAATCAATACATGGGATTTCATGAAACTGAAGAGCTTCTGTTCAGCAAAGGAAACTGTCAAGAACCTCAATAGAGAGCCAACAGAATGGGAGAAGATTTTTGCCACCTACCCCTCCGATAGAGGACTAATATCTAGAATATACAGAGAACTCAAGAAACTCAACACTAAGAAAACAAAGCATCCAATAACAAAATGGGCAAATGAACTAAATAGACACTTCACAAAAGAAATTCAAATGGCCAATAAATGCATGAAAAAATGTTCAACATCACTGGCAATCAGAGAGATGCAAATCAAAACTACCCTGAGATTTCACCTAACCCCAACTAGAATGGCAATCATTCAAAACACAAACAACAGATGCTGGCGAGGATGTGGAGAAGTGGGAACTCTAAGACATTGTTGGTGGGATTGCAAATTAGTGCAACCACTTTGGAAAACAGTATGGAGAATCCTCAGAAGAATGGGAACAAACCTACCATTTGATCCAGCAATACCACTGTTGGGTATCTACCCAAAAGAAAAGAAACCAAACTACCAAACTAATGCATGTGTATCTATGTTCATAGCTGCACAATTCACCATAGCCAAACTATGGAACCAGCCAAGATGTCCATCAACAGATGAATGGATTTCAAAACTGTGGGATATGTACACAATGGAATTTTACTCAGCCACCAAAAAAAACTCAATTACGTCATTTCCAGGGAAATGGATGGAACTGGAGGACATTATGCTAAGTGAGATTAGTCAGTCACAAAAAATAAGAAATCAGATGCTTTCCCTAATATGTGAGAGTTAGGGAGAAAAGAGGAGCAAACAAGATAACCTAAAGGAAGAGAAAGGAGGGGGAAGAGAAAAATCTCTAAAACACACAATGTACTTAAACATATCGAAGTCAATCACTAAGCCAAGCAAGAAAGGGAGGGACGGGGAGGGAATGGGGTGGTATTTGGGTAGGGGTTAAATCAGCGATGAGTACATGTTTGTACACACAAGTTTTTTACCCCAATAAGTTGTATGAATATAATGCACCAATAATAAAAAAAAGAAAGAAAAAAAAAAGAAGAAGTAAAATATGAGCTGGGCATGGTGGTACATGCTTGTAATCCCAGTACTTGGGAGGCTGAGAAAGGAGGAGCACAGGTTCACAGCCAGCTTCAGCAACTTAGTGAGACCCTATTTCAAAATAAAAGTATAAGCCGGGTGTGGTGGGGCGTGGTGGCGCACGCTTGTAATCCCACAGCTTGGGAGACAGAGACAGGAGGATCGCGCAGGTTCAAAGCCAGCCTTGCTGGCTTAAGAGACTCTGTTTCCAAATAAAAAATATAAAATAGGTCTGGGAGTGTAGCCCAGAGGTAGAAGGGCTTCCAGGAACCCCAGTACCACCAATAAATAAATAAATAAATAAAAATAAATAAATAAAATAGGGCAGTGGGTGCAGGTTGGAGGTTAGAATGCCCCTGGATTCCATTCCCAGTATACAACACACAATAAAAAGAACTATTATTTATTACATGATGCTGATAAATGCATAGAGGTTGAAATAAAGAGCCACTGTTCCATGTAGTTCATCTCCTCTTGTTTCTTCTACACTTGTCATCATGAACTTTGTACTTTATTTCAAAATCTCAAGAAGTGGCTGTTACACACTTTTTTTAAAGCCAAGGAACTAAACTATTAACAAACTTTTAACATAATCCTGCCACTTTTACTCTGTGAGGGTTTTCTGTTTGTTTCTTTGATTGGTTGGGGGTTTTTTTATGGCACTTAGGATGGAACCCAGGGACATTCAACCTCCAAACTACACCCCGAGCCCTATTTTTTATTCTTTATTTTGAACCTTATTTTTTTTATTCTGAAACAGGGTTTCGCTGAGTTGCAAATAAATAGTAGCTGAGTCTGTCCTCAAACAAAGATTCTCCTGTCTCAGCCTCCCAAATGCTAGGATTACATGTGTGTGCTCACACGCCCTGCTGTGAGATTTATGGGTTTTTGTTTTGGGTTTGGTTTGGTTTTGGTGGTATTGAGGATTGTACCTCAGAGCTACACAACCAGCCCTATTTTTTTACCCTTTATTTTGAAACAGGGACTAAGTTGCAGAGAACCTCACCAGGTTGCTGAGGCTGGCAATGAACCTGCAATTCTCCTGGTCCAGCCTCCCAAGTATTAGGATTACAAACTTGGGCCACCAAAGCCAACTGGATACTTTATTACAAATAAAATCAGCAACACTGAAAATAATAATTTTGTATGTCACATGTTTACAGCAGTGTGTGTGTGTGTGTGTGTGTGTGTGTGTGTGTGTGTTTTAACTGGGAATTGAACCCTGGAGTATTCTACCTCAGAGCTACAGTCCCAGCCCTTCATATTTTTTATCTTGAACCAGGGTCTCTCTCGCTGAGTTACCAAGCACTAGCCTCAAACCTGTAATCTACCTGCCTCGGCTTCCCAAGTACTGAGATTACAGTACTGCCTGGCTTACAGTACTTAATACTTTTGTAAACTTGATTTGGGTGGGGGGGTACTGGGGATGAAACCCATTGGCTTTCTACCTCCAGGCTATACTCCCAGACCTATTTTATATTCTATTTGGAAACAGGGTCTCACTAAGTTGCTGAGAGCCTCACTAAGTAGCTGAGGCTGGCTTTGAACCTGTGCAATCCTCCTGTCTCAGCCTCCCAAGTGGGGGATTACAAGCGTGCACCACCACGCCTGGCTGTAAACTTGATTTTTTAAAAAAGTGAGTTACCTTTTAAATGCAATTTCATAGCTATAAGTAACAAGTCTAATTTTTCAATGAATCCAATTTTTAAATAAAACTCCAAATTAACAACTATCAAAATAGTACTATGAAACAAGCATGTTTATATGCACATAATAGTACTCAATCAATTTATACTCTGAAGGGGCAGGGCAAGCAAGTAATCTTTCTATTTTACAGAGAAAACAAGAGCCTTATGATGTTTTATATGGGTGGTTCCTGATATAAAACCTACAGGAGGCACACATGTGTACACACCTGCTTCTCCTGCCTTCCTGTGCCTATCAAGCAGCTGTACTCTTCCAGGCTAAGTCCCACTCCTCTACTTTGGACTCCACGTTTCTCTCCCTTCAGGACTCTTTCTCCACCATTATTACTGACTCCCATTCCCTGCCCAGCCCACCTATTTGCTGAACACTTGCTTTTACACACTCAAGTCTGGCTATTTGGCTTTTAAGAAAGGAGACAAATCTCTCACCTGGCTTAGAGGGGCAGAGAGAAAGCAAGCTTAGGTAAGGCTGCAGCTTAGTGACTGGCCAGGAGTTACCATAGTCAAGTATGTAACTAGACAGTCCTTTCACTGCACCAAGGACTAGGGGAAGGAAGTAGTGCAGAGAATCAGCCTATACTCCACTAGCCAAGCAATGTGCCCTGGGGAAAGGGCACAGGTGGCCCAGTAAACACCAGCCATCCAGCAGGCAAACCAGCAACCAGGAGTCACCTAAGACTCTTCCCCTACAGCTCCCACATCCAATCAATCCTTCAGCAAACCTTACTGATCTTACCTGCTCAGCCTCTCAGACTCATCCACTTCTGTCCAGACCCACGCTACCTCACTGCATCAAACCACTATCACCATTCCCCAGAACACAACAGTGGTCCCCACCGTCTCCGGGCCCCTCCAATCCATGCACAAGGCTCCACCAGAAGCACTCACTGCTTCCTACTATCAGAGCTTGCAGGCAGGAGGACCTGGCTCAAGCTTCCTTGTCCTCAGACATTCAATTGTTGTGTAGCTTCTGAGCTAAGTCAGACTGCCTGTTATCCACAGTTCCACAGGCTGCTCCCTTTTTTGGGGGGACAGGAGATGATTACCTGACTAATAGCCACCTGAGCCCACTAGCCTTGAGCACCTTTTTGTTCACCTTGGTATACCCAAAATCAGCATGACGCCAGCCCACAGATAGTTCCTAATTATTCTTTGGATCAAGTAATAAACATCAAACAACTAATTCCATTTCACTGCCTTAGGAAGGGTAAGACAAAAACTGATGATCAAGTACATCAGTACTGATAATTTTTTTTTTTATATACTAGAGATTGAACCCAGGGGCATTTTGCCTCAGAACTACACTCCAGTTCTGTTTTTATTTTTTGAAACAGGTCTCACTAGGTTAATGAGTCTCACTCCTTGCTGGGATTGTCCTTGAACCTCAAACCTGTGATCATCTGGTCTCAGTACTAGGATTACAGGTGTGTACCACTATGCCCATTTAAATTTTTAAAAGGGAGTAATTAGCTGGTTATGGTAGCACACGCTTGTAATCCCAAGTACTTGGGAGGTTGAAATAGGAGAATCTCAGGTTCAGGGCCAGCCTTAGCAACTTGGTGATGCACTCCACAACTTAATGAGACTTTGTCTCAAAATAAAAAGTAAAATTGGGCTGGGATGTAGCTCAGAAGCAGAATGCCCCTGGATTCAATCTCTAGTACCATAAAATAAAAATTACATTAAATTAAATGGAAAATTTTTCTGAATGGGTTAAAGAAAACTTTCTTTCCTTTTTTTTTTTTTCCCCCCTTGAGGTACTGGGGATGGAACCCAGGGGCATCCTACCTCCAAGCTACACCCCAACCCTATTTTTTATTCTTTACTTTGAAACAGACTCTCACTGAGTTGCAACGGGCCTCACTAGCTGAGGCTGTCCGTTAACTATGATCTTCCTGTCAGCCTCCCAAATACTAGCATGACAAGCATGTGCCACCACAACTGGCTTAAGAAATCTCTTTAAAAAGAAGAAGAAAAGACAAGCTAAGAATATCATGGGGGTAAGAATGGATGCAAAGATGGGGCACAGCTCTGAGAACAGTAGAGTGAAGCTGGGCCATGCTAAAGGAAAGAGAAATGGAACAGACAAGAGAGAATGTGAGCACAGGGTCTAGAAAGACAAAGTACAATCTACAAAAGTACATTGTAGATACAGGAGCTGAGACATGGTTAAGTCACGATTAATTTGGCAGAGTTAAGTAAGATACAGGAAGAGCTGGGAATGCCTGAGATGAGCAGATCAACAGCCCAGACCTGCCTACCAGCTGAAAGGGTAGGCAAAGGGCAGGTTGCAATCCAAAGCAGTTGCCCAAGAAGACACCAGCATGGGTGAGCAGTTTGCTGGGGACAGTTCTTCCAGAAAGGAGTGAAAGAGGACCCTGTTCAATTTCTGCTCACAGAATGAATGGAACTACACAAAATGAGACTTCTGTGGTTCCAGTTACTAAAGCATCATGAGTTTGGGGTGCTCCATGGTGGGGAAAGAAATATAGATTACTATTTCAATTGACAGTTTTAGACAAATAGGATTTCAGAACTTAAACTTACCCTTAAATGGCTTCTAAAACTTAATTGCTATAAATTAAGTACTATAAAAGAACTATGTACTATGAGCCCAAATAGCCTTCTGTCACTATTTTACTTTTTCCTATAACCCTACCTAGACCACTGAGACAAAAAGAGTGCAACCAATGTTTTTTTTTTTTTTTTTTTTGGGGGGGGTGGGTGATACTGGCGTTCCTGGAAACCCTTCTACCTCTGGGCTATACACTCCCAGACCTATTTTTATATTTTTTTATTTGGAAACAGGGTCTCTTAAGCCAGCAGAGCTGGCTTTGAACCTGCGCAATCCTGTCTCCGCCTCCCAAGCTCGGGGATTACAAGCTTGCACCACCATGCCCGGTGAATGCAACCAATTCTACGGCGTTCTCCCAAAGCAATGGGACCAACCGCTGGTCAAAGGTACTTTGTGGAAGAATGAAGAGACATGTACACAAGGGGAAGGAGACCTGGGACATTATTGTGTAATGAGTAGTGTTCATTTTACAAGGTGAAAATAGTTACAGAGATGGATGAACAATATCAATGTATTTAATACCACTGAACTAAACAGTTAAAATTAGTTAACATGGTAAGTTTCATGTTGTTTTACCACAATTTTAAAAAAGTTGGAGCCAGGTGTGATGGCACATGCTTGTAATCCCAGCACTTGGTAGGCTGAGTCAGGAGGATCACAGAGTCAAGGCCACCCTCAGCTACTTAGCAAGGCCCTCTGCAATTTAGTAAGACTCTGTTTCAAAATAAAGAATAAATGGGGCTGAGGGTGTAGCTCATCCCCAATCTCTCCCTCCCCCCCCCTCTCTCACACACACACACACACACACACACACACACACACACACGGTTGAAAGTCAGGCATGGTAGCACATGTCTATAATTCTAGTACTTGGGAAACTGAGACAGGAGGATATTACAGGTTTAAGGAAGGCCCTTAGCAACTTAGTGAAACACTGTTTCAAAATAAAACATAAAAAGAGCTGGAGGTATATCTCAAAGGTAAAATGCCCCTAGAGGGGGGCAGTGGATTGTTGGAAAGAAAAAGTGCACATTCAGCATGAAAGATGGTTGCCAAAGGGGCCCAAGTATGTCCAAACCTCCCCAGAAAAGTCCCTGCCATGCTGTCTGGCCATGTGACTTGCTCTGGCCAGAGACAGAAGCCAACTTCAGGCTAAAAACTTGAAAAGTGCCTGAGCAAGCCAGGCATAGTGGTGCACGCTTGTAATGCCAGCATTTGGGAGGCTGAAGACAGGAGGACTACAGTTCACCGACCGCCTCAGCTACTTAGTGAGGCCCTTTGCAAGTGGCCTCAGTGAGACACTGTTTCAAAATAAAGAATAAAAACTAGGGCTGGAGGTGTAGCTCAGAGGTGGAATGACCCTGGGTTTCATCCCCAGTACCAAAGAGAGGGGGTTGGGGAGACACAGAGACAGATAGTGAATGAAAAGTACCTGAGCAACCACACTCCCACCTGCCACACTCCCATCAAGACAATTCACAATGCACAGACGACACAGGGCCCAGTCACACACACACATAGGGGCATGGCCTATGTTAACCATATCAACAGAATGAGGTTATCAACTGCCAGTTGACCATAGAGGCAGGAGGAAGTCCAGCTGAAACCAGTCCAATTGCAACCCACAAAACTGTGAGCTAAATAGATGTCTGCTGCTTAAAAAGCCACTACGTTTCAGGACATTTGTTACACAGCAACAATAACAGAAAAGATCCACTAAAGAACATTGCTCTAAGTCCCCAGAAATATAAGCAAATGCTTCATGCCTCTCACAGTACATTCATCAGCAACTGAAAACAAAGCAAAAGGAACGGTGTGCAAGATTTTAAGTTAACAATCAGAATTACTCTCCACCATCTCATGATCTTGTCACTAGATGGTCCTCACATGCAAAGCTGAAGCTGACTGAGTGCATTCCAGCTTCAGCTGGAATAGACAGAGTAAAGATCCAAAATCACGGACGACAAGACACAGTATCTCGGAATGTGTTAACTATAATATTTACCCAAGGAAAAACAGGAGCCTAGTCTAAAAAGAAAAGTGAAATATCTGAAGGAAGAAAAACCTGTATTTTTCTGACCATATGCCCATCTCATGAAAAATCTCCAATTAATGGATAAGAAAAAATGTAGTTCACACTTACCAAGTATTCATTATTGGACAGGGCACTGTGCTAGATTCTTCATATACAACACACTCACCCAACAACATACACACATCCCACATGGTCCTCACAATGTCCCTGATGTATTTGGTGCCCATACTTCATAGCTGAGGAAACTGAAGTCAAAAAAATTCAGTAACACCCTTCAAAGCATAATGCTAGTGAGTGGAGTTTCTGGCATGCAGCATTAGATCTCACCAATTTTAAAAACCAGGTTTTTTTCTCTATTTTGTGCTGCTTCCAAAATCAATACTGCAGGGAAGAAAGCACAGCCTCACTCCCCAGCAACCACACTTGAAGCAAAAAACCAGGCAGTGAGGACCAGCACAAGGCAGAAACCACCCTTCAAGGCACACATCCAGGTATAGTGGAGAGCCTCCCCAAGGAGTGAGGCAGCGGCTTTGAGAAATCCCAGCAAGACTAAAATGATTCCAAAGCTCTAACCGATCTGTTACTTTACCAGAAACTTTTCAAACCAGCAGTGATTTTTCCCTCAACAAAACCTATTTTTCTAAATGAAATTCACTCTGAGCTGGGAGCAGTGGCTCATGACTGTAATTCCAGTACTTGGGAGGCTGAGGTAGGATTGCAGGTTTGAAACCAGCCTCAGAAACTTAGTGAGGCTCTCAGAAACTTAGTGAGACCCTGTTTCCAAATAAAAAATAAAATGGGCTGAGAGTGTAGCTCAGAGGTAGAATATGCCTAAGTTCAATCCCCAGCACCACAAAAATAAAAAGAAAGTAGGGCTGGAGGTACACCTCATAGGTAGAATTCCCCTGGGTTCAATCTCCAATACCAAACACATAGAAATTTGATTCTTGAAAAATTATAATTGTCTAATAATAAAGTTCTTCTACAAGCAAACCATTATACTAAGAAATGTTTCCATTACTTAGTGTAAACAGCTACACAAAAGAACTATGATACAATAAAACAGTCCACACTACAATGATTATATATGTAAAGAAGCCACAATATTATCTTTGGGTAAGAAACTCTTCCCGTTAAATTTAGTGAGCCCCATTTGTTCCCAGACAAACTTAAAAGTACAACCACCGAAGAAAACAAAAAAGGGAAATAATCTACTTAGCCTTAAGGAACTTGTGCTTACTTTAGGAAATAAAAGGTATAGTCTTCAAGAATTTGAGGTGAATGAGCCCATAAGACTGAGAAAGACTGATACCCTTAGGCATAGTCTTTTCCATGGCCATTTCCTGAGTGACTGACTGAGTATTCAGAACTATATGACCGATGGACATTTTATAGGTGCTCTCTCACACATAAGTGACAAACCTGTTGTTGATGCCTAAAAAGATGTACTAGGATTTTTTTATTTTTATTTTAACTATGTTCTCCTGATCTGGTCAAACTGCTGCTACATATCCATTACTATCATGTAAGACAGTCTTTTTAATTGTTTTTGTTTTTGTTTTGGCAGTACTAGGGATTGAACCCAGGGGCAATTACACCTCCAGCCCTATTTTATTTTATTTTATTTGTTTATTTATTTTGAGGGTCTGGGAATGGAACCCAGGGTCATTCGACCTCTGAGCAACATCCCCAGCCCTATTTTTTTTTATTCTTTATTTTGAAACAGGCTCTCACTGAGTTGCAAAGGGCCTCACTAAGTAGCTGAGGCTGGCCACGAATCACGATTCTCCTGTTTCAGCCTCCCGAATGCTGAGGTTACAAGCTTGCACCACCACGCCTGGCCCTATTTTATTTTTAAAACACGCCGGGCATGGTGGCGCAAGCTTGTAATCCCAGAACTTGGGAGGCGGAGACAGGAGGATCGCACAGGTTCAAAGCCAGCCGCACTGGCTTAGGAGAGCCTGTTTCCAAATAAAAAAAATATTTAAAAAATAGGTATGGGAGTGTAGCCTGAAGGTAGAAGGGTTTCCAGGAACCCCAGTATCACAACAAACAAACAAATAAATAAATAACAGAATCTCATTTAAGTTGCGAAGGGCCTAACTATGTAGCTAAGGCTGGCTGCAAACCTGTGATCCTCCTGTCTCAGCCTCCCAAGTACTGGAATTACAAGCATGCACCACCACTCCCAGCTTATTTTTTATTCTTTATTTTGAAACAAGGTCTCACTAAATTGCAGAGGGCCTCACTAAGTAGCTGAGTCTGGCCACAAACCTGTGATCCTCCTATCTCAGTCTCTGAAGTACTGGGATTACAAGAGTTCAACACCATGCCCAGCTTTCACGTAGGACCTTTGAATCATGTGTCAGGATACACCCCGTGTTCATTTTCAATGTGAGGCCAGCCCACCAATTCTGAAAAGTGCACAGCTGTGAGGAAATGACAACCTGCCAACACTGCCACACATGCTGTCTTCACTGTCGTTCTTCTCTGTCACTCCACTTAGGAAGAGTGGTCAGGCACTGGTCTCCTCTTTAGAATCTAAATACCTTTCCCAAGGTCACAGGGGAAGTACAGAGTCTAAATTAGAACCGGGTTTCAACTCTGGAACCATGCTCTCAACTGTTAGGCTACCTTACCTCCAATGGCTATATTAACAGCAAATGAAGCCTTTGAAACCTTCATATTACAGGGGCCAATTGATTGGCTAGGCAGGTACCTAGCCAGCATCCAAGCTGGCAATACTGTTAAGTTTCTACAACTATGCAGTCACTTGACATGGCTGAGGCCAGATGCAGTAATCAACTAATTCTGTGGTACTAATTCCTTTGGGTTGATGTTGTCTTTATCTAGTTTGGACTGAGCTATATAAATGGAACCATGATTTTCATGAGGTCAGTATGTCTCAGCAGAGCATCAATTGACAAGCTCCATACCAGTTAAGTGAGATGTTTGTTCCAGAACAGTCATTGGCAATTATAATTAGTCTAAGATACTAAGCATCTACAAATGTACTAGACACAATTTATGAAGATAAAAAGTTGTCAATATGTTATAGGTTATAAAGCACTTAAAGTGATCAAGTATTAATTTAGTATTTTGTTTCATTCCAACTTTTAAAATTTGGCTATTTCACTGGGCGTGGTGGCGCTTGCTTGTAATCCCTATACTTGGGAGGCGGAGACAAGAGGATTACGCAGGTTTAGGTTTGAAGCCAGCCTTGCTGGCTTAAGAGACCCTGTTTCCAAATCAAAATATAAAATAGGTCTGGGAGTGCAACCCAGAGTTAGAAGGGTTCCATCCCCAGTACCACCAAAAAAAAAAAAAAAATAGGACTTACTCTAAGTAACTAGAAATACAATACTTAAAATGTCAAGTTTGACAATTTTGAAATCATTTCAGTTCTTCTGAGTGGTCTTATATTTTCTGATGACATTAACATATTTGGTTATATCACCTAAAATGATACAGAATCTATGAAATAAAACAGAGAATCCTTTGATATGTTGATATAAAGCACAATCCTCACAATTTGTTATAACCTAAATCCATACTGCCATGCTGAAACCACTCCATATTTAATCACACAACATAAGGAGAAATCCAGAAGATTCTGGTGGAGACACTACTAACCAAACGGCCCCTAGATAGTTGCCACAAACATATTTTCAATCTTTTCTTTCAAGGATGTTATCTATTATAGCTCTCAAGTTGCATAATGCTCATTATAATGCTAAGAAGCCACTGTCTGCCATCTTTATATGAAAGCTCCAGTCATACCAACAGACACTAACACTCTGCAAATCTTTATACCTCTCACTTGCAAGTTCTCTTCACCAAGAAAGGAAGTAGCTTTAACAACATCAATACAGGTCAGTTTAATGAATTTCAGGCACTGAGGAAAGTAGTATTGCCAACCCTGTTCATATGAAGAGAAACTAAAGCACAGGTTAGTTGCTCAAGGTCCCAAAGGTACAAAGCACTGGAACTAACTAAGCTTTGAACTCAGGCCGTCTAACCTTTATGTGATACTATCTTCCAATCTCTAATTATACATTCAAAAAATCTTTAAATCACTATTAAATTGCTATTATTTTATCTGATATTATTCTTTATGGCTGGTGGAAGAAGAATCTCTAAAGTCATTAGAGTATGCCCACCTTTTACTCTGGAGAAAACTATCTACCCTATATTCTTTCTGTACTAGACTCAAACTGATGCAAAATCCTCTTAAGTCATTCAACACAAAAGATTAAAGGGGACTAGGAGATGAGACGGGAGGATCAGGGTTTGTGGACAGCCTCAGCTACTATTTAGTGAGGGCCTATGCAACTCAGTGAAACCCTGTTTCAAAATAAAGATTAAAAAATAGGGCTGGGCCTGGAGAACATTATGTTAAGTGAGATCAGCCAAGCACAGAAGGAGAAGGTACATATGTTTCCTCTAATATGCTCAAACTAGGAAATACAAAGGATACCAGTGGGACTCCAAATAATGGAGGGCAAATATCAGCAAAGTTTGAATGGAAAGATAGGAGAGGAGGAAGGCTGATCTTGATTAATGAGGGTCTACATCTGAATATGTGTAAAATTATGAATATGACATGGTTAACCTGGACAACCATTGGTGGGAGGGGGGAAGGGAAAACGGGGGCGGGGGGGAGAAGGCACCAAATATAGTTTAAATGTATACTATTTATGTTCAATAAAAAAATTGTTAAAAGAAAATAAATTAATTAATTTAATTAAATTAAAAAAAAAATAGGGCCGGGTGTGTAGCTCAGAGGTAGAATGCTTCTGGATTCCATCCTCAGTACCATAGGAAAAAAAGTGTGCATGGGCGGGGGCGGGGGGGGGGGTTGCTATGTTTTGTATCACTGGGTAATTACATTTTAAACATCTCATAAACAGAAACCATTTTCCTAATTTTTATGGGTACAACATATTCCCAGTGGCTAACACTCAGACTCTATACGCAAATACTGGTTACTGTCAAGTTAAGCCTTACATTTCTTGTTTCACTGTGAGTTTTAATAGATTTTGGCATCACCTTGTGGGGCAGTCTTGTGACACTGTTTTACGGTGCCCAATGTGTTGACAGCAGTCTGGCAGATTAACACTATAAGAAGTTGCCCAATACTCAGTAAGACTCTGTTTATTTAAAAAAAAAAAAAAAAAGGCTGGGGGTGTAGCTTGGAGGTAGAATGCCCCTGGGTTCAATCCTCAGTAACAGAAAAAAATAAAAAAAAAAAAAAGCTGCCCAGTGCTTGCTCAGAATAGGTCCCATAGCTGAGAAGAGTAATGCTAAAATGCCTGACTCTGGAGTCCATCTGCTGTACTCTACTTGCTGTGTGACGTCAGGAGCAAGGTGACAAGTGCCACCACGTGTGACATACATACCGCTCAGACATATTTTTTTTAAGATTAGAGGTTCCAACTTGAAATACATTCAGATGCACTTAACACTGCAGAAAAAAAGTGACTGAAAACTGAGGGTTTCTTTTGTTTTATTGGTGCTGGGGCTCAAAGCTAGGATGCTGCGTACATGCCAGACAAGCACTTTACCACTGATCTACATCCCCCCAGTTTGGTTTTATTGTTGTTACTGTTTTTTGGAGGGTGTTGGTTTGTTTCTAAACTCATTGCTAAGCTGGGTACAATGGCACAGGCCTGTAATTCCAGTACTTGGGAGGCTGAGATAGGAGGATCACAGGTTCAAGACAGCCTCAACAAGTAGACCCTCAGCAACGTAGAGAGACACTGTTTCCAAATAAAAACAAAATAGGACTAGAAGCCAGGCATGGTGGCACACCCTTAATCCCAGCATTCAGGAGGATGAGACTGGCAGACAGCCTCTGCTACTTAGTGAGTTCCTTCGTAACTCAGAGAGACCCTGTTTCAAAAAAAAAAAAAAAAAGACAAAAAATAGGACTGGGGGTGTAGCTCAGGGGTAGAATGTCCCTGGGTTCCATCCCCAGTACCACACAAAAAAAGAAGAAAAAAAAATTTATATATGCCCTTGGGTTCAATTCCCAGTGCCCCCACACACACATCACTATATTTCATCAATTCTAAGACACTTTTTTTTTTTTTGGCAGTACTGGGGATGGAACCCAGAAGCATTCTACCTCCAAACTATGCCCCCAGCCCTATTTTTTATTCTTTACTTTGAAACAGGATCTGAGTTGCTAATGGCCTCATTAAGTAGCTGAGATTGTCCATAAAACCACAATCCTCCTGTCTCAGCCTCCCTAAATGCTGGGATAACAAGCATGCACCACTACACTTGGCTACAACTTTTTCACATTTTAATACATCAGAAAGTGGATACAGAGCTGGGCGTGGTGGTATATGCTTGTAATTCCAGCATTTGGGAGGCTAAGGCAGGAGGATCCAGGTTCACAGACAGCCTCAGCTACTCCGTGAGACCCATTTCAAAATAAAGAATAAAAAGCCACGTGTGGTGGTACACACTTGTAATCCTAGCATTTGAAAGGCTGAGACAGGAGGATCACGGTTCAAGAACAGCCTCAGCTACTTAGTGAGGCCCTTTGCAACTCAGTGAGATCCTGTTTCAAAATAAAGAATAAAAAATAGGGCTGGGGGTGTATCTCAGAGATAGAATGCCCCTATGTTCCATCCCTAGTACTGCAAAAGAAGGGAAGGAAAGGGAAGGGAAGGGAAGGGAAGGGAAGGGAAGAGAAGGGAGGGAGGGAGGGAGGGAGGGAGGGAGGGAGGGAGGGAGGGAGGGAGGGAGGAAAACAGGGCTGGGGGTATAGCTCGAAGGTAAAATAACTCTGGGTTCCATCCCCAGTATGGCAAGATAGAAAGATAGATAGAAAGAAGATACAAAGCGAATGTGGTGGCACTCGTAATCCCAGTAGTTGGGAGGCTGAGACAGGAGGATCACAGGTTCACAGCCAGCCTCAGCTACTTAGTGGGGCTCTCTGCAACTCAGACCCTTTTTCAAAATAAAGAATAAAAAAGCTGGGTATGGCAGCATATGCTTGTAATCCCAGTAGTTGGGAATCTGAGACAGGAGGATCATAGGTTTGCAACCAGCCTCAGCTACTTAGTGAGGCCCTCCTCAATTTAGTGAGACCCTGTTTCAAAATAAAGTATAAAAAATAGGGCTGGGGGTGTGGCTCAGAAGTAAAATGCCCATGGGTTCCATTCCCAGTACCAAGAAAAAAAAAAGAGGAAGAAGAAGAAATGGGATACAAACCAGGTGGATGCCACATGCCTATAATCCCAGTTCTTGGGAGTCTGAGACAGAAAGATCACAGGTTCATGGACAGCCTCATGAATTTAGCAAGACCGTCCACAACTTATTGAGACCATTTCACAAGAAAAGAAAAGGAAAAAAAGGACTGGGGTATGCCCCTGGCCAGCATCACCAAAAAAAAAAAAAAACAAACAAACAGCAGCAGCAAGCCTCGGCAACCTAGTAAGACTCTCAACAACCTAGTAAGACCCTGTTTTAAAACAAAAATATAAAGTGATGGGGATATAATTTGGAGAATGCTCCTGCACTCAACCCCCAAGTATCACAAAAAAAGAAATAGAATATATCTTACAATTAATACCCTTTTGTCCTTTTACATTTAATCAAATATATAAAGTATACTGACTTATCTTACCATTAACACATTTATTGGTAATTAATTTAGGGCACAATGCTAACCACTTGTCACCTTTCCTGTTCTTACCCTCCCCTCCTGCTTGCCATAGAAGATACAATAAAGAATGTTTGAGAATAAATTAAAAGTAACATAACTTTGAAGCTGTTTTTATTATAAGTGAAAAACTATTGCCCTCCAAATAAGAAAACATAGCCTGAAAACTATCTCCAGGCTGAATGCTACCCAAATGTATTTCTTCTGCAAGAAAAAGACACAATTCCAAGGTGAAAGAGTTCCAGATGCCAAAGCTTTCCTACTAACCTACATAAACTCATGCCAAGACACAATAAGCCTTTTAACCCAAGCGCAGGAGCCTCAAGGGGTTTCTCCTCCACCTCCCAAATATCAAAATCATGCTCACATATTTAAACAATTAGGCAAGATCTACAGAAGCAAGCACTAAATAGGTCTGAAATCTGAGTGCTGGATGTGCAGTTAATACTAACCAAATTCAGATCTCATCCACAGGCATTTTTAAAAGATAATTCGTGTTTTATTTGACTTCAGGGGGAAAAAAGGTGGTTTCTTTTAAATTTAGTTATTGCAGAGGCTGAGACAGGAGGATCACAGTTCACCAACAGCCTCAGTTATTTAGTGAGGCCCTTGCAACTCAATGAGACCCTATTTCAAAATATAGAATAAAAAATAGAAGCCAGCTGTGGTGGCGCATGCTTATAATCCCAGCATTCGGGAGGCTGAGAACGGAGGACCACGGTTCGCAGACAGCCTCAGCAACTTACTGAGGAACCTCGGCCACTTAGTAAAACCCTGTTTCAAAATAAAGAATAAAAAATCGGGCAGGGGGTATAGCCCAGAGGAAGAAGGGGTCCATCCCCAGTTCCACAAAAAAAAAAAAAAAAAAAAAATAGGGCTGGGCATGCTGGCACATGCTTGTAATCTCAGCATTTGGGGGGCTGAGACAGGAGGATTCGGGTTCGTGGACAGTCTCAGCTACTACATAGTGAGGCCCTTTGCAATTCAGTGAGACCCTGTTTCAAAATAAAGACTAAAGCCAGGCGTGGTGGTGCAGGCTCGTAATCCCCACTCTTGGGAGGCAGAGACAGGAGGATTGCGCAGGTTCGAATCCAGCCACGCTGGCTTATAAAAGACCCTGTTCCCAAATAAAAAAGTATAAAAATAGGTCTGGGAGTATAGACCAGAGGTAGAAGGATTTCCAGGAAGCACACACAAAAAATAAATAAAAGAATAAAAAATAAAGACAAAAAAATAGGGCTGGGGGTATAGCTAGGAGGTTGAATGCTTCTGGGTTCCATCCCCAATACCACAAAATAATAATAATAATAATAATAATAATAATAATAATAATAATATAAATTTAGTTATTGCAGAACAAATTTTCTTCAGAATAGAAAAATAATCCAATATTGCCAAGCAATCTAGGAAAAAAATAAGCCCTAACAAGCAAGTCGGAAGTATTTGTTTCCAATATATAAGTGGTTAAGTATTTCCCTTTCTATACCACAAAAATACGGAAAACTATGAGCCCTTCAATAATACAGATCAGATAGCTTCTTAGAATTCACAAGCCCTCAGTATGAAACGTGAAAAATATATAGCAGGAGACTAAAGTAAAATCTACTGGCAATGCAAATATAATTATCAGAGTGCTAATAATGTCATCAGCAATGTGTGGAATGTTCTAGATGTACTATGGCAGGAACCAAGTATACCTGTAAGCACTGTCACCACTCCCCTGGTGCTATTAGAGAAACAACCTTACATAAACCAAATATCTTGCTATGGTCACAGGGCTAATAAATAACTTGTCCAAAGTCATGTAACTAGTAAGTTGTAATACAAGGATTCAAACCAGATCTGGTAAACTATGCAATCACAGCCTTTAACTAAGTGAAACTGCCACTCCCTGAAACTAACCATTTTTAAAACTGATGTATTCTTCCTAGTCTTTTCCTATGTTTATAATTTAACTTATATAAAATCAAAACTATACTTAATATAGCATGATTACCCTTTTAAGTTTTGTACTTTTCAAAAACATGATTCATAAACTGGGCGTGGTTTCGCACACTTCTAATCCCAGCATTTGGGAGGCTGAAACTGGAGGATCACGGTTCGCAGAAAGCCTCAGCTACTTAGTAAGGCCCTTCGCAACTCTGTGAGATCCTGTTTCAAAATAAAGAATTAAAAAAAACTGGGCAGAGGGTGTAGCTCAGAGGTCAAATGCCTCTGGGTTCCATCCTCAGACCTGCAAAAAAAAAAGATTCATAATGTTTGCATATTCTAACATAAGAATACACCGTTCATTCTACCATTGTCAATATTTCATTTTCAAAAACTGACTTCAGCTGAGCATGGTGGCACACACTGTAAGCCCAGTACTTGAGAGGCTAAGACAGGAAGACACACGGCCAGCCTCAGCAACTTAGTGAGACCCTGTTTCTTTTCATTCATTCATTCATTCATTCATTCATTTTGTGGGGGTGGTGGTACTGGGGATGGAACCCAGGGGCTTTCTATCTCTGGGCTACACTCCCAGACCTATTTTATATTTTGTTTGTTAACCGTCACACTAAGTTGCTGAGATCCTAAGAAGCTGAGGCTGGCTTCGAACCTACAAAATCCTCCTGTTTCAGTCTCCCAAGTACTGGGATTACAGTTGTGTGCCACCACAACCTGCTGTGAGACCATTTCAAAAATAAAGAATAAAAAATAGGGCTGGAGCATAGCTCAGAGGTAGAATGTTCCTGGGTTCCATCCCCAGTTCTGCAAAAAAATAAATAAATTTTTTAAAAATAAATTAATTTTTAAAAATTGCTGATTTCTTACGTGTGTGTGTGTGTGTGTGTGTGTGTGTGTGTGTGTGTGTATCTGGGAGTATTCGGGTTTTTGAACAGCCTCAGCTACTTAGTAAGGCCTCTGTAACTTAGTGAGATCCTGTTTCAAAATAAAGAATAAAAAGATCAACCGGGCGTGGTGGCGCACGCTTGTAATTCCAGCACTTGGAAGGCAGAGACAGGAGGATCGCACAGGTTTGAAGCCAGCCTCCCTGGCTTAAGAGACCCTGTTTCCAAATAAAAAATATAAAAATGAGTCTGGGAGTATAGCCCGCAGGTAGAAGGGTTTCCAGGAACCCCAGTACTACAAACAAACAACAACAAAAAAAATCAACTGGGTATGGTGGTACACGCTAGTAAATCCCAGTGAGGCCTCCGTAACTTAGTGAGACCCTGTTTCAAAATAAAGAATATAAAGATCAGCCAGGCATGGTGGCGCATACTTGTAATCCCAGCGCTTGGGAGGCAGAGATAGGAGGATCGCACAGGTTTGAAGCCAGCCTCCCTGGCTTAAGAGACCCTGTTTCCAAATAAATATAAAAATGGGTCTGGGAGTGTAGCCCAGAGGTAGAAGGGTTTCCAGGAACCCCAGGACCACACACACACACAAAAAAAAAAAAAATCAGCTGGGTGTGGTGGTACATGCTAGTAAATCCCAGAATTTGGGAGGCTGAGACAGGAGGACTGCAGTTAGAGGACAGCCTCAGCTACTTAGTGAGGCCCTTTGCAACTCATTGAGATTCTGTTTCAAAATAAAGAATAAAGCCGGGTGTGATGGCGTGATAGTTGCATGCTTGTAATCTCAGCATTCCAGAGGCTGAGACTGAAGGACCACAGTTCGTAGACAGCCTCAGCTACTTAGTGAAGCCCTCCAACAACTTAAGTGAGACCCTGTTTGTTTGTTTGTTTGTTTGTGCAGGTCTGGGGATGGAACCCAGGGGCATTCGACCTACGAGCTACACCCCTTGCCCTATTTTTTATTCTTTATTTTGAAACGGGGTCTCACCGAGTTACGGTGTCTCCCTAAGTAGCTGAGGCTGTCCTCGAACCGCGATCCTCTTGTCTCAGCCTCCTGAATGCTGGGATTACAAACATGCGCCACCGCACCCAGCTGAAACCCTGTTGTGGTGGTGCACATTTGCAATCCCAGCATTCACCGTTTCAAAATAAAGAATAATTAACAGGGTTGGAGATGTAGCTCAGAGGTAGAATGCCCCTAGGTTCCATCCCTAGTCTAAAAAAAAAAAAAAAAAGTTACACTATAGTGAATTGAAAACCTTTAATTTGAGCTGGGTGTGGTGGCGCACGCTTATAATCCCAGCATTTGGGAGGCTGAGACAGGAGAATCACAGTTTGCGGACAGCCTCAGCTACTTAGTGAGGCCCTTTGCAACTCAGTGAGACCCTGTTTCAAAATAAAGAATAAAAAATTGGGCAGGTGGTGTAGCTTGGAGGTCTAATGCCCCTGGGTTCCATCTCCAGACCCGCAAAAAAAAAAAAAAAAAAAAAAAGAAAGAAAACCTTTAATTTGTAAATGTACCTGTATAGTCTTCTTTGTGTGTGTTTGTGTGTGTGTGTGGGGGGGGGGGGGGTACTGGGGTAGAACCCAGGGGCTTTCTACCTCCAGGCTATACTCCCAGACCTATTTTATATTTTATTTGAAAAGAGAGTCTCACTAAGTTGCTGAGAGCCTAAGTAGCTGAGGCTGGCTTTGAACCTGTGTGATCCTCCTGTCTCAGCCTCCCAAGTGCTAGGATTACAAGCGTGCACCACCATGCCCAGCTCCTGTATATTCTTACATACTTCCAAATTGCCACTGTGCTATTTTGAATTTGAAAATATAATATTAATATTTTATAGAATTTTGTAAAACTATTCCAATTCCCATGTTGCAAGTTTATATATAATGAAACTGAAATTACATGTGATAATGGTTCTAACATCATTTTTATAAGACTCTGGACTTGCTTAAATTTCTTTTAAAAATTAAGGGGCTTGAGGACATCCGTAGCTCAGTGATAAGGCACTTGCCTAGCACATGTGAGGCCCTGGCCCAATCCCCAGTGCCATGTAAAAAAAATAGTTAAATATTTTGCCTTTTCCTGATCCACAAGCTGTAGAACTACATCAGTGAACAAACATTATTTCAGAACCTTTACAAAGTGATCCTGCCCTACTCAAATGTTTTATATTTCTGAGTGGAATTTAAGTTCTAAATATCACACCTGTTCTCTTGAAGGAAGCTTTCTGAGCCATTCTGTCTGAGTTGAGACCCACAGGGTGGATTGTCTGCCACCACTGTGGGTCAACAGCTTCTTCTTCCTCCCCCACACAATATTCCCTGCCCTCACCAAAGCTCACCACCTCCTGGTGGAGCTATTTCAACAGCCTGACTTTTTGCCTCTAGACTCTTCAAACGCAATTCACTCCATGTTGCCAAACTAACCTTTCATCTCCATTTCCACCACTTAACATGTCAGGATCTCACCCAGTCTCAACCTCTAATTTCACCACAGCCCATCCCCTCCCTACCCATCCAACCTGCTGCCCTTCTCCCCAGAGCCAACCTCAATCCTCTCCAGGCCTCCCTGAGCCTGGCAAGGCAGGCTCCTTGGACTGAAAGTTGAAAGCAGGTAGGGACAGAGGTATGGCAGTGGCTGTACTCCTTTACAGAGGGCCAGGGCTCCTGTGGCGCCACTCTCCCCCAGAGGGCACCAGGGGTAAAGGGCCCCTATCCTGGCCTCCACAGGCTTTTCTAGGCTGTTGGTCTCTCCATGATCTTGCTCATGTGACTGCTCAGTGTCTCTATCCCATCAGAGAAAAACAAGAGTCAGGCCCTCCTGGCTGTCTTCTCCATTCCCAGGGCACCGATCACCTTCTTTGCATTCACCAGCATACTGCACTGTTGTGCTCCACTCAGTCACGTGTTAACCTGCATCTGCTAGCTAGGGATACATTTCTAGTACCTCCAAGGGAGATTAGCACAGTTATAACTTTATAGCAGCACACCTTCACAAACAATGCAGGCATACCAAAAGTTAGCAAGAGCTAAAGATTCACCCACTATAAATCTTAGCTATCTTTGAATGGAGTTAATATAGTTAAGTTCTTACTAGGCATATCCATGTTTCCAAAAACCAAACAAAATGTTGCTATAAGCCTCACCCAGAAATTACTATTTGCTCATTAGAGATATAAATCTGAAAACATTATTCTCTCCTTGTCTTTAATGGCCATGACTTTGTATTCATTAAAGTACTTCAAAGAATTGACATGACTGTGGCCATTTATATAAAAGTTCATGCTGATGTTAATTTGGATAGAGCCAGTTTTCTGAAACCCATTCCTGAAATCCTGCTTGCAAGGCAAGTAAATGTTCAAATGTGGGTAGCACCAAATGGGTACATAGTGCTGACATCCACTCTTTGGTAGTTTCCTAGGCCAGCTCACTTCAGCAATTGGCTCCTCCCTAGAAGGTCTAGTTTAAATACTTTTTCCTCTGACCCAGTATAATAATATAGACATTACTGTAATAACCTACAACAGCACTAGATTAACCCATGGTGTCCCATGAGTACTTACAACAACAATGTTCCAATCAGATGCCAGGAACATGGTAATGGGGTTATAATAATTCACCTCCTCTTCCCCACCCACATTTTGAACCAGCCTGGAGAGGGCCAAGCAGGGACTTGATATCTCTGTCACTGAGGAGGCCAGGGCCACCTCCCATTGCCCAAGATGGAAACCTCCTCTGCATTACTGTTGGGCCCATTTGCACTCAGAGGCCTAGTTCATGGAGGCCACCCCCAAACCCTGTTGGGGGTGGGAGAGGCTAGAAAAGGACCCCTCTCTGCCTGGGTCCTTCTTAGCAACTCCATAGTCAGGGTCTAGAGGCCAGTCAGGGGACTCCCTCCACAGAGAAGCAAAAAGAAAGTAAAGAGGGGGTTACCCAAATACTATTCATCACCCTCCCCTAACCCCATGAGTACAGTGATGACAGCAGCCCAAGGCAGCCTGGGACTGCTCCAATGGCTAAGGCAGCAGGGCAGCACCAGGCCATGACACACCCTGGCACGGTGGAGTCTGTATTTGGCCAGGACTCAGAGTCTGACTCCAGGAAAAGAACCGAGGGTGCAGTCTCACCGTTTTGTTAGGCTTTCACAGAAACAGGAGGAGTTCTCAGACATTGTTAGGCTTTCACAGAAGCAGAAAGACTTCTCAGATAGGTTGGGTACATAAAGGATAGAATTTTGGGGATGATAACCAAAATAATAGTTTTAGGAGTTCGTTCCCTAGAAATAAGAGCTGAAGCTACAGGCCTGAATTAGACCCTAGAGAAAATCAACAGCAAAACCCCAAGTACATGTTGTATTTAGGAAGCAGAGAGAGGAATGAGAACCAAGGCAGCATCAGAGACAGGGTCAAGACCCCAACAGCCAAGGTCCAGGACCATGAGTATGAAGAGGATGAGTACTCAGTAAGGACTAAATCAAAAAGAGAGAGAATGAGGGTGCTTCCTTCATACCTTCCATGTAAGCATCCTTTCTTACATAGAAACATCTAACAAGTCCTCACACACTCACTACATTCCCTCTTAAAATGACTCTCATCTAGACATGGTGGCTCACGCTTGTAATCCCAGCCTTTGGGAGGACGAAACCGGAGGATCACAGTTCACAGACAGCCCCAGCTACTTAGGCCCTCTGCAACTCAGTGAGACCCTGTTTCAAATACAGAATAAAAAATAGGGCTGAGGAGCCCAGTGTGGTAGTGCACGCTTGTAATCCCAGCACTTGGGAGGCTGAGACAGGAGGATCACATAGGTTCAAAGCCAGCCTCAGCTACTTAGTAATGCTCTCAGCAACTTAGCAAGACCCTATTTCCAAATAAAGTATAAAATAGGTCTGGGAGTATAGCCCAGAGGTAGAAAAGCCCCTGGGTTCCACCCCCAGTACCACAAAAAATAAAATAAAATAAAATAGGGCTGGGGGTGGGGGTGTAGCTCATAAGTAGAATGTTCTGTGTTCCATTTCCAGTACCTCACACACACCAAAAAAAGGGATGACTCTTGTTTCTTTACTTTTTTTTTTCTTTCTTTTTTTTTTTTTCTTTTCTTTTCTGATACTGGGATTGGAACCCAGGGGCATTCTACCTACTAGCTACACCTCCAGCCCTATTTTCATTGTTTATTTTGAAACAGTGTCTCACTGAGTTGCAAAGGGCCTCACAAAGTAGTAGCTGGGGCTGTCCGAGACCGCAATTCTCCTTTCTCAGCCTCCCAAATACCATGATTACAAGCGTGTGCCACCATACCGCTCTGAAAAATAAAATGTACCAAGTAAATTCAAAGTAAAGTAGCCTCCAGCTGGGTGTAGTGGCGCACACTTGTAATCCCAGCATTCCCAGCATCAGGAGGCTGAGACAGAAGGATCAGGGTTCGTGGCCAGTCTCAGCTACTTAGTGAGGCCCTTTGCAACTCAGACCCTATTTAAAAATAAAGAATAAGCCCGGCATAGTGGCGCAGGCTTATAATCCCAGCATTCAGGAGTCTGAGACTAGAGGATCACAGTTCAAGGACAGCCTCCACTACTTAGTGAGGCCCTTTGCAACTCAGTGAGACCCGGTTTCAAAACTAAAGAATAAAAAATAGGGCTGGGGTATAGCTCAGAGGGGGAATGCCCCAGGGTTCCATCCCCAATACCACAAAAAATAAATAAATAAAAATAAAAATAAATAATAAAAACTAGGGCTGGAGGTGTAGCTCACCCTTACCACAAAAAATAAATAAAAATAAAAATAAAAATAAATAAATAAAGTAGCTCCATCCCCTTAACACCTTTAGAGTCTATAGTTTCAACCCATAACCCCCTTAACCAGCTGTCCTTAACTTTCCATTGTGGATTGGTGTGGCAAGCAACAGCTACATTTCACTTACTTATATGTAAGTGTAACAACACTTGCAACATTCCAAAATAAGTTTTAAGAATCTCCCTCATGTGGAGAAGCAAATCCCAGTATTTAGGAGGCTGAGACAAGAGGATGCAGGTTCACAGCCAGCCTTAGCTACCTAGTGAGGCACTCTGCAACTTAATGAAATCCTGTTTCAAAATAAAAAATAAAAAATAGGCCTGGGGTGTAGCTCGGAGGTCAAATGCCCCTCAGTTCAATCTCCAGTACCACAAAAAAAAAAAAAAAATTGTAAGAATCATTTTATAAAAACTTTTCTTTCCAAAGTATGTTTGCTGTATGCCAAATATACTGTTCTGAACTGAGCCTCCTAAGCTCCAGGCAGGGAATGGATAAAAATTCAAAATATAGACAACCTACAGAAATTTTAATTCAACAAATCTGATGTGCAGTTGAGGGCTCTAGTATTAGTAAGAAGTGCACGCGTAAATTTAATAGATATTAATTACTGCTTTAATGCCTTAAAGAAGACTCATTTCTTACCTCTCACTAGTATTAAGTGGTGAACCAAGTCAAAGCATTGATTAAACTCAATTGCTGGCCCAGGCTTTTAAAGAGCAAGCAAGAGTTGTTTTATATATCTGACCAATAGAAATATTAGTATTGTAATTATTTATGGTAGGATAAATTCAAAGATATGGCATTTCCCTGAGTTCTGTGGAGAATGGCAGGCAGTCCCCAGCTGTCAATTCTCTGAAGTAGCCTGAGTCTCACTGAGGCCCCATGGCCTGTCCACCTGCCCTTTCCTCACTACACCAAAATGACAGTCAAACAACAGCTAAGATGCAACTCCCTGGCAATAATATGGCAGCCTTAATGTAGCAACACAGCTCCAGCAATGTCACCACCCACCTTGATCAATCTTGTCCTTGTAAGTGTATCCAACAGCCACTAAGACAGAGTTTTTCTTTTCCTTTTCATGCTGGACCCTAGCAGTTAGGCGGAAAGGCGCTTAGCAGACCAAACTAGCGATGGGATTCTGTATAAACCAGAGATTTGCTTCATACACCAGCCCAGAGCAGTCTGCCATGGAGCTACATCACCAGCCTTTTTTCTTTTTTTTCATTATAAGCAAAGTCTCATTATAAATAGTCCAGGCTGACCTGAAGCTTGCTATCCTCCTGCCTCAACCTCCCTAGTTACTGGGTCTATAGGTATATGCCACTGTGCCTGACTAGGGCCCAGATTTTTTTTTTTTTTTTTTTTTTTTTTGGTGGTACTAGGGTAGAACCCAGGGGCATTCTATCTCTGAACTATATCCGTAGCCCTATCTTATTATTTTATTTAGAAACAGGGTCTCACTAAGTTGTAGGGAGCCTCACTAAATAACTGAGGCTGCCATGAATCTGCAATCCTCCTATCTCAGTTTCCCAAGAACTGAGATTATAAGTGTGCACCACCACACCTGGCTCTAGATTTTTTTTTTTTTTTTTTTTTTTTTGGTGGTACTGGGGTTCCTGGGAGCCCTTCTTCCTCCGGGCTACACTCCCAGACCTATTTTATATTTTTGAAACAGGGTCTCTTACGCCAGCACGGCTGGCTTCGAACCTGCGCAATCCTCCTGTCTCTGCCTCCCAAGCGCGGGGATTACAAGCGTGCGCCACCACGCCCGGCGATTTTTTTGTTTTTTAGTAAGTAGAAAAGTGAAAGGCTTAAAGTGATAATTCTGGTGATAAATATAATACATTTTGAAAAGTAACAGAACTCAGACAAAGGTTAAAATTTTAAGTATGCCAAAAATAGCAAAAACTTACATTTTTATTAGAAGTATACTATAATAAAGCTAGTCAACAGATTATTTGTAGAGGGAAAAAAAACCTACAAATGTACAAAATCCTGAAATACATCCACAGACTAATTCCATAAGACAAAGTACTATGAAACTTTGTTTTTGTTTGTTTTTTGTTTTTGATTTTTTTTTTGCGGGTCTGGGGCTGGAACCAAGATCCTCCTGTCTCATCCTCCCAAATGCAGGTATTGCAGGTATTACAAGCATGGCCTCCACACCCAACCTCGATTATAATCTCTCAATCTTTTTTTTTTTTTTTTTTTTTTTTTTTGCGGGTCTGGGGCTGGAACCCAGGGGCATTCAACCTCAGAGCTACACCCCCAGCCCTATTTTGTATTTTTATTTTGAAACAGGGTCTCACTAAGTTGCAGAGGGCCTAAGCAGCTGAGGTTGTCCGCAAACTGTGATTCTCCATTCTCAGCCTCCCAAATGCTGGGAATACAAGCGTGCACCACCTGGCCTAGTGATTTTAATCTCTTTAAAATATAAATAAATAAATAAGCCAGGCACGGTGGTGCACGCTTGTAATCCCTGCGCTTGGGAGGCTGAGACAGGAGGATTGCGCAGGTTCGAAGCCAGCCTCAGCTACTTAGTGAGGCTTTCAGCACTTAGTGAGACCCTGTTTCCAAATAAAATATACAAAAAAATAGGGCTGGGAGTATAACCCAGAGGTAGAAAGCCCCTGTGTTCCACCCCCAGTACCACAATAAATAAATAAATAAATAAATAAATAAATAAATACCCAGAGCCAGACATGATGATGTGCTCTTGTAATCCCAGGACTAGAAAAGCTGAGACAGGAGGATCCCAGGTTCACTGCCAGTTCGACTACTTAGTGAGGCCCTTCACAACTAAGTGGGAGACCCCGTTTCAAAATAAAAAATAAGGCCGGGGGTGTTGCTCAGAGATAAAATGCCGCTGGGTTCAATCCCAAGTACACACACACACACACGCCCAGCCAGGTGTGGTGGCACATGCTTGTAATCTCAGTATGTGGGAGGCTGAGACAGGAGAATCACAGGTTCAAAGCCAGCCTCAGCTACTTAGGGAAAACCTCTGAAACTTAGTGAGACCCTGTTTCAAAAAAATAAAGAATAAAAAGTAGGGTTGGGGTGTAATTTGGAGGTAGAATGTCCCTGGGTTCAATCCCCAGTACTGAAAAAAAAAAAAAAATTCCTTGGCAACTCATACCCTACAACACATAATGAATATACTGATTTGTGCATGGATTTTATAGCTACTAAAGTACAGTCATGGATCACACTAACGGGGTTACATTTGAAAACTATTTCCCTAGTTAACAATGTCAAGTGGACATCTTGGAGTGTGCTTACACAAAGATGAGCAAGACATCACTGAGCAATATAATATATGGAACCCTGAATACAAAATCCTTCACTGACCAAAATGTATGTGGCACATGGCTCTTCGACTGTGTGTGCAACCTTCAAAGATGGCCCCTTGTTGTATGTGTTAGCATCAATATAGAAGCATTTCACAAAAGCTGAGGTTTCGTGCAAGTTAATGTTTACACAAAGAAAAAGTGCTATAACTGGGAGCCTTAGTAGGGAGCTCTGGTCCTATGCACTGAGAAAAATATGTCAAATGAAATAAGTCTTGGATAAACATAAGGGAAAACTCAGAAAACCAATTATGTAATAAGCTAAATACTTGAAAGTTCACTGTCTTCAACAGATCAATGAAAGCAGGGTTGAAACACTAGTAAGTTCTACAGTGAGCACATGTCTTTTAGGTTGAAAGTGTTTGCCACTGATAAGATATGGCATCTGAAGAAAGAGGCCTCATTGACTATAATCCATTAATAGACAACTTTCAGCCTCTCAATTTCTGTCCAGGAGTGTCTTACAAAGCACAGGGTGTAAGATCTTGTCTATAGTTCTTTCTACCCTTCTAAGATCTACGTTTCTTTGATGGGACCACCCAAAGCAATTTCTACAGAGCAGTTAATGCTACAGGCTGTTAAATAAGTCTAATCCGAGTCAACTGCATCCATTAAAATCTGTGATCTTAGGCAAATTTAATGATCTCTAAAACTTAATTTCTTCACCTGTAAAAATAGCAATTATTAGTCCTACATTAATGTTTTAACTAACTCTACTTCAGGATTCAGTGAAAACAGAGTGTGTACACTGGGCATAGTGGCGCACATTTGCAATTGCAGCATTTGGGAGGCTAAGAATCAGAGGATCACGGTTCACCGACAGCCTCAGCTTTCTTAAGAGTGAGGCTCTCCTCAACTCAGTGAGACCCTGTTTCAAAACAAAGAATAAAAAATAGGGCAGGAGGTGTAGCTCGGAGGTCAAATGCCCCTGGGTTCCATCCCCAGGCCCACACACACAAAAAAAAGTTTTGTAAATAGTTCAGCAAAATGCTAATTTGCACAAAGTCCACGTTCTACAAATGTCAGCTATTCAGACAATTCCTTGCAGATACTACTTAATAAAAAAAAAAAAAAACTTTCAGGCTGGGTGTGGTAACACACACTTATAATCCAAGCACTTGGGAGGCTAAGACTGAAGGATCACACAGGTTCAAAACCATCCTCAGCTACTTAGTGAGGCGCTCAGCAACTTAGTGAGATCCTGTTTCCAAATAAAATATAAAATAGGTCTGGGAGTCCCGGAGGTAGAAAAGTCCCTGGGTTCCACCCCCACTACCAAAAAACAAACAAACAACAAAAAAAAAAAACTTTTAGACTTTGATACTATTTCAACCTTGCAGTAAAGTTGGAAGAACAGTAGGTAGGCTCCTTTTTATCATTCATATTTTATCCAACTTATATTATGACTCCCTTAGAGTCACTTTTAAGTGGAAAAAAAAAACTGCCTATACTCCCCCTCTCTCTTCCATTTTTGTGCCAGTCTGAGTTGCAATGAAATTCTCTGGAAGCTATCTCAGCATCTTCTTTGTTGAGGCAGGAACCTTCTCAGATTCTAGTTGCTACTCATACCCAGGCTCCAACCCCAAAAGTCCGTGGGTTAGATCCCATCTTGTCTCTTCCTTGCACAATAAATGAAAATTGGAAAATAAGGATTATGTTCTAAGATCTGATGACCTGAAGTTTCTACAGATTTTGAGAATACCCTGTGGTCTTTGTCAGATTCAGAAAGTTCTAACTCCAAAACTGACTAAATTTGCCCATACCAATTATCATACAGGTAACATAACCCACCACATTTGGAAAACTGAATGATTGATTCTCCAAAAAGCCATTAATTCCAGAGCAAAGAATGCCTTCACAACTAAAAAGGAAGAACTGCTCCCTCAAAAATGTCATTTCTAGAGCCAGTGACAACTGAATTATGTCTATAACAGAGGAAAGATTAGGTATATAGCATCTGGCTGCTCTGCAGGACAAAGTTGCTGAGACAAAGTAAAAATTGTGTCTGTCCTCAAACCTGCCATTCTCCTAGTCAAGCCTCTCAAGTACTGGGATTACAGGCCTGCACCACGTTCCCAGCTTAGTTTTTTGTTTTTACTTTTCTTTCCCCATAGGGCACAGCATGAACACAGTCCCCCACTACCACAAATTATACAGTCAAGTTTCCCACATTTAGCCAGGCATGGTAGCTCACACCCGTAATCCCTGCATTTGGGAGGGTGAGACAGAAGGATCACAGTTCTAGGACAGCCTCAGCTACTTAGTGAGGTCCTTTGCAACTCAGTGAGACTCTGTTTCAAAATAAAGAATAAAAAAATATGGCTGGGGGTATAACTCAGAGGTTAGAATGCCCCTGGGTTCCATCCCCAGTACTGCAAAAAAAAGTTTCCCACATTTCACATTTAGGGAAATCACAGGGGTCGCACATCCAGAGTGAAATGGATAAACCTCACTCTGGGAAAAATCACATTCATGATCATGGTATCTCCCCAGTCAGGTAAGTATTAGATGTTGGTTTGTTTGTTTGTTGTCATTGTTGTTTTAGTGGTACTGGGGATGGAACCCAGGGGCTTTTCTACCTCCAGGCTATACTCCCAGACCTATTTTACATTTTATTTTGAAACAGGGTCTCGCTAAGTTGCCGGGAGCCTAAGTAACTGAGGCTGGCTTCGAACCTGTGAGATCCTCTTGTCTCAGCCTCCCAAGCACTGGGATTACAAGTGTGCACCACCATGCCTAGCTGTTTGTTGTTTTTTAATGTCTACTGCTGAGGAAAAGTAAAAATTGTGTCACCAATCACCATGCACACAACTCATTCTGGTCAATTTAAGGTTAGGGTTTGGGAACTCTTTAATTAAAAACAAAATCAAAAGCTGGACATGGTGGTCCACACTTGTAATCCCAGTGGTTGAGGGGCTGAGACAGGGGGATCAGAAGTTCACAGCAAGCCTCAGCAACTTGTGAGACCCTCACAACTTAGTGAGACACTGCTTCAAAATGAAGAATAAACAGGGCATGGTTGCGCACGCTTGTAATCCCAGCATTTGGGAGGCTGAGACCATAGGACTGAGGTTCACAGACAGCCTCAGACACTTAGTGAGGCACTCCGTAACTTAATAAGACTCTGTTTCAAAATAAAGAGAAAAACAAAACAAAAAAAAAACAGGGCAGGGGGTGTAGCTCGGAGGTCAAATGCCCCTGGGTTTCATCCCCAGACCCGCAAAAAATAAAATAAAATAAAATAAAATAAGACTGGGTAGCAGGGTGTGGTGGCGCATGATTATAATCCCAAGCATTTGGGAGGCTGAGACAGGAGGATCATGGTTCGAGGACAGCCTCAGCTACTAAGTGAGGCCCTCTGGAACTAAGTGAGACCCTGTTTCAAATTGAAGAATAAAAATAAGGCTGGGGAGCCAGGCATGGTGGCGCACACTTGTAATCCCAGCATTTGGGAGGCTGAGACAGGAGGGTCGCTCTTTGTGGACAGCCTCAGCTACTACTTAGTGAGGCCTTTTACAACTAAGCGAGACCCTGTTTCAAAATAGAGGTAGGGCTGTAGCTCCAAAGTAGAATGCCCTTGGGTTCCAACCACAAAAGGAAAATAAAACACACTCAGCATAATATCTAGCCCATTGGAAATGTCCAATGACTGGTAGCTACTCACTATGTCATTACAATTATTTTAAAGTTGTCTTGTTTTTTCTGCACTACTTTATTTCATTGCCCAAACATATACTTAGTGCAGGGGAGGAGGCCTGTTTCTTAAAAGATTTTAAATTTTTCAGGATAAAAGTGCACGATTTTGTTTTTCCAGTACTGGAAATGGAACTCAGAGGCATTCAACCTCTGAGCTATACCCCCAGCCCTATTTTTTATTCTTTATTTTAAGACAGGGTCTGAGTTGTAAAGGGCCTCCCTAAGTAGCTGAGGCTGTCTGCGAATCACAATTCTGTCTCAGCCTCCCAAATGCTTCGATTTACAAGCGTGCACCACCACACCTGGCTCTTCATGATTTTTCTGACCAGATCAATACACCTGCAATTTGTCACAACAAAATTTCAAGCACAAACAAGGTGAAGTTCACAAAGCAAAATAATGCAATAGATACTTTTTTTAAGGTTTACTTTAAAGATGCAGGATTAACAGTTTCACCACAATGCCATTCTCACCCATAAATAATTACTATGCCCACACACTTTAAAATTCATGACAAACTAAGGCATAGTTTTTATCATATACCTGTACTCAAATTAATTTTATTATTCACTACTGGCAGAACACTGCCTTGGAAGCTAAAAGCATGCTTACAATTTTTCAAGGGAATTCTATTTATCTGCTTAGTATTATGTAAAAGATAGTTAATGAGGCCGGGCGTGGTGGTGCACGCTTGTAATCCCCAGGCTTGGGAGGCGGAGACAGGAGGATCACGCAGGTTCGAAGCCAGCCGTGCTGGCTTAAGAGACCCTGTTTCCAAATAAAAAATATATAAAAGAGGACTGGGAGTGTAGCCCGAAGGTAGAAGGGCTTCCAGGAACCCCAGTACCACCAAAAAAAAAAAAAAAAAAAAAGATATTTAATGGTTTTTAGGTGTGTTGAAATAATATGCATACCTACAACTGTCTTAAATATCATCAGATTTCTAAAATGTTTAAAGTTTCTTGCAAAAGAATAAAAAGAGAACAAAAAGTATGCTTTCTAAAAGGTTATACAATCCCCCAAACCTGCTGCAGAACTAGGAAAAGTAATTACCAAGGTTATCATGTATCCTTTTATCACACATACTGCAAGCACAAATGAAAATCTGTTTTGAAGATAGTAGGGAGAGTAGGTGACATGTCAATACTAACACAACTAATTCCCTGCCTTTTCCTGCACAGGGGCTGGGTGTGGAGAGGTAGGTTGCCTGAGACCCTGCTCAACAGCTGTGCTTCTTTGCCCACATAGTAACTGATGAAATATACAGTGGGAAATTCTAATTCAAATCCACCACATGACCTCTACTGCCTCCTGGGTCACTGCAGAAGCCAGGAAGGGAGCTAGACCCCAAATAAAACATATCCTGAATGCTCCACTGAATGCCACAGCACAGGAGCCTGTGAGCACCTTCCCATTTAGCACCTGTACTGCTTTGGTAGAAATGACCTCTCAAAACATAAGAACATACTGTTGACTGGACCAAACAAGAGAATGAAATTCAAAGGGACTTATTAAATTTTTAAGGAGCCAGGCTTGTAATCCCAGTACCTGAGAGGCTGAGACAGGAGGATGGCAGGTTCACAGCCAATTTTGGATACTTGGTAAGGCCCTCAGCAACTTAGTGAGATCCTGTTTCAAAATAAAGAATAAAAACAGGGCTGGGAAGCCAGGCATGGTGGCACATGCTTGTGATCCCAGTACTTGGGAGGCTGAAACAGGAGGATAGCAGTTTCACAACCAGCCTCAGTTACTCAAGCTCTTCACAACTTAATGAGACCCTGTTTCAAAATAAAGAATATAAAATAGGGCTGGGGTACAGCTCAAAGGTAGAATGCCCCTGGGTTCAATTCCCAGTACTGCAAAAAATATAGATTTACATAAAAAATATTATATGTACATGTACGTGTGTGGCGCGCGTGTGCGCGCGCGCACACACACACACACACACACACACACACACACATACACACACACACACACATAAAGCACATGGCTGGGAGTATAGCTCAGAGGTAGAATGTCCCTGGGTTCAATCCCCAGGACTGAAAAAAATTTTTAAATAAAATAAAAAATAAGTCAGGCATGGTGGCACACACTTGTAATCCTAGTATGTGGAGGCTGAGATAAGAAAATCACAGGTTCCAAACCATCCTCAGCAACTCGGTGAGATCCTACTTCAAAATAAAATAGGGCTTTGTAGTGTAGCTAGCTCAGTAGTAGTAATGCCTCTGGGCTTCATTCCCCAGTACCACAGAAAAAGAAAAAAGAAATTTTAAACTGTCAGGTTAAAGAAAGTATATAAGAAATAAACTGTCAGCCAGATGAGGTGGCACATACTTATAATTCCCATACTTGGGAGGCTGAGATGGGACAATCTTGGGTTCATGGCCAGCCTCAGCTACTTAGGCCCTCCTCAACTTGGTGAGACTCTATTTAAAAATAATTAAAAAATAGGGCTGGAGGTATAGCTCAGAGGTAGAATGCCCCTGGGTTCAATCCCCAGTAGCACAAAAAAAGAAATAAACTGTCAATGAGTAATTGAGACAAAGCTATCTAAAACTAAAGTCAGCACAAGGTTTTATCTGTTCCACACATGAGATCATTCCTTCCCATGAATTTAAATTTATTCAAATAATCCCTCAAAAACCACAAGGTGAAAGTAAAAATTTCAGATGAAGCCAGGTGGTGGTACACGCTTGTAATTCCAGCATTCGAGAGGCTGAAAACGGAGGATCCCAGTTGGCAGACAGCCTCAGCTGCTTAGTGAAGCACTATGCAACTCAGTGAGACCTGGTTTCAAAATAAAAAATAAAAAAGAGGGCTGGGGGTGCAGTTCAGAGGTAGAATGCCCCTGGGTTCCAGCTCCAGTACCGCAGGAAAAATAAATTTTCAGATGAATCATGTTCCTACAACCAATGTTAGCCCCTACATTTGCCTATTGAACCACAGGACTGTGCCCACCTGAAGGAGACAGGAAGTTACTCTAGCATAGCTGATGAGTCACAATGGCCACCAGAAAGGCCTAGAAAGACAGTGGCAATAAAAGCACTTTTGAAATAAACCCTAGCCAAAGGCAGTGAACCCAGAAAGCATATCTTTATGCACACCAAGAACAAAATCTGATCTATAACAACAAATGGAGATTACTTATAGAAATTTGCCACAACAGAAATATTTTAAGGAAAAAAAAATCTCAAGGTTACATTCAGGATATTCATAATGTTATCTCATAAATATTAAAGCTTTTTGAATTTATCAATCAGCACCTCTCATTTACCTCCAAGTTGAACCTCCAGTCCTATTACTGATTTTGAAACAGGGTCTCACTTAGGGGCCTTGTTACATTGATGAGGCTTCCCTTGAATCTGTGATCCTCCCGTCTCAGCCTCAAAAATGTTGGGATTATAGGCCTGTGCCACCACACACAGCTATAATCCACCTTTTACGAATAAAGTGGCTTTGAAGATGATTTACATATTCAACTGGTTTTTACAAACTCCACTAAAAACCAGGTAGGTACTCTGGCCAAGGCTGTTATTTTTTCCACATTTAAATAATGTATTCATGCTGTGTAATCCCAGCATTTGGGAGGCTGAGACTGGAGGATCACAGTTCGTGAACAGCTTCAGCTACTTAGTGAACTCTCTTGCAACTCAGTGAGACCCAGTTTCAAAAGAAAAAATAAATAAAAATAGGGCTGGGGGTGTAGCTCAGAGGTAGAATGCCCTGGATTTCATCCCCGTACTACAAAATAAATAAATAAACAAACAAACAAACACAGGTTACTCTCTCCAAGGTGAGAGGTGCAGTCCTGATAGCAAGTGGCACCCACCAGCTATCTCCTAGGAGCCAAAGGATCTTGCCCCAGTATGTAACTAGCAACAGAAAGCAACCTCCTGAAGGGAAGATACAGAAGAACAGCAAAGATTCCGTGCTCAGCCTATGGGGAACAAACTCCTAATAAAGTGCTACACAGTAGGTGAGTAATAAAATGAGCCAGTAACAAGCCAAATGCTACATAGTAGGCAAGCAACAATGGTTCCATCCACTCTCCCATTTCCCCAACACACCAGCAATCCCTATTGGGCTTACCATACACTAAAATCTTTGGAGCCAAGATAAAAGATTATTTTTGAAAAGTTTTAGAATGCCACTAGCAATGGAATGAAGGATAAAACAAAGGTCATCACAGCCCATTATCAGCAATCTCAGTCATATGTTCTAGAACTCTGCTCTTCCTCCTCAATCTTGTCAAGTGCTCCCTGCCACCCCCACCCCTGAATAGCACCACCAGCCAGCCAAGTATTGCTAGAAACCTACACTGCTTTCTTTCTCGGAGCACATGTATTCTCAAGCCTGACTGATTGAAACTCCTAAATACTTATCAAATTTGTCCATTTCTCTTCAACATCATGGATATCAATCAAGTCCAAATTTTTGTTTTCCCATCCCTGAAAACAAAAGCAGGCAGGGTATCTTCCATGATTTAGGCGGCTTCTTCCACCTATCCACGAACTTAATCTTCAAAACACAATTCTCATGTTCAAACTGATTAACACTCATCAGTGACTCCAACTGCTTTGTTCAAAAACCCCAAACTCCATGTCCTATCAACACTTGCCATGCTGAATAGTGCCTGCCTCTGGAGTCTCACCTCATTCACAACTGTGTGAAGGCTTTGAACACACAACTTCAACTTCCCCAAGCCAACTGGCACTGCCTGGGATGTCTTCACCCTTTCTTCCTCCACTGTGTGGGTAGCAGTGCTAAAGCCACTTCCTAAGGGGTAAGAACCACATAAGTGGTTCACTCAGGGAGTTGTGCACTCTCTCTCCAGGATGGACTACAAAGTACCTGCGACCTTGCAGCAACTTCAGTTCCTGTAGTTCTACCATGTCTTCTCCTGACACTACTGTATTCTCATTTGACAGCACCACACCTTTCAGGAAGCAGACACCAATAAATAGTTGAATCAAAAAATAAGAAAACTGCCAGGCATGGTGGCATACTTTTGTAATCCCAGTACTTGGAAGGCTGAGACAGGAGGATTGCAGGTTCATGGCCAGCCTCAGCTACTTAGTGAGGCCCTTTGCAACTCAGTGAGACCCTGTTTCAAAACAAAGATTAAAAATTAGGGCTGGGAGTATAGCTTGGAGGTTGATAGAACCCTGGGTGCCATCCCCAGTACTGCAAAGAAAAAATAAGTAAAGAAATAACAAAATTAAAAAAGGAGTGCAAATCCAGTAGAAGTAAATTATTATTGGTTCTCAAGCACCTTTAAGAGCTATGTTTTCATATGCTGTAGAATTCTAAAGCTAGAAAGTACTTTTGGGATATTATATGAGAAGAGACACTCCTGGAACCAGTTCAGTCTATCCAAGGCAGCCAGCATCTCTCCTAATAGGCACCAAGCTAGGCACCAGGAAGACAACTAAGATGAGTTCTGCAATAACTGGGTGACCAGCCAGAGGCAGCTTGTTTAATTAATCTCTCTGGACTATAGTTTCTTAATTTGTAAAATGAGAAAGTTCAACTAGCTCTCTAAGGTACTCACGCTCTAAATTTTCAAATACTCTAATGAGTATAAAATGAATCTCTATTTGACAACACCATTATGATTTCCTATTTCTATTCATCATTTGATTATATGGATATGATTTCACTTAAAAATTTTAATATATTTGCAAAACACAGAAGAGCAACAATAGTGTTTTTAATTACATTCCTGCTTTTAACCACCACAATCAGATATGAACTTTTACCATAACTGCAACCTGAGACCTAAAGTGAAATAAATCATTTTATTTTTGTTTTGTGGAAAAAACTAAGTTATCATTTATTCCTAAATTTTTAATATCTATTATAACATCTTTTTTTTTTTTTTTGCAGTCTTGGTGTTTGAACCCTGGGACATTCTAACTCCAAGCTACACTCCCAGCCCTATTTTTTTTTTTTTTTATTCTTTATTTTGAAACAGAGTCTCAGTAAGATGCAGAGGTCCTCACTAAGTAGCTAAGGCTGGTCACGAACCTGCAATCCTCCTGTCTAGGCCTCCCAAGTACTGGAATTACAAGCGTGCACCACCACGCCCGCTTCCTCATCAGTCATCTTTTAAATGTCAAAGTTTTAGATTAACATGGTGGTACACACCTGTAACCTCAGTACTTGAGAGGCTGAGACAAGAGGATCACAGGTTTGAAACCAGCCTCAACAACTTAGTGAGGCTCTCAGTGACTTAGCAAGACTGTTTCAAAATAAAAAATAAAATAGAGTGTTTCAGAGGTAGAATGCCCTGAGTTCAATCCCCAGCAACACACACACACCCACACACACAGTTCTTAGGCAACTAAAAAAGTCTTCTAAAAAAGGGAAATATTTTATTTCTCAAGCTAATGAAGCTATGATTTTAAAACCTGTTAAGATAAGAGGATGCTAAGTTCTGACTTTTGAATAACAGAAAAGAATATTTGGTTGTTTTTTGTGTGTATGTGTGTATGGTATTGGGGACAAAACTCAGGGGTATTCTACTTCCGAGCTCCAGCCCAATTTTATTGTCTTATTTTGAAACAGAGTATAAGTTGCATATGGCCTCACTATGTATGTTGCTGAAGCAGGCCACAAACTTGCAGTTCTTCTGTCTCAGCCTCCCAAGTACTGGGATTACAAGCATGTGCCAGCACACCCAGCTTAGACTAGCTCTTTAAAAAGATACACAAATGGTCCACATAAGGACAATTCAGAGTTGCACAGGACCAATCTGTTCCTGATAACATCAAATACCACCCAAAAAGTTCTTTCCCCATCCTTTTTAGTGAATTTGGCAATGCAAAATATACGTATTTTTGTTTTGCATGTCAAAATCATCTAAATTCTGAAGGTAAATCACTTTCTTAAGGAGATAAAGTTCTGTTTTAGCCGGGCATGGTGGCGCACGCTTGTAATCCCCGCGCTTGGGAGGCAGAGACAGGAGGATCGCGTAGGTTCAAAGCCAGCCACGCTGGCTTAAGAGACCCTGTTTCCAAATAAAAAGTATAAAATAGGTCTGGGAGTGTAGCCCGGTGGTAGAAGGGCTTCCAGGAACCCCAGTACCACCAAAATAAATAAATAAATAAATAAATAAATAAATAAATAAATAAAATAAAGTTCTGTTTTTCTTTTTGTTGTTATTGTTGTTGTTTGTTTGTTTGTTTGTGGCACTGGGGGTGTAACCCAGAGGCTTTCTACCTCCAGGCATACTCCCAGACCTACTTAATATTTTATTTGGAAACAAAGTCTCACTAAGTTGCTGAGAGCCTCACTAAGTAGCTAAGGCTGGCTCCAAACCTGTGGGATCCTCCTGTCTCAGCCTCCCAAGTACTGGGATTACAAGTGTGTGCCACCACGCCCAGCCAATGATGATGTTTTAAGAGTCATTTCTTGTAGTCACTTTCTGCTCAGCCCTAAGCACTTTTGTTCTTACAATACCTTATTTATAGTAGATGTTTATAAGATGGCCATGATGTTTGCTATCAAATCCAGAAGACTGTATATGGATAAGGAAAATCGAGAGAGAACTACTACCTCCAAAGTTAATCTTAAAAGTCAAAGGCATGTATTTGGTTACCTGTTACAAAAAGAGGTCTCTCTTCCCACTAGAAGGCAAACTCCCTGAGGTAAAGTACTGCCTCTTAGTCATTGTTTTACACAAAAAGGTTTGCCACTATTGGCGGCATAAAAACCAACTAAATGCATGGTGACTGCCTGGCAAACTATCTCAGGCAGAGGAAATAAAATACTCTCACTTAGGCTTACAAGAACCACCCTAAACCTGGCACTTGAGTTGCTCTTAGGGGTTACATAGCAGGTACACAGAGGAAAACATCCCTTTTCTTTTAACTTACTTAAAAACTCTAAGTACTCAATTATTGACTTTGCATATGTATTAGGAAAAGGTTATAACATTTCCTTGAAATAGTACTAATAAGGTACTGTTCATGGTGTTCATTTTAACGCAATAAAATGCTAACTTAAGTCTAGAAAAATCTAGGCAAGAACCATTTTAGAATTGCTACTAAGTACACTGATTTAAGTTCGACCTCTCATTTTTCAACTTGCACAGTGGAGTGTTTTTTCCTTGAAAGAAGAAAATAAGTTTGAGTTTTTAACCCCCACCTATACAACCACTGTGTGTCATTTCTCTGTTCTGCCATGTCAAACCAGGAGGAGATAATTTTTAAGCCAATTTAAAAATAAATCCATTTATTAAATCAATATATAAGGTTAGGATTCACATTCCAATGTTTTTATAGTTTTTTTTTTTTTTTTTTTTTTTTTTTTGCGGGTCTGGGGCTGGAACCCAGGGGCATTCGACCTCCGAGCTACACCCCCTGCCCTATTTTTTATTCTTTATTTTGAAACAGGGTCTCACTAAATTGCGGAGGGCCTCACTAAATAGCTGAGGCTGTCCCCGAACCGCGATCCTCCAGTCTCAGCCTTCCAAATGCTGGGATTACAAGCGTGCACCACCACGCCTGGCTTATAGTTCATTTCTCACTAGAAGCTCATTTGAATTTTGAAAGCATAAACATAGGACAGACTTTAACTTGGTGATGTGCACAGTGGAAAAAAAAAACAGTAAATATTGAGAGAATATAAATAATAAAACCCACAGTGCCAGGGGAAAAAAAATCCCAACTATTGAGTGTCGTGATGAAGAAATTCACCTGTTACAAGTCTGACAAAAATCCATTATGTTCCTTAATCAGATTATTTTTTAAAAGAGGCCATATTCCCACTACTGGAACAAAATGAGAAAAAATTAGCTTCTAAAATCTGCTGCTCAAGCCCTTTTTCATTTCCAAATTCTCATCTTACTTTGTAACTTTTCTTCTACAGTACAGTTTTTCAGAGAAAATAAACTTTCCATGAACAAACTGGAAGACATAAAATGTCTCTACTTATCACCTAGAAAGGCAACCCGAGTCCTACTCCGTGCCCCAAGCATCTAGCTTTCAGCCTCTTTATTATCATTGTCAATGAATGGGCCCCAGTCAAATGAAAGCTGCCATTTTAGGGTAAAGACTAGAGGACTGCTGTTGTGCAACAGCAAGACAAAAACACTGCGCGACAGATGTACTCTGGGGCTGGGGGAGGATCAACTCCATAAAATCACTGCTCAAGTTATTTCTGAAATAGGAATTACCCAGCGCTTGGACATTACTGCAATCTAAATGTAATTATAACTGGGACAAATCAGGTACCCGCGCTGCTAAGGTCAGAGTCACTAACATTTTTTTTTTGTCATCTTTGGAATAGATCTGTGAGGAAATAAAGAGATGTATTTTTCCCTACTGATAATTACATAAGATGAGTACCCCACACACACACACACCTTCTTACTGAAAGAGAATTGTGGAAAAATAACACTCGACCCTGGAGAAAGGTCTCACCATGGCAAAGATGGCTTAAATTGTGCAGAAAATAAAAATCGGGGCCTTAAAAATAAACTAAGAAACCTCAAGTGCTCCAGAAATCGGGCCGGAGGGTAGACACATTTTAAGATAAGTTATTTTAATCGATTGCTAGGTAATATACAATGAGAAACTAAAAAGTATACTTAGCAAGTGGAGAGCTGGATAGTGTATCTAATTCTAGCAATTCAAAAGGAAACTCTCCATGTGGGTTGCTACTTTTCTTTTGTCCATTGTCTGTTCAGAAGAGGGGGGGAAAAACTAGTTTAAAACCGAGGCGAGAACAGTCTCCAAAAGTGACCTCCGGGAAACCGTCCCACCCTCACCGGAGCACTCCCCGGCCGCCCGCCCCGCGGGGCGCTCACAAAGCGGGCGGCCGGCCGCGAGTTTGGGGTGCGCTCCTGCCGCGCGGGGCTTCTCGAGGCTCGGCCATCCGGAGAAAGGCGGCTCGGGAATGATGGCTGCCCGGAGCCGCCGCCGGCTCGCCCGGAGCCTGCTGACCGGCCCCCGCCCCCGCCGCGGGTCCGCCGCCGCCCGCCCGCGCCGCAGCCCGCCCGCGGCCGCGCCCCCGCCCGCGCCGCGCCCCCGGCGAGCCCCGGCCCGGTGCGGCCGAGCCAAACAAACAAGGCGTCCCCGCCGCCCTCCTTCCTCTCCCCGCTGACCGCTCGGCCTCCAGCCACCTCCGCCGTCCACGCTCCGCGCCGCGGCTCTCGGCGGGGCAGCGCGCACCGGGCCGCCCGGGGGCCACCTGGCGCCCCCGCCCGCGCCCCCGCCGCCCGCGAGCTGGCGAGGGGCGGACGCCCAGCCGCGCGCGGGGTTAAAGTCGCTATTATGCAGCCGCCGCCGCCGCCGCCGCCGCCGGCCGGGCCAGCGCGGCGAGGTGGGACCGCTCGCCCGCCGCCCGCGGCCGCCGGCCCGGCGCCCTTTCTTCTCCTCCTCGCGCACTTGGGGGCCCGGGAGCCCGCACCCCGCGCCCGGGCTGCCAACTCCGCGCCGCGCGCCGGCGGCCGGCCCGGGACGCCCCCCGCGCCGCGTGTTCGCGCCCGCCCCGCGCACTTGCCCCGCGCGCCCCACCTCGCCCGCGTCCCCGCCGCGCCGGGCAGGGCGCACTTTGTTCGCGCCCCGGCGGCCGCCGCCTCCGGCCAGCGCGGCGTGGTCGGGGGGCCGCCGGCCGGCGGGCGGGCGGGCGGGCGGGCGGGCGGGGGTCGCCGCCGCCGCGCCGCTCGCCGCCCCGCGCCCGCCGCCGCCCGCACTGGAGTTGGAGCCCAACTTTTCCTCCTCCCTTCGCTCTCGAGGGGAGCCGGCAACTCGTGCTCGGCGGCGGCGGAGGAAGCGCGCTCGCCCCCCGCGCAGACACGCTCCTCCGGCCGCGGCCCCCCAGCGCCGGCAGCACAACAAAAAGCCATTTACATGCGAGGAAGTGACCCTCGGCCGCCGCGCGGCCCCGCCGCCGCCCGCCCCGCGACGCAGGCAAAAGTTGGGGCGCCGGGCGGCGCCGGGGCGCGGGTTCGAGCCCCGGGGCCCCGGCGACCCCGCGCGGCCGCTGCGCCCCGACCGCCGCCCGCGCCCCGCGCCCCGGCCGCACACGCCCAACTCCCCGGCCAACTCCGCGCGCCCGGCCGCCCGGCCGGCTTCCTGCCGCCGCCGCCAACTCTCGCGCTCACCGGGTCGGCCGGGCGGGCTCCTCCGCTGCCCGGCGCCGAGGGGAACAAAACGCTGAGCGGCTCCGGAGTTGGCTCGGCGGCCGCGGCCGGGGGCGGGATCCGCGGCGCGGAGTTGGCCGGGGGCGGACGGGGCGCGGGCGAGTTTCGGGGTCTCCGGGTCCCGGGGCCGCCTCCTCCGCGGCGCTCCTTTGTGTAATTTCACTCGATTCAAGTTTAATCCGATAGTTCCCGGGCACGAGCGCGCCCGCACCAGCACGGCTCAGCCCCCGCGCCGCCGCCGCCGCCGCCGCCGCCGCCACCGCCACCGCTGCCGCCGCCGCCGCCGCCGCCGCCGCCGCGGCCCCAGCACGCCAGCGCCTGCGCGCGCCCTGCACGCCGCGCGCGCCCGAGGCCGCGGGGCCGCGCGCGCCCGCCCGCCCGCCGCCGGCTCCTCCGCCGAGCGCCCGCGCCGCCACCTGACGTCAGGCGCGCCTGGTATAATTTATGCAAGAATTCGGCCGGGGTGGCGGAGGCCGAGGAGAGGCCGGGAGGAAGGGCGCGCGCGGGCGGCCCCCGCCGGCCGGTGCCCGCCGCCGCCGCCGCCGCCGCGCAGCCTCCCTGCCGCTCCCGAGCGCTCGGCCGCCGCGCCGCGGGCCGCTGCCACGTTTCCCCGCGCGGCGCCCTCGGGCCCCGGAGCGCCGCCCGCAGGCTGCGAGGCCCTGGGCGCCCGCGCCCGCGCCGCCGGGCGCCTCCTCGGGGGCACCCTGCAACTCGAAATTCTTTTCCCACAAGAAATTATCTAGACGGACGCATGACATTTCGAAGGTCTGGGTCCTGCTTCTCCACATTGCTTTGCCGATCTCCTCGGTGATGGGACAGCCAGATCCGCCACTAAATCAAAAAGTTTAACTAGACGGCGTTGATTTTGTTGGGTTCGTTACCATGCCAGGGAGAGAAAGAGGGAGCGCGATGGTTATGAAACAAAGAAATAGGATGTGTGCCCATTACGAAGCGTGTCGGGACTAGAATGTGTTCATCATTCTTTGGCCAATACGGCACATGTGGATGATCTGCTAGCCTTAAGTATCAGGCCTTCTTATTCGATGTCTCTTCCCGGTACAAAGTGATTATTAACCTGAGAGTGCTTTTGGTTGGCTGGTTGGTTGGTTTTTACGAATGATCTGTTCAGGAAATAGAGCTTCGACCATTTATTAAGCGCCTTCTATATGCCAAATACTGAGAAAGTACATTTCATAAACTGAACACGTGTAAGTTAGAAACTGTCCGCAATTGTGAACTTTAGACAATTGTATTAGGATGAAGATCGCACTGGTTTTTAAATTAAGAAAAGAACTTATTTCAACCAGTGATTATTCTATGACACAGAGAATAGAGAAACTTGCTGTTATTGAAATCCGAAATAAACTGAGAAAATGCAAAACTATGGAAAATATAGTAATCTCATGCAATATTCAATGGTTACACCACCTGTATTGCTAAACCTGAAATCATAATCTTTTAGACAAAACACATAAAAACCGTTCCGTTATGTAACTACTACAATTATTCAATAACTAAGTTTGATTATCCTAAACATCATGAAACACTGCTTTCCTAGTAGTAATATTTTTAAATGTTTGTTACATTCTATTGTGGTACATTGAAATGCACTGTTTGGGGCTTTTTTTCACCATGTAATTGAATTGTGTTCTAAAATAAATAAATGTGTGTATGTGCGTGCTTGTGTGTGTGTGTGTGTGTGTGTGTGTGTGTGTGTGTGTGTGTGATTGGGGATTAAACCCAGGGGCATTTTATCTCTGAGCTACATACACCCGTAGATCTATTTTATTTTAATTTTGAAACAGGATCTCACTAGATTGATAAGAATCTCACTACTTGCTGAGGCTGTCCTCAAACCTGAACCTGTGAGCCTCCTTTCTCAGCCTCCCAAGTAGTGGGATTACAGGCATACACCACCACACCCAGCTCAGAAATAAACGTTTTGATTAAGGAGATTACAAATAAATAGATAGGTACCACAGAAAGAATTCTCACATTTAAAATGTTGGCTGAGGAAGGAAGGAAGGAAGGAGGGGAAGAAAGAAGGAAAGATAGCTGGGCATGGTGGCGCACATTTGTAATCCCCGTGCTTGAGAGGCGGAGACAGGAGGATCTGGCAAGTTCGAAGCCAGCCGCTGGTTTAAGAGACCCTGTTTCCAAATAAAAATATAAAATAGGTCTGGGAGTGTAGCCCGGAGGTAGAGGGGCTTCTAGGAACCCCAGTACCACTAAAAAGAAGAAGAAGAAGAAGAAGAAGAAGAAGAAGAAGAAGAAGAAGAAGAAGAAGAAGAAGAAGAAGAAGAAGAAGAAAGGAAGGAAAGAAGGGAAGGAAAAGGCTGTGTGTGGTGATGCATGCCTGTAATCCCAGGACTTGGCAGTACTTGGGAGGCTGAGACAGGAGGATCACAAGTTCAAGGAGAGCCTCAACAAGTAAGGAGACTCTCATCAACCTAGGGCAACCTTGTTTCAAAATAAAACAAAATAGGGCTGGGGGATGTAGCTCAGAGATAGAACACCCATGGATTCAATCTTCAGTACCACCAAAAAAAAAAAAAAAAAGTTAATGCTGAAATTAACCTCTACATTTTTTAAAGTTCCATATCATAAACCAACAATCACAATTCTGAGTTTAACATTCCATTTCCATTAAGTTTACATCTCTCAATAAAAGCACAGGGGAATACCTTGGGGTGTGTGATTGAAATAGAGAGGGTAAAAACAATGTCCCTGGCATACTTGGCTCTTGACAATACTTGGGCAAGGGGACAGTGTGGGACAAAGAGATAATTTGCACATCAAAACTAACTGAAACACTCTCAAACTTTTTTTTTTTTTTTTCTTTTTTTTTTCTGATACTGGGAATGGAACCCAGGGGCATTCTACCTCTGAGCTATATCCCCAGTCCTATTTTTTATTCTTTTTTTTTTTTTTTTTTTTGAAACAGGGTCTCACTGAATTGCGGAGGGCCTCACTAAGTAGTACCTGAGACTGTCTGTGAATTTTGACCCTCCTGTCTCAGCCTCCCAGATGCTGGGATTACAAGTGTACGCCACCATGCCTACCTTAAAGTACATTTTTTTGTGTGGGGGTGGGTCTGGGGATGGAACCCAGGGACATTTGACCTCTGAGCTACACCCTCTGCCCTATTTTTTACTCTCTATTTTGAAACAGGGACTCACAAGGTTGTGGAGTGCCTTCCTAAGTAGCTGAAGCTGTCCACAAACCGTGATCCCCTGGTCTCAGCCTCCCGAATGCTGGGATTACAAGCGTGTGCCACCATATCCAGCTTAAAACACATTTTTAAATGGTGCAACATAAAAGAAAGTATTTATTATCTTTTGCAATACATACCAGTTCAATAGCAAATGTGCATCTATTTCAAGGCAATTTACAAGCTAAAAAATATGATATCTACATATAGTGGAGGTATAACATCTCAACCTGTGGTCAACAAATATAATTAAATGACTAGGAGGTGGTCCCTGTTCCCTTACATATTTAACTAGAAAGTTGACATACTTTAAACATGCTTTTGTAATATACCAGAAATAGTAAAATAGAACAACCAACATACGACAGAAAAACAGTCAGGCAGCTCCTCTCTTCTCCTCAACCTGGTCATTGTCAAAAGCCATGATGAAGTCTTAAGATTTTAGAATTTGTGTTGGTGAAAAACTTGAAGGGCCTTGAGAAACCCTCAGGGACAAACTTCTAGGCAGAATTGTCCTACCTGGGTCTGTAGTTTCCACCTCACCGTTTTCTCTCCATTTGCTTCAGCACTGAAGTTTTCCTCAAGAGACAAATTTGAATTCACAAACATTACCTTTAAGTATGCAAATTCCTTGGGGTGAGGATAAGGATCATTCACAGATGGGTGTAAGTTCATTAGAAGGGTTGCTTCCCCCCACCCCCCCCCACACACACACACACCTCACAGGTAGGTGAAACTAACAAATTTAGAGATTTACTCAATTCATTCAACTTGAGTTTTTCAGAGGTTCCAGGCAGAATCTAGGTGCTGGTGAACAAAAAAGGCAAAACATACTGCCTTCAGAGAGTTTACAATCTAGAGGACTGGCGGTTTGAGTTAGTGATAAGAAAGAAAGGCAATTTTGAGTCTGAGTCCTCTGGGAATAAGATAGGCCTGAGCTAGTTGGAAAGGTACTAGAGATATAAGAGATGGGGCACTAATGGATGGAGTGGGGACCCAGAGAAAGCTGTTGAGAGAAACAAAAAACAAAACAAAAAAAAATGACCTCTTACAGAAAGGCTTTCTAGGCCTCTTGAAATGAATGGCTACCATCTCTTCTAGGAACACAGACTAATACTAAATGCCTGTAGTTACCTTGCATTACAACTTAGACAAATATTTGCTTGGAAAAATGGCCCACAATGTATCAAAGTATAATATTTGAACAAGGGAAAGGGTGAGACAAGAAGGGGGTAATTTGCACATTCATAATAACAGAAAAACATCCAAACTTCTAAGACATCTGTTAAACATGAGCCCTATTTGTACTTTTTTTTTTTTTTTTTTTTTTTTTGCGGGTCTGGGAATGGAACCCAGGGGCATTTGACCTCCAAGTCACACCCCCTGTCCTATTTTTTATTTTTTATTTTGAAACCGGTCTCACTAAGTTGCAGAGGACCTCACTAAGTAGCTGAGGCTGTCAGCAAACTGCTATCCTCAGGTCTCAGCCTCCCGAATGCTGGGATTACAAGTGTGCGCCACCACTCCTGGCCTGTACCTTCTTCCAAATACTTTGAACTTCAAGATATAACTAGCCGGGCATGGTGGCGCACGCTTGTAATCCCAGCACTTGGAAGGCTGAGACAGGAGGATCGCACAGGTTCAAAGCCAACCTCAGCTACTTAGTGAGGCTCTCAGCAACTTAGTGAGACCCTGTTTCCAAATAAAATATAAAATAGGCCTGGGAGTATAGCCTGGAAGTAGAAAAGCCCCTGGGTTCCACCACCAGTACCACAAAAGTAATTCCAAAATAAAGCATAAAAATAGGGTAGGGGGTGTAGCTCAGAGGTCAAATTCCTCTGGTTTCCATCCCCAGACCCACCCAAAAGATACACACACACACACACACACACACACACACACACACACACACATATAATATATATATGTATATACATATACATATACATATATATACATATATATTATACTAATGCCAATATTGTGACATACTTTGATGATGCATTTTTTTGGAACTCATCCTTTGACATAGTATTCAGAATAAATTTGTAAGTCCTAAAAAATCTCTTTAGAGAATAACTGCTTTTCCATTAAAAACTATTATTAGCCAGGCATGGTGGTACACACTTGTAATTCCAGCATTCGAGAGGCGGACACAGAAGGATTGCAGTTCGAGGACAGCCTCAGCTACTAGTGAGGCCCCTTGCAAGTCAGTGGGATCCTGTTTCAAATAAAGAATAAAAAATTAGGGCTGGGTTGTAACTCAGAGGTAGAATGCCCCTGCATTCCATCCCAGTACCGAAAACAAAAACAAAAACAAAAACAAAAAACCAACTGTGTTACTAAGCTGGGCATGGTGGTGCATCTCAGTACCTGGGACAGAAGGATTGCAGGTTTGAGGCCAGCCACAGCAATTTAGTGAGACCCTCCAAACTTAAGACCCTGTTTCAAAATAAAAAGAATCAAATAGGGCTGGGGGTGTAGCTCAGAGGTAGAATGCTTCTGGTTCCATCTTCAGTACCAAAAGCAACAACAAGCTAGCCAGGTGTAATGATGCATGCCTGTAATCTTAGTACTTGGGGGGCTGAGACAAGAGGATCACAGGTTCAAGGACAGCCTCAGCAAGTAATGAAACTCATCAACCTAGCAAGTCTCTGTTTCAAAATATAGGGGGAAAAATAGGACTGGCGTGTAGCTCAGAGGTATAATGCCCCTGGGTTCAATCCCCAGTGCCACAAAACAAAACAAAACAAAAACAAAAACAAAGTGGTGTTATTCTGCTACATCCTTTGTCTTAATTTATTTCTAAATGCCTTTGGCTACCTCCAAACAATACATTTTGCCATTAAAGGATGAAAATTAACTGCCATTGAAAGTATATAGGAAAATACATTTAGAGAGGGCATGGTGGCACAGGCTAGTGATCCCAGTATTTTAGAGGATCTCAAGTTCTTGGCCAGCCTCAGCTACTTAGAGGCTCTCAGCAACTTAGACCCTGTTTCCAAATAAAATATAAAATCGGTCTGGGAGTATAGCCTGAAGGTAGAAGGCCCCTGGTTTCCATCTTCAGTACCACAAAAATATAAATAATAAAGTGGATGTGGCTTTATTTCTTCTGCATAAAGACTTGCTACATTATTGAGTGTGTTCTTGTTTTGATTGCTTTTACTGTCTGCTTTGCAGTACTGGGGATTGAACACAGTGCCTTGTGCACGCTCTGCAAGCATTCTTCCACTGAGCTACTCCCCCAGCCTCTCTATGGGTCTTTAGTATAGCATAATAGTATGAATTGGTTTGATTATTTTTCTGAATTTTTTTCCTGAAGTTATTTTTGGGGTACCCTCCTATATTTTTCATTTATCAGCCATATGTAGTGTGAAATATTTAGCAATAAACCTGTGGTATCTCTTAAATAAGCAGAGGGTATGTTAGTTTGAAACTCATTCGATAAAATTCCCATTTCATTCAAATTAGCCCAGAACACTGTTGGAGCTTTTACTGGCAACTGTCAAAGATGATAAGATCAAGATATCAGTAAAAAGAAAGCCATTAGGGCTCAAAGTAAGCCATTGTTGTGCCCAAAGATAGCAAGATTAGCTAAGTTGGAGTCATTTTTTTAGGAAACATTTATGATGCCTTTGTGTAGAGGCACACGCTTGTAATCCAGTACTTGGGAGGCTGAGACAGAAAGATCACAGGTTCACAGCCAGGCTCAGCTACTTAGTAAGGCCTTCAGCAACTTAATGAGACCTTGTCTCAAAATAAAGAATAAGAAATATGCCGAGCGTGGTGGCACACACTTGTAATTCCCACGCTTGGGAGGCGGATACAGGAGGATTGCACAGGTTTGAAGACAGCCTCACTGGCTTAAGAGACCCTGTTTCCAAATAAAAATATAAAAAATAGGTGTCTGGGAGTGTAGCCCGGAGGTAGAAGGGTTTCCAGGAACCCCAGTACTACCAAAAAAAAAAAAAAAAAAAAAAAGAAAGAAAGAAAGAAAGAAAGAAAGAAAGAAAGAAAGAAAGAGGGCTGTTCAGAGTTTGAATGCCCCTGGGTTTCATCCCTAGTTCTGCAAAAAATAAATAAGTTAATAAATTATTGAATGCTTATAATGTGCCATACTCACCTATTAGCATTGGGTCATGGTGTGGACCCTGTCTCATGGCAGATGGCAGTATAAAGAAGGAAATGAATTGCCAAGGTGTATGGTGACAGACACCTGTAATCCCAGTACTTGAGGGGCTCAGACAGGAGGATCACAGATTCAAGGCCAGCCTCAGCAAGTTAGTGAGACTATCAGCAACCTAGTTAGATCTTGTTTCAAAACAGAAAGTAAAAAGGGCTAGGGATGAAAAAAAAAGCATGGTGGCACATGCTTGTAATCATGGTGGCACATGCAGTACTTGGCAGACTGAGTCAGGAGGATCCTCAGCTACTTAGTGAGGCCCTCCACAACTTAATGAGACCCTGTTCCCAAATAAAGAATAAAAAATAGGGCTGGGAGCTGAGCATGGTGGTACATGCCTGTAATCCCTATAGTTGGAGCTGAGACAGGAGGAACAAAGGTTAAAGAACAGCCTCAACAAGTAGTAAGACTTGACTCAACCTTGCAAAACCCTGTTTTCGAATAAGTAGAGCCATGCATGGTAGCGCACACTTGTAATCCCAGTATTTGAGAGGCTGAGACCAGAGGATCGCGGTTCATGGCCAGCCTCAGCTGCTTAGTGAGGCCCTCTGGAATTTAGTGAGACTCTGTTTCAAAATAAAGAATAAAAAATAGGGTTGGGGGTGTAGCTCGAAGGTAGAATGCCCCTGGATTTCATCCCCAGTACTGCAAAGAAGAAGAACAAGGACAAGGAGAAGCAGCAGCAGCAGCTGGGGGTGTAACTCAAAGGTAGACTCTCTAGGTTCAACCCGCAGTACCTCAAAAAAATGTGCTGGGGATGTAGCTCAAGGGTAGAATGCCCTTGGGTTCAATCCCAGTACCACAGAAAAAGAGAGGAGGGGCTAAGTATGTAGCTTGGAGGTAAAATGCCCGTGTTCAAGCTCTAGTACCACACACAGGAAGGAAGGAAGGAAGGAAGGAAGGAAGGAAGGAAGGAAGGAAGGAAGAAGAAGAAAGAAAGGATTGAGCCATGAGCTGGGCTTGGTGGTACAGGCCTATAATCCCAGTACTGGGAAGGCTAAGATGGAAGGATCACTGGTTCAAGGTCAGCCTCAGCAATTTAGCAAGATCTTCAGCAATTTATTTATTTATTTATTTATTTATTTATTTATTTTTATTGTTTTCGGGTCTGGGGATGGAACCCAGGGGTATTCGACCTCCGAGCTACACCCACTGTCCTATTTTTTATTCTTTATTTTGAAACCACTCTCACTAAGTTGCAGAGGACCTCACTAAGTAGCTGAGGCTGTCCGTGAACCGCAATCCTCCAGTCTCAGCCTCCCAAATGCCAGGATTACAAGTGTGCGCCACCACGCCCAGCCGATCTGCAAAAATTTAGTGAGACCCTGTTTGAAAATAAAAAACAAGGTGAGGGTGTAGCTCAAAGATAGAATACCCCTAGATTCAATCCTCAATATGGAAGATAGGAAGGGAAGGAAGAGAGAGAAAGAGAAGGAAGGAAGGAAGATTTGATTTTTGCACACTCTAGATGACAGCAGAGCAGGCTTCCTGGGAGATTGGAGCCTAGCACTGCGTCTTGAATAGGCACAGAATTCATCACGGCAAGGAAGGTCATAAGGATGACTGGGGCCAAAGAGACTGACTCCCTTTGGTCCCAAGTCCTGACAGTTGGGGTTCGCACGTTTCCTCCACAGTGTGCTCCGAAGCCCTAGGGTGAGCTGGCTACTCTTTTGTTTTCCCAGTAATGCCCATCTCCATCAATACATGCTTGTGTTGTATTATAATTAATTCTCATCTTATCTAATCGGATTGTGAGCAACTTGTAGCGATGGCTGTCTTGTCTTTTAGTACCCCAGTCACCATAAAGCCTCCCCTGGAGAAGGTGCTAAATAAACGCTTGCATACAGACACAGGTGGCAGGGCTGGGGGTGGGGGGTAGCAGGAGACGAGCCTGGAGACTAGAAAGGGCTAAGAGAGCTCTAGACTCACCCCAAAAGTCACAGACAGTCTATGATGAGAAGAGAGAAGTCAAATCTGTATTAGAAAGATCTTAGCCATGTGTGGTGGCACACGCTTTCAATCCCAGCATGCGGGAGGCTGAGACTGGAGGATCGCGGTTCACAGACAGCCTCTGCTACTTAGTGAGGCCCTCTGCAACTCAGTGAGACCCGGTTTCAAAATAAAGAAGAAAAAATAGGGCAGGGGGTGTAGCCCAGAGGTCGAATGCCCCTGGGTGCCATCCCAGACCCGCAAAAAAAAAAAAAAAAAAAAAAAAAAAAATCTCTCAGGAGGATGAAGAATGCGCAGAACTAGACCAGCAGCAGGGAGAAAAGTGAAGAAGACCCCAAACACAAGAAGAGGAAAGATTCCAAAGCAACTACAACTCCCACACTCGAGAGGTCACTGAGTGGCTGTCCTGGGGAAGGTCATCCCCTTCTGAAGAGGTGACAGAGGAAAGGAAGAATGACTCCACCCTGTGGTAGAAGAAGGCAGGCGCCAACCTGGGCAAAGCTGTGAGCAGTGCAGGGACCAGGTCCACAGTGGCACTGCAACCTGGACTTGGCCACACTGCATCTTTTTTGCACGCATGAGTGCGTTTGTGTCCTGGGAAGGAACCCAGGGACATTTTACCTCCGAGCTACACTCCCAGCCCTATTTTTTTATTGTTTTTTTTTTTTTTTTTTTTTGGTGGTACTGGGGTTCCTGGAAGCCCTTCTACCTCTGGGCTACACTCCCAGACCTATTTTTATACTTTTTAATTTGGAAACAGGGTCTCTTAAGCCAGCGCGGCTGGCTCCAGCGCGGCTGGCTTTGAACCTGCGCGATCCTCCTGTCTCCGCCTCCCAAGCGCGGGGATTACAAGCGTGCGCCACCACGCCGCGCCCGGCGTTTATTGTTTATTTTGAAACAAGGTCTCACTAAGTTTTGAAGGACCTCTGTAAGTAGCTGAGGCTGGTCTTGAACCTGCGATCCTCCCTTCTCAGCGTCCTAGTACTGGGAATACAAGCTTGCGCCACCAGCCCGGCCACACTGCATCTTGACCTCTACCCCCCTCCCCAGTTACTATCTTCAGTATTCCATAATGTGCCATCACTAGGCTCATCCTAACTCGTACTGGGAAGTCCCTTACACATATTGCTGTCTCCATTTCTATTCTAATACATGGAAATCCATAGCACTTAGTTTATAAAAAAAGACTTTTACAAAACCTTTAAACTGGAAAAAATACAGTGTATTCTGCATCCAAAATATATTGGGCACTTGCTGTGCATCACACTCTGTTCCAGGCACTGCAAATACATAAATAAAACAAATTTCTGAATTTCTGCCCTGGCAAGAGCTCTGTGAGTGTACTGGCAGGAGGTGAGGGGATAGCCATTTAAGCATGCCCTTACAATCAAAAGGTATACAATAGTGGTATTGTTAGGTACAGTGATAGCTCAGAAGAAGGGATAACTAATTCTGCTTCTGCCCAGGTAGGTGGGGGAGGCGTCACAGAGGATATAAGATTTAAATCCAACCTCGCCAATCTCTGCAGATGGCAAGGGATAGGAGGCTCACCAGGCAAGAAAAGTGGCTCTGATACACATGGGGCAGATGGCCAGTGTCAACACTGAGTAATTTGGCTCAGTTAGAGCACAGCACACACAGGGAAGGAAGTAAGGATGGAAATAAAAAGTAGGACCAGGTCAGGAATGGTTTGAAACATAGTAAGAAGTCTTTAGCCAGACATCCTGGCACATGCTTGTAATCCCAGTACTTGGGAGGTTGAGATAGGAGGATCACAGTTTTGAGGACAGCCTCAGCAAGTAGTGAGACTCTCATAAACCTAGTGAGGCCCTGTTTCAAAATGAAAATAAAGCCGGACATGGTGGCGCATGCATTTCCACCAGCTGAGACAGGAGGCTCTTGATTCACAGACAGCCTCAGCTACTTAGTGAGGCCCTCTGCAACTTAGTAAGACCCTGTTTCAAAATAAAGAAAAAAAAAACAGGGCAGGGGGTGTAGCTCAGAAGTCAAATGCCCCTGGGTTCCATCCCCAGACCTGCCAAAAAAAAAAAAAAGAAAAGAAAAAAATAGGGTTGGGGGTGTACTTCGGAGGTAGAGTGCCCCTGGGTTCCATCCCCATACCACACACAAAAAAAGTCTTTACCTTATCCTGTAGGTCATGAAGAGCCATGAAAAGATACTCAGCAGGGAAATAGTCATCAGCCAAATATGAATATGTCGGGCATGTGGACCAGTCCTCAGGGCTGTGTGACAATGGGTAGACATCAGCAACGGCCCATGTACGGCATGATGAAATGGTAGACGAACAATGTGAGGGAGACCGAGCTGACACATTCGGTGAGATGTGGTGAATGGTGATTGCTGGGGAGTCACTGGCAGGGTGAAGTGAAGACCCGCTGGTAGTTCTTACCCTGAGTGACGGGGTAGCTGGTTGTATCAGGAATCAAGAGACAAGTAGGGCAAAAAGAGTTTGCAGAAGAGCACAGGCTTCGGTGTGGGAATTTGGGATTATTGGTGGAATATTCAAGTGAGGATGCCTATTAAGTAAGAGATGTGAACTTAGAAGATAGATCTTGTCTAGAGATGTGTGTGTAAGAATTATAAGGTATGAGGGTACTAAGTCCATTGAAATGGATGAGATTGCTTGGAGAAACATGCAATAAGAGAAGAAACCCAACAGATGAGAGGAATCTTTTCCAGCTATTACTATATAGTAAACCATCCCAAAATGTAGTGACTTAAAGCAACAAAATATAATTCATCTACTGAGCTGGTTGGGTGTTGGGCTTAGTTGGAAAAGTGAGGGTAATTGAATCTCAATCTCTCTCCCTCTCTCTCTCTCTCTCTCTCTCTCTCTCTCCCCCCCACCCCCGGCTTGGTTCTACATGTAACCATTGTTTTGTGTGTGTGTGTGGTACTGGGGATGGAACCCAGGGGCATTCTACCTCTAAGCTACATCCCTAGCCCTATTTTTTATTTTTTATTTTTGAAACAGGGTCTCACTGAGTTGCAAAGGGCTTCACTAAGTAGCTGAGGTTGGCTGCAAACTGCAATCCTCCTGTCTCGGCCTCCCAAATGCTGGAATTACAAGTGTGCACAACCACACCCGGCTTACATCTTTTTTTTTTTTTTTCCAGTACTGGGAATAGAACCCAGGGGCATTCTACCTCCGAGCTACACTCCCAGCCCTATTTTTTTATTCTTTATTTTTGAAACAAGGTCTCACTAAGTTGTGGCAGGCCTCACTAAGTAGCTGAGGCTGTCTGTGAACCAGAGTCCTCTTGTCTCAGCCTCCCAAATGCTGGGATTACAAGTATGCACCACCACGCCCGGCTTATATCTTGACCATTCTGATGGCATGTTCATCTCTAGGAAACATTCCATTCTAAGAAGGTGCACACCAATGCACAAGCACTTATCAGGTCGCTGCTTGCTTCCAATGTGCTTATTTCATTGGCAAGAACAAATCCTACAGAGGAACCGACAATCAATGCTCAGGGAATAGCATACACTCAAAGGCATGATTCACAGGGGAGCCTCGCTTATCCACATAAACACATACTAAGAGATGGGCAGGCAATAATAATAAAATACCAAAAGAGAAATCATTGAAGGAAAATCACAGAGTTCCATCTGAAAGGAAAGATCCACTATCAAGGGAGGTAGGAGCCTTTAGAAGGGAAGGGGTGAGAGTGTCCAAGGACACAGAGAGATCACATAGGGAAGGGGGAAAAGTTTTCATTGGACGTAGTCACTGCTAAGCTTTTCATTTTCAAGTGTTAAGGGCAGAAGGTAGGCTGAAGAAGATGGGATGTTAGTGGGAGTGGAGGAGGTATGGACAGTTAATGTGGACCCCACACTCTGACTAGCAGCTTGATTATGAAATGAAGGGAGATTTATAGCAAGTACTTATATTGAAGAAAGAATAGCAGCTGACTGATGGTACATACCTGTGATCCCATACTTGGGAGCTGTAGCTCAGAGGTAGAATGCCCCTGGGCTCAACCCCCAGTAACAAGAGAGAGGAGAGAGAGAAAGGAAGAGAGAGACAGACAGAGACAGACAGACAGACAGACAGAGAAAAGAGAGGTGTGAACTGTAGTTGTTCAATTTGTTATTTTCTGGGGTTTTTTTTTGGGGGGGTGGTTGTTGTTATTTGTACTGGGGATTAAACCCAGAGGCATTCTACCTCCAAGCTACACCCCCCAGTTACATGTGACTATACATATGATATGTAGGAATTCCTGGGCATTTCTAGTCCTCTTTTTTGGAAACAAATCTGTTGGCTACAATGAATAAACAGCTAAACATGTCTCCTCTTTCTAGTAGCTCCATGGTTAGATTGTGGGCTGTGTGAACCAGGCTGAGGACTAAGTGCTGTTTTTGTTCTGATGTTCTCAGTGGTGCCAATGTCAAATAGTGGGACATAGTATTGTGACTGCGAGTTCTTGGATGATTCTAGGCCAAACTATGTCAAGCCAGGAGTTGTACTTTGATGTGTAAAATGCAAATAGGTCACACTTTAAGGCTGCTTAATTTCATTTGTCAAGTCTCAAGATACTTCTACATTTCACTCTGGTTTAGTTTTTTGCCAGGAACTTTTTTTTTTTTTTTCTGGTACTGGGGTTCCCGGAAGCCCTTCTACCTCCGGGCTACACTCCCAGACCTATTTTTACATTTTCATTTTGGAAACAGGGTCTCGTAAGCCAGCGCGCACGGTTGGCTTCGAACCTGCGCGATCCTCCTGTCTCTGCCTCCCAAGCGCGGGGATTACAAGCGTGCGCCACCACGCCTGGCGTGCCAGGAACTTTTGCTAACACATGATATTTTGGTCCTCTTCCACACTGGTCAATGTATTCACAGCAGAGAGAATATAGGATTCAGATTTTCAGATTGCGTGTGCATACTTCTCATGTACAGGAAAGGAAGGAAGGTGAGGCCGAGCAAGGTGCCCAAGGTGCTGGGCATGGCACAGTCAGTCTTCTAACTCCCATTTAGTGCTGAAATCCAACAACTACCAGACAATGCTCACCTTTCTTTCTTTCTTTCTTTCTTTCTTTCTTTCTTTCCTTCTTTCTTCTTTTCTTCTTTCTTTCTTTTATTTTTTATTTTTTTTGTGGGGACCTGGGGATTAAACCCAGGGGCATTTTACCTCGGAGCCACACCCCCCGTCTCATTTTTATTTGGAAATATAGTCTCACTCCTTGCTTACGCTGTCTTTGAACCTGTGATCCTCTTCTCTCAGCCTCTCAAGTACTGGGATTACAGAAATGTGCCACCACACCCTGCCTTTCCTCTGTTTTAAAGGAGAAATTTTAGCTTCCGATGGACAAGTCTATACTGTGATTTCCACAGGCTCTTGCCTTAGGCTCAGCTCTGGATAAGACTGACTGGAAGATGATGCAAGTGCTTGCGATTAATCCCTTCTTGTGGTGGAAATACTGACAGCTTCCACCCAGCTGCCCCATGTCGAAATATGGCAGTCATAGGCAGGCACCCACGTGGGTTCTTGAGAGGTCGGGTCAGGGCCAGCAGTCAGAGCAGTGCCTGGCACACAGGCGGCCTCGGCACCTGCTCATGGACACATGTGGCATCCAAGGTGCCAGGATGAGGGCATCAAAAGCAACAATCATGTTTAAAAAACATGCTAAGCACTTGAATCTGAAAGTGGAAACATTCCTAATTTTATCTTAATTTGTGTTTTGACATAGTTAACTTCCTCCAAAGTAATTACTTTTTAATATGTTTCTAATGTGTTTATAATATGATTGAGCTGCTATACTGGGGTTTTTCATTTAGAAAGCTAGCAAGACATCACAGGACCATTTTCTAAGCTTCTCTCTGGAGATGCTACGGGTATGGGATACTGCGGGTAACCTCGGCTCATGTAGTGGAGCTTCAAGGGGTTGTGCCCTGATGCTGAGCTGCAAAGCCTCCCTCTAGCCCCTTCCCCTCTGTATAGTCACCATTTGTGGATTCTTCAGAAGCCATTGCCCTGGAGCAGCTCCTAAGTCACTGGGGTCTAAAGTAGATTAAGTATAGTTTCTGTGTTTCACCAGCAACCTATTGGTTTATTGTCTCTCTCAGGAAAAAGCAATGTAATAATGTCAGACGTGACTCATGGAGGGTGAAATAACACATGTGGATTCAGACATGGCAAAACCAAGGCAGTGGAAGAGGAAGGACTGAATTCAGGAAACAATACCACATTCAATATGGTGTACATGCACCTTGTTTTGTGCCTTTTTTGTTGTTATAAAAAATGTATTAGGAGGCCAGGTGTGGTGGCACACTCTCGTAATCCCAGCATTCAGGAGGCAGAGACAGGATTGCTGTTCACGGACAGCCTCAGCTATATAGCAAGGCCCTTCAGAGGTAGAATGTCCCTGGATTCAATCCCCAGTCGAGAGAGAGAGAGAGAGAGAGAGAGAGAGAGAGAGAGAGAGAAGAGAGAGAGAGAATGAGAATAAAATAGGTAGGGCCGGGGGGGTGTAGCTCAGAGGTAGAATACCCCTGGGTTTCATCTCCAGTTACACACACACACACACACACACACACACACACACACACACACACAAAGATCCAGGGTGTCCTCAGTGGTAGAACACACTTGGGTTCCAGCAACACACACACATACATACACACAGACTTATTACAACATGGAAAATTTCAGTAAATGGTACATATAGTTGATTGGAAAATGCCGTACGACTTTTTCAAATCTTTTCTAAATGTTACTAGAAGGTAGGATTATTTGCTACTTGATTGTTTACTGATAAAAATTAACAATCAGTTATTAATTGAGATTTGGAGAGGGCATTATACTACATTTGTGGGATGGAGACATACTCCCTCTATTATCCTCAGAAAGAGTACATTTAATCAGGGAGATATGGACTATTATGGCATAACTAATCGAGTAAATTATGGGTTTGCCTTTGCAATAGAAACTACACATGTGTTAGAATGAAGTCAAAGACTTATGAGCCTGTGTGCTATAATCTCCAAATTCTTCTATTCATGGGGAAAAATCTAGGCACAGAAGAATGTAGATGATGTGTTCATTATAGAAAAAGGGAAAGATTCACATACACATTACACATATGCCATATATATACATATATATATGTACGTGTGTGTGTATGTGTGTGTGTGTGTGTGTGTGTGTGTGTGTGTGTGTGTGTGTGTGTGTGTTCCTAGATGCATAGTTTAGGTCTGCAATGATATACAAAGAACAAGCAATACCATTTGCCTCTAGACTGGGGTCACGGATAAGAGAATTTTCTTCCCCAGGCATCCCCCTTTTGTACAGTTTAAATTTCTATGTGCATCTACTACTTTCAAATTTCTTAAATGTATATAAAACTAGCAATAAATAAGTGGCAAATGGAGAGTGAATGAGCTGTATGTGAAGCTCTCAAAGGCGCACAGCCTGCTCTAGGCTAGGACAGGTGGGAGGTTTACGGAGGCCAAGAGAGGTCTACAGGTCTAGAGGCTGGGCAGGGTTTGGGGGGACAGAAAAGACTGGTAGAAAAGCAGGATAGGCCACCAGTCCAGTAAGAGGGTATATAATGTTCAAACCTGGATTCTTATGAGGTAATTGATTAGCTTTTGCCTGGGGTGGAAGAATATGATGGTATTTGATTTGCTTAATGTTTACCAATTCACCCTCAGATGACTATTAAGAAGCTTATAAGTGCCAGATGTAGTGATATACCCCTCTAATTCCAGCTACTCAGGAGGCTGAGGCAGAAGGATCAAAAGTTAGAGGCCAGCCCGGATAATTTAGCAAGATTTTGTCTCAAAGTAAACTAAGAAGGACCAGAGACGTAGTTCAGTGGTGGAATCCCTGTCCAGCATGTACAAGGCTCTAGGTTCAACCTTCAATTCTGGAAGAAAATAAAACCTTATAGAGTAAGGGTAACACAAAGTTACTAAGAAAGAAATAAAAACCAAATTGGGATCTATGGAAAAATATAAAAGTTCTAACTCAAAGAAATACCCAGTTGTTAAGTTTCACAATTACATCATAGTCGCCTAGCAGCTAGAATAAAAAGGAAAACTAAACACACAGCTTTTCTGTCACCAATTTTTGTTTTCATACTGGGGATGGAACCCAGGGGCATTCTACCTCTGAGCTACACCCTCAACACAATTGTTTATTCTTTATTTTGGGACAGGGTCTCACTAAGTTGCAGAGAGCATCACTAAATAGCTGAGGCTAGCCGGGCGTGGTGGCACATGCTTGTAATCCTAGCGCTTGGGAGGCTGAGACAGGAGGATCGCACAGGTTCAAAGCCAGCCTCAACTACTTAGTGAGGCTCTCAGCAACTTAGTGAGACCCTGTTTCCAAATAAAGTATAAAATAGGTCTGGGAGTATAGACCGGAGGTAGGAAGCTCCTGGGTTTCACCCCCAGTACCACCAAAATAAATAAATAAATAAATAAATAAATAAATAAATAAATAAATAAATAAATAGCTGAGGCTGGCTGTGAACCTGCAATCCTCCTGTCTTAGTCTCCCAAGTACTGGGATTACAAGTATGCACCACCGCACTTGGCTTGTCATCAAATTGGATAAGGAAGTATCGAGTGGGAATTCACACAGGAGACAGTGAGTTGTGGTAAGGGGCAGGATTGGTGTAAGCTAGGACAATGTTTGAAACAGGGTCTTGTTAGGTTGTTGAGAGTCTCACTAAATTGCTGAGACTGGTCTTGAACCTGTGATCGTACTGTCTTAACCTCTCAAGTACTGGGATTACAGCTAGCATCGCCACACCCAACTCCACTGATCTATCTTAAAAAGTCCATGAAAGAGTGAATAACTAGCCTGTCTCCTAGGGAATTTTTTTTTCCTCCCGATACTGGGGATGGAATCCAGTGCATTCTACCTCTGAGTGACACCCCCAGCCCTCATTTTTTATTCTTTATTTTTTAAACGGTCTCACTCAGTTGCAAAGGGCCTCACTAAGTCGCTGAGGCTGTCCACAAACCGCGATCCTCCTGTCTCAGCCTCCCAAATGCTGGGATTACAAGCGTGCACTGCCAGGCCCAGATTCCTAAGGAAATTTCATATTCTCCACTAGGAGAAAAGCTTCCTCCTCCTCCTCCTTGTGCTCTTCCTCCTCCTCCTCCTCCTTTTTCTTTTCAGATTGAACCCAAGGGTGTTCTACCTCTGAGCTACACCCCTATCCTGATTTTATTCTTTTTTTTTAAAAGGGTTGCACTGAGTTATAGAGGGCCTCACTAAGTAGCTGCAGCTGGCCGCAAACCTGGGATCCTTCTGTCTCAGCCTCCCAAGTACTGGAGTTACAAGCGTGTGTCACCACCTCTGGCTTACTCCAAGTACCCCCCCTCGTCCCTCCCCCCCCCCCCCGGTACTGGGGATTGAACGCAGGGGCATTCTACCTCTGAGCTACACCCCATCCTTATTTTTTATTATTTTCTTTTCCTTTATTTTCTCTTTCTTTCTTTCTTTCTTTCTCTCTTCTTCCTCCTCCTCCCCCTCCCCCTCCTCCTCCTCCTCTTCTCCTTCTCCTCCTCCTCCTCCTCCTCCTCCTCCTCCTTCTCCTTCTCCTTCTTCTTTTTGTAGCACAGGGTGTGGAACCCAGGAACATTCTACCTTCAAGCTATATCCCCAGCCTCATTTTTTTTATTCTTTATTTTGAAACAGGATCTCATTGAGTTGCAAAAGGCCTCACTAAGTAGCTGAGGCTGTCTGCGAACCATGATCTTCCTATTTTAGCCTCCCAAATGCTGGGATCACAAGTGTGCACCACCACACCTGGCTTATCTTTTATTATTTATTTTTGAAACAGGGTCTCAGTAAGTTGTGGAGAGCCTCACAAAGTAGCTGAAGCTGGCCTTGAACCTGCAATCCTGCCTCAACCTCCCAAGTACTGGGATTACAAGCATGCACCACTATGCCCAGCATCCTTAAGCCATTTTTTAATTTTGATTTTGAAATGCAGTGTCACTAAGCTACCATGTGTTGACAGGTGCATTTCACCATGCCAAGTTCCACTGGCCTATCTTAGCAAAGTCCTTGGAAGAGTGAATGACTAGCATATCTCCCAGGGAAATTTCACACTCTCAGTGGGATCTGCTCTTCCTCCTCCTCTTCTTCCTCCTCCTGTTGCTGTTCCTCCTTCTTCTCCTCCTCTAGATTGAATCCAGGGTTGTTCTACCTCTGAGCTACACCCCAAGCCAATTTTATTTCATTCTTTTAAATTCTGAACTGCAAGCCGGGCGTGGTGGCGCACACTTGTAATCCCTGCACTTGGGAGGCTGAGACAGGAGGATCACACAGGTTCGAAGCCAGCCTCAGCTACTTAGTGAGGCTCTCAGCAACTTAGTGAGACCCTGTTTCCAAATAAAATATTAAAAAAAGGTCTGGGAGTATAGCCTGGAGGTAGAAAGCCTCTGGGTTCCACCCCCAGTACCACCAAAAAAACAAATAAAACAAATAAATAAATAAAAATAAAAAATAAAATAAATAAATTCTGAACTGCAGTCTCAGCCAGGTATGGTGGTACATGCCTGTAATCTCAGTACTTGGGAGGCTGAGACAGGAGGATCACAGGTGCAAGGACAGCGTCAATAAATAGTGAGACTCTCATCAACCTAGTGAGACCCTGTTTCAAAATAACAAATAAGAGCCGGGTATGGTGGTTTGTAATGTCAGCTTTTGGGAGGCTGAGACAGGAGGATCACGATTCGTGGACAGCCTCAGCTACTTAGGCCCTTTGTAATACAGTGAGACCCTGTTTCAAAATAAAGAATAAAAACAGGGGGGGTGTATCTCAGAGGTAGAATGTCCAGGGATTCCATCCCCAGTACCACAAAAATATAAAATAAAATAAAATAAAAAATAAGAGCCAGGTGTGGTGGTGTGCACATGTAACCCTCATACTTTGGAGGTTGAGACAGGAGAATTGCAGGTACGAGGACAGCCTCAGAAACTAGCAAGAACTGGTTTCACAATTAAAAATAAGAGCCAGCCGTGGTGGTGCACACTTGTAATCCTAGTACTTGGCTGAGACAGGAGGATCACAGGTTTGAGACCAGCCTCAGCAACTAAGTGAGACCCTGTTTCCAAATGAAAACAGCTGGGTGTGGCGGTGCACTCTTGTAATCCCCGCTCTTGAGAGGCAAAGACAGGAGGGTCGCACAGGTCTGAAGCCAGCCTCACTGGTTTAAGAGATCCTGTTTCCAAATAAAAAGTATAAAAATAGGTCTGGGAGTGCAGCCCAGACGTAGAAAAAGGCTGGGGGTATAGCTCAGAGGTAGAATGCCCCTGAGTTCAATCTTCAGTATCACAAAAAATAAAAAGTAGGCTGGTGGTAAAATGTCCCTGGGTGCCATCACCAGTATGAAGAAGAAGAAGAAGAAGAAGAAGAAGAAGAAGAAGAAGAAGAAGAAGGAGGAGGAGGAGGAGGAGGAGGAGGAGAGGGGGAGGGGGAGGAAAAAGAAATGCAGTTTCATTGTAGGCATGTGCCATGGCGCCCAACTAGCTGGCAGTTCTTTGTGCTCTTGGTTTATAATGGGAGCCAGAGAGCAGGTGGCATGAGGGCAGAGCCTAGGTGACTGGCATTCTGCACTGCTTATTCATGGCAAGTCACATGTCTAAGGAACCACACAGGTAGAAGTGTGAGCATTCAATTATAAAAGTCAAGAAAGCTGGCATCCAGTGTTTTGCCACAGTGACAGGCAACTTCTCCTTTCTCTTGTGTCCCCTAGACAAGTCTGGTACTATCCTCAGAGAGACATTTTGCCTTGGTCTAGTGCTTGAGTTGGAGGGCTCATTTGACTACCCAATATTATATGGTACTGGTCTAAACACATTCAAGTCAGGTGATTCCCATAGCTATGGAAAAAACATCTGCCAGGCACGGTGTCACATGCTTATAATCCCAGCATTTGGGAGACTAAGACAGTGAGATCCCAGCCAGCCTTAGCTACTTAGTGAGGTCCTTGCAACTCAGTGAGACCCTGTTTCAAAATAAAGAATAAAAAAAATAGGGCTGGGGGTGTAGTGTGGAGGTAGAATGCCTCTGGGTTCAATCCCCAGTACTGGAAAAAAAAAAAGGCATAAAAAATAGGGCTGGGGGTATAGCTTGGAGGTAGAGTGCCCTTAGATGATTCAGTCCCCAGTACTGAAAAAAAAAAAAAAAAAAAAAAGGTGAGGAAGATACTGAAGGAGAGAGCTCACTTCATGAAAGTCAGACACTTCTCTGAAATAGCGTTTATAGAGAATTGAGCAGGTAGCCCAGAATGAGTTCCAAGATCTCACACTGAAGGTGGAATCAGGGGAGAGAGGAAGGAGTAACATAATTTAAAATTAGAAGCCAGGAGTGGCAGCACACGCTTGTAATCCTAGCATTTGGGAGGCTGTGACCAGAGAATCGCAGTTCGAGGACAGCCTCAGCTACTTAGTGAGGCCCTCTGCAACTTAGTGAGACCCTGTTTCAAAATAAAGAATAAAAAAATCGGTCAGGGGGTGTGGCTTGGGGGTCAAATGCCTCTGGGTTCCATCCCCAGAAGTGCAAAAATAAAAAATAAAAATTTAAAATTAGAAGCAACCCATTCTAGTGGCAAAAAAAAAAAAAAAATACTGCTTTGGAATTTAAGAAACCTGCTTTTAAGCTGGATTCAGTAGGTGGTACATGCCTATAATTCCAGTTCAGTAGAAGGCTGCAACAGGAAGATCACAGGTTCAAGGCCAGCCTTAGCAACTTAGTATGCCCTTAGCAACTTAGTAAGACCTGGTTTTGTAATGAAAAAAAAAAAAAAAAAAAGAGAGAGAGAGAGCTGGGAATGTAGCTCAGAGATAGAATGCTCCTGGGTTCAATCCCAGAAAGAAATAAAGAAGGAAGGAGCCCTGTATGGTGGCGCACGCTTGTAATCCCAGTACTTGGGAGGCTGAGACCAGAGGATAGTGGTTCACGGCCAGCCTCAGGTACTTAGTGAGACTCTGCAACTCAGTGAGACCCTGTTTCAAAATAAAGAATAAAAAATTAGGGCTGAGTAGTTCGAAGGTAGAATGCCCCTGGGCTCCATCCCTAGTATGAAAGAAAGAAAAGAAAAGAGAAGAGAAGAGAAGAAAAAAAGAAAGAAAGAAAGAAAAGAGAAAAAGAAAAGAAAGGAAAGAGCCTGTTGTGGTGGCTTAGGTTTGTAATCTCAGTACTTGGGGGGTCTGAGAAAGGATGATCATAGGTTCAAGGACAGCCTCAGCAAGTAGTGGGACTCTCATCAACCTAGTAAGACCCTGTTTCCAAATAAAAACAAAATAGGGCTGAAATGTAGCTCGGAGGTTGAATGCCCCTGGATTCAATCCTCAGCACCAGAAGACAGAGAGAAAGGGGGGGGGGGGGATGGAAAGAGTGAGAAAGAAAAGAAAGACCTAGGTTTGAGTCTAGCTTTAACTCTTATCAACTTTGTCATAGAGGACAACACTTACCTTTCTTTGTAAACCGCCAACTCTTAGTTTTCTTATCTGTAAGGTGGAGATAATTGCATCTGCCTTGTGGAAGTAAACCTCATTATAAGGTTAAATGACAAGCTGGGCGTGGTGGCGCACACTTGCAATCCCAGCATTTGGGAGGCTGAGACCAGAGGATCGTGGTTCGTGGACAGCCGCAGCTAATTAGTGAGGCCCTCTGCAACTCAGTGAGACCCTGTTTCAAAATAAAGAATAAAAAATTGGGCAGGGTGTGTAGCTCGGAGGTCAAATGCCTCTGGGTTCCATCCCCAAACCCGCAAAAAAAAAAAAAAAAAAAAAAAGGTTAAATGAAATTAGGCATACATATCACTGTTCACTGTTTAGTCTGCCTTATATTAATATTAAAAATTAGTCATTAAGCATTCACTATTAGTGTTGTTCTTTTATTACCGAATAGAATGAGCATTAGAGGTAAGAACAGAGCCAGGATACATGGTATGACAGAAGGCAAAAGAAAACTTTAAGGGCCATGGCCCTGGTGTCCTGCAGGAACCATGAAATCTGATGCCTTCAACAGATTGAAGGTCAATGATGACATCATCCTGTTTGTTTCATGAAGACATGGTGACTGCAACCAGATGACAAGGAATTGAGCTAGCAGTGGTGGAGCCTTGGGAGCAGCGGATGCTCTGCATTTCCTTATTTGGTGATAAAAGCCATAGGGCAGGGAAGACAAGGGAGCCCTTTTTAAAGTAAGGGAGCTCTTGCAAGTGTGCAGGAAGACAGGAAGCAGTTACAGTGCAGGGGAAGATGCTAGGGCCGGGGCAGGGGATCCAGCCAAGGGAAAGAGATGGAGGGCTGGTCCTGACCAGTTAGTTCAGAGATCTGGGGAGGCGATCTGCAGTGGTGCAGGCTGGGCAAAGACGCAGAGCCAAGAGACAAATTGGTGTTTCAAGGGCATTGTGGGAGGGACCCTGGAGAAGGTAAAATACTAGAAGAAAAGATGAGCAGGGAAGGAGAAGCACATGGAGAATTATGGGGTAGCAGGAGAAGTGAGCGCAGATCTTGATTCTGAGGGCCGATTCTGAGGGCCGCCTGAGTGCTGAGCAGGTTGTGTGAGTGCTGGTGGGGTTTCAGTGGTGCTGGAGAACCCAGCAGGTGGCCATCTGCACTCGTCTTATCAGAGATTGTTTAGTGGCCTTTGAAGATACCTCCCCTTGGATGATTGAAGAGGGGCATCGACCGTGACAACGGCTGCCTCCATAGTGGCCCACGGTGGGGTAGCGCCCTCCAGCTGCACGGGGAAAAACTGCAGGTGCCTGATAAGGGCAGAGATAAGAACACTGTCCAAAATTTTGAGGGAAAGACACAAAGCAAAGCAAACCCAGCTAGTGAGATGATAAGAGTGTTACAACAAAAGTCTTTTGTAATTATTGAGCCCTTTCCTGTACTTATACCCTGACTTTCCCTCTCATCCCATCTCTGATTATCGTCCTAATGACAAAGTGCATAGGGCTGGTTCCTTACACTGGTGCGTTTGTGTGCGTGCGTGCGTGCGTGCGTGCGTGCATGTGTGTGTGTGTGTTTGGGGTACTGGGGATAGAACCGAGGGGTATTCCACCTCTGAATACACATCCAGCCCTATTTTTTATTCTTTATTTTGAAACAGGGTCTTACTAAATTGCAAAGGGCCTCACTAAATAGCTGAGGCTGGCCATGAACCTGTGATGCTCCTGTCTCAGCTTCCCAAGTACTAGGATTACAAGCATGTGCCACCATGCCCAGCTCTTACATTACCTTATACAGGAGGGAAAAAATAAAAATACAAACCTGGAACCTGGGCGTGGTGGTGCACGCTTGTAATCCCAGCACTTGGGAGGCTGAGACAGGAGGATCGCACAGGTTCAAAGCCAGCCTCAGCTACTAAGTGAGGCTCTCAGCAACTTAGTGAGACCCTGTTTCCAAATAAAGTACAAAATAGGTCTGGGAGTATAACCTGGAAGTAGAAAGGCTCTGGGTTCCACCCCTAGTACCACCAAAAAACAACAACACCAAAAAAAAAACACCAAAAAAAAAAAAATCCCTAGAAACTTACCTTCTGACAAACATGACTAAGAGCTGGAAAAAATATAATTGAAATCTAGATTTATCTGGATTATAATGGTGTCATATTTAGCTCTTGTTCTCTTGTGCTCTGTCTCCTGAAGATTCTAACTCCCAGCTACACCCCAATAATTTTTTTTTTTGTGGTACTGGGGATAGAACCTAGGGGCATGATCCTCCTGTCTCAGCCTCTCAAATGCTGGGATTACAGTCATGCACCACCACACCCAGCTACTCCAACACTTTTTATGTTGAAATGGGGTTTGCTAAATTGTTGAGGTCCTTGCTAAATTGCAAGGGCTGGCCTCTATTATACTTCTGTCTCAGCCTCCCAAATACTGGTAAAACGGTTATACACCACCATGTCTGGCTTTTAGTCTTTTTTAAAAGCTAGTGTGGCCTACCCTTTTGTTTCCCTCCAATATTCATAGCTACTCTTCTCCCATAAAGGAAAATTTTTAGCAGGGCACATGTCTCCCCCAAATAAAGACTACAAAAGCCGGGCATGAAGGCACACACTTGTAATCCCAGTGTTTGGGAGGCTGAGACAGGAGGATTGAGGTTCGAGGACAACCTCAGCTACTTAGTGAGGCCCTTTGCAACTCAGTGAGACTCTGTTTCAAAATAAAAGAATAAAAAGAGTGCTGGGGGTGCAGCTCAGAGATAGAATGCCTCTGGCTTCCATTCCCAGTACTGCAAATATAAATAAATAAATAAATAAATAAATAAATAAATACATATCTCAGCCTCCCTCATAAGGAGGTGTGGATAAATTGACCAAATAGAATGCATGCAGAAATACTGGTTGTAAGCTTTGTGGAAAATTCTCAAAAGAAAATGCATGCTCTTGTTCCTTTCTCTCTTTCCTTGTTTCTTTCTTTCTTTCTTTTTTTTTTTTTTTTTGTGGTATTGGGAATGGAACCCAGGGCTATTCTACCTCCAAGCTACACCCCCTATCTTATTTTCTATTTTTATTTTGAAACAGGGTCTCTCTGAGTTGCAAAGGCCCTTAGTAGTAGTTCCCTTCCCTCCCTGCCCCCTGGTAACCTGGAAACTTGTTCTACTTGATGTCTCTGGAGATTTTTTTGTTTTTGTTTTTGTGGTACTGGGGACGGAACCCAGGGGCATTCCACCTCCAAGCTACACCTCTAGTCCTATTTTTTATTCTTATTTTGAAACAAGGTCTCTCTGAGTTGCAAAGGGCCTTAGTAGTTCCTTTCCCTCCCTGCCCCCTGGTAACCTGGAAACTTGTTCTACTTCACTGTCTCTGGAGATTTTTGTTGTTGTTGTTGTTGTTGAGGGTTTATTTGTTTGTTTGTTTATGTTTTTGTTTTCTGGCACCGGAGATTAAACCCAGGGACATTCTACCTCTGAGGTACCATTCCCAGCTCCTCGCCCCCGTTTTTAATTATTTTTATTTTTATTTTTTTGCGGGTCTGGGGATGGCACCCAGGGCCATTCTACCTCCGAGCTACACCCCCTACCCTATTTTTTTCTTCCTTATTTTGAAACAGGTTTTTGCTAAGTTGCGGAGTGCCTAAATAGCTGAGGCGAACCCCGATCCTCCAGCCTCCTGAAAGCTGGGATTACAAGTGTGTGCCACCATGCCCTGCTCCTTCCCACCTTTTCAAATTTGAAACAAGGTCTTGCTAAATTGGTAAAAACTGGTCTCAAACCCACAATCCTCTGGTCTCAGTCCCAACTACTGGGTTTACAGGAATAATATGTTGGGACATTTGTATTTTAAAGGGCAACTTCATTTATTTACTTAGATACTGGGATTTGAATCCAGGGGGCATTCTCCCTCAGAGGTACACTCCTAGTCCTTTCTTTAATTTTCATTTTGAAACAGGGACTACCTAAGTAGCTAAGGTTCTCACTGATTTGCTGAGGCTGGCCTTAAACCTGCAAACCTTTTGTCTCTACCTCCAAAGTACTGGGATTCTAGGTGTGTGCTACCATGTATGGCAGGGGCAACTTTATTTATTTATTTATTTTTGGTAGGCGTTCTACCTCCAAACTACACTGCAGCCTGATTTATTTCTTATTTGGAAACAGAGTCTCATGAGGTTGCTGAGTGCCTCACTAGATTGCCAAGGCTGGCTTTGAACCTGTGATTCTCCTGTCTCAGCCTCCCAAGTACTGGAATTACAAGCGTGCAACACCATGCCCAGCAGGAGCAACTTTAGAAAAGTAAAAAATAAGCCAGGTGTGGTGGCGCATGCTTGTAATCCCAGCATTTGGGAGGCTGAGACAGGAGGCTTGAGGTTCGCAGACAGCCTCTGCTACATAGTGAGGCTCTTTGCAACCCAGTGATATCCTGTTTCAAAATAAAGAATAAAGCCGGGTGTGGTGGCGCACGCTTGTAATCCCCGCGCTTGGAAGGCAGAGACAGGAGGATCACGCAGGTTCGAAGCCAGCTGCGCACGCTGGCTTAGGAGACCCTGTTTCCAAATAAAAATGTAAAAATAGGTCTGGGAGTGTAGCCCGGAGGTAGAAGGGCTTCCAGGAACCCCAGCAACACACACACACACACAAAAAAAAAAAAAAAAAAAAACCAAAAAACAAACAAACAAAAAAGAATAAAAAAATAGGTCTGGTGGTTGTAGCTCGGCGGTAGAATGCCCCTGGGTTCCATTCCCAGTACTGCAAAAAATAAATAAATAAAAATAAATAAATAAATAAATATCAAATTAAATTTAAAAAAAGGAAAGAAATAAGAAAGAAAGAAAAAAGAAAAGAAAAAACTAAGCCGGGTGTGGTAGTACATGCTTATTATCTCAGTACTTGGAGACTGAGACAGGAGAATTGCAGATTCAAAGCCAGGCTCAGCAATTTAGTGAGGCTCTCAGCAACTGAGTGAGACCCTGTTTCGAAACTAAAAACTAAAAATAAAATAAAACAGGGCTGGGAGTGTGGCTCAGACTTAGAACTCCCCTAGGTTCAATCCCCAGTATCACATACATACACAAAAAGTGAAATTCCTGGGCATGGTGCCACACACTTGTAATCCCAGTACTTGGGAGGCTGAGACAGGGGCTCTCAGGTTCACTGCCAGCTGCAGCAACTTAGTGAGACCCTATTTCAAAATAAAAAAATAAAATAGGGCTGGGGTGAAGCTCAAAAGTAGAATGCCCCTGGGTTCAATCCTCAATGTCACTCACATACACACACACACACACACACACACACACACACACACACACGAAAAAAGAAAAGGAAAAGCAAAAAGTGAAAACTATAGGATCCAAAAGAATGAGACTGGGCTGGGCATGGCAGTGCATGTGGTAGCGCATGCTTGTAATCCCAGTACTTGGGAGGCTGAGTAGGATTGCAGGTTTGTGGCCAGCCTCAGCTATTTCATAAGGCACTCCACAACTTAGTAAGACTGTGTGTCAAAATAAAGAATAAAAAATAGGCCTGGGGGTATATTGGTAGAATGCCCCTCAGTTCAGTCCCCAGTACCACAAAAAAAAAGAAGGAAGGAAGGAAAGAAAGAAAGAAAGAAGAAAAGAAAGAAAGAAAAAGGAAGGGTGTCTCACTAAATTGTTGACAGTTACTAAGGCTGGCATTGAACCTGCAATTCTCTTGTCTCAGCCTTCGAAGTACTGAGATTACAGGAGTGTACCATCACATCGGCTGAATATCTGCTTTTCTTTACTTTTGATGGTACACACTTAACAAGACATACCTAGTTAGATAAATATTTGCTTTATCTATTTTTTTTACCTATTTTATATTTTATTTTATTTTTTAATATATATTTTTATTGGTGCAATGTATTCATACATCATAATGGTATAAAGAAAATACTTTTGTAGACATACATGCACACATCGCCCAGTTAGCCCCTACCCGATCCCCACCCCGTTCCCTCCCCATCCCTCCTTCCCATGCTTGGCTTAGTGGTTGACATCTAGTTTTATAGCAATTTATCCAATATTAAAAATGATAATCTCACAAAACAGTTTCATTTGTCTGATACCAAGCTTTTGATGACTTAAAGATAACAGTTCAATATTTCTTTTTGCTTTCTTTCTTACCAAAGAATTTTTTTTTTCTTTTCTTTTTTTTTAGGTGAAGCTATCATACGTTTATTTATTTATTTTTCAGAAAAAATCTATCCTGATATGGAATATGAACTCTAGATACCCAAAACAATTTCAAAGAAGAACAAAGCTAGAAGATGTATATTTTCTGATTTAAAACCATATAAAGCTACGATAATTGAAACAGTATAGTACTGTTCTAAAGGCAGATATATAAACCATTGGAGTTAAATAAAAGCTTAGAGATAAATTCTTCCATATAATGTCAAGTTATTTTTGACAAGGTTTCCACGAACATATGGTGGAGGAAATAATAATCTTTTAACCAAATATTGTTGAAAAATAATAATTACATGAAAAAGAATAAAATTGGACCCTTACCTAACACATATACAAATATTAACTCAAAATAGATAAAAGACCTAAATATAAATCTTAAGACTATAAACTTTTAGAAGGAAATCTGGGTCATAAAACCTCACAACATTGAAATTGGCAGTGATTTCTTGGATATGATTTCAATGGCACAGGCAACAGAAGAGTATACAAACTCCCTAAGAAATAAAAAAAAATATTGTATATCCAAAGACAATGTAAACAGAGTTAAAAGTTACTGATAGAATGGGATAAAATATTTCCAAATGCTATATCTGAAGGTATATTAATATCCCAACTAGAAATCCTAAAAATTAGCAACAATAAAAGCAAACAATACAATTTAGAGATAGGTAAAAAACTAACATAAATAATGAATCTCCACAGATAACCAATCTTAGTTGTCTGTTGGATGGAAAATCTTGTTTCTCTGATTCTGGTGTGTGTTACCTATTTCTTCTTTGTAGTTAATCTCTTTGAGTATTTTCTCTAGTGCTGGTTTTGAAGACATAAATTCCTTCAGTTTCTGTTTATCGAGGAAGCTTCTTATTTCCCCATCTAATTTGATAGAAAGTTTTGCTGGGTAGGAAATTTTTGGCTGGAAGTTGTTTTCTTTCAGAGTTTGGAATATGTTACTCCAAGCCCTTCTGGCTCTCATGACTTGGTTTGGGAAGTCTGGAGTGATTCTAATTGGTTTGCCTCTGAATGTCACTTGGCTCTTTGTTTTTGTTGCCTTTAAGATTCTCTGCTTGGCTTCCACATTGGTCATTTTGACAATTATGTGGCGTGGGGATCCTCTTCTCTGATCCTCTCTAACAGGGGTTCTATAAGTTTCCTGGACCTGTGTATCAACCTCTTGCTCTATGTTTGGAAAATTTTCTGCTATTATTTCCTTGAAAAGATTGTTAATCCCTTTGGTTTCATCTTTTCTCTCCTCTATTCCAATTATTCTTAGGTTAGCTCTCTTAAAATGGGCCCATATTTCTTCAATGTCAGATTCCTGCTGTCGGATTTTTTTTTCTAAATTAGAAACTATGCCTTCATTTTTTGAATGATCATCTTCTAGGAGCGAGATTCTATTCTCCATGTAGTCTAATTGTTTGTAATTTGAATTGAGGCCTTTACTTCATTAATTGCATCCTTTATCTCTCTTTGGCTCTCTCTGAATTCTTTTCGAAACACCTCTATTATTTCTACAGTTATTTTTCTGATTTGATCTTCTATAAATCTCTGAATTTCTGTTTTATTGGGTTCTGATGTTGTGGGGTTGTGGGCATTCATTGCTCCATTGTTATTCCTCTTTCCCATGATTTCGGAAGTTTGTGCCTTCTCTGGGTTCTTCCCTGGGTCACTACAACTTCACTTAAGGTGCTGTGGATCTCGAGTCTATGGTATCTCAGTTCCCACTACTCCTTTGCTGGGTGGTATCGCAGAGTCTCAGACCCAGGGAGTCAATTGAGGCTGCTTTAGACCATGGAGGGTGCCAGGTTGGGCGTTCTCCTATGGTGTAATATTTCTGCCACCACCACTCCCCCACTGGGTCAAGTCCCTGGGAGTACAGTACTGGGATTTCTCCTCTAGGGGCCGCAATTTGACTCACTGTTGAGTGCGCAGATGGAGCTGTCCTGGACTCGGTAAATTCGCTGCTGCTGCCGTTGGTAGCAATATGGCGCCACTGCTACGCCCTCGGCCATGAGGCTGGAGTATTTCTTTTCTGTTTTTGAACTCCATTCTGAGTCCCTGCAGGGTGCGCTGAGCCCAGCCCCTGGGAGCTTTAGCTGCACCCTGCGACGAGAAATCTGCCGAATCCCGCCCGGCTGTTCCGCAGCGGCTCACCTCGGCTTGTTGTCCGCCGCTCCTCTCTGGAGCTTGGTGGGCTGTTGAGTGAGTTGGTCTGGTGCCGTCTGGTGAACTTGCCGCTGCCGCCAGCAGTAAGGCGCTGCTGCCGTGTTCTCGGGCGTGAGGCCGGCGTATCTCCTCTCTGGTTTCTGAGCTCTGTTATGAGTTCCCTTCCTCTATGGAGCCTGGTGCTGCAAGGCAAAATGGTGCCCGCTGCTTCACGCCGCAGCTCCGGCTGCAGCACTGCGGTCTGGTTTCTGGTGTCTCGTTTTTCCAGCCCTCTTTTTCTCTGTCCCTTAAAATTACATTTTTTGTTTCTCTGTTGATGGTGTTTTCTGGCTATGAAAGGCGCTGTAATATAGATTGGTGTAATATAGATTGGTTGTTAGCGGGGCTCGTAAGCCCCATTTTGCTCCGTCGCCATCTTCCCGGAAGTCGTCCCTATTTTATATTTTATTTGTAAACAGGGTCTCACTAAGTTGCTGAGAGCCTCCCCAAGTAGCTGAGACTGGCTTCGAACCTGTGTGATCCTCCTGTCTCAGCCTCCCAAGTACTGGGATAACAAATGTGAGCTACCAAGCCCAGCTTGCTTTATCTATTCTATTAGTCCTTTCCTCATAAACAAATATCCCCTGCTCCTGTATACTACTTAGAACACAACAGAATCTAGACTGCATTAGAATTCTCTGTAGTACTGCAATAATTTTTTTTCTTTTCTCTCTTTCTCTTTTTTTTAAGTACTGGGGATGGAACCCAGAGGCATTTTACCTCTGAACTACACCCCCAGCCCTATTTTTTATTCTGTGTGTGTGTGTGTGTGTGTGTGTGTGTGTGTGGTACTGGGGGTGAAACCCAGGAGCTTTTCTACCTCTGGCTATACTCCAAGACCTATTTTTTATATTTTATTTGGAAACAGGGTCTCACTAAGTTACTGAGAGCCTCACTAAGTATCTGAGGCTGGCCACAAACCTGTGATCCTCCTGTCTCAGCTCTCAAGTACTGGGATTACAATTGTGCACCACCACACCTGGCTCTTATTTTTAATTTTTTTTCTTTTTTTGTGGGTGTGGAGATGGAGCCCAGGGACATTCGACCTCCGAGCTATACCCCCTACCCTAATTTTTTTTTTTTTTTTTTTTGCGGGTCTGGGGATGGAACCCAGAGGCATTTGACCTCCGAGCTATACCCCCTGCCCAATTTTTTATTCTTTATTTTAAAACAGGGCCTCACTAAGTAGCTGAGGCTGTGAACCGTGATCCTCTGGTCTCAGCCTCCCGATGCTGGGATTACAAGTGTGTGCCACTACACCCGGCTTCCTGCCCTAATTTTTATTCTCTATTTTGAAACAGGGTCTCACTGAGTTGCGGAGGGCCTCACTAAGTAGCTGAGGCTGTCCGCAAACCTCAATCCTCTGGTCTCAGCCTCCTGAATGCTGGGATTACAGGCATGCGCCACCATGCCCGGCTTATTTTTAATTTTGAAACAAGGTCTCACTAGGTTGATGAGAGTCTCACTACTTGCTTAGGCTGTCTTCAAACCTGCAACCCTCCTGTCTTAGTCGCCATACCCAGCGCTGCAATGAATACTGCCTCCTGAACGCTGGGATTACAAACATGCGCCACCACGCCCAGCTTACATGCTCTTTATTTTTATTATCCATGATACCCAGTATCTCCTATTCCAAAGTAGAATGTATAGAACAGTAACAATAACTAGCATCTTAAGGTTTATAATACACATTATTCTCATCTGACCCTGTTCAAAACAAAAAATAAAGCAGGGTTGGGGGTAGCTCAAGAAGGCAAAAGGTTGCTTAATTTATAAATGTGGACACCAAGTCTCAGACATAGCATGCAGGAAGTCTCAGTTGGCTGACTTAGCCCAGAGTACTAGCTCCACACTCACCCTCTTCACTCTCCCTGCTCTAGACCTCACACTCTGAATGTCTTTCCCAGACTGGCAGTTTATTTTCAGTGCCCAAATAATTTGAAATCTCTGCTAACATCAATAGATGCAGCAAATGGTAATCTCAGACTCTATCTCAAATATGTTTCTTTCAAGTGGTCAGCTACTCAGGTTTGGTGCACTTCAATAGGCTGAAATGTATTTTCATTGTGTATATATGGTTAACATTTGCTATTTTACTTTATTTATTTTTTATTTATTAAATTTTTTTTTTTGCAAAACCGGGTGTGGTGGTGCACGCTTAATCCCTGCACTTGGGAGGCTAAGACAGGAGGATCACACAGGTTTGAAGCCAGCCTCAACTACTTAGTGAGGCTCTCAGCAACTTAGTGAGACCCTGTTTCCAAACAAAATATAAAATAGGTCTGGGGGTATAGCCTGGAGGTAGAAAGCCCTTGGGTTCCAACCCCAGTACCTGGGGATGGAATTCAGGGGCATTCTACCTCCTAGCTACACCCCCAGCCCTATTTTTGAGTCTTTTTAGTTGCAAAGAGCCTTGCTAAACAGCTGAGGCTGTCTGCAAACCACAATCCTATGGTCTCTGGCTTCCGAATGCTGGGATTACAAGCTTGCACCACCACGACTGGCCTAAAATTTGCTATTAAAAAAAAAAAGTTTGGCTACAAATACTTTTTAAAACATTTTACTGAGCTGGGTTCGAGGACAGCCTCAGCTACTACTTAGTGAGGCCCTTTGCAACTCAATGAGACCCTGTTTCAAATAAATATAAATAAATAAATAAAATAAAATAAAATAACAGGGCCAGGGGTGTAGCTCGGAGGTAGAATGCCCTAGGTTCCATCCCCAGTATCCCCCCCACAAAAAAAAGAAAAAGAAAGAAAATGTTTCACTGAGGGATATGGTGCCATATGCCTGTAATCCCAATACTTAGAAGGCTGAGACAAGAGGACAACAGGATTGAGGCCAATGCACAGTAACTCAGCAAGACCCTTTTCAAAGTAAAAAATAAAGCAGGGTTGGGGGTAGTTCAAATGTAGACAATCCCTGGGTTCAGTCTTCATTCACACACACACACACACACACACACACACTCTCTCTCTCTCTCTCTCTCTCTCTCTCTCTCTCCCTCCCTCCTTCCCTCCCTCCCTCCCTCTCTCCATTCCATCAAGTTTGGAAATAAGACTTTTTTTGGAAATCGGGATTAAACTCAGAGTACCACTTGCAAGGCAAGCACTTTGCCACTGAGCTACATTCTAGCCTGGAAATAACATTTTAAAAGAGGTTTAAAAAGTTAAAAATTCAATTAGCTGAAATGTAAGCAAAAGGTACTTGTAGGACTTTTACCAAATTAGAGTCCAAAATGTTTTCTACACTCAATATCATGTAAACCTACATCCAAAAGAGAAGCCATTTTTCCTGCATTTATTTTTCTGTTATCATTTGTTTATAAAAGTATTTGGCACATCCTATAAACAGATAAGATATAGACTTGGAGAATATCATTCCGTAGAAACTAAGTAACCATAACGGATAGTTCTATTTTAAATACTGTTTTCATTAAACCAATGGGGCAATATAAGATCATATGCTAGCCAGGCATAGTGGCACACACCTGTTATTCTAGAACTTGAGAGACTGAGACAACAGAATCACAGGTTCAGCAACCTGAGACCCTGCTTCAAAACAAGATATGCATAAGCTGTGTGGTGGTGAATACCTATAATCCAGTATTTGGGAGTCTGAGATAGGAGATCACAGGTTCCAGTAAAGCCTCACCAAGTAGTGAGACTTTCCTGAACCTAGTGAGATTCTGTTTCAAAATAAAAATAAAATAGGGCTGGGTATAACTTGGAGGTAAAATGCATCTGGGTTTAATACGTAGTACAAAGAAGAAGGAGAAGGAGAAGGAGAGGGAGAAGGAGGGGGAGGGGGAGGGGGAGAGGGAGGGGGAGGAGGAGGAGGAGGAGGAGGAGGAGAAAAAACAAGAAATAAGTCAGGCATGGTGGCACACACCTGTAATCCCTCTTCCAAGCCAGTACTTGGAAAGCTGAGGCAGGAGGATCACTGGTCAAGGACAGCCTCAGCAAATAGACTCTCATTAATCTAGCATGACCATAGATTGGCCCTGGGTTCTATTCCCAGTACCACAAACAAAAAGATCTTAAGCTAATTATAAGAGCCTAGAAACAAATGGTTTTTCAAAAATCTTTTTCTAGTGCAAATTACATTATTGTTGACTGTGTGTGTGTGTGGGGGGGTGTTACTGGAGCTTGAAGTCAGAGGCATTCTACCTTTGAGCTATACTTTTTCCACTTTTTAGTTTGAAACTGTCTAAATTGCTGAGGCTAACTGTGAACTGATCCTCCTGTCTCATCCTCCCAAGTACTGGGATTACAAACATGTGCCACAACACCTGGTTTATTGTTTACTTTTGTTTCTCATTTATTCTGTGTTTACTAAACAAACTTTCCTCCTTTTCTGTTTTTTAACTAAATTCTACTTCCTCCCACCAAAGTGTAACAAAGTCAACAAACTAGTTGTAGAACCTTGAGAAAGCCAACAAGGATCTCCTTCAGTTGGGCTGAAGGGAAACAATTTGCAGTAGTTAAGATTTATTCCCCTATCCTCCCCTCTAGATATTACACTGCTTGACAAAGAATTCTTGTGTAACTTTATTGGAAAGTATGTAGCCCAGCTATGTTTTAAAAAACTACAGATCTAACGGTACATGTGTTAGCATTACTAGCTGGGAGTGCACACAGGAAAATGAGAATTTCAATTTGTTACACTGACATTTTATATAAATAAAATAAAAATATTAGTAATACTAGAATTTTTAAAAGGCCAGTGTCAGAACAATTTTTTAAACATATTGGTAATTTCCAAACCACACATTAATAATAATCAACAAGGGACTAGATTTCTCAGCATAAAACTCTTTCATCCACTCCTTCCGCCACTCATTACTGGGGCATTAGTTACAGCTCAGTTCTAAAGTTTCAGAGTACATGCTTACAATGAACATTTCTGCATTGAACAGTGAGCCCGGGTCCAGAACTGCATTTGCCACAAACTACACACCCACTATTGCTGCTCAGAGTGATTAGTAGTTCACTGTGTCAAAAACATATTAGTTCAAAATTTGGATCATGTCTTCAAAAATAATTTTGTTCTTATAAACTTGTTACTAAAAAAAATTCAAAACAGAAATACAATGATAAAACAAATCGATCAGCAGTATCTAAAGCTACTCATTTTTTGTTTTGTGCATCGATCATTTTGTATTTGCAAGGGTTGTGGGTCTCCTGTGCTAAAGTACCGCCAGGACCATCCTAGGAATGGGAACAGTGGTGAGCTAGAGGCCCCCGGGGGCTGCTGTGGGAGGCCGCCGCGAGGCGGGGCCGCAGTGCAGCGCGGCGTGAGCTCGGGTGCGCTGTGGGAGCGGGGCCGCGTGGGCGCCTCTACCCTTCACTTTGGGGAAGGAGCTTCGGGGAGGATGGGACGCCACCACGCCCGGCATAGAGACAGGGAAGTGGCAGCCGCTCCGAAGGACTGAAAGCAGTTCAGGTTGGCTGAAACCTGGGGGAGGCCGGGAGTGGCCCGAGGCATATCTGGGCAACTGGGAGCCCCTAACTGGCGTGAAACCAGAGTCATAGGAACAGATTAAAACAAAAATGAAAACTCATTTCTTTGCACTGTAGGGATGTGGGACGGGGAGACAGAGGGTAGAGAGGAGAGCAGGTAACTGCGGGTATCCAGGTGGGAGACGCAGCCTTGGGCAGTCCTGGGGCAGTCCGAGGTGGCAGGAGCAACCCCCTGGCGAGAAGTACGCACTTAAAACGCATCCTGGGCTTAGAGAGCTGCGGGGGGCCGAAGGGGTAGTGAGCAGGCCATAGTGATGCGGTGGCTGAGACAGGAACCACGCGAGGTTTGGAGGGAATGTGCGGAGCTGTTTCGAACGTGTACAATTTTGAGATTTCGGCGGCATCCAAGCTAAATATGCCAGGACTTCAGAACAGAGATGCTCTGGAAGCTGGACGACCTCTGGTCTGAGGAGACCACCCAGAGTATGTCAGAGGAGACTAGGGGCACACGGCTCCCCAGGGATCCCAGCCTGCGCGGCCAGATGGGCGTGCTTACATTTCCATGACTTCAAACACGGACTCTAGCGTGCTGTGAGACAGGGAGGGGATTTCATGGCTCTAATTCTGAAGACAGGGGAAATGTCTTTGGGGTAGTACATCTAAGAGTTAACCTAATGCCTCCGAATGTTTGAACTACATTTTCCCTTCAAAATTTTAGTACAGTGGATCACAGAAACGGATTGTTTCCCCTCGCCTTTGGTAGTGGGGATTGAGGGACGTTTTAACCTCTAAGCCACATACACTCCCAGCCCTTTTTATTTTTTATTTTGAAACAGGGTCTCACTAAACTGGTGAAGCTGCCCTCGAGCCTACGATCCTCCAGTTTCACCCTCCCAAATAGTAGGATTACAGGCGTGCGCTGCCGCGCACGGCTGAATTTTGCTTTTTAAATACATTTTGTTCCTCTTTTCCCCAAGCCTTATGATAAAATATTAAGTGACTCTCAATTTAAATAAAGGTCACATAAAAATATGCAACCACGTCTTTAAAAATCGAAAATAATAAAATCTTGCTCCACCAATAAGTACTACACAACTTGTCTAAATTCTCCGTCCTGCGAGAATAAACCCTGACAGCCTCTGGCAGGTTTCCCTTCTCCCGGCGCCCGCGCCTCTCGCAGCGCTCGCCCCTCCCTCGCACCACCTGCTCCTCGCGCCGCCCGCAGGTTCTCACGCGCCGCCCTCCCCGCTCCCGCCCCTTCCACGGTGGCGGAGCGTGGGAGTCGGGGCCCGAGGGCCGGGCGCGAGGCCCCGCAGCCCTCCCGCCGGCTCTCCGCGCCGCCTTCTCCGCGGCGCCCCCCGCGACGGCTTCCCCGGCCTCCCCGCGTCCTCTGGCGCCGCCCCCGCCCCCCGCGACGGCTTCAGGGGCGGACCGGGACGCCCGGCGCCGATTGGCTGTCCTCGCGGAGCCCCGCCCCCCGGGCACGCGCAGAAGGTGGGGCGGGCCCGAGCGGGTGCGCGCGGCGCGGCGCCGCGGCCCGAGCGTCCGTGACCCGCGACGGGTCCTGGCTGCCGTCCCGGCGTCCGCGAGGCGCCCGGAGTGGCGGCCGTGGCTGGCCAGCCCCGGGCTGGGGACTCGTGCGGCCCCAGGTTCCCCCTTGCCCCGCGGCACTGTCCAGCCGCGGCGAGCGGGTCCTCCCGCGGGAACCCGGAGCTGACCGAGGCCGTCGCCGTCGCCACCCCGGTAGCCCGGATGTCACTGCCCCCGCGGGGCCGGCGACGTGCTGTTGGGCCCCGGGAGGAGGATGGTCTTAAAGGGACCGCGCGGTGTAGGGGCCGGAGGGCGGCGCGTCCTGCCCTCCGCGCAGGACCCTTGCCCCGAGGACGCCGCGGCGCCCTCCTCCCGCCCTCCTCCCGCCGGCGGTGGCTGGCGCCGCGCGGGCCGGGAGGCGCCGCCTGTGATTGGCCGAGGCCGCGGTGAATGCGGGACTTTGTCTGGCACGGCCGGCGGGTCCGGGCCGGCCGGCCTGGGCGCCGCGCCCGCCGGGTTCTCCCACGTGGGAACTCGGGAAAATGCGAACTTTTTTCATATCGCAGATTGTGAGAATGGCATACAGGTTCTGTCTTAAAAATACAAGATCATCTTCAACAAGGAAATAAAATCATTTCCCTGGACATAAAGATTTCCTTTTAAAGTGATAATGCCTAGGGAATCTAAAAGGATTTATAAACACGACTTCACTTCCACAAGAGTCCCGTAAGACCCATGATATAAATCTGTCCTTTGTAAAATTATAGGCAAAACTATGTATTAAAAAGCCGTATAGGCCAGGCGTGGTGGCCCACGGAGGCTGAGACAGGAGGATCGCAGTTCGCAGACAGCTTCAGCTGGGGAAAAAAAATTTTAGCCAGCCCGGGATGTAGCTCAGCGTTACAATGTCCTTGGGTTCCAACCCAAGTACCACCCACATACAAAAAAAAAGCCGTATTATCCTTGCTTAGTACAGGCTTTCTGAGTCTTACTTTCAGCACGTGTAAAATGAAGACGGTTGACTGAATAGCTTTCCAAATTTACTTCCATTGTTAAAATACTCATTTTCATCCAGGCGTGGTGGTGCATGCTTGTAATCCCTGCGCTTGGGAGGCTGAGACACGAGTATTGCATAGGTTCAAAGCCAGCCTCAGCTACTTAGTGAGGCTCTCAGCAACTTAGTGAGACCGTTTCCAAATAAAATATAAAATAGATCTGAGAGTATAGCCCGGAGGTAAAAAGCCTCTGGGTTCCACTCCCAATACCACCAAACAATTTTTAAAATACTCATTTTCGTTCTAGACTTAATATCATAATATATCCTATTTATTGGATCATATTTCAAGGCCTTAGAATAGGTAAATCTTTTTTTTTTTTTTTTTGTGCTGGGGATGGAACCCAGGGGAATTCTACCTCCGAGCTACACCCCCGTCCTATTTTTTAGCTTTTTTAGTTTTTGAAACAGAGTCTCACGGAGTTGCTAAGGGCCTCGCTAAATAGCTGAAGCTGTCTAGGAAACCATGATCCTCCTGTCTCAGCCTCCCAAATGCTGGGATTACAAGCATGGGTCACCACGTCCGGCTTTATAATAATCTTTTTTTTTTTTTTTTTTCAGCACTGGAATAGAACTCGGGCATTCTACCTCAGAGCTACACCACAGCCCAATTTTTAAAATTCTTTATTTAGAAATAGGGTCTCACTGAGTTGCAAAGGACCTCACTAAGTAGTAGCCTGGGCTGTCCACAAACCATGATCCTCCTGTATCAGCCTCCCAAATGCTGGGGACCAGGGGCAGTCGACCTCCAATCTACACCCCCTGTCCTATTTTTTATTCTTTATTTTAAAACAGGGTCTCACTAAGTTGCGGAGAGCCTCACTAAGTAGCTGAAGCTGTCCCTGAACCGCAATCCTCCGGTCTCAGCCTCCCGAATGCCTAACTCTTTTCTTTTTCTTTCTTTTTTTATTTAAAGAGTGGAAAGATTAGCCAGGAGTGCTGGTGCACGCTTGTAATCCCAGCATTCGGGAGGCTGAGACTGGAGGATCACGGGTTCGAGGACAGCCTTAGCTACTTAGTGAGGACCTCTGCAACTTAATGAGACCCTCTTTCAAAATAAAGAATAAAAAATAAGGCAGGGGGTGCAGCTCGGAAGTTAAATGCACCTGGGTTTCATCCCCAGACCCACAAAAAAACAAAAACAAAAACAAAAAAAAAACAAACAAAAAAAAAAAAAAAGAGGAAAAGATGGCAAAGGAGAAAAGATGCACATGAAATAGATATATAAACCAGTAGTGTTGGGACACGCTTGTAATCCCAGCATTCCGGAAGCTGAGACCAGAGGACTGTAGTTTGCAGACAGCCTCAGATACTTAGGCCCTGTGCAACTCAGTGAGACCCTGTTTCAAAAAATAAAAGGATAAAAATTAGGGCTGGGAGTGTAGCTCGGAGGTAGAATGCCCTTGGGTTCCAGCCCCAGTACCTAAAGAAAAAAAAAAAGCCAGTGTGATGGCGCATGCTTGTAATCCCAGATTTTGGGAGGTTGAGACCTGAGAATCGCGGTTCGCGGACAGCCATCAGCTACTTAGTGAGGCCCGGTTTCAAAACAAAGAATAAAAAATAGGGCAGGGGATGTAGCTCAGAGGTCGAATGGCCCTGGATTCCATCCCCAGACCCGCAAAAATAAATAAATAAATAAATAAATAAATAAATAAATAAATAAATAAATAAATTAAAAAAGAATAAAAAATAGGGCTGGGGGTGTCACTTGAAGTTACAGTGTCTCTGGGTTTCATTCTAGTACCGCAAAATAAAAAAAAAAGATACATAAATAGAAACTCAGGGTTTTGAATAAAACTTGGCATTTGTTTTCTAAAAAATTGAATACCAGCCAGCATGGTGGCAAAGCCTGTAATCTTAGTATTTGGGAGACTGAGTGAGAGAGGAGGATCTCAGGTTCCAGACCAGCCTCAGCAACCTAGAGAAACCTGTTTCAACATAAGAAATAAAAAAGAGGCCTGTGTGGTGGCCCACATTTGTAATCCAAATACTTGGGAGGCTGAGACAGGAGGATCACAGGTTCAAGGTCAGCCTCAGCAACTTAGGAAGTAAAATAGGGTTAGGGGTGTAGGTGGGAGGTAAAATACCCCTGGGTTCAACCCTCACTACATACATACATACATACATACATACATACATACATACATGGGCTAAGGGTGTAGCTCAGAGATGAATGCCCCTGGGTTCAACCCACAGTACCAAAATAAAATTAAAAATTGGACAGGAAAAAATATTGTAAAGATAAAAGTATATTTGTGTTGATCTAGCTGTATAGCTTCATTTCCATGTCTTCAAAATTGAGAAAAATCAATGATTTCATTTAATTGAGCAATAAACAAGAATTAAAGATTTGGAACGACAAAGAAATGAAGGAAGGAAAGCATCCAGAAAAAAAGATAAATTGTATGACATGATTCATTGTGGGAGACATGACCTCATTTCTTATTAGAGAGATTTCCACTAAACCAGATTTGATGTTAAATAAATTTACAGACTTCCCTCAAATTATACTAATGTGATCTCTGCCTCTCTTTTAAGGTATGAAAAAAGGGAAGAGATGCAAGGAGTTATTTTAAACATTGTCACAGCTTTATCAAATGACATTTGTCTTTCTGGGCTCCTCACCCATCACAATATAGAAATTAAAAAGCAGAAATCATTAGCATAAATATTGTAGCTTTTCCTGGGAGTTAAACAGATCATTGAGTGAGTAAAGTAAGTTTAGTTTTACTTCACTTTCTAGCATTTAAATGGTTGATTTTTAAGCTGGGCGTGGCGGCGCACACTTGTAATCCCAGCACTTACTTGGGAGGCTGAGACAGGAGGATCGCACAGGTTCGAAGCCAGCCTCAGCTCCTTAGGCTCTCAGCAACTTAGTGAGACCCTGTTTCCAAATAAAGTATAAAATAGATCTGGGAGTATAGCCCATAGGTAGAAAAGCTCCTGGATTCCACCTACAATACCACCAAAAAAAAAAAAAGTTGATTTTTATAATTAAACGGATTTCATTTATAATTCATTGAATAAATTATTAAAATTTAGAAATTAAATGGAGTGAAATAAAAATAAGTTATTTATTTATTTATTGTGGTACTGGGGATGGAGGCCAGGGGCATTCTACCTCTGAGCTATACTCCCAGCCCTATATTTTATTTTTTATTTTGAAACAGGGTCTCACTGAGTTGCAAAGGGCCTCACTAATTAGCTGAGGCTGGCAGAGAACTGCGATCCTCCTGTCTCAGCCTCTGAATGCTGGGATTACAAGCGTGCACCACCATGCCCGGCAAAAAATAAGTTATTTATAATAAACACAGCAGTTAAGTAATATGATACAGAGTATAATATATTTTTTAAAGTATGTTTGAGACTTTTTCAGAAAGTCTTTGGTCTTTTGCTTAGGACTTTTGCATTGATATTCCATGTATAACTATAGATAAATCTATGTACAGTAATACTATTTATAGACTACTTGATCTATGCTAAACACTTTCAAGTATCTTGCTTAATTTTCTTTTTTTGATACTGGGGATTGAGTTCAGGAGCATTCTATACCCCCAGACCCCAACCCTATTTTATTTTTTATTTTGAAACAGGGCTTTGATAGGTTGAGAGTCTCACTACATGCTGTGATCCTCCTGTCTCAGCCACCAATTTTTTTTGTGTGTGTGTGTGGTACTGGGGATGGAACCCAGAGGCTTTCTACCTTCGAGCTACACTCCAAGACCTATTTTCTATTTTATTTGGAAACAGTGTCACTAAGTTGCTGAGAGCCTTACTAAGCTGCCGAGGTTGGCTTTGAACCTGTGCGATCCTCCTGTCTCAGCATCCCAAGCGCGGGGATTACAAGTGTGGGCCACCATGCCCGGCTATATTTAATCTTTAATTTAAAATAATTTTTTTTTGTGTGGTACTGGGGGTGGAACCTAGGGGCATTATACCTCCAAACTATACCCCCTGCCCTATTTTTTAGTCTTTTTTATTTTTAAAACAGGGTCTCACTGATTTGCAAAGGGCCTCTCTAGGTAGCTGAGGCTGGCCACAAACTGCGATCTTCTGGTCTCAGCGTGCGCCACCACGCCCAGCTGCCATGTTTAATTTTAATAAAAGTCTAGGAAACTGAGCGTGATGGCATACACTTGTAATCCCAGCGCTTGGGAGGCTGAGACAGGAGGATTGCGCAGGTTGGAAGTCAGCCTCACTGGCTTAAGAGACCCTGTTTCCAAGTAAAATATAAAATAGGTCTGGGAGTGTAGCCTGGAGGCAGAAGGGTTCCATCCCCAGTACCACCACCACCAAAAAAAAAAAAAGTCTCATTGGAAGGTATAATTATTATATACATTTAATTAATTAATTTATTTATTTATTTATTACTGGTGGTGGATACCAGGAGCCTTCTACCTCCAGGCTATATCCCCAGACCTATTTTATTTTTCTTGCAGGTCTGGGGATGAAACCCAGGGGCATTCAACCTCCAAGCTACATCCCCTGCCCTATTTTTTATTCTTTATGTTTTGAAACAGGGTCTCACTAAGTTGCGGAGGGCCTCACTAAGTAGCTGAGGCTGTCTGCGAACTACAATCCTCCAGTCTCAGCCTCCCGAATGCTGGGATTACAAGCGTGCGCCACCACACCCAGCTCCCAGACCTATTTTTTATTTGCAAACAGGGTCTCTTGAAATTGCTGCGAGTCTTATTAAGTTGCTGAGGCTGGCTTTGAACCAGCAATCCTCTTGTCTCAGCCTCCCAAGTGCTGGTATTACATCTGTGCCACCACGTCAGACTTTATTATCCCTATTTTAAAGCTCTGAAGTTTGCAGCTAAAGCACAGATTCCCAAAGTCAGACACATGCCCTGGATGGGGGAAGGGAACTAGACTGATGGAAGGTGTAGTAGTCTCAAGTACCATTGGGGGCACTGGATAAAAACAAGGGGGTGGTAGAAACACCTGGGATGTACAACTATTTTTTTTCCCCCTAAAAAAGGGCAATAAACTGGTCATGGTGGCTCATGCTTGTAATCCCAGTGTTGGGAGGCTGACAGGAGGATCACAGGCTCCTAAGCAGCCTCAGCAATTTAGAGAGGCCATTTGCAATTTAGTGAGACTCTGTTTCCAAATGAAAGAAAAAAAATAGGTCTGGGAGTATAGTGTGGAGGTAGGATGCCCCTGAGTTCCATCCCCAGTACCATCAAAAACACACACACAGAGAGGGTGGTAAACCAGTAAGTTTGGTAATCTATGCTCAGTTAGGTCTCTTGCCCAGGGCTCTCTGGTTGGTGCATATAGAGTTGGAATTCTGGCCCAAGATACTATCTGCTCAGAACTGTGTGGCTGTTTTTTTTTTTTTTTAATCACTCACTAAATGGACTTATTTCTATAGGTGTGAGAGTTATTTTTCAATTTACAATTTTTTTCCCCCTGCAGTACTGGTGGTGGAACCCAGGAGTTTTCTACCTTGGGGCTACACTCTCAGACCTATTTTATTCTTTGATTTGGAAACAGGGTATCACTAAGTTGCTAAGAGCCTCACTAAGTAGGTGAGGCTGGCTTCTAACCTGTGGGATCCTCCTATCTCAGCCTCCCAAGCGTGGGGATACAAGCGTGAGCCACCACGCCCAGATCCAGCCCTATTTTTTATTCTTTATTTTGAAACAGGGTCTTCCTGAGTTGAAAAGGGTCTCACTAAGAAGCTGAGGCTGTCCGTGAACCCGGATCCTCCTGTCTCAGCCTCCCAAATGTTGGATTTGCAAGCATGTGCCACCACGCCTAGTTTAGAAATTATTAATCTTTTCTTTTTTTTAAAATTTCGGTGCTGAGGATTGAACCCAGGGTGTAGTGCACTCCCACACTGAGCTACTCTCCTAGCCAATTAATTAATTAATTATGTTTTATTTTTGTGGAACTGGGGACTGAACCCAGGGGCATTCTACTTCTGAGCTAAACTCCTAGCCCTTTTTATTTTATTTTATTTTATTATTTATTTATTTATTTATTTTTGGTACTGGTAATGGAACTCAGGGGCATTCTACCTCAGAGCTACACCCCCAGCTCTATTTTTTAAATTGTTTTTATTGGTGCACTGTATTCATACATCATATTGGGATAAAAAAAAAAACAAAACTTTTGTAGACATACATGCACACATCGCCCAGTTAGCCCCTACCTGATCCCCATCCCGTTCCCTACCCATCCCTCCTTCCCATGCTTGGCTTAGTGGTTGACATCTAGTATTGTAGCAATTTATCCAAAATTAACAATGATAATCTCACAGAACAGTTTCATTTGTCTGATACCAAGCTTTTGATGACTTAAAGATAACATTTCAATATTTCTTTTTGCTTTCTCTTACCAGAGGATATTTTTTTAGGTGAAACTATCATACATTTATTTATTTATTTTTCAGAAAAAAAATCTATCCTAATATGGAATATGGACTCTAGATAACCAAGACAATCTCGAAAAAGGACAAAGCTAGAAGGTGTATATTTTCTGATTTCAAACCATATAAAGCTACAATAAGTGAAACAGTGTAGTACTGTTATAAAGGCAGATATATAAACCATTGGAGTTAAATAAAAGCCTAGAGATAAATTCTTCCATATATTGTTATTTTTGACAAGGTTTCCACGGACATTTGGTGGAGGAAATACTAATCTTTTAACTAAATATTGTTGAAAAATAATAATTACATGAAAAAGAATAAAATTGGACCCTTACCTAACACCATATACAAATATTAACTCAAAATAGATAAAAGACCTCAATGTAAATCTTAAGACTATAAACTTTTAGAAGAAAACCTGGGTCATAAAACCTCACAACATTGAAATTGGCAGTGATTTCTTGGATATTATTTCAATGGCACAGGTAACAGAAGGGTAAACAAAGTACCTAAAAAATATTGTATATCCAAAGACAATGTAAACAGAGTTAAAAGTTACTGATAGAATGGGATAAAATATTTCCAAATGCTATATCTGGAGGTATATTAATATTCCAAATAGAAATCCTAAAAATTAGCGACAATAAAAGCAAACAATACAATTTAGAAATAGGTAAAAGACTAACATAAATAATGAATCTCCAAAGTTAACCAATCTTAGTTGTCTACTGGATGGAAACTCTTGTTTCTCTGGTTCTGGTGTGTATTACCTATTTCTTCTGTGTAGTTAATCTCTTTGAGTATTTTCTCTAGTTCTGGTTTTGAAGACATAAATTCCTTGAGTTTCTGTTTGTCATGGAAGCTTCTTATTTCCCCATCTGATTTGATAGATAGTTGTGCTGGGTAGAAAATTTTTTGCTGGAAGTTGTTTTCTTTCAGAGTTTGGAATATATTACTCCAAGCCCTTCTGGCTTTCATGACTTGGTTTGGGAAGTCTGGAATGATTCTAATTGGTTTGCCTCTGAATGTCACTTGGCCTTTGTTTTTGTTTTTGCAGGTCTGGAGATGGAACCCAGGGACATTTGACCTCTGAGCTACACCCCTGCCCTATTTTTTATTCTTTATTTTGAAACCGGGTCTCACTGAGTTGCAGAGAGCCTCACTAAGTAACTGAGGCTGTCCGCGAACTGCGATCCCCCAGGTCTCAACCTCCCGAATGTTGGGATTACAAGCGTGCGCCACCATGCCCGGCTGGCCTTTTGTTTTTGTTGCATCTAAGATTCTCTGCTTGGCTTCTGCATTGGTCATTTTGACAATTTTGTGGCGTGGGGATCCTCTTCTCTGATCCTGTCTAAAGGGAGTTCTATAAGTTTCCATGACCTTTGTATCGACCTCTTGCTCTATGTTTGGAAATTTTCTATTTTTTCTTTGAAGAGATTATTGATCCCTTTGTTTTCACTGTCTTTTTCCTCCTCTATTCCGATTATTCTTAGGTTAGCTCTCTTAAAATGGGCCCATATTTCTTTAATGTCAGATTCTTGCTGTCTGATTTTTTTTCTAAGTTATAAATTATGCATTCGTTTTTGGAGTGATCATCTTTTAGGAGCAAGACTATTCTCCATGTGGTCTAATTGATTGTTTATACTTTGAACTGAGGCCTTTACCTCAATGATTGCATCCTTTATTTCTTTTAGACTCTCTCTAAATTCTTTTCGAAGGTCCTGTATTATTTCTACAGTTATATTCCTGATTTGATCTTCTGGAGATCTCTGAATTTCTGTGTTATCAGGTTCTGATAATATGGGGTTGTGGGCATTCATTGCTCTATTGTTGTTCCTCTTTCCCATGATTTCAGAAGTTTTTGCCTTCCCTGGGTCACTACGACTTCACTTAGGGTGCTCTGTATCTCAAGTCTGTGGTAATCTCAGCCCCCACTACTCCTTTACTGGGTTGTATCCCAAAGTCTCAGACCCAGGAAGTTAATCGAGGCCGTGCAAGACCATGGGGTGCCGGGCTGGGTGTTTTCCCACAGGGAGCTGCGACTAGGGTGTGGTATCTATGCCACCTCTACTCCTTCACTGGGTTGGATATCAAAATCTCAGACCCAAGGAGATTATCAAGGCTGCACAAGTCCCTGGGAGTGCAGTACAGAGATTTCTCCTTTAGGGGCTGCAATTTCACTCACGGTTATTGTGCGTGCTGATCAGGAGATGTTGCAGGGTGTGGTGAACTCTCTGTCGCTGCTGGCAATATGGCGCTGCTGTCACGCCCTCAGCCATGAGGCTGGCGCCGCTAGCAATATGACGCCACTGCCAAGCCCTCACCGTGAGGCTGGCATATTTTTTTTCTGGTTTTGAGCTCCGTTCTGAGTACCAAGGGTTTCTCCTTTAGGGGCCACAATTTCACTCAAAGTTATTGTGCGCGTTGTTTAGGAGCTGTCACAGGGTGAAGTGAACTCTCTGTCGCTGCTGGCAATATGGTGCCGCTGTCATGCCCTAGGCCGTGAGGCTGGAGTATTTCTTTTCTGATTTTGAGCTCCGTTCTGAGACCCAGGAAGGCGTGATGAGCTTGGCCACTGGGAGTTTTAGGTGTTCTTTGCGCTGAAAGAACTGCTGAATTACACCTGAATGATCCGCAGCTGCTCACTTCAGTCCTTGGTTACCTTTCCTCTCTGGAGCCTGGTGCTGTGAGGGAAGATGGTGCTGCGTGGCTCCGCCGCCGCATTGCGGGCTTGATTTCTTTTCTGGTCTCTGGTTGTTCTTCTAGTCTTTTTGTCTCTGTCCCTTGTGTTTACATTTTTTATTTCTCTGTTGCTAGTGTTTTCTGGCTATGAAAAGCACTGATTTTGTGGCAATAGAGATCGAGTTTTAGCAGGACTCGTAAATGCTCCTTTTCTCAGTCACCATCTTCCCGGAAGTCTTGTTCTCAAATATTTAGCAGTCATCTATAAATCAAACATCTTGTTTTTGTTTGTTTTAGGTGTCCACTGTTCCTAGACCTGTAAAAGCTTAAGAAGAACAGGGTTAATTTCCTAGCATCTTGGTGTCACAATAAGGACTTCATGAATATGATTCTCTCTTTATAAACAAGAATAACACACTTGTTTTTGGTTATACTTTCCTTCTGAATATATAAGACCAAGTAGTTAGCCTAATATTGGTCAAACATAATTTATAAAATTTTTTGTTGTTAAGGTCAGTTAAAGCTCCTCAGGAAATCTGTTCCTCCTACGAAATCTGTGAGACTTTTACTCTGCCAGTTGTGCTGTCTGCCATTATGGGTCATGGTCTTGCTGACCATTTGCTTCCCTTGAAGCAAAGGCTATATTTCCTGTTCAATGGCCCTTCTTTTTGCAAGGTGTGTGCTGGTGGCTTCCAGGCTCTGGGACTTCATGACCCCTCTGCTTCAGAAGGTCAGGTGACTCACTGAGTTGCAGGGGCCTTAGTGAGGTCTTCTCCTGGGTCCTAGACCTTGAGGGACTAGTGCCAAAATACTGGCTGTTTTTCCTCAGCCTTTTCATTTCCTAATTGTTTTCCTTGTCTCAGCTGTTAAGTACCCAGAATGTTAGTCTCACCAATCCTTTTTAATAAATAGGGATCAATATTATAGCTTGTTCTCCAGGTAATGGCTGTTAAAATATTGTCTAGGTATTTTGTTAAAGTTGTACATCTGTAATGTTAACAGACAACAATTATAAAGATATGCAAGAAAAATATAAAACAAAACTATTAGGGACAAAACAAATCCAGTTTGTATAATAGTTCTGATATGTTTTAATGACATAAAAAATTCCCCATTTAAATTTGGCTTTATGGCCAGGCGTGGTGATGCATGCTTGTAATCCCAGCATTTGAGAGGCTAAGACAGGAGGATATTAGTTTGTGGACAGCCTCAGCTATTACTTAGTGAGGCCCTCTACAACTCACTGAGATCCTGTTTCAAAATAAGAATAAAAAAATAGGGCTGGAGGTGTCACTCAGAGATAGAATGACCCTAGGTTCCATCCTCAGTACCAAAAATAAAAAAAAGAAAAAGAAAAATAATAGGGCTGGAGGGTGTAGCTCGGAGGTATAATGACCTTGAGTTCCATCCCCAGTACCACAATAAATAAATAAATAAATAAAAAATAAAAAGAAAGTGGAGCCGGGAGTGGTGGCACACGCTTGTAATCCCAGCATTTGGGAGGCTGAGACAGGAGGATCACAGTTCAAGGACAGCCTCAGCTACTTAGTGAGACCCTGTTTCAAAATAAAGAATAAAAAAATGGTCAGGGGGTGTAGCTCGGAGGTTGAATGCCCCTGGGTTCCATTCCCAGACACACACACACACACACACACACACACACACACACACACACAAACACACTTTATTTCTCACAGTTCTGGGGGCTGGGAAGTCCAAAATCAAGGCTCCCACCAATCTGGTGTCTGGAGATTGCTGCTTTCTCATCCTATCCTCATATTACATACATAAAAAAGAGAGCTACAATCTCTTTTTCTTCTCTTAAGGACACTAGTCTCATCTTTGAGAGTCCACCCTCATGACTACATCTAAGTCTAATTTCTGTGGAGCACACAAACATACAGTCTCTACATAACATGTGGAATGCTAAGGAACGGCAAAACTTAAAACCAGAGTTGTGTGCAGTGGCGCACACGTATGGTCTAGTCAATGCTTGGAAGGTAGAGACAGCAGGATTGCAGAAGGCTAGTGGCCAGCATGGAGAACCTACCAAGACCCTGACTAGAAATAAAAATTCAAAAGAGCTGGGGGTGCAGCTCAGAGATACAATGCCCCTGGGTTTAAGCCCCAGTACCCCCTCCCCACATTAAATAATATTTTAAAAAGAAATCTCAATTTTTCCACTTGTCAAATATCTAATTATTTTTTTAAGATTTAAAGAAGTTTATTAAAAACATAGAAATACAGAAGATAGTTACAGCCCCATGCCAGAATGGCATGGGAGGGGGGGTCTGAGCCAATTCACCACCTAAAGATACAGCACGTGGAAAATATCTAATTACTAAGGCACAGAAATGTATTGTTGGTATATTTTAACTGTCGTAGTAGGAATCATAGTAGGGTGGGATGAAATATAAGCTAATGTTGCTTTTTTATATTATTATGTGACAATGTGAGAAATGGATTTCATCCCCTTAGAACAGCCCTACAGATACATCAGATGCATAAGCTCTCATTCCTTCTACAACACACCATTACATGTAATCCAGCCTTCACTTACATTGTTAAGAGTTCGAGGCATTGGGGTGGCGTCCATGGTGCTGTGATTGTCTTTAAGAGAGTCCTGAGGTTGCCTCTGTGCTGACAACACATGCTCACACTCGCACAAGTCATCAGCGGCACCTCTGAAGAAAAGGGTTTATTTCTACAAGACTTGACAATAAAAATTATTAAAAAGAACTCAGCAAAACCAAAGCTACGAAAAAAAAAAAAAAACACCAAAGTGTGGTGTGTGTATCATTTTATTCTTGGGACCAGTTTTATTATTTTTGGAACTGTTACAAGACTTCTGTTAAACATGTTGAATGTTAAGAGGAAACAGACTCTTGGCAAATGTGGAAAGCCAATTACAGAAAACGCCTGCTAGAGCTAGAGAGACACCAGGGAGGGTCCCAGGAGAAGCGTGCCTGCCCCGCCCCCGCTGCCCAGCAAATCAGCAAATACAGGGAAAGCCCAGAGAGAGAAGCTCCTGCGCCTCCCTGTTCTTAGTCTTCTATTAATAGAAAAAAGACTGTCAGATGATACTTCTTAGTTAAATCTTCTTAGCTGGGACGGGCATGGTGGCTCATGCCTGTAAACCCACTACTTGGGAAGCTGAGACAGGAGGATTACAGGTTCAAGGACAGTATCATCAAGAAAAGAGACTCATGGACCTAGTGAGATTCTGTTTCAAAATAAAAATAAAATAGCTGGAGGTGTTGCTTAGAGGTAAAATGTTCCTGGTTTCAATCCCCAGTGCCCCCAACACGCATACACACAAATAATAATAAAATTAATAAAAAGGGCTGGGCCAGGAGTGGTGGTGCATGCTTGTAATCCCAGCATTTGAGAGGCTGAAACCAGAGGATCTCGGTTCGCAGACAGCCTCAACTACTTAATGAGGTCCTCTGCAACTTAGTGAGACCATGTTTCAAAATAAAGAATAGAGCCGAGTGTGGTGGCGCACGCTTGTAATCCCAGCATTTGGGAGGCTGAGACCTGAAGATCGCGGTTTGCGGACAGCCTCAGCTACTTAGTGAGGCCCTCTGCAACTGAGTGAGACCCGGTTTCAAAATAAAGAATAAAAAATAGGGCAGGGGATGTAGCCCGGAGGTCGAATGCCCCTGGGTTCCAACCCCAGACCCACACACACAAAAAAAGAATAAAAAATAGGACAGGGGGTGTAGCTCGGAGGTCAAATGTTCCTGGATTCCATTCCCAGACCTGCAAAAAAAAAAAATATATATATATATATATATATATATATATATATATATATATATATGTGTGTGTGTGTGTGTGTGTGTGTGTGTGTAGGTCTGGGGTGTAGCCCAGAAGGTCCCTGGGTTTCATTACCAGTATCACAAATAATAATAATAATAATAATAATAATAATAATAATAATAAATTATCCAGGTGTGGTGGCATAAGCTTGTAATCCCAGTACTTTGGAAGCTGAGACAGGAGGATTGCAGGTTTGTGACCAGCCTCAGAAATTTAGTGAGGCCCCTCCAAAAATTAGCAAGACCTTGTTTCAAGCTAAAAAATAAAAAGGGGGACTTCCGAGAAGATGGCGATGGAGAAGAGTGGGGCTTATGAGCCCCGCTAAAAACCAATCTCTATGACCACAAAATCAGCGCCTTTCAGAGCCAAAAAACACCATCAGCAGAGAAACAAAAAATGTAAATACAAGGGACAGAGAAAAAGAGGGCTGGAAAAACGAGACACCGGAAAGAAACCAGACTGCAGTGCTGTGGCCAGAGCCAGGCTCCAGAGAGGAGGGGGACTCAGAACGGAGCTCAGAGCCAGAGAGGAGATACGCCGGCCTCATGGCCAAGGACGCGGCAGCAGCGCCATACTGCCGGCAGCAGCAGTGAGCTCACCGGACAGCACCAGACCAATGCACTCAATAGCCCACCAGGCTCCAAAGAAGAGTGGCAGACAGTGAGCCAAGGTGAGCGGCTGCAGATCAGCTGGACAGAATTCAGCAGATTTTTCGGTGCAGGGAGCGTCTAAAGCTCCCAGGGGCTGGGCTCAGCACACCCTGCATGGACTCAGAGCAGAGCTCAAAAACAGAGAAGAAATATGCCAGCCTCATGGCCGAGAGTGTGGCAGTGGTGCCATATTGCCACCGGCAGCAGCAGCAGCGAATTCACCGAGTCTACTACAGTTCCATCAGCACACTCAACAACAGTGAATCAAATTGCAGCCCCTAGAGGAGAAATCCCAGTACTGCACTTGACCCACTGGGGGAGTGGCGGTGGCAGAGATATCACACCATAGTCACAACTCCCCAAAGGAGAACTCTCAACCTGGCACCTCCCATGGTCTAAAGCAGCCTCGATTGACTCCCTGGGTCTGAGACTTTGCGATACAACCCAGCAAAGGGGTAGAGGTGACTGAGATACCACAGACTCGAGATCCAGAGCACCTTAAGTGAAGTCTTAGTGACCCAGGGAAGAACCCAGAGAAGGCACAAACTTCCAAAATCATGGGAAAGAAGAGCAATGAATGCCCACAACCCCACAACATCAGAACCTGAAAAAACAGAAATTCAGAGATTTCTAGAAGATCAAATCAGGAAAATAACTGTAGAAATAATAGAGGTGTTTTGAAAAGAATTCAGAGAGAGCCAAAAAGAGATAAAGGATGCAATCACTGAAGTAAAGGCCTCAATTCAAAGTATAAACAACCGATTAGACCACATGGAGAGTAGAATCTCGCTCCTAGAAGATGATCACTCCAAAAATGAACGCAAGTTTCTAATTTAGAAAAAAAAATCCGACAGCAGGAATCTGACATTGAAGAAATATGGGCCCATTCTAAGAGAGCTAACCTAAGAATAATTGGAATAGAGGAGGAAAAAGAAGGTGAAACTAAAGGGATCAACAATCACTTTAAGGAAGTAATAGCAGAAAATTTTCAAAACATAGAGCAAGAGGTCGATACACAGGTCCAGGAAACTTATAGAACTCCCTTTAGACAGGATCAGAGAAGAAGATCCCCACACCACATAATTGTCAACATGACCAATGTGGAAATCAAGCAGAGAATCTTAAAGGCAACCAAAACAAAGTGCCAAGTGACATTCAGAAGCAAACCAATTAGAATCACTCTAGACTTCCCAAACCAAGTCATGAAAACTAGAAGGACTTGGAGTAACATATTCCAAACCCTGAAAGAAAACAACTTCCAGCCCCAAATTTCCTACCCAGCACAACTATCTATCAAATTAGATGGGGAAATAAGAATATACCTCCAGATAAAGCATTTGGAAATATTTTATCCCATTCTATCAGTAACTTTTAACTCTGTTTACATTGTCTTTGGATGTACAATATTTTTTTTATTTTTTAGGAAGTTTGTTTGTTTATGCTTTTGTTGCCTGTGCCTTTGAAATTATATCCAAGAAATCACTGCCAATTTCAATGTTGTGAAGTTTTATGACCCAGGTTTTCTTCTAAAAGTTTATAGTCTTAAGATTTACATTGAGGTCTTTTATCTATTTTGAGTTAATATTTGTATATGGTGTTAGGTAAGGGTCCAATTTTATTCTTTTTCATGTAATTATTATTTTTCAACAATATTAAGTGAAAAATTATTATTTCCTTCATCAAATGTTCTTGGAAACCTTGTCAAAAATAACTTGACCATATATGGAAGAATTTATTCTAGGCCTTTTATTTTACTCCACTGGTTTATATATCTGCCTTTATAGCAGTATTACACTGTTTCAATTATTGTTGCTTTATAAGGTTTGAGATCATAAAATGTACATCTTCTAGCTTTGTTCCTTTTTGAGATTGTTTTGGGTGTTTAGAGTTCATATTTCATGTTAGGATAGATTTTTTCTGAAAAATAAATAAATAAATAAATGTATGATAGTTTCACCTTAAAAAAGAAAAAAGAAAAAATATCCTCTGGTAAGAAAGAAAGCAAAAAGAAATATTGAAATGTTATCTCTAAGTCATCAAAAGCTTGATATCAGACAAATGAATCTGTTATGTGAAACTATCATTGTTAATTTTGGATAAATTGTTCTAATATTAGGTGTTAACCACTAAGCCAAGCATGGGAAGGAGGGTATTGGGTAGGGGCTTACTGGGCGATGTGTGCATATATGTGTACATAAGTTTTTTTTTTTTATCCCATGATGATGTATGAATACAGTGCAGCAATAAAAAAATTTTTAAAAACGTGAGAACAAGAGAGAGATAGCTGTGGAGAATCTTTATAGTAAGCAAATTATTAGTAATAATGGGCAGGGTAATAATAGTCAATATGTTAAATTGTATGCTTTTTTGTTTGTTTTGTGGAGTGCATTATATTACAATAAACAGAGATTTGTCAGCTCTCCCAAGAGGCTATCAAGGGAAGAGTTAAACAACTAGATGCCACTTGTAGAATGATCTAAAAATAATTTAGCTTTAGATATAAATTAGGTAGGATGCAAAAGCTGACAATATCCTTGAGAGCAAAAGTTATCATATGCTAATGACATGTGAAAAAAGAGTAGTGGTGTATTAAAAAAAAGCAGGGGAGATTGTGAGAATATAGTTATAGTTGTTTTTTTTTTTTTAGTACTTAATGGGGATTGAACTCAGGAGTGTTCTACCTCCGAGCTACACTCCCAGCTCTACTTTTTATTTTATTAATTAATTTATTTATTTTTGCAGTACTAGAGATGAAACCCAGGGGCATTCTACCTCTGACCTAGACTCCCAGCCCTACTTTTATTCTTTATTTTGAAACAGGGTCTCACTGAGTTGCAAAGGGCCTTACTACATAGCTGAGGCTGGCTGCAAACCACAATCTTTGGTCTCAGTCTCCCAAATGCTGAGATTACAAGCGTGCGCCACCACACCTGGCTTTTTATTTTTTAATTTGAAAGAAGGTCTCAGTAAATTGTAGAGGGCCTCACTAAGTAGTTGAGGCTGGCCTTGAACCTGCGATCCTCCTTTCTCAGCTTCCCAAGTACTGGGATTTCAAGTGTGCACCACAACACCTGCTTTATAATTAGATATTTTATTCAAAAAAATAGCTTGACTTGGGCCTCATTTTGTAAAACTGCCATTGTGTAACTTTATGTGTGCTTGTATTTTTGTAAAGATAGCATTTCCTGGAAAATTTGAGTGCAAACCCCTCCTCTGACATCCCCTTCAGGCAATGGTGTAAAAATTGTGAGGCTTTGTTTCCACCATTAGGAGCATAGCACAGAAGCCCCACACTGAAGAAAAACAGCCATCAATCTTCTGCCATAACTGTTCCTGCATACTGACTCACTGGTGACTGGATCCCTGTTTGCAAAAAGTAAAATTCACCTTGCCGAGCTGCTTTCAAATATGCCTTTTTAAAATGATGCCATAAAAAAAATTTACTTCTGATAGAGGACAGCCTCAGCAAGTAGTGAGACTCTCATCAACCCTGAGACACTGTTTCAAAATAGAAATAAAATAAGCGGTAGAAATAAAATAAGCCTGGCGTGGTGGCGCATGCTTTTAATTCCAGTACTTTGGAGGCTGAGACAAGAGTATTGTGCAGGTTCGAAGCCAGCCTCAGCTACTTAGTGAGGCTCTCAGCAACTTAGTGAGACCCAAATAAAACACAAAATAGGTCTGGGAGTTTAGCCGGGATATAGAAAAGCCCCTGAGTTCCACCTCCAGTATCACAAAAATAAAATAAAATAAAATAAAAAATAAAATAAAATAGAGCTGGGAGCATGTCCTGAGATAGAATGTCTCTGGGTGGATCAATCTACACACACACACACACACACACACACACACACACACACACACAAACACACATACACAATCACACTGTATCCCATATATATGAGTGTGTGTGTGTATACACACACACACACATATATGTATGTATGTATATATATGTACATATATACACACATATATGTATGTATGTATATATATATATATATATTAGTATGTGTCAAATAAAGATAAAAATGTATAAAAAGAAATGAAAGAAGCCAAACCAAAAGGTTCCATATATGGTTACATTCATACAAAGTATCTAGAGCAGCTAGATTCACAGAGACAGAAAGGCCTGGAGGTTATTTCAGGCTGGTGGAAGGAGTAAAGCAAATAAACAGGTGAACTGTATCTCCTTGGGTGGTAATGAAAAACCATTTCAAAATAGGTAGAAGTGGCACCTGGACATGGTGGCGCACGCTTGTAATCCCTGCGCTTGGGAGGCTGAGACAGGAGGATCGCGCAGGTTCGAAGCCAGCCTCAGCTACTTAGTGAGGCTCTCAGCAACTTAGTGAGACCCTGTTTCCAAATAAAATATAAACATAGGTCTGGGAGTATATCCTGGAGGTAGAAAGCTCTTGGGTTTCACCCCCAGTGCCATATAAGATAATATAAAATAAATAGGTAGAAGTGGCTGGGAGTGATGGCCCACACCTGTAATCCTAGTACTTGGAAGGCTGAAGTAGAAGGATCACATATTTGAGGCCAGTCTTAGCAATTTAGTGAGGCCCTGCACAACTTAATGAGACTCTGTTTCAAAAATAAAAAATAGAAGCTGGGTGTGGTGACGCACATTTGTAATCCCAGCATTTGGGGAGCTGAGACAGGAGGATCACGGTTTGAGGACAGCCTCATCTGTTCTCAAACAAAATAAAAATAAAAATAAAAAATAAAAATAAAAAATAGAGCTGGGTTATGTCCCTGGGTTCAGTCCCAGGTAAAACACACCTGGGGACTTAATCTGAAAGTAGAAGGCCCCTGGCTTCCATCCCCAGTGCCATAATAAAATAAAATTAAAATTAAATAAAGCTAGGAGTGTTTGTAGCTTAGATGTAGAACCCCCTCTGTGGTCAATCCCCAGTTCACTCCTTCCCCAAAAGGAAGTAGTTAGACATATTGGATGCACATATCATAGATATACTAAATGCCACTAGATTATTTATTATATTTATTCAATCAATTTATTTTTGCAGTACTGGAGATTGATCCCAGGAACATTCTACCTCTGAGCTATACTTTCAGCCCTATTTTTTAATTCTTTATTTTGAAACAAGGTCTCATTAAATTGCAAAGGGCTTCACTAAGTTGCTTAGGTGGCCTTGAACCTGCAATCCTCCTATCTCAGACTCCTAAGTATTAGGATTAGAAGCGTGTGCCATCATGTCCAGTTAGAATTGTTGATTTATATTATTTATTTTTGTGTGTGATGCTGGGCACTGAACCCAGGGTCATTCTACCTTTGAGCTACACCAGCAGCACAATTTTTTATTCTTTTTTTTTAAACAGGGTCTTACTAAATTGTGGAGGGCCTAAGTAGCTGAGGCTGGCTGGGAACCTAGATTCTCCTGTCTCAGCCTCCCAAGTACTGGGATTACAAGAGTGTGACACTATGTGTGACTCAAGAATTGTTGATTTAAAAGTATTTATTTATTTTGCAGTACTGGGGATGGAACCCAGGGGCATTCTACTTTCGAGCTACACCTCCAACCTTATTTTTTATTCTTTATTTTGAAACAGGGTCTCGCTGACTTGCCGAGGGACTCACTAAATAGCTGAGGCTGTCCTCGAACCACGATCCTCCTGTCTCAGCCTCCCAAATGCTGGGATTCCAAGCGTGTGCCACCACACCCAGTGATGTCTTTTTAAAAAGACTATTTCAAGCCAGGTGTGGTGGCACATGCTTGGAATCTCAGCATTCGGAGGCTGAGACTGTAGGATCACGGTTCGAGGACAGCCTCAGCTCTTTAGTGAGGCCCTCCGCAACTCAGTGAGACCCTGTTTCAAAATAAAGAATAAAAATAGGGCAGGGGATGTGGCTCAGAGGTCAAATGCCCCTGAATTCCATCCCCAGACCTGCAAAAACAAAAAACAAAAAACAAAACTATTTCAAAGCCAAATATAAGTTTTTTTTTTTTTTGTTTGTTTGTTTTTTTCAGTACTAGTGATGGACTCCAGGGGCATTTTGTTTTTTTTTTTCAGTACTAGTGATGGACTCCAGGGGCATTCTGCCCCCAAGCTACATTCCCAGTCCTTTATTTTATTTTGAAACTCTCACTGAGTTGAAAAGGGCCTCATTAAGTAGCTGAGGCTGTCCGTGAACCTTGATCCTCCTGTCTCAGCCTCCGAATGCTGTGTGCACCACCACGCCTGGCTCCCCTTCCCTTTCTGATGCTCTAAAACCCTCACTCCCCTAACCATATTTGCGATGGGCTGAATTGCATTCTCCTGTAGACAAAAACTCATGTTGAAGTCCTGAACCCTAGGACCTGAGAATACAGTTGTGTTTGGATTTTTTTTTTTTTTTTTTTTTTTTTGCCATACTGGTTATTGAAACCAGGGGCATTTTACCTCTGAGCTATGCTCTCCAACCCTATTTTTAAAATCAATCCTTCCTTCCTTCCTTCCTTCCTTCCTTCCTTCCTTCCTTCCTTCCTTTCTGTTAGGTTGAAAATAGAGTTAGAGGGTTTAGGAGAAAGGTAAAAACACCAACTGGGTTATCAGAGGCCGTTGTTTTATTCAGCCCCTCCATAGAGTCAGCCAGGCGGGGGGTGGAGGAAGGGACAGACGGGCCATGCGTCTGGAGAGCTGCCATAGTCCTGATCGGCCGGCTGAGTCACCTGGCAGATCGGAGGCACTGATGTTTTATAGGCATGCTGATTCTCTTGTGACATCTGTAGTCTTGCGATGTTTGGAGTCTCGCAATATCTCCGCTTCTGACTTCCGGGGTTCTGCCTCCTGTTTCTGCTGACCTCACATAGGGGAGGGACCCGACTTATCACTTTCTTTATTTTTTGCAGTACTGCAGATGGAACCCAGGGGCATTCTTCCTCTGAACAACACCCCCAGCCCTTTTTTTCTTTAGTTTGATACAGAGTCTCACTAAGTTGCAGAGCCTAAGTAGCTGAGGCTGTTGAGGCTGTCCACGAACCTTGATCCTCCCATCGCAGCCTCCCAAGTACTGGGATTACAATTGTGCACCACCATACCTGGCTCCTTAAAATTCTTTTATTTTGAAGCCATGTATAGTGGTGCATGCTTGTAATTCCAGCATTTGGGAGGCTGAGAGAGGAGGATATCAGTTCGAGAACTGCCTCAGCTACTTAGTGAGACCCTTTGCAACTCAGTGAGACCCTGTCTCCATATAAATAATTAAAAAAATAGGGATGGGGTGTCACTTGGAGGTAGAATGCCCCTGGTTTCCATCCCCAGTGCTGCAAAAAAAAAAAAAAAATCTTTATTTTGAAACACAGTCTAAGTTGCTGAAGGAGTATGTAGCCGAGGCTGGTTGAGAACCCCCAGCACCATTTTATTTTTTTATTTGGAAAGAGGGTCTTGCTAAGTTGCCCGAAGCCTTGCTGAATTTCTGAGGCTGACTTTGCGCCTGCTATCCTCTTGTTTCAGCCTCCCAAGTACTGGAATTAAAAGTGTGTGCCACCATACCCTGCTGGAAATGGGGTTTATATTTGCTCTTAGCCCAAAGCCCAAGAAGCAATGGCGAAAGTGGAAAAAGGTGTTCTTTTGTGGGGAGAGTATTGGGGATTGTACCCAAGGGCATTCTACCCCTGAACTACACTTCCAGCCTGATTTTATTTTGAAACATGGTCTCACTAAATTGCTGAGGCTGGCCTCAATCCTGCAATCTTCCTGTTTCAGCCTCCCAAATACTAGGCTTACAGGTATGTGCTGCTGAGCCCAGTTTAAAAAGGTTTGACAGTATAATGAAGCTTAAATGAGGTCATTAAGGTAGGCCGTAATCCACTATGACTGGTGTCCTTGAAGAAGGGAAAGTTGGGATAGACACACACACACAAAGGGAAAGATAATATGAAGACACAGAAGTTAAATTACCTGTCACATAATCTTTTTTTCTTTTTTCTTGCGGCACTGGTGATGGAAGCCCGGAACTTGCACAATAGGGAAGCACTCCACCACTGAGCTATACACTCCACCTCCAGCCTCACAATATTCTTTCTTCCCTTTAACATCTTTGGAGGCCCATATCAGCCAACAGAGATGGGTTCTTTTTTACTGGGAAATGTGAATCTTCAAGATCTTGGGTTTCTTTAACTTTCTTTGTTGTCTGATTCCATGGAAATCACATCAGTTCATAGAGATCTTTCTCAAATCTGTGTGTGTGTGTGTGTGTGTGTGTGTGTGTGTGTGTTACTGGGGATGGAACCCAGGGGCGTTCAACCTCCGAGCTACACCCTGAGCCCTATTTTTATTCTTTATTTTGAAATAGTGTCTCACTGAGTTGCGGAGGGCCTAATATCTGAGGCTGTCCGGGAACAGCGATCCTCTGGTCTCAGCCTCCCAAATGCTGGGATTACAAGCATGTGCCACCACGCCTGGCTCTCAAACTTTTTAAATGGCTCTGTAGGATTCCATTGTGAGTGCACACTCTTTATTTAATCACTCTGTGTGCAAATAGATTTTCAGTATTTTGCAGTTACACCCGCATGCTGCATGGTAACATTGTGCATGTGCAGTGTTGTCGGGGAGTGGACATGCATTGTATTAATTATGGTCAAGTTTCCTCCAGACAGTACTCCCAGCTGGCACTGCCCCCAGCACGATGGCACAAGATGCCTGACCAGCTGTATGTGGCACTCTCATGCTTTGACAGTTCATCCGGGTACCTTGGTTTTAATTTGCATTTCTCTGTTTAAATTAAAAAATGTTGTTGTCTCTATCTAAAGTGCACAAAAGTGATTAGACACATTTACTCCCCCCCCCTTTTTTTTTTGTGGTGCTGAGGCATTCTACCTCCGAGATATACCCCCCAACCCGAGTTTTTATTCTTTATTTTGAAACAGGGTCTAAGTTGCAGAGATCCTCAATAAGTAAGTACCTGCGGCTGTCCTCAAACTCAGATCCTCCTTCTCAGCCTTGTGCATGCTAGGGCAAGTGGTCTACCATTAAGCTACAACCATAGCTCTTGTTACTTTTTTGGGAGGTCTGGGGGTGGAACCCAGGGGCATTCTACCTCCGAGCTACACCTCCTGCCCTATTTTTTATTCTTTATTTTGAAACAAGGTCTAAGTTGCAGAGGGCCTAAGTAGCTGAGGCTGGCCATGAATGGCAATCCTCCGGTCTCAGCCTCCCAAATGCTGGGATTACAAACATGCGCCACCACGCCTGGCTCCTTATTTGTTGAGACTGGGTTTCATTCAATTGTCCTGGCTGGGCTCAAACTTGTGACTCTCCTGCTTCAACATCTTGAGTAGCTAGATTTCAGATGTGTGTTAACAGGCAGTTTCCTTAAAAACAAACGGTACAATGTAAAGTTCTCATACACTGCTTGAATTATCTAATTATATGCCACTTTCAAACATTGGCTCTCCACTCATTTTAAATTTAGAAGACAAATGGTGATGTTTCTATAAGGATTGTATATCAAGACATTAAAAGTAGTTTTATTTTTTGTAACTGATTTCCTGGCTATTATAACATGGTATAGCTGGGCGTGGTGGTGCACGCTTGTAATCCTTGCGCTTGGAAGGCTGAGACAGGAGGATCGTACAGGTTCGAAGCCAGCCTCAGCTACTTAGTGAGGCTCTCAGCAACTTAGTGAGACCCTGTTTCCAAATAAAGTAAAAAATAGTTGTGGGAGTGTAGCCCAGGGATAGAAAGCCCCTGGTTCCATCCACCCCCATCACTTACAGTAGGAAAGATTTCATCACAGGCAGCAATATTACATTGTTGTTCATGACAAAATGAGTAAGGAATGGGAACACTACCATTGCTTTTCAGTTAACATAAGGGATTCATGTTTTTTCAGTGGCAGATCAGCTCTGTAGAGATAGTGACAATGGTTTATAGAGTGGTCTGCCTACTTGCGCTGACTGTCCTGGACAGGGATGCAAGGCTGCAATGGAAGCTTTATTTGAGGGCCCCATTTTTCCTTAGGATATTAAAACACATGCTCATTTGTTGCTTGTTTTAGCCATTAAGTTATTATACTTGATTTAGAAAAAAATTAAGGGAGATAGTATGGAACAAAAAAATGCACTGAACTCCTGTAAAAGTTAACGCTGGTTTTAAAGTTTCCAAGGAATCAAATCTGGTGTGGTGGTGCACGCTGGTGACCCCAGCATTTGGGAGGCTGGGACAGGAGCCTCGCAGGTTTGCGGCCAGCCTCAGCTAATACTTAGTGAGCTCCTCTGCAACTCAGTGAGCCCCTGCTTTAAAATAAAAAAAAAATATATAGGGCTGGGGTGTAGTTCAGAGGTAGAATGCTCCTGGGTTCCATCCCCAGTCTCCCCTTTCACCCCCTAAGAATCATTCTTTTCTAAGTACGAACAGCAAGTGGCCTCCTTAATGACTACTAATCAGGAAAGAGGGTGGTGTGTGCTGTCAGTGACTCTGTTGTGACCACTTTAAGAAAAAGAAGCTCACAACAAAAACACTCATGAAACTGTTTCCTTTCCACTCTCCCTCTACCCTCCAGGAGCAAGAAAAAAAACTACAACAACAGTTGGTGATTTTTCACAAGAGTAACGTCAAAGCTTTGACAGAATTTTGCTGAATCTTCAGGAAAGACCTGCAGAAAGTTGATGTTAGTGACTTTCACACTTCCTGCGTCTTCTTACAGGCACAATGCTCCTTTGTGCTAATTGTTGCTTACTTTGTCAAGAATTTTAATATAGTGTGGAGTTTTATCACATTTCAATAAAATTTTTATTCCATTTCCCATTTAGAAAAAAAGTGCAGTTTGTTGCCACATTCATTTTATTTTATGTAAACACCCTCTTTGGAGGGTGAAGCAGATCTGATTCACTGCTTGAAATGTTTTTGTTTGGACTATATACAGCTGTAAGCTTATTTACAGGAAAGTCAAAGGTCTGATTTTTTGAAATGAAATCTGGGCCTTTGACTGACCAGCAGATATGAAATAATTATTGACAGGATGCCAACACTAAAAAAGCAAAAGTTGCCGGGCGTGGTGGTGCACGCTTGTAATCCCCACACTTGGGAGACTGAGACAGGAGGATCACACAGGTTCGAAGCCAGCCTCAGCTACTTAGTGAGGCTCTCAGCAACTTAGTGAGACCCTGTTTCCAAATAAAATATAAAATGGGTCTGGGAGTGTAGCCCAGAGGTAGAAAGCCTCTCAGTTCCACCCTACTACCACAAAAACATAAAATAAAATAAAATAAAATAAAAAAGCAAAAGTTGTAATCTGCCCGAGGTAAGGTGTATCCAAATGAGGCCTGTCCACCAAAATATCTGTAACTCTGGTTTCTGCAGTAACATTACTGCTAAAAAGACTTTGACTTCATCACTGTCAGGGTCTTTATATTCTCCCATTTGTGAAACTCCCTCACAGCAATGTAATTCAAGGGTTATCTTGGAGTAAACGCTGCAGCTCCAAGCTTCACTGGTGAGTATTCTTAGGGCAAACGAGAAATGGGTTAAAAAAGGGCGAGTGTTAAGCCTTCTGACCCTTTTACAAAACATCCTTAAGTACATGTGAAAGCTGTAAGTGAACTAAAATAACAATTTTTTTTTAAAAAAAAAGATGTGGTCATAAAAAAGAACACTTTTATATATAGTATTTTATTTTGCACTGCTGTAACAATTTCATTATAGACCAAGGGAGAAAAAGAAAAAAAGGATAAAACCACACTGAGTAAATTACTAAAGCTTTTCTACTTTTTAACAGGATTTTCCACCTGGTAGATTTATTGTCATATTCCCTTCAAAACAGACAAGATGCTTACCATATTGTAAAGATTATAGGTTGCCACTGAAAGAAAAATTTTACACAGTCACTGTACATCAAGGTTGAAAAACTGTCCTGCATGAAAAATATACTTGGAAATCATGTGAATAAAAGAAAAAGAAACCATTATTGTGTTTAAGGAAAGATTAAAGTCCTCATAATGTGCCATCTAGGTGTGGACACTCAGTCTTCTTGGAGTCACAATGATGCAGGGATTTCCTGCTTCTGCCCTTTCCACTCAGCCTACTGTGTGTTTACCCAACAGTATCCATTAAGGCAAACAAATCCTTTTCTTAAGAGGTCTTAAGGAAACGGTGGACAAATAGCAAACTTTTGGCATTAAAACAGGTTAACACATACACAGCCTTTAGTAATATACATTAAGCATAGTTTTCTTGGACTAGTGACAAGAAATGATGAACATGCTTGTTAACAATGTCAAAAAGTTTAAAATTCAGTGTCCAAGCAATTCCTAACAATGCTTCTGTAGCTTTAAGCTCTAAACAGTATAGAATTTATGCAAATGCATTAAAGAATTCAAGCTTGGCAAATTACACCCAAGCAAGTTATTAAACTATATATACAGAAAGTAAATGATAAATACAGAATTAAAAGTCCTTCTGTTTTTCCTTAGAGCTTTGAAAATTGACAAACTTTCTGAGGACAGTTCTATAATATTAAACATTAGGTAACCACAGGTGTTGGGAAACCTAACTACACAAACTGATTTAAAATACTCAAGATGACTTTGTAGTGTTTAATACAATTCAGTTTGTAGTTAAGGGCACAAGACAACATTCAACAAAAATAATCACATCAATTGACCTAGAAATCAAATGTGAAGATATGAATACAATCTCCAAAATCTGTCTTTTTAAGTGAACATTAACCATTTATTCAAAGTTATACAAGAATCTGAAGGATTAAAGTCTTCTGTGACATAAAGCCATTTTGAATAGTTTCATGTCTCAGCTGAGCAGGAGGAGAGAGGGTGAAAAGAATAGGTGAGTAGCCCCATTTGGGCGGCTAGACGGTAAAAACAGACTCAACAGCAGCCACCCCCGGCCTGCTGTCCTCCCTGATTGCCTGCGTGCGTTGCATTAGTAGCAGCATGCTGAGGGCCAATTTTAATGCCATTTGCCTGAAATGAAAGAGAACAGAATAATAAGTACAAGTGGACCCAACTAGCCTAGAGTTTAATTAGATTTTTAAAATGCTCACTTAATTCTTAATGATATAATTTTTTAAACAACTTTGAATAGGTGGATCTTGTAGCAACAATGAAAACAATACCGCTCAGGAGATATTCCTTCTTTCTAAAAACAACACTGCATAAATTTTTCTGAAAATAATTCTTTTATTATAATGCCGGTTTTCAAGGAATTTTTAAAATGGGGAAATTGTTTAAAACACTTATTGCAAGGAGTCTTTAAAGGATAAAAATACACAGAGGCCCTGCTACTCTAACATGAGGTAAAATCTTTTCTCTCGACAGCATTTCTGTTCCATGTTGAATCAGCTGTACAGGCTGAGGGCATATGAGTGTTCTGTGTCATCAATAATTTCTATGATCCCCAAAGACATGGCAGGTTGCCAAGAACCCACACACACAGAGTAGTTCTTTCATTCATCAAACTCACACTTATGTCTTAACCCTCACTCCCTCAAGTGGATTTTACCTAAAAATACAACACTCTGAGAAAAGTAATACAGTAGCTTCAGAAATTAAGCTCTTAAGGAAACTTTACGTCACAGTAAATCTCAGATTTATAGTGCTTGGCAGTTGTTCTGCAACAGTAGTAGCCTTGGGGTTTCTGGCACTAGCTCAGTATTGACAGCAGCTGATGTGGTTTCTTCTCGCTCTTTTGACTCCTCTTTAATGAAAAGCATGCCCTATGGCTCATTGGTTCTGCCCCCTCTGGGCTGGTAGCAACTTCTTGAGGAATTGAGGAGTCAGACTTGGCATTAGGCCAAATAAACAGCACGGCCGGTTGGCTCCTGACAGCACATTGCAATCAAAGCTGCACAAGGCACAGTAAAGCAGTCAGCTACTATATGAAATCAGACAGTAACAATGAATGTGCTCTTTTAAACAGAGGCCCAATTACTGTTCAATTTATAGGGCATTAGCCTCTGAATGGTGTCATCTTTAAATTAATTCAAGAAGTACTACCATAAACTAAATAAGTACTAAGTACTACCATAAACTACCACAAATAAAAAGGAGTGAAAAAAGATCAAGTACTTTTTGGAAACCTTTGGCAAACTGCTATGTGTACAGGCCAAGCAACATGTACAAAATAGTTTCCCAGGAGGTTTTTCTAAAGCAGCTAGGGGAGGAATCAGGGCTTTTTTTCTCGGAAGCCTGAAGTCTTAATACACACTGGCAAAAATATTTATGTAAAAGTAAGTAATAGAGCCGGGCGTGGTGGCGCACGCTTGTAATCCCAGCATTCAGGAGGCTGAGACCTGAATATTGTGGTTCGCGGACAGTCTCAGCTACTTAGTGAGACCTGGTTTCAAAATAAAGAATAAAAAATAGGGCAGGGGGTGTAGCTTAGAGGTCGAATGCCCCTGGGTTCCACCACCAGACACGCAAAAAAAAAAAAAAAAAAAAAAAAAAGTAATAGGCTCTATTCACAGAAACTTCTTTGAGATAAGTAAGAATACACGCAGAATAGGGAGTTAGGTCAAAATTATGGCTAATAAATATTAATCACGTTTCAGAAGCTTTACATTTCATTGAGTATGGTGGTTCATGCCTGTAATCCCACTACATGGGAGGCTGAGACAGGAGGATCAAAGGCTCAAGAACAACCTCTGCAAATTAGTGAAGCTCTCAGAAACTTAGTGAGACCTTGTTTCAAAACAAAAAATAAAAAAGGATTGGGGATGTAGCTTAGAGATAGATATGCCCCTGGGTTTATCTCTAGTACCCCACCCCCCAAAAAATCTTTACACTTTTATCTTAACCACACTGACCAAAACAGGTTCAAAATAACATTACAAAGAACCCACTGAAAATCCTAAATTCTATCTATTTAGTCTTCAGAAAACATACTCTGCTATATGGGGAATAATTTCTAAATTGGGAATTTCTTTCATAACAGAAAACAGAGAGAGCACCTTGCATTAGTAACAAAGTACACACACACTTTTCTTTCTTTTTCTTTTTCTTTTTTTTTTTTTGTGGTACCGAGAGTAGAACCCTGGGGCCTTTTCTACCTCCAGGCTATACTCCCAGACCTATTTTATACTTTATTTGGAAACAGGGTCTCACTAAGTTGTTGACAGCCTCATTCAGTGACTGAGGCTGGATTTGAACCTGTGCAATTCTCCTGTCTCAGCCTCCCAAGTGCTGGGATTGCAAGCGTGTGCCATCATGCCCGGCTCACACTTTTATTTTTATTTTATTCTACCTCTGAACTACATTCCCTGTCCTATTTTTATTTTTTGGTGGTACTGGGGGTGGAACCCAGGGGCTTTCTACCTTGGGCTATACTCCCAGACCTATTTTATATTTTATTTGGAAACAGGGTCTCACTAAGTTGCTGCGAGCCTCACTAAGTAGCTGAGGCTGGCTTTGAACCTATGTGATCCTGTCTCAGTCTCCTAAGTGAGGGGATTACAAGCATGCGCCACCACGCCCAGCTCTATTTTTATTTTTAAACAGGGTCTTATTACGTTGATGAGTCTCACTTACTTGTGAGGCTGTTCTTGAACTTGGAATCCTTCTGCCTCAGCCTCCAAAGTATTGGGATTACAGGCATGGGCCACCCGTGTCTAGCTACAGTACATGAATTTATATACCAGAATACTATTTCCCAAAGCAGATGGCACCATACAGACATGTGAATAAAAGTGGATTTTTCTTTGCTCTCTGGGGATTTATATTATTTTGCATTGCCTGCTAATAATGGAATAGAACCACTTACATTTATGTAGGTAAAGTGGTTCTTTACTAGAACATAAAGATACACTATATACACCATGTTTTTAGTCAGAAAACTGCTAATGTTTTAGCTGATTATCAGTGATCCATTTAGGGATTAAAAAAAAATATGAAACTGGGGCATGGTGGTGTACACTTGTAATCCCAGTACCCGGGAGGCTGAAATGGGAAGATCGAGGTTTGCAGCCAGCCTCAGCTACTTAATGAGGCCTCCACAGTTCAGTGAGACCGTTTCAAAATAAAGAATAAAAAAAACAGGGCTTGGGATGTAGCTCAGAGGTAGAATGCCCCTAAGTTCCATCCCCAGTGCCCCCCCACATTAATATAAAAAAAAATCATGAATGTAAATAGTAAAATCAATTCTAAATGAATACTAGTCAATACTATTTATATGACTATACCTCGTTATTAATGTCAAAGACGCCTTCCTGGATTTTTTCATAAATTTCTTTCGCTGTATTAATAAATGCCTGAAATATAAAGTAGAAAAATTAGTTCATATTATTCATGTAAGAATTCATGTAAGAATTCATATTATTCCATATTATTTCATATTTCACAACAGTGAAAAAATTATGTAAAAGCTCCAGAGATTATTTTAACATTTGGCATATACTATACTGATATATTATACCCTATTGATAGAACAAAGGACAAAAATCACAGGATCATCTCAATAGAAGTAGAAAAAGCATTTGACAAAATCCAACAACCTTTTATGATAACAGTACTCTACCAACTAGGCATAGAAGGAACTTCTTCAACCTGATAAGCATCATTTATGAAAAACAACACCTAAGATCATACAGAAGACTGAAAGTCTTTCCCCCTAAGATCAAAAGCAAAGCAAGGAGGCCTGCCTGTGAATTTTCAGTAGCAGCATTATTCACAAAAGCCAAAATGTAGAAACAACAAATATATTCATCCATCAATGAATGAAAAAAAAATGTGTACTACTGCTATAAAGAAACATTATTCAGCCATAAAGGGGATGGAGTGCTGATTCATGCTACAATATGGATGAACCTTAAGAACATGCTACATGGCAAGTGGCAGATTCAAAGCCCACACACAGTACAATGACATTTATATGAAATGTTCAGAACAGGCAAATCCAGAGACAGAAAGTAGATTACCGGTTAACCAGGGACTAGGAGGAGGGGAAGCAGGGATTGACTAGTGAGTATGGGGTTTCTTTTTGGGGCAATGAAAATGTTCTGGAATTAGACTGTGGTTATGGCAGCACAATTTTGGGATTTAACTAAAGCCCACAATTTATAAATGTGAATTTTTTTTTTTTTTTTTTTTTTTTTTTTTTTTTTTTTAGTACTGGGGCTGGAACTCAGGGGCATTCTACCTCTGAGCTACACCTCCAGCCCTATTTTTTTTATTCTATATTTTGAAACAAGGTCTCACTAAGTTGGAGAAGGCCTCATGAAGTAGCTGAGGCTGTCTGAAAACCATGATCCTCCTGTCTCAGCCTCCCAAATGCTGGGATTACAAGCATGCACCACCACTCCCGGCTTATAAATGTGAATTTTATGGTGCATGAATTATATCTCAAAGAAAAAAATCATGGCCATAGGAGGCATGGAGAGTTAAAAAATGTGAAAACAGCACATGTAAGAAAAACACAAGTCAACTAGGTAACCTGCATAACCCTCCATGTTGAAACCAGCTTACTCTGGAAGACACTGTTCCACACAGGCCCTTGTGGCCATATATAATATATAATTTGGGAGGAAAAGAACCAGGATGTTTATAATAAAGACATATAAGGCAGCTGAAATCTTATGCCCTGTTCAATAAATTTCTACTCTTTTCTCATATAGTGTTCTACTAAATTGACAGAAAATTAGCTTTGGAATACTGTAGACCAAATTAAGCCCCCAAACCCAAATTTATCCTCAAACATTCTATATTTATGCAAAATAAGGAATTTTAAATATCACCAATGCTATAGAAGATGTACACAGTCTCTGATAAGGTTCTAAACTCAGATTTATGAAAGAACAGATGATAATATTAATCAATATTATAAACAAGGTGCTCTTTAATTAGTATTCTATGAAAATCCATAAAAGACATTCTCCTGTGCCACTGATACGGACCTAATTCAAATTTTAAAAAGTAAACAGGGTTCATGGAGAGGCACAAATCATACCTTTCATCCTTTCTATACTGGTAATATTTGACTGCTGAACTTGCCATCAGAGCTTTTGTTTTCTAATTAACAGGACTGATATGTTTTCACCTTTAAAGGCCTTACAGCTCCCCAGAGTAATCAATCTACTGCAGCTCAATTACTGCACCAAGCACACACCAGTCAGTGAAGGAGACTTGAATGACTGCGGCAGGAGCAGAGATATGAATATGCATAAACTCTACTTGGCTGATCGAATCATCACAGAGGGTCATGAGAATTTGCAGCAAAATAATGAGAAGAATTAATCACTGCAGATTCACGAGGCACTTAGGATGTGAGTATGCCTTTCATGTGTGTGCTGGAGTTAAAGTGAAGGAGAAATTGGCCTCCAGCCAACTATGAATTGATTCACATTTTTCAAAATTGAAGTTCTCCCTATAAATGAGGAAATTTTTAACTTTATTTCCAATAACATTTCAATTACTGTGCTGGCCTTAGAAACCAGGCTGACTAAATACTGAGGTCAACAGAAATATAAATTTACAGGGTGAGGTTCCTCATGGAGATAACCACTTGTGCACATTTCACTTGAATACTAGGCAGAACTACAAGGTTCCATAAATGAGTTTTAACTTCAAATAAACAAGCAGTTTTATGTTAAAAAAGTCTATGAAATATGCCAATTTATGTAAGTAAATTGTCTTTTTGCCACTCTGTTGATAAATCACTTTAAAAACTGGCTTAAAAAAGCTGGGTGTGGTGATGCATGCTTGTAATCCCAGTGCTTGGGAGGCTGAGACAGGAGGATCGCACAAGTTCAGAGCCAGCCTCAGCTACTTAGTGAGGCTTTCAGCAATTTAGTGAGAGACCCTGTTTCCAAATAAAATATATATTAACAAATAGGTCTGAGAGTGTAGCCCAGAGGTGGAAAGCCCCTGGATTTCATTGCCAGTACCGCAAAACAAACAAACAAACAAACAAACAAACAAACAAACAAACAACTGGCTTAAGCCGGGTGTGGTGGTACACATTTATAATCCCAGCACTTGAGAGGCCCACTACAGCAGAACTGCAGGTTTTGGTCAGTTTCAGCTACTTAGTGAGGGCTTAGGCAATTTAGTGAGACCCTGTTTCAAAATAAAAGAGTAAAATGGGACTGGAGGTGTAGCTCAAAGTTAGAATGCCCCTGGGTTTCATCCCCAGTACTACAAAAAAGCTCCCCTAAAACCAAAGCAAAACAAAAGAACCTTGTTTAAGAGCTGGGAGTGGTGGTGCACGCTTGTAATCCCAGTACTTGAGAGGCTGAGACAGGAGGAGCGCAGGTTCTAGGACAGTCTCAGCAACTGATGAGACCCTGTTTCAAAATTAAAGAATAAAATAGGGCTTAGGACATAGTTTACAGGTAGAATGCCTCTTGGTTCAATCCTGAGTACCACACAAACAAAAAACAAAACAAAAATCTGGCTTATGCCATATAAAATTTCCCAAGTTACTAATGATTTTATTTCCTAATAAGTACTTAATAATATTTTATTAAGCACATTCATTCATTCATTCATTCATTCATTTTGCGGTATTGGGGATAGAATCCAGGGGCATTCTACCTCTGAGCTAAACCCACAGGCCTATTTTTTAGTTTTTATTTTGAAATAGGGTCTCACTGAGTTGCAAAGGGCCTTACTAAGTAGTAGCTAAGGCTGTCCACAAACCACAATTCTCCTGTTTCAGCCTCCCACACGCTAGGATTACAAGCATGCACCACCACACCTGGCTACTAAGCATTTTATTTATTATTATTTTTTATTTTTTGGTGGTACTGGGGTTCCTGGAAACCCTTCTACCTCCGGGCTACACTCCCAGACTTATTTTATATTTTTTATTTGGAAACAGGGTCTCTTAAGCCAGTGAGGCTGGCTTCGAACCTGCGCGATCCTGTCTCCGCCTCCCAAGCATGGGAGATTACAAGCGTACACCACCACGCCTGGTTTACTAAGCACTTTTAAATCTTAGTTGTACCACAAGGACTCTAAGGTGTATTTTATATATGAAAGACTAGGTTCTTTAATTTTTTTTTTATATTGGGGATGAAACCTAGGGGCATTCTTCCTCCAAGCTACAGTCAGCCCTATTTTTTCTTTATTTGGAAACAGGGTCTCACTGAGTTGCAGAGGGCCTCACTACATAGCTGAAGCTGTCCTAGAACTGCAATCCTCTTGTCTCAGCGTCCCAAATGCTGGGATTACAAGCATGCACCACCATGCCCAGCTTAAGACTAGGTTCTTCAAATTGCAATATAACAAATGGTTATATATTTCATTATAATTTCTGTCATCTCGATATTGAATAGTCTTTGATAATGCTACATTTACTGCCATACAATTCTCTACTTACACTTTAAAGACACTAGTATATTTTCTATCCTTCTAAGTATATTATAGCTAGGCATGGTGGTACATGCTTGTAATCCCAGTATTTAGGAGGCTGAGACAGAAGCATCACAGGCTCAAGAACAACTTCAGCAAGTAGTGAGACTCTCATCAACCCATTGAGACCTTGTTTCAAAATAAAAATAAAATAGGCCTGGAGGTATAGCTTGAAGGTAAAATTTTCAATGATGACTGAAAATGAGTTAAATACATACATACATACATACATACACCATAAGTGGATTGTTGCAGTTGTTGTTTTTGGTACTGGAGATTAACTAAACCCAGGAACATTCTGAGTTATATCCCCAGCCCTTTCTTAAAAAGTTTTTATCTTTTACTTTTTTTTTGTTTTTAGTACTAGGGAATGAATCCAGGGGGCATTCTACCTCTGAGCTATACCTACAGCCCTATTTTATTCTCTATTTTGAAATAGGGTCTCACTAAGTTGCAGAGGGCCTAAATTGTGCTGGCTTTGAACCTGTGATCCTCCTGTCTCAACCTCCCAAGAACTGGGACTACAGGCATGTGCCACTATGCCTGGCTATCTTTTACTTTGAAACAGGGGTTTGCTAAGTAATTGAGGCTGCCCTCAAACCTGTGATCCTCCTGTTTCAGCCTTCTAAGTACTGGGAGGCATGCACCACCACACTTGGCCAAATGGATTGTTTTGTATACTTCACGAAAAAAAAGTAAACATCTAATGTATCTTACTAAGTGATTACTGGTCAATTTTAAAGAGTCCCTACAGTGTGCATGCAGCTCAACATGACAAATGTAGACATTAGTGTATCTGGGTTTTTTTTGGTGTGTGTATGTTTGGTTCTGGGAATTTGAACCTAGGGGTTCTCTACCTCTCAGTTTTCTACGTCCGAGCTATACCCCTAGCCCTATTTTTTCTTTTTCTTTTGAAAGAGGGCCTTACTAGGTTGATGAGTCTCACTACTTGCTGAGGCTGTCCTCAAACCTGTGATCTTCCTGTCTTAGCTTTCCAAGTACTAGGATTACAGTAGCATTTGCCACTATATTTAAGTATTATTTGGTAAATATTTCATGGCAGTACTAACATTCTTCACAGAACGAGTTTAATTTGAATGGCTGAGTTATTCTCTTAAAATACTTTACTTGAGCCAGGTGTGGTGGCACACCTTGTAATCCCAGCATTTGGGAGGCTGAAACAGGAGGAATGCCTCTGGGTTCCATCCCCAGTACCACAAAAACAAAACAAACAAAACACTTTACTTGTAGCCAGGTGTGCTTGTAATCCCAGTACTAGGAAGGCTGAGACAGGAGGATTGCAGGTTCATGGCCAGCCTCAGATACTTAGTGAGATCCTATTTCAAAATAAAAATTTGGGCTGGGGTAGTAGCTCAGAGGTAGAGTGCCCCCTGGGTTCAACCCCCAGATCCATTAAAAAAAAAAAAAAAAAAAAAAAAAAGGCTGTAGAATGCTCCTGGGTTCCATCCCTAGTAACACACACACACACACACACCCCACACAACAAAAACAACTTTATTTGTAGATATTAAACATGTTTTTGTATCTCTAGTATAATGCCTAAAATAAAGTTAATACTTAAAAGACCATTATTAAACTCAATTACCCTTAGCAAGGAAATATGTAAAGGGACCACTGAGTTTACAGAAAATGACAATTTCTTTTTGTTTATGTACACATTTCTTTGGGTAGAGATTCTCTTAAGACTTTACTAAGGGGCAAAACTAATAGATTGGCAAATTTGCTAAGAAACTGCAGCCCACTGATGTGGTGATCCTCTTGCTTCCCCTGCAGTGAGCACTAACCAGCACTGGAAGCCTGCTTCTGTCTTGGCTTTACCTCCAGCTCTCCCCTTCACCACACTTTGATTAATTGCCACCTTCAGTGTTCTACCCTCATTGTCTTCATTAGCCATTAATTCTCTTGCTTTTTACTTCAGACACTAATCATTCAACCCTTGGCAGCAGTTATCTGAATGGTATTGATAATACCTCAACTCAAGGCAAATTTTCAGGGACTTCTAAAGCACAAACTAAAATATATAATCATAAAATACTATAAATGTGCTATAATTCAAATACACATTCAGTTAGTACACATGTTGATGTGTTTTAGGTCTCACTGACATTCATTCAAGTCATTACCCCATATTATTAGATCATTACCCAATATTCAGAACGACTTAGGGACCACGGGAGATACAAGAAAGAGGAGGACATGGTTCCTACTGTTGTTGAACTAAAGCTAATTAGTTGGGAGAATGAAAGCACGAGGGCTCAAATCTCAGTTCGAGACAGAGGACAAAGAAACTTCCTGCATTAATGGAGAGAAGGAGAACAAGGCAGGGCTGAGGAGTTCTTCCTGCATACCACATACAATGTGCCAAGAGGGCCGTCAGTACTGACTAGAGAAAACAGGGGTAAGAAGACACTTAGAAAACTTAATAAAAATAAGATATTCTTTTTATGAAAGTAAATTCTGTATTCAATAGTGCTAATTTCCTTATGCAACATGCTGCCACCTGGTGGCAAGATAAAAATCACTGTATCTATTAGGCCGACTTAAAAATCACAATGCAAATGTTTTATTTTTTTACTTATTTTTTTGGCACTAGTAATTGAGCCTCAGGGGAATTCTACTTCTGAGCTACACCCCTAGCCCTAGTTGATTTTTAGTTTGAAACAGGGTCTCACTAGATGATGCTGTAGTTTTATTGAAATAACCTGAATGCAAACACACCAAGTGATTTTCACTGTGATTTATAACTACAAAGCACCAAATAAAAACGAAGCAAAATGTAAATATCTTGAATACATGTTAGAGAGCAAGGTTTCTTACAAAATCAGTTAACTTTTAGTTTTTGAGTTAAGAAACATAAGGTAACTACCATGCTGTTTAATTTTCTTCTCAATTGCTGAAATGAATTGCAGGTGTTCATTTGACTAAACTAATAATATTCAACACTTTCTAATGTATTTGTTAGGGGTTAGTCACTAAACTAAGTGCTTTTTATTTTATTTCATAAAAGAAGTTAAAATTAAACCCAGTGTGGTGCATGTTTGTAATCCCAGCATTTGGGAGGCTGAGACAGAAGTATTGCGGTTTAAGGACAGCCTCAGTTACTTAGTGAGGCCCTTTGCAACTCAGTGAGACCCTGTTTCAAAGTAAAAAATAGGCATGGTGTGGTGGTGCATGCTTGTAATCCCAGCATTTGGAAGGTGAAGACTGAAGGATCTGTTTTGAGGATAGCCTCAGCTACTTAGTGAGGCCCTTCACAATTCAGTGAGACCCTGATTCATGAAATAAAAAAGACTAAAGAAAAAAAAGCTGATCATAGTTCGTGGACAGCCTCAGCTACTGGGATTATAAGAGTGCCACCACACCCAGCCAATAAACAACTTTTTTATACAGTAAAAATTTTAAGGTTTTCTAGGTTTAAAATAAAGATTAATAAGATGAACATAAATGCCATCAAATAGACATGATTAGCTGCCTAGACCAGCATTCCTTCTGCTTTTCCTGAATATCTACAAAGCCCTGATTTTCCATGAGTACATTATCTTCCCTTCTCTAGTATTGAGAGACTACACCGACCAGCCCACCTTGTAGCTAAGTTCAGGCAAAGAACCATGTTCTGGCCAACAAGCACTGTGGAGTACTTCTGGAAGGCTCTTAAAATGGTTAATCAAGTTGGGTGTGGTGGCACACACTTGTAATCCCAGCATTTGGGAGGCTGAGACAGGAGGATTGCAGTTTGTGGACAGCCTTAGATACTTAGTGAAGCCCTTTACAACTCAGACCCTGTTTCAAAATAAAAGATTAAAAAATAGGGCAGATATAGCTAGGAGGTCGAATATCCCTGGGTTCTATCCCCAGACCCACACACAAAAAGGGCTGGGGGAATAGCTTGAAGGTAGAATGCTCCTGGGTTCAATCCCCAGTGCTGCAAAAAAAAAAAAAAAAAAAAAAAAAATTAAAATTATGTATGTAGATACTGAAAATGAACTTAAATTTTCTTTAAAGAAAACTATGGCTGAAGAATGAAGTTATGACTATAAGACTAACAAAATGATTACGGTTCTAATGAAGTTATGACTATAGAACTAGCAAAATGGTTATGGTTCTAGACCTAGGTTCTCAGGATTAAAATCTTGCTAGCTATGCTGCTTGGGACTTTCTACTTAACCTCTCTATAAAATGAGGACCGTTAATGGTGCTCCTTCACAGGATTGCTGGGTTAGTGTAAGGCACTGAAAATAGTGCTTGACATGCAGTAACTACTCTCTGTGTGTTGGCTTTTATCATGAACGTTTGGGTGCTATAACATATAGGGAGCGCTAGGAGAAGGGAGTGCAGGTGCCAATGTGAATGTGCCCTGAAACACTGCAGAGTAAAGGAAAGAAAGTGATCAATGCTCTTTGGTAAATTAAATATCCTGATTAAATAACGCTAACATCAAGGAAGTAAATTAGCAACACAACATGTGTAGAGTGAACTCTATGATAGATTGAGGCAAAGCTTAAATATTATGCAAAGAGGGAAAACTCCTGTGAAAAGATCACTAAGGAGAACTTGGTATTAGGGAGCTTAAATAAGTAAGAAACTGCTTCAGATTCTGTGACCTTAAAATGTTCTGATTCCATTTGATTTAGCTTCAGTGGAAGACTTATAGAGCATCAATTAATGGCTTTCAAGTCGTATTTCAAGGTGATTCTACTGGGTCTTTCTTTTGGAGATGAGGTAGAGTAGGGATAGCCCAGTGGAGGGTGAAACTCTTCCTCGTTCCCCCACTCCAAGGTAGAGCTGTTCTGCCTTTACTTCTTTCATGCAGTTTCCTTGTGTTTCGTGGAAAGAAGGCCACTGCTAAACCTGGTCATCTACAAGAATTCTCTCATGTAACAAATAAAACTGAGCTGCAAGAAGAGAAGTGATTTGCTTGAGACCACACATGAGTATGGCAGAAGCAGGATTTCCTTTACTAGGATTACTTATCTTCAGTATAAGACTAAGGTGTAGTTAAATTGCACATATTTTCCATATACTTCAAAAACTTTATAGCTAGAAATTATTTTTGATTTCTAGGATTATCCTTGGAAGTAAATGAAATTTGTTTTCATGTTCTGTCTCCTTCCTTCTTATCCTTTATAAAAATTAACATCACCAGTGATTACTTAAGAGGGAAAGAAGGTAGCCTAAACAAATCCAGATCAATTTTAACAGGGGGTGTAGCTCAGTGGTAGAATGCATGCTTAGCATGTGTGAGATTCTGGATTCAATTTCACAGCACCCTGCACTCCTACAAATGAATAAATAAATAAATAAAAATAATAAAACAGCAGAGGAATTAAAGGGGGGGGGAAACTGGAACTATAAGATTAAAGTTTGGAATTAAGCTGGGCATGGTGGCACACGCTTGTAATCCCAGTACTTGGAAGGCCAAGATGTGAGGCCTGCAGTTCCTGGCCACCTTCAGCTACTTAGTGAGGCCCTCTGCAACTTAGTGAGACACTGGTTCAAAATAAAGAATAGAGCCGGAGAGCTGTGGTGGCACAAATTTGTAATCCCAGAATTTGGGAGGCTGAGACGGGAGGATAGCGGTTCATGATTCTCAATTACTTAGAGAGGACCTTTGCAATTCAGTGAGACCCTGCTTCAAAATAAAGAATAAAAAATAGGGCTGGGGGTGTAGCTTGGAGGTAGAATGCTCCTGGGTTCCATCCCAGTACTGGAGAAAAAAAAAGGGTGGGGGGTGGTGTTCCAGATTATAGTATTTAAGAATCCCTTGTTCTACTTTGTCAGTGGTAACATGAAGATATATTTAATTCCTTAGTAATCTAGTTCTTTTATTCAAAAACATTTATTAAATATGTGATCTGTAGCAGGCATTGGGAATATTTAGGTAAATATGAATATTATATGCCTCAAGGGTGAGCAGGTAGAACATATAGCTGCAAATCTAAAATTGGAACACAGCTTGAAGACCTCCAGTTGATTACAGGCATAGAGCATCACTATTTCTTTTCTTTTTCTTTCTTTCTTTTTTTTGGATCTGGGATAGAACCCAGAGCATTCGACCTCTGAGCTACACCCCCTGCCCTATTTTGTGTTATTTTGAAACAGGGTCTAAGTTGCAGAGGGCCTCACTAAGTAGCTGAGGCTGTCCACGAACTGTGATCCTCTAGTCTCAGCCTCTCAAATGCTGTGATTACAAGCGTGCGCCACCACGCCCAGCTCAGGCATCACTCTTTCCATGAAAGAAAGACCCATGAGTGAAGACCTGTAGGATAAGCAAGTTCCTACTCATTTATTAGAAAAACTGGAGAGAGGAACAATTGAGAGTTTATGCTCAGTTCTGTTGGAAGCTAGGGGCATGCAAGCATGTGAGCTGACTAGAAGTGGCCCTATTCAAACCAAGGAACTCTGAAAGGTAACAAGCAGGTGAGGAATAGACTTGAAGGACAGTTTGGAGGATAAATAATAAGAATAATGATAATAATAATAACAATTATTATTACTTGTAGTATTTGGGATTGAGTCCAGAGGTACTCTACTTCCGAGATACACACCCAGTCCTATTTTATTTTGAAACAGGGTCTAAGTTGCAGATGGTCTCATTATTTGCTGAGGTTGTTTTCCAACCTGTGATCTTTCCGTCTCAGCCTCCCAAATACTAGGATTATAGGCATGAACCATACCTGGCTTGGAGGATTAATTATAAGGGGGGCAAGGCTGGCAACACAAAGAGCAGCAAGAAGTCTAGAACAGAAATCCAGTAAGAAGCAAAGGCTTGATGAATTAAGATGGTGGCAAAAAGAATGAAAAGCAAAGATCAAATTTAATATCCATTTTAAAGAAACTAATAGCACCTGGTGAATGATATGTTAAAAATGGTAAAGTGTTGCTGGGCATAGTGACACATACTTAAAATCCCAGTAACTTGGGAAACTGAGACAGGAGAAGCACAGCCTCAGCTACTTAGTGAGACCCTCTGAAACTTAGTAAGACACTGTTTCAAAATGAATATAGCCTGACATGGTGGTGCATGCTTGTGATCCCCCCGCTTGGGAGGATGAGACAGAAGAATCACACAGGTTTGAAGCCAGCCTCAGCTACTTAGTGAGGCTCTCAGCAACTTAGTGAGACCCTGTATCCAAATAAAATATAAAATAGGTCTGGGAGTATAGCCCAAAGGTAGAAAAGCCCCTGGATTCCACCCCCAGTACCACCAAAAGAGCAAACCAAACCAAAACAACAACAACAACAAAAAACAAAACAAAACCAAAACCAGGGTTGGAGGTGTAGCTCAGAGGTAGAGTGCCCCTAGATTCCACACCCAGTATCGCCTGCGCGCGTGCGCGCGCGCGCGCGCGCGCGCACACACACACACACATAAGGTGCTTATGACTCCACTTTTGGTTCCAGTGACTGAGATAAAGGGTATATCATGAATTGAGATAAATTAAAAATAAAATAAATTCTTGCAGGAAGAAATGAGATATTTTCGATGAAATCCTAATGCTTATGGTATCTAAATGGGCAAGTCTTGGTAGCTGGCAATCTTTTAAATTGCATGTTTATATGTTACCATACACTATAGGTATGGATAAGATGGCATGCACATATAGCTATCCTGGTTTAGAAATAGAAAATGAGAGCTGGGTGTGGTGGTGCATGCCTGTAATCCCAATACTTGGGAAGCTGAGACAGGAGGATCGCAGGTTTGCAGCCAGCCTCGGCAAGTAGTGAAACTATCAACCTAGCAAGACCCTGTTTCCAAATAAAAATAAAACAGGGCTGGGGATGTAGCACAGAGGTAGAATACCACTGAGTTCAATTGCCATTGTCACCAAAAATAAAAAGCATAAGAAATGGACATACCTTTCAAGACTTAAGAGTCTGGATTGAATTGAATTTTATTTTCGGTGCTGGGGATGGAACCCAGGGGCAATCTCCCTCTGAGCTACACCCCCAACCCTATTTTTTATTCGTTTTGAAATAGAGTCTCACTAAGTTGCAAAGGGACTAAGTAGCTGAGGCTGTCCGCGAACTACAATCCTCCTGTCTCAGCCTCCCAAGTACTGGGATTACAAGTGTGTGCCACCATGCCTGACTTATTATGCTGGTTTTTAAAGGTACTTGAATTTTTAAAATTTAAACTACTATTTATTTATTTATTTATTTGGCGGTACTGGGGTTCCTGGAAGCCCTTCTACCTTCGGGCTACACTCCCAGACCTATTTTATACTTTTTATTTGGAAACAGGGTCTCTTAAGACAGCACGGCTGGCTTCGGACCTGCGCGATCCTCCTGCCTCCGCCTCCCAGGCCTGGGGATTACAAGTGTGTGCCACCACGCCTGGCTTAAACTACTTTTTAAGCCGGGGGTGATGGCACATGTTTTTACATTTTCCCCAACATTTGGGAGGCAGAGACCTGAAGATCATGGTTCGCTTCAGCTACTTAGTGAGGCCCTTTGCAACTCAGTGAGACCCTGTTTCAAAAAATAAAAAGACTAAAATAATAGGACTGGGGGTGTAGCTCGGAGGTAGAATGCCCCTGGGTTCCATTCCCAGTACTTCAAAATAAAAAACAAACAAACAAACAAAAAAACTATACATATTTATGGGGTATCATGTGATGTTTTCATACATGTTTACATTTTTTTTTTTTTTTTGCAGGTCTGGGGATGGAAGCCAGGGGCATTTGACCTCCAAGCTACATCCCCTGCCCTATTTTGTATCCATCCATCCATCCATCCATCCATCCATCCATCCATCCTTCCTTCCTTCCCTCCCTCCCTCCCTCGTGGGTTTGGGGATGGAACCCAGGGGCATTCAACCTCCAGGCTACACCTGCTACCTTATTTTTTATTCTTTATTTTGAAACCAGGTCTCACTGAGTTGCAGAGGGCCTCACTAAGTAGCTGAGGCTGTCTGCGAACCGCGATCCTCCGGTCTCAGCCTCCCAAATGCTGGGATTACAAGCGTGCGCCACCACGCCCAGCGTATTCTTTATTTTGAAACAAGGTCTCACTAAGTTGTGGAGGACCTAAGTAGCTGAGGCTGGCTTTGAACCTGTACGATCCTCTTGTCTCAGCCTCCCAAGCCTGAAGATTATAAGTGGGCGCCACCACACCTGGCAACATTTTTTTTTTAATGGTGAAAACATTCAAAATCCTTTCTTTGGCCAGGCATGGTGGCACATGCTTATCATTCCAGTACTTGGAAGGCTGAGACAGGAGGATCATAGGTTCATGGCCAATCTCAACAACTTAGTAAGGCCTTCCATAATTTAGTAAAAATCTGTTTCAAAATGAAATAGGGCTGAGGTGTATCTTGGAGATTAAATGTACTGGGGTTCAATCCCCAGTACCTAAAAAGAAGGAAAAAATTTCTTCTAGCTTTTTGAAATATACAGAGAGTTACTTTTATCTATAGTTGTTCTACTATATGAAAGGATGGCACAACTTCTTGCTCCTTACTAACTGTAACTTCTCCCTGTTCTTACTCTTCCCCCATCCTGCTCCAGCCTCTGGTAATCACCATTCTAGTATCAATGTCTATGAGATCAACTTTTTTTTTATATTCCAAATGAGTGGCATCATCAACTATGTATTTCTTTTCTTTTTTTTCCCTTGAAACAGGGTCTAAGTTGCAGAGGGCCTCACTAAGTAGCTGAGGTTGGCCCTGACCCTGTGATCCTCCTGTCTCATCCTCCCAAGTATTGGGATAAACTATGTACTTCTATGATTGGCTGTACTTCACCTAACATAATGATCTCCAGTTCCATCCATGATGCTGCAAACGACAGGATTTCAGGTTTGAATGGCTAAATAGTATACCACTGTGTCTGTGTACCACAAATGGTACCTTGCCCATTCAGCAGTTGATGGAATGCCTGTTTCCATTTCTTGGCTAATGTGAATATTTTTTTTAAGTTTTTGTAGCTTTATTTAAGCACACGTGTGAAAGCACGCTTGTGGCGTCTACTCGTTTTCCTCACTGCGCAGCCTGGCGTTGGGATTGGTGACTCTGATGGCCAGCTGGGCTGCTCTTTTCTGATGGCTTTGCGGTTCTTGGAGGAGACCTTGTGGGCAATCTCAGCACAGTAAGATTTGTTGCACAGCAGGAGAACTTCCAGCTCCTTGACGTTGTGGACCAGGAACTTCTAGAAGCTGCTGGGCAGCATGTGCTTGGTTTTCTTGTTGCTCCCGTACCCGATGTTGGGGATCAAGAATCTGGCCCTTGAATCGTCTCTGCACCCGGTTGTCAATACCTCTGGGTTTCCTTCAGTTCTGCTTAACTTTGACATATCGGTCTGACTGGTGCCGGATGAACTTCTTGGTCCTCTTTCACAATCTTAGGCTTCACGAGAGGTCTGAGGGCGGCCATTGTGCTGAGTGGGAGATGGCTGCCACCTCCGTAGGCAGCGCCAAGAAAGAGCGGCTAATGTGAATATTGAAGCAATAAAAATGGGAGTTGCAGGTGTGTCTTTGACACATCAATTTCATTTCCTCTGAATGTGTTATACCCAATAGGGGGATTGCTGGATCATATACTAGTTTTATTTTTATTTTTCGAGGGACCTCCATACTGTTTTCCATAATAGCCACACAAATTTATATTCCTACCTGGAATGTGTAAGGATTTCTTTCCTTTTCTCTATATCTGCACCAGTATTTGTTTGTATGTATGTATGTATGTATGTATGTATGTATGTATGTATGTATGTATTTTTTTTGTGGTACTTGGTATTGAACCCAGGAGTACTCTACCTCTGAGCTAAATAGGGATCCTAGTCCTATGTTATTTTCATTTTGAAACAGGGTCTGGATAGGTTGATGAGTCTCACTACCTGTTAAGGCTGTTTTTGAACCTGAAGATCCTCCTTGTCTCAGCCTCCAAAATACTGGGATTGTAGCTGTGCGCCACCATGCCTGGCACTGGTTATATATATATTTTTTTAATTTAAAAAAAAATTTTTTTTTTTGTGGGTCTGGGGATGGAACCCAGGGTCATCTGACCTCCGAGCTACACCCCCTGCCCTATTTTTTATTCTTTATTTTGGAATCGGGTCTCATTGAGTTGCACAGGGCCTCACTAAGTAGCTGAGGCTGTCCGCGAACCGTAATCCTCCAGTCTCAGCCTCGTGAATGCTGGGATTACAAGCGTACGACACCACGCCTGGTTGGTTATATTTTTAATTGCTAGATCTGTGTTTTGATATTTAGCAAAAATTATGGCATGCTATGGAAAGCATTCCTTCCCAAGGTCCTTGTGATTTTTGCCTCAAGTGTTTTTGTTTTTTTGGTAGGACTGGAGATGGAACCCAGGGGCATTCTACCTCCAAGCTACACTCCCACCACTATTTTTTATTCTTTATTTTGAAACAGGGTCTCACTGAGTTGCAAAGGGCCTCACTACATAGCTGAGGCTGTCCGCGAACTGCAATCCTCCCATTACAAGTGTGTGCCACCACACCTGGCTTCAAATGTTTTTTGATGCTTCTGTATTTCTCTAAGAAAATTTTCAGTTCGTTCGTTCGTTCATTCATTCATTCATTCATTCATTCATTCATTCATTCATTCATAGTACTGGGGATTGAACCCAGGGGCATTCTACCTCTGAGCTATACCCAGCCCTGTTTTTATTCTTTATTTGGAAACAAGGACTAAGTTGCAGAGGGCCTAAGTAGCTGAGGCTTGCCCTGAACCTGCAATCTTCCTGTCTCAACCACACCCACTGACAAATTTCAAATTAGAGGGAAAATACAAAGTAGTTTTAGAATTTGGGAGGGCAAGACAGGAAGATCACAGGTTGGATGACAGCCTCAGCAAACTGACAAGACTCTGCTTCAAAATAAAAAATAAGCTGGGTGTGGTGGTACACGCTTGTAATCCCAGCGCTTGGGAGGCTGAGATAGGAGGATTGCACAGGTTTGAAGCCAGCCTCAGCTACTTAGTGAGCCTCTCAGCAACTTAGTAAGACCCGTTTCCAAATAAAGTATAAAACAGGTCTGGGAATATAGCCCGGAGGTAGAAAGCTTCTGGGTTCCACCCAGTACCACCAGAAAAAAAAAGAAGGGCGGGGGATATAGCTTGGATGAATTACGGAAGCAAATATATCAGCATTTTCCTAATATTCCAAAAGGTGGCATATGGAAGGTGGCATAGGGAATGTTTTACCAAGCCTTCCATAATCTTTGCTAATCATCATGACAGATATCCCTGAATCTTAAAAAAGCTCTTTTTTTTTTTTTTTTGGTACTGGGGGTTGAACCCATAGGCATTCTACCTTCAAGCTACACTCCCAGCCTGATTTTTATTTCTTATTTGAAACAGGGTGCTGCTAGGTTGATAAGTCTCACTACTTGCTTTAGGCTGTTCTTGAACCTTCTATCCTCTTGTCTCAGCTCCTAAGTACTGGGCTTACAGGTGTGCCACCACGCCCGAAATAAAAAAGCCTTTTCAAACCACACAGACCACAGGCAACTACAGGAGAAAGCAGTCCTTAAACGAAGAGCCATCTGCTCACCCGCAGTTTCTAAAATCTCATGTTTTAAGATACTGAGGACAAAGGTAAGGTTTAGGACATTTCCACCTACACTAAGAAGTGAGACCAAAGCATAAGCTAAGGCTGGGCATGATGGGACACACTTGTAATCCCAGTAGTTGGGAGTCTGAGACAGGAACATCACAGGTTCGAGGCTATCCCCAGCTACTTAGTGAGGCCCTCTGCAACTTAGTGAGACCCTGTTTCAAAATAAAGAATAAAAAATAGGGCTGGGGGTGTAGCTCAGAGTTAGAATGCCCCTAGGTTCAATCCCCAGTAACACACACACACACACATGCATGCGGGCTAGGATGTGGCGTGGAGGTAGAATGCCCCTGGGTTCAATCCTTAGTACCAAGAAAAACGAACAAAAAACATAAGCAAGCTGAGCATGGTGGCGCACGCTTGTAATCCCAGCATTTGGGAGGCTGAAACGGGAGGATCACACAGGTTTGAAGCAAGCCTCAGTTACTTAGTGAGGCTCTCAGCAATTTAGTGAGACCCTCTTTCCAAATAAAGTGTAAAATAGGTCTGGGAGTACAGCCCATAGCCCAGAGGTAGAAAAGCCCCTGGGTTCCATCCCAGCACACCCCCCACCCACACACACAAAAGAAGCATAAGCTAACTACTACTAAAATGTGTGCCTATGACTATTCCTTTCTTTCATATCAGCAACAATAGTCAAATTACAAAATATCTGAGACTATTTAAAGAAAGAACAGAAAAGCATCTGTTAGGTGTGGCAATTAGAAGGCCCAGGATGACTGCAGCTTATGGTGGAGAAAGTGAGACCATGAAGTGAGGTGTGAAAAAGAATGAGGAAACAGATCGCTCTTAATGGAAGCTAAAAAGGAACATATTCAGGAGAACTGAAGTGACAGGTTTTTATTTTGAAGATGGTTGTATAATTACATGCTAGGTGCCAAGAATCAATGGAGAAGGAAGGGATGAAGATCATGAGAAGCTCTGAAGCAAGAATGTATCTGAGAAGATGAGAGGGGAGAGTACTCTGCCAGATTTTTCTGTTATGTAGCACAGCTTGCTGGACTCTTGATGGCCTCTACAGATTCTCCGGGAGCAATTCCAGATCAGCATACTGGTAGCAGTAGAGGGCTAGTAACAAAGAAAGACTCACAGGCCACATGACAGAGTTACTGAATCTGAATTTGCATTTTCTTTTTTTTTTTTTGTGGTACTGGAGATTAAATCCTGAGGCTTCCTACCTCTGAACTACACCCTCACATCAACTTTATTTCTTATTTGGAAACAGAGTCTTTGCTAAGTTGCTGAGAGCCTCACTAAGTTGCTCTCACTAAGTTGCTGATAGGCTGGTTTTGAACCTGTGATCCTCCTATCTCAGTCTCCCAAGTACTGGGATTACAGGTGTATGCCATTGTTCTTGGAAAAATTTGCATTTTGACAGGATTCAAAACACTGCTCTAAAAGACAAAAAAATCAATAGCCGTATGAGATATTCTGAGCTTAAGAAAAACATTGTCTTCCTGACTCTTACCACCACCTAGATGTTATACGATGAAGTAAGAGAATTAGCACATTAGAGAGACACCAGTCCACAAACGTAAATGTAATTTTCCCTCAAATTCCATTTTTGGAAAACTCTGGGTTAAATAAAAATCAGCGACTTCTGGGAAGATGGCGACTGAGAAAAGCAGCATTTAGGAGCCCTGCTAAAACTTGATCTCTACTGCCACAAAATCAGTGCTTTTCATAGCCAGAAAACACCATCAGCAGAGAAATAAAAAAAATGTAAACACAAGGGACAGAGAAAAAAAAAAGACTAGAAGAACAACCAGAGACCAGAAATCAAGCCCGCAATGCAGCAGCAGGGCCGCGCCAGCACCATCTTACCTCACAGCACCAGGATCCAGAGAGGAAAGGTAAACAAGGAGCTGAAGTGAGCTGCTGAGGATCATTCGGGTGTAATTCAGCAGTTCTTTCAGCACAAAGAACATCTAAAATTCCCAGTGGTCAAGCTCATCACGCCTTCCAGGGACTCCAAATGGAGCTCAAAACCAGAAAAGAAATACGCCAGCTTCACAGCCAAGGGTGTGGCAGTGGCACCATATTGCCAGCAGCGCCAGCCTCACGGCTGAGGGTGTAGCAGCGGCGCAATATTGCCAGCAGCGACAGCGAGCTTACCGCGCCCTCGACAGCTCCTGATCAACAATTACAATAACTGTGAGTGAAATTGCAGCCCCTAAAGGAGAAATCCCGGTACTGCACACCCAGGGACTTTGATAATCTCCCTGGGTCTGAGATTTTGCAGTCCAACCCAGTGAAGGAGTAGCAGTGGCAGAGATACCACACCTTAGTCACAGCTTCCTGTGGGAAAACACCCAGCCCAGCACCCCCCACAGTCTCATGCAGCCTCAATTAACTTCCTGGGTCTGACACTTTATGATACAACCCAGTAAAGGAGTAGTGGGGGCTGAGATTACCACAGACTCGAGATACAGAGCACCCTAAGTCAAGTCGTAGTGACCCAGGGAAGGCAAAAACTTCTGAAATCATGGGAAAGAGGAACAACAATAGAGCAATGAATGTCCACAACCCCATATTATCAGAGCCTGTCAACACAAAAATTCAGAGATCTCCAGAAGATCAAATCAGGAATATAACTGTAGAAATAATACAGGACCTTCGAAAATAATTTAAAGAGAGTCTAAAAGAAATAAAGGATGCAATCATTGAGGTAAAGGCCTCAATTCAAAGTATAAACAATCGATTAGACCACATGGAGAATAGTCTTGCTCCTAAAAGATGATCACTCCAAAAACAACGCATAACTTATAACTTAGAAAAAAAAATCAGACAGCAGGAATCAGGCATTGAAGAAATATGGGCCCATTTTAAGAGAGCTAACCTAAGAATAATCGGAATAGAGGAGGGAAAAGAGGTGAAACCAAAGGGATCAATAATCTCTTCAAAAAATAATAGCAGAAAAATTTCAAAACATAGAGCAAGAGGTCGATACACAGGTCCAGGAAACTTATAGAACTCCCTTTAGACAGGATCAGAGAAGAGGTTTCCCATGCCACATAATTGTCAAAATGACCAATGTGGAAGCCAAGCAGAGAATCTTAAAGGCAATAAAAACAAAAGGCCAAGTGACATTCAGAGGCAAACCAATTAGAATCATTCCAGACTTCCCAAACCAAGTCATGAAAGCCAGAAGGGCTTGGAGTAACATATTCCAAACTCTGAAAGAAAACAACTTCCAGCCAAAAATTTCCTACCCAGCACAACTATCTATCAAATCAGATGGGGAAATAAGAAGCTTCCATGACAAACAGAAACTCAAGGAATTTATGTCTTCAAAACCAGCGCTAGAGAAAATACTCAAAGAGATTAACTACACAGAAGAAATAGGTAATACACACCAGAACCAAAGAAACAAGATTTTCCATTCAGCAGACAACTAAGCAAAGAAGAATATATTCATGTGTTTATTGGTTAAAATCTTTGGAGATTCATTATTTATTTTAGTCTTTTACCTATTTCTAAATTGTATTGTTTGCTTTTATTATTGCTAATTTTTAGGATTTCTATTTGGAATATTAATATACCTCCAGATATAGCATTTGGAAATATTTTTTCACATTCTATGAGTAACTTTTAACGTTTATATTGTCTTTGGATGTACATTATTTTTTAGAAAGTTTGTTTATTCTTTTGTTGCCTGTGCCTTTAAAATCATATCCAAGAAATCACTGCCAATTTCAATGTTGTGAAGTGTTATGACCCAGGTTTTCTTCTATAGTCTTAAGATTTATATTTAGGTCTTTTATCTATTTTGAGTTAATATTTGTATATGGTGTTAGGTAAGGGTCCAACTTTATTCTTTTTCATGTAATTATTATTTTTCAACAATATTTAGTGAAAGGATCATTATTTCCTTCACCAAATGTTCTTGGAAACCTTGTAAAAAATAACTTGACCATATATGGAAGAATTTATTTCTAGGCTTTTTATTTTACTCCACTCCTTTATAGCAGTACTACACTGTTTCAATTATTGTAGCTTTATAAGGTTTGAAATCAGAAAATGTACATCGTCTAGCTTTGTTCTTTTTCGAGATTGTTTTGGGTATTTAGAGTTCATATTTTATGTTAGGATAGGTTTTTTCTGGAAAAAAATGTATGATAGTTTCACCTTAAAAAAAAAAAAAGAAAAAAAATCCTCTGGTAAGAAAGAAAGCAAAAAGAAATATTGAAATGTTATCTCTAAGTGATCAAAAGTTTGATATCAGACAAATGAATCTGTTATGTGAAATTATCATTGTTAATTTTTGATAAATTGCTATAATATTAGATGTCAACCACTAAGCCAAGCATGGGAAAGAGGGAGGGTGAGGGAATGGTGTTGGGTAGGGGCTAACTGGGCGATGTGTGCAAGTATGTCTACACAAGTTTTTTTATCCCATGATGATGTATGAATACAGTGCACCAATTAAAAAAAAAATCAGCAAGTTTCTTAACAGTGAGTTCCCAGGAATTAACATACTATTGTGAGTTCTGCTACTCTCAAAAGGGAGCAGAAAAATGCCAGATTTTACCAGACTCACCTGTCCATGGATCCTTAAGCAGAGGTGGTCCTTTTATCCAAAGATCCTCTGCAGCAGGAGGAGGGAATATCCTTTACTACCCTTCTCTAGGGTGCTGCATAACATAAAGGGGAAAGGACTGGAAACTGTAACACCTGGGTTTGAGCTCACTGTGAAACTGGAATAATACATATGAAAAAACTCTGACAAAGTGCCTATCATTAAGCTTATATAGCATTCAAATGCTATGTTTAAAAAATCAGTATTAGGCACTGGAAATGTAAAGAATGAATTCCAGTCTCCTGTTCCTATGGGAATGACATATGAACAAGAATGTTGTTGTTGAAATTGGCTTTTTTATTTCAGTGACATTTAGGAGATGATCTCTGAGGATGACTTCTATTATCACATACAAGGTGTATCTCCTTAGTGAATAATAAAAAGAATAAATGATAATAGCGTATTTGGAGCCATTCTAAGTTGTAGAAAATGGGGATTAAAATCCACTTCATAGGAGCAATGACTTAAAACTTAGAAACTGATCCCCTCTCTTTTTTCCATACACATACACAATTCTGTCTGAGAAATTCTTATTTCTGTAAGCAATTTCAAGGCAGACTAGGGTATCATTTTGTTTTATGCTCTTAGAAATTAACTTCAAAGATCCTAGTTCAAGATAGGCAGCATAAATTCAAGCAAAACAGTTGGCACATCAGGCTACAATTAATAGAGCACTGCTTAAGAATGATTCTGATGAGCCAGGTGTGGTGGTGTACGCTTGTAATCCCAGCATTTAGGAGGCTGAGACAGTAAGATCGCAGATCGTGGACAGCCTCAGCTACTTAGGCCCTTTGCAACTCAGTTAGACCCTGTTTCAAATTAAGAATAAAAAATAGGGCTGGGGGTGTAGCTGAGGTAGAATGCCCCTGATTTCCATCCCTAGTACTGGAAAAAAAAAAAAGATTCTGGGGGGGTGCCTAACTTAGAAAGGAGGAAAAAGAGGTCAGTAGGGGCCAGGAAGTGAACTTGGATCCAGGTACCAACAAAACTAGCATGGAGGTTGAAATAGTTGAGGGTATACATTTTAGGACTGGCAGGTCAGAGGCAGCCCATTAAGGACATAATTTCATAACGGTATTGTTTAGTTTTATTCTTTCCCTCAGGCTATCATTGAAATAAGCATTTTGAATGTGAAATTCACAGTACAATCCCCTCCTATTACTCAACAATTAAAGAGGATTCATGTATTATTTTGTGTGGCTGGTGATTCACTTCCTTGAATTTTATTGTATTTTATTATTCTGACTCAATGCTTTTCAATCTCAACACTGCTAACATTTTGGACCAGGTAATCCTTTATTATGGGAACAAGCCTGCATACTTCTCTCTAAGACTAGTTCTTGGCCCCTTCTACCCCTCAAAAGATCCTTCATGGATGAAATCACTAAGCTGACTAAAAGTAAAGAATAAATTTGTAAACATTAATAGTAAAGCTATTTTCAGCAACAATGCAGCTAACACTGAAACAGTGGGATAGTTATCTTATGCTGCAATAATCTAAATCCTAAACTCTTCCAAAGGGAACAGGTCCAGTTCTAAACAACACCAATTTACAGTTTATTCAGCCTCCTGTCTCAGCCTCCCAAGCACTAGGATTACAAGCATGTACCACCACACCCAGCTTTATTTTTTATTCTTTATTTTGAAACAGGTCTCACTGAGTTGCAAAGGGCCTCACTAAGTAGCTGAGGCTGTTTGCAAACTATGATCCTCCTGTCTCAGCCTCCCAAATGCTGGGATTACAAGCATGTGCCACCACACCTGGCTCATAATTTAGGTTTTCAAAAAGGCTTTTGAGATGATTCATATATGGGCTTACTATTTTTTTTTTTTTAATGGTGGAACTTGGGATTGAACCCAGAGGCATTCTACCTCTAAGCCTACCCCCAGGCCTATTTTTTATTTTGAAACAGGGTCTAAGTTGCTGAGAGCCTAAGTAGTTGAGGCTGGCCACAAACCTGCAATCCTCCTGTCTCAGCCTCCCAAGTACTGGGATTATAAGCGTGTGCCACCAGGTTCAGCTTACTTTATTTTTTACTTTATTTTTTAACGTGGTAACACTGGCTGAATTGATTTAAGACAGCAGTTCTATCAAGTTTATTGTGAGCCCACCAAAATGCTTTAATATGTTATGCAGAAAAATAATCCAGTGGATAAAAGCATACTGTTGTAAAAATGTATGTATTTACTTAATTATGTACTTATCTATGCTTTAAAATCTGATATGTAGACATCGTGAATGAATTGTACTCTTTTTCAACCTGGTTTCTTATTCCATATAGCCTAGCTGTCTCTTTTTTATGATTATTACTATAATTCCATCATCAGCTACTTCTGAGAAATGTTCTTAGAAGAGTGTATGCCTAACAATAACCTGAATATAAACTGTTTGTAAGGCATATGCTAAACATTTAACATTTGGCATGGAGGAACCCAGTTATATAAAAATTTTCTTTGTGTAAAATATGACATAAAGACTCATTCTTAACAAAAATTTAGTAAGCTAATAATTTTTTTTTGGTGGTACTGGGGTTCCTGGAAGCCTTCTACCTCTGGGTTACACTCCTCTTAAGCCAGCATGGCTGGCTTCGAACCCGTGCGATCCTCCTGTCTCCGCCCCCCAAGCGAGGGGATTACAAGCATGCCACCACGCCCAGCAACTAATAATTTTTTTTGTGTGTGTGGTGCTGGGGATTGAACCTAGGGCATTCAACCTTCAAATTACAACCCCAGCACTTTGTTTCTGAAACAGGGTCTTGCTAGCTTGCTGAAAGTCTCATTAAATTGATGAGGCTGCCCTTGAACCTATGATTCCTCTGTCTCAGCCTCCCAAGTACTGGGATTACAGGTATGCACCACCATGCCCAGTTGTAAATTAATAATCTGACAAAAAAAATCTGTATTCGCCGGGCATGGTGGTGCACGCTTATAATCCCAGCATTCGGGAGGCTGAGACCGGAGGATCGCGGTTCGTGGACAGCCTCAGCCACTTAGTGAGGCCCTCTGCAACTCAGTGAGACCTGGTTTCAAAATAAAGAATAAGCCGGGCGTGGTGGTCTGGGAGATCTGGGAGTATAGCCCAGAGGTAGAAGGGCTTCCAGGAACACCAGTACCACCAAATATAGCCCAGAGGTCGAATGCCCCTGGGATCCATCCCCAGACCCACACACACACACACACAAAAAAAAAAATCTGTATTCTTACTGGGCTTGGTGGCATGCACCTATAATCCCAATACTGGGAAGCTGAGACAGAACTGCAAGTTCAAGGATAGCCTCAGTAATGAAGAGAGAACCTGTTTCAAAATAAAAAAAGGGCGCCTTGCTGGCTTAAGAGACCCTGTTTCCAAATAAAAATATAAAAATAAAAATAAATAAATAAAAATAAAAAAGGGCTGGGGGTATAGCTCGGGTTCAATCTTCAGTAAACAAAACAAAACATACTGTATTCTTCATGAATCAACAAAAAAGTCATTTATTTTTTTTTATAATCATTCCACATTCCCACACTTATATTTTATTGTAGTTGTGAGGTGTCTCCCTCCATTCTCAATTTTACATTTTAAGCTGTCATTATGGGCTGGCCATGGTGGTGAGCACCTGTAATCTCAGTACTTGGGAGGCTGAGACAGAAGGACCACACAAATGACAGACTTAGTTAAGTATCAAGACTCTCAGCAACCTAGAAGACCTGCTTCAAAATAAAAATATAAAGGGCTGGGGGTGTAGCTCGGCAGTAGAATGCCTCTGAGTTCAATCTCCAGTAACACACAGACACACACATACAAACTCATTATGATGTTAAAGTATTTAACTTAAAGTTGTATTTTTTTGGACAAAACCTCATTTTGAGGTAACTCTAGATTCATTTATAGGAATGAGAAGTAGTACAGAGATATTCTCTGTGACCTTCATCTAATTTTCCCCAATGGTGACTTTGTACATTGTTACAACCAAAATTCTGACAAAGGATGCAGATCATTCCTATTACCACAAAGATACTTCATGTTGTCTTTTTATACCTCATCAACTTTCCTCCCAGTTAGCACCTTCTTTAAACTGCTGGTGACTTTCTCCATGTCTTTAATTTTGTCATTTCAAGAAAATGCTACTCATGGAATCACAGTGTGCAACATTTGGGGACTGGCTATTCAGTGAGCTTAGCTCTCCAGGAGTTGACCTGGGTTGTTGCAGGTGTCAGCAGCTTCTTGTTTTATGTGGAATAATGGTATTCCATGGTGTGGATGTACCACACTTTGTCTAACTTTATTCAGCCACTGAGGTGTCCTTCAATCCTATGTCTTTGGGTTGCTTACAATGTGGGGCTATTAAGAATAAAACAGCTATAAACTTCTGTGTAAGTTTTTGTGTAAACATTAAGTCTTTGTTTCTTTGGAATAAGTGCTCAGGAGTGATTTGCTGGGTCATATGGTAGTTGCATGTGCAATGTTTAAAGACACTGCCAAATCGTTTTCCAGAGTGGCTTTACCATTATACATTCCAACCAGCATTGTATGAGTAATCTAGTTTCTTCACATCCTCACATTTGGTGTTGTTACCATTTTTAATTTTAGCTATTCTCATAGGTGAGATTTCACTTCCTTAATGGCAAGAGATGCTATCTTTTCCAGTGTTTGTCATTTATATATCCTTTCTGATGAAATGCCTGCCCAGGTGTTTTCCTCATTTTCTAGTTAGACTTTTTTTTTTTTTACTATTGAATTTTGAGAATTTTATTTTGAGATGGGGGTCTCCCTATGTTACTCAAGCCTGGCTCTAGACTTGGGCTCAAGTGATACTCCGATGTTAACCTCTAGAGTGCTGGGACGACAGGCTTGCGCCACCATTCTACATACATTCTATGTAGAACAGCCCTTTGTGGGATATGTGGCTTGCAAATAATTGCTCTCAGTCTGTAGATTTGTCTCTACATCTACATAACAGTATTTCACAGAGCACACATTTCTGAAGTCTAAGTGATCAACTTTTCCTTTTATGAATGGGTTCTTTTGATAGCAAGTATGCCCAGGTCCCAAAGATTTTCTCCTACTTCTTTTTCCTAAAAAAGATTTGTTTTATATTTAACATCATAATCCAGTAGAGTTAGTTTTTGTAGCAGTACAGGACTATGGGTTTTTAATGACTATAGCACCATTTATTGACAAGGCTATCTTCTTCATCCACTGGATTGTGTTTATATCTCTGTTAAAATTAGTTGTGGAAGCCAGGCGTGGTGGCGCACACTTTAATCCCAGCATTCGGGAGTCTGAGACTGGAGGATCACGGTTCGTGGACAGCCTCAGCAACTTAGTGAGGCCCTCTGCAACTCAGTGAGACCCAGTTTCAAAATAAAGAATAAAAAAATAGGGCAGGGGGTGTAGCTTGAAGATAGAATGCCCCTGGGTTCCACCCCCAGACCCGCAAAAAAAAAAAAATTAGTTGTGGATATTTGTGAGTGGATTTTTGGGCTATTTATTCGGTCCCACGGACATATGTTACTCCTTCACTAAAATTACACAGGATTGATGAATGTAGCTATGCAAAACTTGAAATCATGTAGCGTGCCTCACTTCATTTTATTGTGCTTTTCTGGGGAATGCTTTGACCTGTCAGAAAGGCAGGATGTCTATTCTTACCATTATTCGACATGTTGATAGAAATTTTAGCCAGAAAATAAAATAAAACCCTTAGAGAAAGGAGAAAATTCAACTTCATTTGAGGATGACATTAATTGTCTCAGAAGAAAGTTTTAAGGGATTTATAAGGAAAATACACTGCTAGAACTAATAAGGCTTTTTACTTTTCTTTGCGTTCTTAAGATTATTGATTTGAGATAGTTTGTCTTTCCTATAAAATTCCTTCTTTTTTTTTTTGGCGGGTTTGGGGATAGAACCCAGGGGCATGTGACCTCCAAGCTACACTCCCTGGCCTATTTTTTATTCTTTATTTTTTGAAACAGGGTCTCACTAAGTTGCAGAGGGCCTCACTAAGTAGCTGAGGCTGTCTGCACACCGCGATCCTCTGGTCTCAACCTCCCGAATGCTGGGATTACAAGTGTGCACCATCACGTCTGGCTCATAAAATTCCTTCTTGTGAGATTGCTTTAACTGATTCTATAAAATTGATATGTTTTATCATTTTTGTTCAGTTCAATATGTTTTTCTATTTTTTTCCTCTTTGACACAAAGAAGTGTACTTTAAGGTTCCAAGTATGGGTAGATGTTTTGTAGTTATCTGTTACTGATTTCTAGTTCAATTCCATTGTGTTTGGAGAATACACCGAGTATGGATTCAATACTTTTAAATCTATTGAGACTCATTTCATGGCCCACATGTGGTCTAATATGGTATATGTTCTGTGGGCAACAAAGGGATAGTAAAGTTTCCTACTATAATAGTAGACGAGTCTCTTTCATTCCATCAGGTTGTTTTTTTTTTTGGTGATACTGGGGGTGAAACCCAGGGGCTTTCTACCTCTAGGCTATACTCCCAGATCTACTTTATATTTTATTTGGAAACAGGGTCTCACTAAGTTGCTGAGAGCCTCACTCAGTAGCTGAGGTTGGCTTTGAACCTGTGCGATCCTCCTGTCTCAGCCTCCCAAACGCAGGGATTACAAGCGTGTGCCACCATGCCCAGCTCATTCCATCAGTTTTTGCTATATATATATATATATATATATATATATATATATATATATATATATATATATATCTTATAGCTCTGTGTCTGGCTCATACACATTTAGGACTGCTATATCTTTCTGGTGAATTGACTATCACTGAGTTATACCCTTAGCTCTTTCAATTTTTTTATTTTGACACGTCTTGCTAAGTTGCCCAGGCTGGCCTTGAACTTTTGATCATCTTCTCATCCTCCTAAGTAGCTGTTATAAGAGGTGTGGCTTGATTAGTGTATTTAGATAATTTAGTTTACAGGGAATGTCATTTTACATTAATGTAATTCACATTACATTACATGTCATTTTACTCTGTTTTCTTTTTCCTGCTTTCCTGTGGGTTAAACATCTGTTTGAGTTCAAAATTATCTATTTTTTTTTTTTTTTTGGGTTGTACTGGAGGTGGAACCCAGGGGCTTTTCTGCCTTTGGGCTATATTCCCAGACCTATTTTATATTTTATTTGGAAACAGACTCTAAGTTGCTGAAAAGCCTCACTAAGTAGGTGAGGCTGGCTTGGAACCTATGCGATCCTCCTATCTCAGCTGCCCAAGCGCTGGGATTACAAGTGTGTGCCACCATGGCTGGTTTTTTAGTGTATATGTATGTATAACTTTTTAAGTAGTACCTTCAGAAATTGCACTCTACATATATAACATTACAGTCTACTAGTGTCATTTCCCCAAATCTAATAAAGTATAGAAATCTTTCCTCCATTGACATCCTTTTCTTTTTCTTCTTTCTTCTCTCTCTCTCTCTTTTAACTGTTGTGCTGAAGACTGAACCCAGAGGCATTCCACTTCCAAGCTACACCCTAGCCCAATTTTTAAAATAATTCTTTATTTTAAAACAAGGTCTCACTAAGTTATGGAGAGCCTCAGTAAGTAGCTGAGGCTGGCACGAACCACGATCCTTCTGTCTCAGCCTCCCAAGCACTGGGATTACAAGTGTGCATCACCATGTCGGGCTTTTGAAATCCATTTTCATCTATGATTTATAGTATTTCTATCTATACTGATACCATATCTGACAGTGTTACTGTTTTTTTTTTTTGCTTAAACCATCAAATGAAATTTTCTTCAAATGTAATTTATTCAAAAGAAAAAAGTCTGTCTTATCTGTCTATATTTTTGTTTACTGTATTCTTTCTTCCATTACAGTGTTCCATGATCTTTCTTTCATCATTTCATTTCTATTACATAACTTTCTGCTATACCCCTGGCCCGATTTTACTTTTTATTTTTGAAACAGTCTCACTAAGTTGCAGAGGACCTCACTAAATTGCTGAGGCTGACTGAGATCCTCCTGTATCAGCCTCTCAAGTACTGGGATCACAGATGTGCTCCACCACAACAGGCTTGAGAGTGTGTGTGTGTGTGGGGGGGGGCACACTGGGGATATAACCCAGGGGCCTTCTACCTCCAGGCTCCAACCCCAATCTATTTTGTATTTTTATGCGGAAACAGCGTCTCACTAAGTTGCTGGGAGCCTCACTAAGTAGCTGAGGCTAGCTTTGAACCTGCATGATCCTGCAACTCAGTGAGACCCGGTTTCAAAATAAAGAATAATAAAAAAAATAGGGCAGGGGGTGTGCTCAGAGGTCGAATGCCCCTGGGTTCCACCCCCAGACCCCAACACACACACACACACACACACACACACACACACACACACACCAAAAACCAAACTTTTATTTGGTTCTTTTTATCTTTTTTTTTGAGACATACTGGCTCAAGATTATTTGTACAATCAACACAGGAAGAGGACACCAGTGCCACGATCTCATCAGTGCTTCTTAAGTAGACAGAGAGAAATCTTTATTGTGAAACTTTCATGAGGGCCTGAACCCCTTTGGGAACCTGAACCAGAGCTTATTGCGCCCCTTGGGACCCACACTTCTAGTCTTGAGGTAATACACTAAAGTCTGTTGATTCTGTGGCTGACACCCTTTGGGACTGTGGGCTTTACAAAGGCCTTGGCATGGGCTTTCATGACCTTGGCATTGTCTGTATCTTCTTCAGGCCTTTCTTGTGCTTGCTGGAAAAACTCATATTTCTCACTCTTAAGAGATTCATACGTTTGTGACCAGAGTTTCTTGATACTATTTCTGTGCCATTTTTCAGGACTGTGGTTCTTGAACGTGGCTATGCCTGTACCATAACCTGCCCTCTTATATTTCTTTCGCTGAAACTTCCTGTGTGTGTGCGAGTGTGTGTGTTTGCAGTATTGAGGATGGAACCCAGGGACACTCTACCTCTGAGTTACACCCCCAGCCCTATTTTTTATTCTTTAGTTCCTGAGGGCCTAAGTAAGTAGCTGAGGTTGTCCGTGAACCACGATCCTCCTGTCTCAGCTTCCTAAATGCTGAGATTACAAGCATGTGCTACCACGCCTGGCTCTCAGTCCTATTTTTTATTCTTTATTTTGAAACAGGGTCTCACTTAAGTAGCTGAGGCTGGCCATGAACCTGAGATCCAACTGTTTCAGCTTTCCAATTACTCAGATTATAAGCATGCGCCACCACACTGGGCTCCATCCCCCTTCCCCCCCACCTTTTTTTTTTTTTGCGGTATCAGGAATGGAAACCAGGAGCGTTCTACCTCCGAGCTACACACCCCAGCCCTATTTTTTATTTTTATTTTATTTTTTGTGGTACTGGGGTTCCTGGAAACCCTTCTATCTCCGGGCTACACTCCCAGACACCTATTTTTTTTAATATATTTTTATTTGGAAACAGGGTCTCTTAAGCCAGCGAGGCTGGCTTCGAACCTGCATGATCCTCCTGTCTCCGCCTCCCAAGCATGGAAATTATAAGCATGCGCCACCATGCCTGGCTCTATTTTTTATTCTTTATTTTGAAACCGGGTCTCAGAGTTGCAAAGGGCCTAAGTAGCTGAGGCTGTCCACGAACCACAATCCTCCTGTCTTAGCTCCCTAAATGCTGGGATTACAAGCGTGTGCCATCACATCCTACTAGCTCCATCCCTTTTTAATGTTTATTTTATTTTTTGGTACTGGGGATTGAGCCCAAAGGCATTCTACCTCTGAGCTACACCCCTATCCGTATTTTTTTTTTTTTGTGGAACAGGTATTGAACCCAGGGGCATTCTACCTCTGAGCTATACCTCAGCCCCATTTTTTATTCTTTATTTTAAAACAGGGTCTCACTAAATTGCAGAGGGACTCATGAAGTAGCTGAGGCTATCCGTAAACTTGTGATCCTCCTGTCACAGCCTCCAAAGTACTGGGATTACAAGCATGCACCATCACACCTGGTTCCTTGTATCTTACTTTCCTTATCTTACAAATGACAATAATAATTAAAAATATATCATTTTCAAGGCTTTAGATGAATCAATACACAAGCATATTAAAACTGTGCATGGAAAATGCTAGCAACCAGCACATACAATAAACATGCCTAGAAAGTATATTACAAAAGAAGTAATAATCTATTCTTGAAAAATTTCTATGGAGTATGTATGTGCTGTCCAGGGTTTTAAACAGATGCACTTAGGAGGAGGAATAACGAAAAGCAAATCTATCTTTCTAGGAGCAAAAGTCTCTTGGCTATTACTTTCATGTTTAATCATTCCAAAATCATATCAAGAGATTTAACATTGATTTAATCCTTTATCAGATTATAGAAGTCTTTATTATTATTATTAATTATTATTAATTATTATTAATTATTATTATTATTATTATTATTAATTTATTTTTGACGTACTGGGGATTGAATCTAGGGGCAGTCTACCTCTGAACTATACCCCAGCCCTATTTTTTATTCTTCATTTTGAAACAGAGTCTCACTAAGTTGTAGAGGATCTCAATAAGTAGCTGAGGCTGGCCGCGAACCTGCGATCCTTCTGTCAGCCTTCCAAGTACTGGAATTACAAGTATGCGCCACCATGCCCGGCTAGTTTTCTTTTAAAAATTCTTTATCACGAGGTATTGTTTATTTTATTCTATTTATTTTGTGATGCTGGGGATTGAACCCAAGGGCATTCTACCACCAAGCATACATCTAGCCTGACTTTTTTTTTTTATTCTTTGTTTTAAAACAGGGTCTAAGTTGCAGAGGACCTCATTAAGTAGCTGAGGCTGGCTGTGAACCTGGATCCTCCTTAGTCTCCCAAGTACTAGGATCATAAGTGTATACCACCATTCCCAGCTAATATGAGGTATTTTTTAGATTAAAACCTTATGGATGATTATATTATATACTATGAATCCATGAATCCTTTAAAAATTAAATCATGTCAGATTATTTATTTAAATATTTGGGTTTAAGAAGAAAATTAATTTTCACTGTAAGTAAAATACATATTATATACTCCTGAGGGAGGCAAATTTCTGTATAGATTAAATTTAAACAATTATTTTATTAATCACAAATACACTTTTTGTAGTAAATGATACCCAAACACTCACAGAATATTTCATTTAAATGCTTAGCCAATGGCTGGGTATGGTGGTACACGCTTGCAATCCCAGTTCTTGGGAGGCTGAGACAGGAGGATCATGGTTCATGCCAGCCTCAGCTACTTAGTAAGGCCATCTGAAACTTAGTGAGACCCTGTTTCAAAATAAAGAATAAAAAATCGGGTGGGGGGGCGTGTAGCTTAGAGGTAGAATGCCCCTGGGTTCCATCCATAGTGTAGAACACCCCCCAAAACAAAAAACAAACACCCCCCCCCCAACTCAGACAAAAGGACAATAGTAGTGGGTATGGTGGCGCATGCTTGTAATCCCCATACTTGGGAGGCTGAGACAGGAGGATTGTACAGGTTCGAAGCCAGTTTCAGCTACTAAGTGAGGCTCTCAGCAACTTAGTGAGACCCTGTTTCCAAATAAAATTAAAAAACATAGGTCTGTGAGTATAGCCCGGAGGTAGAAAGCCTCTGGGTTCTACCCCCAGTACCACAAAAAAAAAAAAAAAAAAAAAAAAAAAAAGGACAATAGTATTTACTGTTTTCCAATAAATACCTACTTTTATTGTTAAGATAAATGAACGTAATGGCATTAGAGATAGTATGGCTCTTTTCTTTTCTTTTTCTTTTGTGGTACTAGAGATTGAACCCAGTACATTTTATTTCTAAGCAACACCTCCAGCCCTATTTTGCTTCCTTTTTGAAATAGGCTTGCTAGTTTGATGAGAGTCTCACTACTTGCTGAGGCTGTCTTCAAGCATTCCGACCTTCTTATCTCAGCCTCCCAAGTACTGGGATTACAGGCATGTACGACTATGCCTAGCTTGACTCTTTTTTAAGATACAAATAGTTTTGGGTTTATGGTTCTTAAAATCAATATGTACTTCGTTAACATTTTTTTTTTTTTTTTTGGCAGTACTGGGGATGGAACCCACAGGCATTCTACCTCCGAATTACACCTCCAGCCCTATTTTTTTTATTCTTTATTTTGAAACAGGGTCTCACTGAGTTGCAAAAGGCCTCACTAAGTAGCTGAGGCTGTCCATGAACCACGATCCTCCTGTCTCAGCCTCCCAAATGTTGGGATGACAAGCAGATGCCACCATGCCTGGCTTCATCGTTAACAATTTAACAAGGATATGTTTCAGATGTCTTGAAACCTTCTGGGGATTTTATGGTTTCAAATGCAATACTCTTTTTATTTTTAAACAGGGTTTCCCTAAGTCATTGAGGCTGCCTTCAAACTTGCAATCCTAAGTACTGTGATTACAAGCATGTGCCACTATGCCTGGCCAAATGCAATACTTCTAATAGAGGAGCACCTCTCTGAAATCAGTAGCTTTATATGTTTGTTTAAAGTTGAACAAAAGAGTACAAAGAGTACAAAAGGTTCTTTTGCTTGTGAAGTAAAATGTTACTCTTATATGTTATCAAGTTGTAATCATTGTCAATAACAAGTAAAACATTAGTGCCTACAGGAAGTACATTTATAGTAATTATGAGGTACCTCATCAAGTACAGATAACAGGCTACCTAAAAAAGAATTCTTTGGCCGGGTGTGATGTCACACGCTTGTAATCCTGGTACTTGGGAGGCAGAGACAGGAGGATGGTTCAGGTTTGAAGCCAGCCTTGCTGGCTTAAGAGACCCTGTTTCCAAATAAAGAAAAGAAAAGAAGAGAAAAAAAAATATATATATATATATACACACATATATAATAGGTCTGGGAGTGTAACCCGGAGGTATAAGGGTTTCCAGGAACCCCAGTACCACCAAAAAAAAAAAAAAAAAAAAAACTTTGGTGAAAACATCAGTGTTATGAACTTATTGTAGTTTGTTTCTGGGGACTGGGAATGTCACTCATTGATACAGTACTTGCCTAGCATGTATAAGTCCCTAGCTAGAGGCCCAGCATGACAAAAAGGAAGAAAAAAAAAAAAAGAATATTTTTCTGGGCTCAAGGGTTAATTGGGAGAACTCCAAGTATCATTGTAAATAAATATTTACTGAGTGCTTACTATGTTGAAGGCACAGTGCTAGCTGCTGTCTAGGATCCTGCGCTCTCCTATCCTTAAAATGGTGAGGTTTTTTTCCCAATAATTTGTTTTCTAGAATCTCTTTCTGTAGCTGCTTTTATATGTTATTGTTATATAGAAGATAGAAATTAAACATTACTTGTAAGCTAATAATTTTCTTAGTCTTATTTCCTTTGATAAAATAGCAATATTTACCTTAGTCATCTATGTACAGTTTATAAATACCATATCCAAATACACCATAAAAGAACATGATGCATTAAGAAAACTTTCAATTAGCTAAGGCTAATCAATGGAAATAATTGATATGATGCAAATCTTATCTATTAAAGATGGCCCTTGCCTTGTACAGTGTTATGTAGCAATAACATACATATGAAGAAAGATGTGTTAATAAATGCAGACTTAAAGAAAAGGCTGCAAACATAGTTTAAGAATTTGATAGAAGAAAAGTGTTACAAGGCATTTCAGAGGGATACAATTTTTCTACTCCATGATATTCAAGGACTGCTGGAGACTAAGAAACACTGGTAAATAAATGCTGGGGTATATGAAACATTTCTATTAAGTAAAAGATGATAGACATTAAAAGTGCCTCTTATTTACCTCTTCTACATTGGAAGCAGTCTTAGCAGAAGTTTCCATGAAGATAAGTCCATGCTCCCGTGCAAAAGCTTCACCTTCTTCTTTTTTTACTTCTCTTCTAGATTCTAAATCACTAAGCATAGGAGAAAAAGGTTGTTATTAACCAACACAGTATAAACACTATCTTCAGAAAGCATATCATGGGATTAAAAGTTGTGCATAACATTCTTTCAGTTAGTAAAAATAACAATTTGAAAGAGCAGGATCCTATTAATCTCCTCACTTATCAAAGTGAATTGTTATGCATGTGATTAAAATATTAGCCACCCAAGAAACATTAATTAGATTAACTAATTAGTCTCAATTGGTTTAATTCTCAGTTTATTCTTAAAACTATAATGGGGGAAGGTAGAGACAGATAGCAAACGTCTAAGTTTAAAATTCTGGATGGAAATATAACATTCATTTTATTATACTGGAACTATACTAGTGATGTAAGGGGAAAAGTAGCAAGTCTCTCTTTTTAACATATATATATATATTTTTATTTGTGCATTGTAGTCATACATCTAACAAGTCTCTTTGAAGTATGTTTTAAACATTTATTGTGAATGTTTAAAAACTTTACTATTGCTGGGTGTGGTGCTTGTAATCCCTGTTCTTGGGAGGCCAAGACAGAAGGATCGCAGGTTGGAAGATAGCCTCAATTAAGTAGTGAGACTTTCATTAACCTAGCGACATCTTGTTTCAAAATAAAAATAAAATAGGGCTGGGGTGTAACTCAGAGACAGAATGTCCCTTGTACCCAAAAGACAGAAGAAAACTTTACTATTATACAACATAATAACTAGAATATAATACCTATGGCCGGGCGTGGTGGTGCACTCTTGTAACCCCGCGCTTGAGAGGCAGAGAGAGGAGGATTGCGCAGGTTCGAAGCCAGCCATGCTGGCTTAAGAGACCCTGTTTCCAAAAATAAAATAGGTCTGGGAGTGTAGCCCGGAGGTAGAAGAGCTTCCAGGAACCCCAGTACCACCAAGAAAAAAAAAAAGCGCTCTCCCTCTTTCTCTCTCTCTCTCTGTACTGGGTATGAAATCCAGGGACATTCTACCGCCGAGCTATTCCTTCAACCCTATTTTTTCTTTTTATTCTTTATTTTGAAACAGGGTCTCTGTAACTTGTAGGTAGAATGTCCCTGGGTTCCATTCCCAGTACTGCCAAAAAAACCAAAACACCAAAAAAACAAACAAACAAAAACCACCACCACCACCACCACCACAACAACAAAACAAAAAGGCACTGGAATATGTACCCAGAATATTTATATATATAATTTTTAGTACACTATAGTATAGCAGTAAAAAAAAATTAAAAAGTAGATCTACATGTATTCTGTAGTGAATTTGAAAGATTTGATTTTAACCCAAACGAACAACTTATAGAAGAGTAGCTACATCTAGTCTTTTAAAAATGCAGAAAATACTAAACACTGATATAAAAAATACATGAGAAGGAAACACAAAATTCAAGATACTGGTTATTACATAAGACAGCAGAATCAGGAATACTGGGGAAGTAACTGAATTATTTTTCTATCTTAAACAAAATCTGAAATAAATTCGGCAAAATAGTTAATCAACGGAGACAGGAGGATCACAGGTTTGAAGCCAGCCTCAGCTACTTAGGGAGGCCCTCTGCAACTTAGTGACACCGTTTCAAAATAAGGAGGAAAAAAAAAAAAAAATAGGGCTGAGGATGTAGCTCAGAGGGGGAATGCCCCTGGGTTCAATCTCCAGTACTGGTGAAAAACAAACAAAAAAAAGAAATAGAATGGAAAAATCATTCATTATTTCATGGATTTTGTCTTAAATAAATATATAATTTATGCATAATGTAAAATGCATTTATTATAGATCAAATAAAACCCAAAAGCTACTGTATTTACATACATGCTTAGTGCAAAGCTGCTTTCCAAAACAATGGTCATCTCCTCAGTTGTACAGTCAGGTTGCTATCTTTGACTCTGTACTCTCTATAAATTTCGCTTAAGTTGCTCCCATTACGTACTCATCTGTCTTTCCTAAACTATTATTTTATGCACCTTTATTGCTTAGAGTTTATAATTACAATCCTTTTACTATGAAAAATTAATCTTTTTAGGCTTTGCTTCCTATTTCTTACAGAACTGATTTAAAACAGCACAGTAAGAAAAATTTGTGTCATTTGTCATTCTGACGAGGTCAACTGCCTTTCTCAAATCTTTTCATTTCTTCCCTACTGCTTACTACTTCTACTTCAAAAACTGCTTATTCCGTTTTGAGATCTATCCCAATTCACCTCACTCATTCAATAAAATTGTCTTAATTTATTTTTCTGTTTTTTTCCGAATCATTCTATTCTATTTTTTTTTTTTTTTTGCAGGTTTGGGGATGTAACCCAGGGGCATTTGACCTCCGAGCTACACCCCCTCCCCTATTTTTTATTCTTTATGTTTAAAATAGGGTCTCACTAAGTGTAGGGCCTAAGTAGCTGAGGCTGTCTGCGAACCATGATCCTCTGGTCTCAGCCTCCCGAATGCTGGGATTACAAGCATGTGCCACCATGCCTGGCTTACTTTTTTTTTTTTTTTTTAATGGATGGATCCCAGGGCATTCTATATCCGAGCTATACCTCCAACCCTATTTTTTATTGTTTATTTTGAAACAGGGTCTCACTAAGTTGTAGAGAGCCTAACTAGCTAAGGCTGGCTATGAACCTGTGCTCCTTCTATCTCAGCCTCCCAAGTACTGGGATTACAATGTGATGCCACACCACGCTATACTCCTACTTATAAGTTTCACCAATCTACAATCATTAGACACTTTTCTTTAGTGTACACTATACTTTGTTTTTCCTTTACACATTTGAACTACAAGTTCCTCATGGTCAGCTACCAAATATAAAGGCACAAGCAAGTTGCCACACACCATGTTTCAGAAGAGTGAAAAAATAAGTACGAAATATATTTTATTCTCCGAATATTCACCACTTATTATTTCATACATTGAATGGTAGAATGAATACCTTTATCACAAAAAGACTAAAGTCTCCCTGCACTAGATTTAAGCTTAAAAAAAAAAAAAGTTGAGCTGGTCATGGTGGTGCACGCTTGTATTTCCAGTACTTGGGAATGCTGAAATAGGAGGATCACAAGTTCACAGCCAGCCTTAGCTACTTAGTGAGGCCTTCTGCAACTTAGTTGAGACCCTGTTTCTAAAAATACAGAATAAAAAATCAAGCTAGGGGTGTGGCCTGGAGGTAGAATGCCTCTGGGTTCAATCCCTAGTACTGGGGGAAAAAAAAAGTTTAAGTGAGGAAAGAATACCCAAGAAAAGGCTGTGTGACTGCCAAGATAATACTTCTAGTTACAAAAAAGTAACTGATAGTTGGTATTTTATTTTTTTAAATATATTTTTATTGGTGCAGCGTAGTCAAACATCACAATGGAATACAAGACTTGTGAGGATATCCAAGCATACACCATTCAATTGGCCTTTATCCAATCCCCATCCCACTTCCTCCCCCTCCTTCAATCCCATGCTTGATTTAGTGATTAACTTTGATATATTTGTTTATGTACATCATGTGTTTTAAAGAGATTCCATCTTCCCCCCATCCCATCCCCTCTGATTTGTCATCTTAATTGCTCCTCCATAGGGCCCTTTCTTCAACTAGATTTCCTATTACCCATTTCTTCCTAGTTTTTGCATATTAGGGAAAGCATCTTATTTTTTATTTTCTGTGATATTTCTCTGTGTATGTTGCATTGCAAGTTCCGATCCCACTCTTGAAGGCCCCGGCACCAGCCTGGCCACCCAACAGACTCTGATCCCGGCCTCGCTGGCTCCAGAACCGGCCTTGCCTCAGGCAGGCTCAGATCCTAGCCTCGGAGGCGCCAGCACTGTCCTTGCCTTAAGGCAAGCTCCTATCCCAGCCTCACTGGCTCCAGCTATGGCCTCATGGCATGGCAGGCTCTGATCCCGGCCTTGGACTTGAAATCATGATCCTCCTGTCTCAGTCTTTAGAGTAGCAGATTACCATTGCACCAGGCTTCATTTTTCTAACTACTTTTGAAGAGAAAAAGGTTATTTCTGTTAAAGTGTAATTTATTTTCTTTTATACTCCACATTTTTTTTTACAGTCCCTTGGTTGCCAAAAGTTGGACCACTAAATTTTTTGTCTTTAAAAAATTTTTTTTAACTCCTTACTTAATTTATTTTTTGTGTGGTACTGGGGGTGGAACCCAGGGGCTTTTCTACCTTTGGGCTATACTATAAGACATAAGTTGCTGAGAGCCTCACTAAGTGCTGGTGCTGGCTTTGAATCTGTGGGATCCTCCTGTCTCAGCCTCCTAAGTGCTAGGATTACAAGCGTGTGCCACCACACCTGGCTCTTTTTAAAGATTTTTTAAACAGTTTTAGCTTTTACATTTAGGTCTGTAATCTGCATATGGTATAAGGTATGGGTTAAAATTCATTTTTTGCATGTGGCTACTCTACTCAAAGACTCTTTAAAGAAATTACCCCTTCCCACACTGAATTAGCACCTTTGTCAAAATATTAAACATGTATGAATGGATCTTCTTTAAGACTTCTTACTCTGTTTCACTGATCTACATATGTCTATGCTGTTATAGTTTGGATCCTAAATGTCTCCCAAAAGCTCATGTGTTAAATGCTTGGTCCCTAGCTCATGGAACTACTAGAAGGTGGTGGAAGTTTAGAGGTGGGTCCAGTAGAATCCTAGCCTCTCTTCATGCTTCCTGGCCACCATGAAGTGAGAAGCTTTACCTCACACTGCATTCCCTGCTACTGTATTTCTTGCCTCGCTACAGGCCTCAGTGAGACCCTATTTCAAAATAAAAATAAAAACAAGAGCAGGAGGGTGGAGCTTAGAGGTAGAATGCCCTTGGGTTCCATCCCCAGTACCGGAAAAAAAAAAAAAAAAAGTTAAGAAGCTAGTAGCTATGACATGCAGGCAAATATACAAGAAAAGTAGTCATACAAATAGAATCTGCAGTGTTCATTATTACTGTAAAGTATGCTCTAAATTAGACCTTTACCTTTTATTTCCAATAAGCATAATGACCATGTTGGAATTGGAATGCTGGCGAGCGTCTTCTAGCCAGGTTGTCAAGTGGTTGAATGTATCTCTCCTAAACATAAATGGTAATTTGATTATCATTTCAAACTATTTCTTTTAGTGATACACAACAAATACATCTCATTAACCATTAGTCATTTTTAGCCATGTCCACTTATGTAATGAAAAAAGATTTCAAGTATATTATCTGAGTTTAGAGTTCATTGATTACATTTCAGTTTAGAAATTAAATGTAACCATGCTTTAGAAAATTTTAATGTATAAATAATATTACCACATTGATCTGGGGTGCTTATTTAAGTAAGAAAAATAATTTAGTAGCAGATCTCTGTAGTGAGTTTAGATTTGAATCAAGACATAGTTATTACAGTGATTAGTCAAGGAATACAGGCAAAGCCATACTTTTATTACTTGTAACCATATTTCTTTAGAATTATTCTCTGCACTGACCACTGGATTAAAAAACTGACAAATACTCACCTTGTAATATCATACACTAGTAAAGCTCCTGCTGCACCTCTGTAATATGACCTCGTGATGGAACGGAAGGACTCCTGTCCTGCCTGTGAAGAAAGAAAAGAGTGAAAGTTTCCTTTAAAACCGTGTCCGAGTCAGGCATGGTGGTGCGTGCTTGTAATCCCAGTGCTTAGAAGGCGGAGACAGGAGGATCGCACAGGCTCGAAGCCAGCCTCAGCTACTTAGTAAGACCCTGTTCCCAAATAAAGTATAAAATAGGTCTGGGAGTATATCCCAGAGGTAGGAAAAAAAAAAAAAGTGTCTGGCCGGGCATGGTCGCACACACTTGTAATCCCAGTACTTGGGAAGCTGAGACAGAAGGATCACAAGTTCGCAGATAGCTTCAGCTACTCTGTGAGGCCCTCTGCAATTTAGTGAGACCCTGTTTCAAAATAAAGAATAAAAAATAGAGCTGGGGATGTAGCTCAGAGGTAGAATGCCCCTGGGATTCAATCCCCAATACTGCAAAAACAAAAACCAAAATCTTGTCCTTTACATTTTTATATTACTTCTACAGAGGGTCTAAGCAGAAAGGGGGAAGAAAACTTCCCCAATATTAGGAAAAAGTTGCATAATACCACTGCTGCTGTTACTGGTATGTACATGCAGCCTTTCCTGCAAACTTTACTCCCCTACTCCAAAGAAGACCCCTAACCCTTTTTGGCAATCCCTGACAACCCAATTTACTGAATGGCTTCACAATACATGAATCATTATTAGAATACAGAATGGACTCCTAGCAACTAAGCTCTGAAGACAAATTTGAAAGGAAGCAAATAACCCAGAGCCTCACATTTGAATTCAATAACCCACTCCTCCCTGGGGCAGCTGTTGACACTAGAATAAATAAAGCCCATTGTAAATAAATGATGAATGACATCTTTACGCCCACCATCTGCTGGTGGAAAGGTTGTTGGAAGGCCAAGGATGCAGATTTTTATCAGTCATATCATAAACTGCAATGAGCTTTCAACAGTCATAAGATGAAATTCTTTGAGCAATCATTTTATTATGAAAAACAGAAAATGGTTATGAATTTAATTTATATAATCCCCCCCCACATATCATCAATTTTCTCTGTATTTGATATACAATGCTTGTCAAAAGGCTATAGGAAGCATCCATTTGTGAAACAGACAACAGAAATTATACAAAATTAAGTAATTTCTCTAACTTGTGGTAGTAACATTCTATATTTTAAGAAAGACTGATAATAGAACTATTGCCTGAGTTAAAAAGATAGCTATCAAAATTCAAATTTAAATTAATCACTTATTTTCTACCTTTAAGAAGAAAATAAGTATTTTATTTAGGTAAACAAAGTCAGTTTTTAACAACTTTTATATTTAAAATCTGCTAACTTAGCTGGGCATGGTGGCGCACACTTGTAATCCCAGTACTTTGGGAGGTTGAGACAGGAGGATCGCGCAGGTTCAAAGCCAGCCTCAGCTATTTAAATAGTGAGGCTCTTAGCAATTTAGTGAGACCCTGTTTCCAAATAAAATATAAAATAGGTCTGGGAGTATAGCCCAGAGGTAGAAAGCCCCTGGGTTCCATCCCCGCTACAAAAAAATAAACTAAAAAATCTGCTAACTTGAAAAGTATGCAGGTTCATATTGAGAGTTCTGATCTTCCAATGTAAATATAACCCCCCCACACACACAAATAAATAAATAAAATATAAGTTAAAGCCAGGAGTGGTGGTGCATGTCTGAAATTCAAGAACTTGAGAAACCCTGTTTCAAAATAAAAAATATAAGCCTGGCGTGGTGGTGTACACTTGTAATCCCAGTGGTTGGGAGGCTAAAACAGGAGGATCGCACAGGTTGGAAGCCAGTCTCAGCTACTTAGTGAGGCTTTCAGCAACTTAGTGAGACCCTGTTTCCAAATAAAATATAAAGTGGGTCTGGGAGTATAGCCCAGAAGCAGAACTAAGGCCCCTGGGGTTCCACCCCCTGCACCACAAAAATAAATAAATGAATAAATAAAATGACTGGGGGTATATAGTTTAGAGGTAGAATGTCTTTGGGTTCAATCCCCAGAAAACACAAACACATATTTCAAAATGGAAATGATATGATAGTGGAATTTCTTCTCTAATTGCTTCTCACGGAAAAACTAAGGAATTTTTTTTTTTTTTAATGGTACTGGGGGTGGAACCCAGGAGCATTCTACCTCTGAGTTACACCCCGAACCTTATTTTTTATTCTTTATTTGGAAACAGAGTCTCACTGAGTTGCAAAGGGCCTCACTAAGTAGCTGAGGCTGTCTGTGAATCACGATCCTCTTGTCTCAGTTTCCCAAATGCTGGGATTACAAGCGTGTGACACCATGACTGGCAGGACTAGATCTTTAAAAGACTCATTTTATAAATTCAATATAAAAATCATGGTTAAAGCTCTTCCATCTTTCAAAGCTAACCATCAAGTAAAAGTCCTTTAAAACAGTCTACTACCTGGGCATGGTGTGCACACCTCTAATCCCAGTACTTGGGAGGCTGAAACAAGAGGAGTCCAAGTTTGAGGGCTGCCTTAGTAACTTAGGGCGATCTGTTTCAAAGTAAAATGGGTTTGGGGGTGTAGCTTGGAGGTAGAATGCCTCTGGGTTCAACCTTTAGTACTAAAATAACAAAACAAAACAAACAAAGGTCTCCTGGGAGCGCTAGCATGGTGGCTCATGCTTGTAATCCCAGCATTCGGGAGACTGAGACAGGAGGACAGCGATTTGCAGACAGCCTCAGCTACTTAGTGAGGCCCTTTGCAACTCAGTGAGACCCTGTTTCAAAAAAAAAAAAAAAAAAAAAAAAGACTAAGAAATAGGGCAGGAAGTGTAGCTTGAAGGTAAATGCCCCTGGGTTCCATCCCTGTACCCCCCCCCCCCCATAATCTCCTGGGAACACTGTGTTAAGAATAAAGTGAGCACATTGCTAGAAAAGACTACTCTGGAGGTAAAAATACTAAACTTCATTGTTCACAGTTTAAATAATATACTATGAAACAGTAAAAGGTAAATGCAAACTTCTATTGTTAACTTCTGGTTAACTGTGAATGTATGTGTGTGGTACTAGGGACTGTCTATCTGAGCTCACATCTAGCTCTATTTTTGTTATTTTGAAACAGGGTTTTACTAAGTATCTGAGGGCCTTGCTAAGTTGCTGAGGCTGGCCTTGAACCTGTGATCCTCCCTCTGGTCTCAGCCTCCCAACTACTGGTATTACAGGTGTGCACCACTACCCTCAGCAGAAATGCAAACTTCTATAAACCATTCCTACTCCTCTTGAATTGTTTTACAGAGAACAAAAAAAATGTTCCAATATGTAACTATACAATGTACCATTTTATACTAAGTCCATTGAATCTGGATTTTGTCCATTATGATTATGAATGTAGCTGTGTTTCTTAAAACATTATGATTGTTTTATAATAAATGAAATCTGTATTCAGAATAATTTCCTAATTTTTGAGACTTGACTTGCATGAAAACTAATATACACTCTGATCTGATCTCTGGTAATGATATAGACAGCCTCAAGATAAATCTCATCCAATAAAGTGTTTTATACAGCATTTGTGTGTGTGTGTGGGGGGGGTACTGGGGTTCCTGGAAACCCTTCTACTTCTGGGCTACAATCCCAGATCTATTTTTTAATATTTTTATTTGGAAACAGGATCTCTTAAGCCAGCGCGGCTGGCTTCGAACCTGCGCGATCCTTCTATCTCCTCTTCCCAAGCACAGGGATTACAAGCATGCGCCACCAAGTTTTGTTTTATACAACTTTTGACTATAGTTTGTTTGTTGTTCTGAGGATCAAACTCAGGGCCTTGCACATTCACATCAAGTGCATTAGCATGTGGCTGCATTCATTAAATATAAAAACTGTCATGCAAACTAACTGCATTAAGCAAGTCAAATGGTTAACTTTCTTGATCAAACTAAAGTAAAATAATCTAGTTTAAAAAGAATTCTTTAATATTTTGTCTAAATTTTGACTGCTCTATATTGTGACAAAGGATATTAGCTTAGGAAGCCAGACATCATGGTGGCACATGCTTGTAATTCCAGTGCTTGGAGGCTAAGACAGGAGGATGGCAGATTTGTGGCCAGCCTCAGCTACTTAGCAAGGCCCTTCACAACTTAGTGAGACCTTGTTTCAAAATAATAATAAAAAATAAGGCTGAGGGTATAGCTGGGAGGTAGAATGCCTCTGGGTTCAATCCCCAGTACTGAAAAAAAAAAAAAAAAAGTTAACTTAGGAAATATAGGTGTTGTATTTGATCTTCTTTACCATTAAGTGTTGCTTAAAGAGGGATTTTATTTTATTTTATTTTAATTTTTTATTGAAGGGTGTAAGTTTTATTTTTTTTAATTAATTAATTTTTTAAATTGGTGCATTGTAGTCATATATCAATCACATTGGAGTACAAGACTTGAGAGGATATACAAGCACACATCATCCAATTAGCCCTCATCCGGCCCCCATCCCATTCCCTCCCCCTCTCTCCATCCCATGCTTCTTTGGTGATTTACTTTGATACATTTGTTTATGTACCTCCTGTGTTTTAAAGAGGCTCCGTCCTCCAGTATTACATACCCTCTGATTGGTCACATTAGTTGCTTCACTATAGGGCCCTTTCTATAGCTCAACCTCTTCCTGTTGCCCTTTTCCTCCTAGTTATTGCTGATTAAGAGAAGCGTCTGATTTATATTTTCTGCGATATTTCTCTGTGCATGCTGCGTTGCAAGTACCAATCCCACTCTTGATGGTCCCAGTAGTGGCCTGGCTACTCAGTGGACTGATCCAGACCTCGCTGGCTCAAGCAGCGGCCTTGACTCATGGGAGGCCCCAGTTCTGGTCTCGCTGGCCCCTGAACCGGTCTAACCCCTAAGCTGGCTTTGGTCCCGACCTTGGAGGCCGCAGGAGTGAACTTGCCTCACGCCAGGCTCCCATGCTGGCCATTGGCCCCTGCACCGGTCTAACCCCTTGGCAGGATTTCAATCCCGGCCTCGGAGGCCCCAGCACCGGCCTAGCCTCATGGCAGGCTCCAATGCCGGCCTCGTTGGCCCCATCACCAGCCTAACCCCTCGGCAGGCTCCGATCCCGGCCTCGGAGGCCCCAGCACTGGTCATGCCTCAAGGCAGGCTCCGATGCCGGCCTCGCTGGCCCCAGCACCGGCCTAACCCCTCGGCAGGCTCTTATCCTGGCCTCAGAGGCCCCAGTACCAGCCTTGCCTCAAGGCAGGCTCCGATGCCGGCCTCGCTGGCCCCAGCACCGGCCTAACCCCTTGGCAGGCTCCGATCACGGATTTGGAGGCCCCAGTACCGGCCTTGCCTCAAGGCAGGCTCCGATGCCGGCCTCACTGGCCCCAGCATCAGCCTAACCCCTCGGCAGGCTTCGATCCCGGCCTCGGAGGCCCCAACACTAGTCATGCCTCACGGCAGGCTCCGATGCCGGCCTCGCTGGCCCCAGCACCGGCCTAAACCCTCGACAGGCTCTTATCCTGGCCTCGGAGGCCCCGGTACCGGCCTTGCCTCACGGCAGGCTCCGATGCCGGCCTCACTGGCCCCAGCACCGGCCTAACCCCTTGGCAGGCTCTGATCCCGGCCTCGGAGGCCCCAGCACTGGTCATGCCTCAAGGCAGGCTCCGATGCCGGCCTCGCTGGCCCCAGCACCGGCCTAACCCCTCGGCAGGCTCTTATCCTGGCCTCGGAGGCCCCAGTACCGGCCTTGCCTCACGGCAGGCTCCGATGCTGGCCTCGCTGGCCCCAGCACCGGCCTAACCCCTCGGCAGGCTCTTATCCTGGCCTCGAGGCCCCAGTACCGGCCTTGCCTCAAGGCAGGCTCCGATGCCGGCCTCGCTGGCCCCAGCACCGGCCTAACCCCTTGGCAGGCTCTTATCCTGGCCTCGGAGGCCCCAGTACCGGCCTTGCCTCACGGCAGGCTCCAATGCCGGCCTCACTGGCCCCAGCAGCGGCCTAACCCCTCGGCAGGCTCCGATCCCGGCCTCAGAGGCCCCAGTACCGGCCTTGCCTCAAGGCAGGCTCCGATGCCGGCCTCGCTGGCCCCAGCTCCGGCCTAACCCCTTGGCAGGCTCCGATCCCGGATTTGGAGGCCCCAGCACTGGTCATGCCTCAAGGCAGGCTCCGATGCCGGCCTCACTGGCCCCAGCACCGGCCTAACCCCTCGGCAGGCTAAAGAGGGATTTTAGAAGCTTGAAACAGGACAGAATTCTTATTAGTCTGGGACAGAATTCTTATTAGTCTGGGATTCTTTGCGGTAGCTCAGGACACAGAAGGAAAATGCATTAAATGAAAATGGGAGTGACAAGTGAACAGCACCAGAAAGCAAATAAATCTGGGTGACAGGTGCCCAGAATGGACCATGGGTTTCCATCAGCTCTCAAGACAACTGTTTGAACCAGGTGTGGTGGCCCACGTTTGTAATCCCAGCATTTGGGAGGGTGAGACAGGAGGATCACGGTTTGTGGTCAGCCTCAGCTACTTAGTGAGGCCCTCTGCAACTTAGTGAGACCCTGATTCAAAATAAAGAATAAAATGTAGGACAATGGGTATAGCTCAGAGGTCGAATGTCCCAGGGTTCCATCCCCAGACCTGCAAAAAGAATAAAAAAAAAGACAACTTGTTTGGTTTATAGGGAAAAAAAAAGCAGCAAAATACTCAGATATACACACAAGTAAGCAGTAAGTCAGCTTTAAGAGTTAATGGACACACTCATTTTTAGTGATGTGTACAACTTAAATCAAAATCAGTACATTTGTGCAAAAGAAGTCTTATAGACCTTAATTTTCCTTATGAGTGTTGCTAAATTAAATAAACTTGTTCTTCTGTGCCATTTAAAACTTACTTCCAATAGCCAAATAAAGATTCCCCCAAAATAGCTTTCCCACGTGTCTGAGTCTGTCAATACCAAGTTTTATAGTAACCAGGCTGGCTACTGGTGGCAATCTTAGCTACTTTTCCTTGAAGTAGCTATTGCTCAAAAATCTCTAACTTGAATTAAAGTTGTGAGCTCAAGAATCTGTTCTATATTGGTCTATAAGAATTTTTTTCCTTTTCATTAAATGTTTTGTTCATATAGTTAATTTTTTCCTTCTGATAATTTTACCTTTAGTCTAAATATTACTGCTTTTGTGTCTGGTCCTTAACTCCCTACCCAAAAAACTATTTCCTCCTCCCTCCACTTGTCCAATTTCTGTTTCCTAAGGGACAAGTTTTTTTTTTTTTTTTTTTGGAACCCAAGGGGTTTTCTACCTCCAGGCTATACTCACACACCTATTTTATACTTTATTTGGAAACAGGGTCTCACTAAGTTGCTGAGAGCCTCACTAAGTAGCTGAGGCTGGCCTTGAACCTGTGCGATCCTCCTGTCTCAGCCTCCCAAACCCTGGGATTACAAGCATTCACCAACATGCTCGGCCTAGGGACCAGTTTAAAACCCTGTATTTTCCGCAAAACTAGGAAGCATGTCTACTATAGTCCACAATTATCCTTTTTCTTTTTCTTTCTTTTTTTGGTGGTATTGGGGTTCCTGAAAGCTCTTCTACCTCTGGGCTACTCTCCCAGACCTATTTTATATTTGTATTTGGAAACAGGGTCTCTTAAACCAACGAAGCTGGCTTCGAACAAGCGCGATCCTCCTGTCTCTGCCTCCCAAGCGCGGGGATTACAAGCGTGCGCCACCATACCCGGCAATTATCTTTTTTCTCCTGACAAATCCAAAAGCACTTTTATGTGGTCTTATGGTCTTAAGAGTATTGATTAGATAAAAGTGAACATACTGGCTCAAATACTTCCTCTTTTGTTCTCCTTGAGGACTTAACTCAGAGTACTGAAATGTATTTATAATAGACACTGAAGAGCCAATAAAGACAAAATTAAGATTTGTAAGAATCAACATTATAGTATTTCTTTTAAATTGCTATTTATCTAAAAATTTCAGCTTTATAGAACACAGATAAAAACCAAAAAAGAGAAAAAATCCTAAATAGCCAAATAAGCTGTCAGTTGCCTAAGCATTACATCAAGCACTTTAATAATCAGATTCAATTTTAAAGTTTAGACCTATGATCAAGGAACTGTTATGACTTGAGTTAAAATTTTGAAATCTACATGCATCAACAAGACATCTGCTTTGGGTGACAATCACTTTACAGAACCAAACTAATTTTTACACTGCCTCAGTGTTCACAGCAAGAATGGTAAAAATGTAAAACCAGACTAATTCTGAGCTTTATAAAGGCGTCTCCTTTAGAAACTAAATCAGATCCTGAAAGAAAAACAAGGGTTGAAAATAACTACAAAGAATAGCACATGTTTAATGCTTTAAAAAAAATTGAGGGCTGTAAGAGTTGGACCTCAAAAGCCTCTCAGTGGGCTGGGGTGGGGTGGAGTGTGAAGGGAGCAGAGCACCACAAGGCCAGGCAGGGCTGTTTTCCCGCTCTGAGTTCTAGGCATCTCTTCCCTGGCCCTACTGCATTCTGGTCATCCATCTTTAATGATACACTGAAACAAAATAATATTCAGGTTTTATGCTACTAATGATTAAATCCAGGGTATTCTACCTCTGAGCTAGATTCCCAGCTCTTTTTTATTTTGAAGCAAGGTCTTGTTAAGTTCTATGAACTCCTCAAACTGAGATCCTCCTGCCTCAGCCTCCCTAGTACTGAAATTACAGGTGTACAGCACTGTGTCTGGCTTCACTTCTTAAATACTTTGTCAATTATTTCACTCTTGAGAAAATATTTGTAAATCTAAGATAAAAATATAGGAAGACTGAACAGATATATTTAACTGAAACGTGTTAAGTTTATTTGGTTGTGCTGGGGAAGCAACTGAAAAAGGAATAAATGGCAAAAGATGAGTAGGAGTATAGTAGGTTGGGTAAAGGCTGGCTAAAGTCTAACAAGAAGAACAGCATTCCTCTGCCCCCTTCCAACAATCAGTGACCAAGAACAAAGTGCATATTTGGCTTCTGCTTTTGATTAAAAAAGAAAAATCACTTATTACTGGGCCCCCAAACAGTGCTTAACAGGAGGCAACTGATAGACTTTTATCATTGCTCCCAGCTGTGAAACTGACTGATGGCCTTAGGGCATTGAAGGAGCCATCTGCTGGGAACTATTCTTGCTGTGGAAAAAGGAAAAGGAGAAGGAAGGGGAGGAGGAAAGAGGAGATGAAGGAAAAAGAAAAAGACAAGATGGTAGATGTAAAATTTTGCAAAGGAAAACTTAAATTATTATTATTATTATTATTTTATTTTTTTTTTTTGCAGTACTGTGGGTGGAACCCAGGGGCATTATACCTCTGAGTTACACCCCCAGTCCTATTTATTAGTATTTTTACTTTTTGAAACGGGGTCGCACTGAGTTGTGAAAGGCCTAAGTAGCTGAGGCTGCCCACGAACCCAGATCCTCATGTCTCAGCCTCGTGAATGCTGGGATTACAAGCATGCGCCATATCTGGCCTTATTTTAAAATTTTTGGTTAAGTGAAAATGGATATATCGCTTCTTGGCCTTTTGGCTAAGATCAAGTGTGAAGTGAAAATGGATAAACAACGAATGACACATATCCTAAGATATTGTAACTTGGCCACAGAGCAAGGGTATTAATTTAAGATTGATGAAACAATAACATTTAGCTAATTTTCCTTAGAGGACTCTAGGATGGTTCTGAAAATGTCCTAGGTCAGGACAGACACAACTCTCACTACTAAAAATGTAATAATGTATACATACACTGCAAAACATTTACATTATGGAAAACTGTTTCACTTAGATATAAAGCGTGAAACCAACTTTAATCTTGTTATATTCACTGAAGAGTTTTGGAAGTTAGATATAAAAGAAAACCAATGAAAGTAAGAGGAGAATCTGTAAGGCTGAAGAAACAAATGTCAAAAGAAATGTTAGCACAATTTTTTCAGTTCGTTAAATCTAAAACAGGCCATTGGCTCCTAATGCTCTGTATGCCAGGAACTCTGAAATTCCTTCTTAGGATTTATGATGTTTTCAAAGGTACCCAAGTCAAGAACTAGGCCTCTGCTCTCTTGGAGGAAGTACAAACAGGGGTTTCTTCTTTTCATAATTGCATAAACAACTATTTTATCTTTTAGCCCCCCCCCCCCCCCCAGTTCTAGGGACTGAACCCAAGGACATTCTATCTCCAGGCTACATTTCAGCTTTACTTTTTATTATTTTATTTTATTTTGCAGGTCTAGAACCCAGGGGCATTCAAACTCTGAGCTACAGCCCCTGCCCTAATTTTTACTTTTTATTTTGAAACAGGGCCTCACTAAGTTGTGAGGGCCTAAGTAGCTGAGGTAGTCCCTGAACCACAATCCCCTGGTCTCAACCTCTGGAATGCTGAGATTAAAGTGTGGGCCACCAAGCTTGGCTACTTTTTATTCTTTATTTTGAAACAAGTTCTCACTAAGTTGTGGAGGGCCTCACTAAGTAGTTGAGGCTGGATGCAAACCTGTGATCCTCCTGTCTCAGCTTCCCAAATACTGAGATTACAAGCATGCACCACTGTACTGGGCTTAGATTTCATCTGAAAGATCTCTGCCATGTAAGAAAATCAGCTGACAGGTGGGGTGCAGAGCTCTCATCAAAGAAGGCATGACTAGTTAACATACAAAAAAAAAGATAACCATGGAATGAATGGCTTACTAAAGTTTCCCCAAACAAAACAAGATTATTTAAGGGAACATGTTAAGCACAGAAAAAAAATGGAATAAATTAGAATAAACTATATACAATGAGGTGATTTGCATCTAAAATACAACTATCACTACTACATTAATCTTTTCCTTTTTAAAAACAGCTACTTTGAGCCAGGTGTGGTGGTGCACGCTTGTAATCCTAGCATTCGGGAGGTTGAGACCTGAGGATCATGGTTCGTGGATGCCTCAGCTACTTAGTGAGGTCCTCTGCAACTTAGTGAGACCCTGTTTCAAAATAAAGAATAAAAAATGGGGCAGGGGGTGTAGCTCGGAGGTTGAATGCCCCTGAGTTCCATCCCAGACCTGCAAAGAAAACAAAACAAAACAACCCAGCTGCTTTGGTACAAGATATTTATTGACCACAACCAGTAATACTGTAAGATATTTATTGACCACAACCAGTAATACTACTAGATGCATCACTGGGCATGGTGGCTCAGGCTTGTAATCCCAGTACTTGGGAGGCTGAGACAGGATGGTTGCAGGTTCATGGCCAGCCTTATTAGCAAGGCCCTTCAAAACTTAGTGAGACCCTGTTTCAAAGTAAAGAATAAAAAAACAGGGCTGGGGGTGTAGCTCAGAGGTATAATGCCCCTGGCTTCAACCCCTAGTTTTGCAAACAAAACCCCCCAAAAACTATAAGATGCATAGATGAGATTCTCTACTTATTACTTCAGTTAAATTTGCAACTGTTTCAGTCACTGAGCTAAAATCACAACAAGCAAGACTGAGTAAGACAGTTGGTTCCTTCTCTTAAAATGCTCACTGAGGATGATGAATAGGTAAACAAACAAACAAAAAATAAGATGACAATGGCATTGGAGCTATAATAAAATGCACATGAAATACTGTGGGAAGAGTAAGTCCTTCTCATGGGAGTCAGAAAGGCCTCAGAAAAGAGCTGATACCTAATGTGCCTTAAATGGTAAGTGAAAAGAGACATTTGAAGCAAAGCAAGCATTTACGTACTTAATGCAGGTAAAACATGTTTAGTAGACATTCTGATTCACACTACAATAAATAATGTGCATATTTCAGGTTATTAACTAGTTTATGTAGATTAGTTCTAGAAAAAACATGTTTTTTTTAAAATTAGAAGCTATTAATACAGAAGTAGCAAATACTTGCTTTTGGTTGGAGAACCTAATTTTAAAACTCTCAAAAAGAAAATAATTGGTATATTTTATTTCTCTTTCCCATGACATTTTAAATCAAGTTGCCTGAAAGAATATAAACCAAAAATGTTTTGAAAGCCAGGCATGGTGGAACACACTTATAATCCCAGTACTTGGGAGGCTGAGACAAGAGGATCACAGGTTCATGGTCAGCTTCAGGTACTTATGGAGACCCTGAGCTACTTACTGAGACCCTGTTTTGAAATAAAGAATAAAAAATAGGGCTGGCAGTACAGCTCGGAGGTATAATACCCCTGGGCTCAATCCCTAGTAACACACACACCACACACACACACACACACACACACACACACACAGCCGGACCTCTGGGCTCAATCCCTAGTACACACACACACACACACACACACACACACACACACACACACACTCAGCCGGACCTGGGCACACTTGTAACCCCAGAGCTTGGGAGGCTGAGACAGGATCACACAGGTTCGAAGCCAGCCTCAGCTACTTAGGCTCTCAGCAACTTAGCGAGACTCTGTTTCCAAATAAAGCATAAAATAGGTCTGGGAGTATATCCCGGAGGTAGAAAGCCTCTGGGTTTCACCCCCAGTACCACCACAAAAAAAAAAAAGGGGGGGGGGAGGTTGACATGCTGTAAGCTCAGGGAGGAAACCTCTAAGAAACTGTTAAAGTATGGAGAAGCAGGGTTTACCAACTAGAGACAACTGTAGGACACATAGGGGGAAAACAAAAACAAAAACAAAAAACTACTACTTAGTAAGACCCTCTGAGACAGGCGTAGTGGCACACGATTGTAATCCCTGTGCTTGGGATGCTGAGACAGGAGGATCGCACAGGTTCGAAGCCAGCCTCAGCTACTTAGGGAGGCTCTCAGCAACTTAGTGAGACCCTGTTTCCAAATAAAGTATGTTTCCAAATAAAGTATAAAATAGGTGTGTGAGTATAGCCTGGAGGTAGAAAGCCCCTGGGTTTCACCACCAAAAAAATTTAAAAACACCAACCCCCCCAAAAACAAACTTCCAAAACCCCCACAACCCTCTGAAACTTAGTACGTCCCTATTTCAAAAATAAAGAATAAAAAATAGGGCAGGAGGTGTAGCTCAGAGGTAGAATGTCCCTGGGTTCTATCCCCAGTACAGCAAACAAACAAAAAACACCAAAAATCAAAAAACAAAAAACTACACTGCATGACATGTAACAGATACTCAATAAACAGGGATAAATGACAAAATTAGGATATTGGATTAGGAACAAGATGGCTTCCTTCAAGAGTTTGGGACTAAATAAAAATTTTTTTCCGGTTCAAGTCACTTTATTGAAGGGCTCGGAGGCAGGGAAGAGGGGCTGAGGAAGCGCCGCAGTGCAGTGACCTCCGTTGTCCTTGGCAGGCCTGGATCTGCCATCTTCGAAAGCGGACTAAATCAAATTTAAAGTTGTCAAGGTAAATTATCCTATGGTACTAATATTATTTTAGTTCATACATATACTTTAGACATGCTGATATTTTTCTTAAAAGTACAGTTTCTAGAGCACTTCCATTTAGACTAAACAGCCTGAACATTGATTCAGATGTGTTCACCAACACCCAATGCCTGAGGCTACACCTGCATAAGAAAAAACAACCTCTTTTAGCACCACATTTGATTCCATAACTACAGGATTTTAGTGTCTACAAAAGTGTAACAGGCATAAATAACACTAAACAAAACAAGCATACAATGTACTTTAATAAATTAACTTTATTTAAGTCACATAGTGTACTTCTGCTATACTTACCGTGTCCCATATCTGAAGCTTTATCTGTTTTCCATCAATTGTTATCATTCGAGCACCGAACTCTACACCTGAATAGAACAGAAAATGATTTGTCAAGTAATCTAGCTGAATTATATTTCACGTTCAAGGATTAAAATGTAGAATGTTTATTTCCAGGATGCACTATGCTATGCAATATATAGATCATCTTTAACAGTTACTGTTCTTATAAAATATATAAGCTAAGGCAGAGGTGCTAATAAGATATAAGTTAAAGGTATACTTAAATTATTAAAATACTGTGGTCTGGCATAATCAATGTCATGAAGCCAACTGTGGTCTTTATGCTTTAAAGCCTTTAACAAAAACAACTAAAAAGTAATTCAAAAGCCATAATTATTACTATTGAATATTAAAATCTATTTAAAATTACATTAGTATGGTATAAAAATCACTAAAAGGTAAATAAACTTCAAGATCATAATCCTGGTTCCCAGACTATGAAAAAATCTCCATATCTGTTCACAAGATTATAACCAGTTTAAACATACTTTCAGACATTGCTGTGATTACTGACACAAGCAGAAATACACATATGGGAGAATATAAGTGCTATTGTGTAATTTGCTTTTCATTTAATATGTCGGAGACAATATCCCACATCACAATCATCTTTGCAAACCAATACACATAAAATTTTATCATTACTTTTGTCTGTATAATATTCCTTTGCATACAGATCATTTACTAAATTGATGTTCTATGAACCGGGTATGGCGGTGCACACTTGTAATCCCAACATTTAGGAGGCTGAGACAGGAAGATCACAGGTAACAGACATGCTTAGCTACTTAGTGAGACCCTTTGCAAGTCAGGGAGACCCTTTTTCAAAATAAAGAATAAAATGCAGGGCTGGGAGTACAGCTTGGAGGTAGAAAACCCCTGGGTTCCATCTCCAGTACCACACACACAAAAAAAGGGTGCTCTATTGCTATGAATTTAGGTCATTTCCAAGTTTTCACTAAATAGTAAATGCTGAAATGAACTTTCTGCATACATTGTCCGACTTATTACAATTTTAAGACATTATAGAAAGCAGAACTATACAGGTCAAAGGGAATATAGACTTTGTGCTTAAAAGTTTACTTCTTTGTCTTTTTTACTTGCATTTATCATCTGTTTAAGAAAATACTCTTGCAAAAGTATTACTCAGGAGAAAGATAGGAGATAATTTTATAACAGCAAACAGATGAGACTTCTGAAAATAGTCTATCACTTATGTCAAATCATTACTGCATGAAGTATGTCCTATCAATATTTAGATTAGAATCAAGGAGGGAAAATACGCATAGTCTCCAGAAACCAGATGTTACGTTATCCTGGCAGAAAAATAGCTTAGTTGAGTTTCCAGGGAAAAGCAAACTGCCTACTGTCAGAATTCCATTTCTGCATGCCCTATAATTCCTCCAACTGTGATAAGTATGAGATAGAAAGATTATTTGTCTTTTCAGGATATAAAACTAGGTGTGGTCTTTAATTTTTTTTAATTTTAATTTTATTTATACGTGAATCATATTGAAATTGTACACATTTAGACTGTGCTTGGTGCCACCCCTTTTCCCCTCCCAACAATGAGTGTCCAGGGCAACCATGCTATGCTATATTCATATATATTCGGGTGTAGCTCCTCCATTAATCAACCTCAGCCTTCTTCTTCTCCTATCCTTCCATTTTAGCTTTGCTGAGATTTCCCCTCCAGTATCTGGAGTCCCTATGGTATCTACAATGCTCCCTACTTTGGGCATATTAGAGAAAAACCTTTGTCCCTTCGCTTTCTGTACTTGGTTGATCGCACTTAACATAATGTTCTCCAGACATCTTGCGAATGGCATGATTTTGTTCTTCTTTATAGCTGAATAGAATTCCATTGTGTGTATTTCTCATAATTTTGCAATCCATTCATATGTTGATGGAGAACTAGGTTGGTTCCATATTTTGGCTATTACAAATTGTGCTACTATGAACATAGGTATGCATATGTTACTGTAGTTCTTTGATTTCAACCCCTTTTGAAAAATACCCAGGAGTGGTAGAGCTGGACCATATAGTGGATCTATTCCCAGTTTTCTAAGAAATCTCCACACTGATCTCCATAGCCGCTGAAATAGTTTGCACTCCCATCAACAGTGTAAAAGAGCTCCTCTTTCCCCACATCCTCACCAGCATTTGTTGTTATTTGATTTCTTTATGCTTGCCACTCTGATTGGGGTTGGAAGGAATCTCAGCGTAGTTTTGATTTGCATCTCCCTGATGGCTAATGATGTAGAACATCTTTTTATATATCTACTGGCCATCTGTATCCCTTCTTTTGTGAAGTGTCTATTCAGTTCAGTTGCCCATTTCTTGATTGGGTTATTTGTTTTGCTGGTGTAGAGTCTTTTGAGATCTTTGTATATTCTGGATATTAGCCCTCTATCCAAGTGGTGGCTGGTAAAGATCCTCTCCCATCTAAAATCTAAAATCTATTTAGATTTTAATACTTATTCCATCCTAAGAAACAATCAGTACCAAGAAACGAATGGTGATATACATGTTTCTCAGGCTCAGAAATATTGGAAACCAAGAGAAAAATAGACCAGGAATCATAATGTACTAGTATTAAGATGCAAAATTATGCAATTGTACAACATAAAACCATTAGTGTTCATATATCTACTAAGCTCTATACAGATATACATATCTGTTCTAAGTCATTGAATGGGGACACACACAGAACCACCATCCACCAATGGCACAAAAATGAAAGCACTCGTGGAAAGAAATCAGTGGTTTATTACATTTTTTTGAAAGAGCTACTTCTATCTAAAAGGAGAAAATTCTTCTTGTCAGCAAAGTACTTGACGCAGCAGAAACCTTCCTATGAACCTATTGTTTGCATTCACAAATGAGAGAGAGAGAGAGAGAGAGAGAGAGAGAGAGAGAGAGAGAGATTGATTGATTCTATTTTTCTTTCTGCCCATTCCCAGGCCCAATTCCTGAGACAACTGCAGATACCCTAGCACAGTCCCTTTTGCTTAACTGAGTCGAGTATGTTTTTCTCTTTATTCAAAGTAGGTAAAAGCACCTCTAAAAATATCAATTTTTAAGAAAACCAGTCATTTGAAAATCAATGTTTTGAAAGCAAGAAAGTATTATATGATTGATGATTTAATTTCATTTCTCAATAGGGTGAGGACAGAGAACTATTTTTAAAAAGAGGTAATGACCAGTTAAAAAGCTAAATAATACAGTAATGCAACATTATTTCTTAGACGTGAGGTAGAAAATGGTAGTAAGAAATACACATTTCAAAAAGAAAAATTCGCCGGGCATGGTGGCGCATGCTTGTAATCCCCACACTTGGGAGGCTGAGACAGGAGTATTGCATGGGTTAGAAGCCAGCCTCAGCTACTTAGTGAGGCTTTCAGCAACTTAGTGAGACCCTGTTTCCAAATAAAATATAAAAAAGGTCTGGGAGTATAGCCCAGAGGTAGAAAGCCTCTGGGTTCTACCCCCAGTACCACCACCAAAAAAAAAAAAAAAAACCTCACAGGCATTGATTACTGAAAAACCATAACTTATTTTCCTATCAAACATAACAAAAGTAGCCTTCAATTTCAGCTTCAGAAAATTAGCTCTTCCCATTTACCTCTTAACTGGGTCCAATATAGATCTTACTCTTATGTTTTATGAGGCAAAAGAAAATATTAAAACCAAAAGTATCCTGTAAGTCTCAGAAGCAAATACAAAAGACAAAACCTCATTTCTTTTCTGGATTGTTAAACATTTTAAGTCTTTTTTCCTCTTAAGTGTGAGAATCCCATTTAGAAAAATGTCCTTATCTTTTTTTATAAGCTAAACCATCATCCCCTATGCTCTCGAGACTCTTTTCCAGATACATTTTCAGTTAATGGCCAATTTGGCAGCCAGAGAAATTATCAGTGGAGCCAAAGTCAAGACCTCATTTACCTGACACTGTCAGAGAGTGATGCTTAGTTTTCTCATTCAGGTTATTCACTTCCAAATATCTGGAACAAAATGCTTGGGATATAAATACACATTTTCTAATTGTCTCAAGATTATTATCATCCTTACAAAGTAATTATACCATTTACTGAGCACTCATCATCAATACCTTCTACTTGTATGACCCTGGGCAAGTTATTGAACCCTTCCCGTGTCTTAGTTTCCTCACCTCTTAAATGGTATTTCCAATACCTACTTCATGAGGTTTTATCTCTTAGATTAAAAGGGCTGTTACACAGAAAACAGAATAGTGTCTGACACACAGCAAGTATTTAGTATGTCAGATATTATTATTCCGTATTATACAACAGAATTTCTAAAACCACATCCCGCCTAATAATGACAGCTTCAGTAAGAAAGGGACACCTGTCAAGAGCCAGGAGATTGTGGAGATACAGAATGTGGCACCTCCTGCAGGAGAGGCTGGGGCAGGAATATTCAGGCCTTCTTATAATGCCAAGGCCAGAACCTTCAGGCTGCTAGGTACAAGAGGGTGATGTCAAAGCAAAAAGCAGAGGTGAATTTAAACAAATAGCCAGGTCCAACCTTCCTTAGACCATTGTGGGGATGTACTGGCTTCTATCCCCTACTGCTGTTACCTAGATACCACAGAAGTTCAAGTTGGAGACTTCTGGGAAGATGTCTTGATTTTTCCTAACTCTAGAAACAAAAGAAAACTACATATAAAAAGTAATGTCCTTAATTTTCTACTGAAGCAAAAAAGCAAGCACCAAATTTAATAGTAAAACACTAGAGGAAATTAAATTACAATGAAAAAATATATAAATGTCCTCAACTTGAAATTCTAGCAATTTTGTCAAAAAATTTAAGATCATGTTGGTCGTGGTAGAACACATTTGTAATCCCAGTAATGGGGAGGCTGAGACAGGAGGATCACAGGTTGGCAGCAAGCCTTCGAAACTTAGGCCCTGTTTCAAAATAAAAACTAAAATAGGGCTAAGGGTATAGCTCATAGGTAGAATGCCCCTCGTTTCAACTCTCAAGCATCAAAAACAAAACAAAATTATAAAAATAAAATATATATGTTAACTAAAGAAAATTATCAATATATTTGGCAGAAAAAAAACCAGCAGAAGGGACAAAGAAGTAACAGAAAAGTCAAGAACAAAGAAGTGATTCTTAAATATTCAAAAATCATCAGCCACATCAAAAATTAAAAAAGCTAAAAAGTACTCAGGTGTGGTAAAGCATGCCTGTAATCTCAGTAATTGAGAGGCTTACAGGAGGACTGTAAGTTCGAGGACAGCTTCAATAACTTAGTGAGACCTTATTTCAAAATAAAAAGGGCTGGGGGTGTAGCTCAAGAGGCAGAATGACCCTGGATTCAATTCCCAGGAACAAAACCCTGAAAATTAAGATCACAATTATTTCTCGTCTTTCTGATCCACAAATTTTAAAGCTATACCAGATGAAGGGTGAGAGAAGTGGGTAGTTCAGGACATATTAAGTTTGAGATGCCTACAAGAGAAGCCTACTAGACATCCAAGAGAAAAGCTGGTGAATATGCAGCTGGATAGGTACATGGTGGGGACTGTAGTGGGTTCAAGAAAGTATAGGTGGAAAGAAATTAAAGATTAAAAATATGGACAATTCTGAGGAATTTTGCTAAAATGAGAGAAAGGGATTGAAAGGTAAAGTAAGAAAAACACCATAAAAAAGGGGAAAACAGCATCAAAATAAGAAAAACAGCCATCAAAAAGGGCAAAATTAAAGAGGTTTAGAGAAAAAAGAATTGCTAAGGTGTCCATGAGTAGGCTCTGGCTATGAGCTAAAAGTTCTCTATAGTAGTCAGGAGAAGGCTAAGTTATTGGCATAACATAGGTAGGTTAGGTAGGTCTATGTGGTGGTGGGAACCTGAGAAAAAGCTCTTCTAGCAGGGAATGGTGGCGCATGCTTGTAATTCAAGCATTTGGGAGGCTGAGACAGAAGGATCTCAGATTCATGACAGCTGCAGCTACTTAATGAGACCCTTTGCAACTCAGTGAGACCCTATTTCAAAATAAAGAATAATAAAAAAAAATAGGGCTGGGGGTGTAGCTCAGAGGTAGAATGCCCTCTGTGCATTTAAAGGTAAGTAACTTGCCTTTACTTTCTGAGGGAAACAGAAACCAAAGTTATCAACAGACAGTAAAAATAGGAAAGGTGCTATATGTTTGGAGAATAAGAAGGTACAATATAATTTTACAAAAAAAACCAGAGAACAATGGGCTGGAAATAAAGTACAAGTGTCAGGTAATATTAAAGTTTCTCTTCAAATTAGTGCCCAACAAATTAAAAACAGATTGGTTAGCATGCTCCTCTGTTTTTCTCCAGCCACATCTCCTTTTACACATGCAGGCATGGAGTACAAATAACTTAGCTATAGAAAAAATTTTTTTTTTGTGGTACTGGGGGTGGAACCCAGAGGCTTTCTACCTCCAGTCTATACTCCCAGACCTATTTTATATTTTATTTGGAAACAGGGTCTCACTAAGTTGCTGAAAGCCTCAATAAGTAGCTGAGGCCGGCTTTGGACCTGTGTGATCCTCCTGTCTCAGCCTCCCAAGCGCGGGGATTACAAGTGTGCACCACCACGCCCAGCTAGCTATAGAATTTGATGAAGCAAGAGAACTGAGATGTATGCAGGGATTGTACATACATAGGTTTATAATGACACAGTATTTAGAGTTAAAGGTTGGTAGGCAGGGAAATAAGAGGACAAATGGGGGTGAGAATAAAACAATGGTACAATCAATGAATTATAGATCTATGGGATAAAAAAATGCTAGCATTCATAATTACAGGGAGTGAGCTAGAAGATGGGAGAGAGAGCACCAAAAAGCCAGCTGTCTGAAAGTAAAATCCCAGAGTGGCTCCTGATATTGGCAATACAAATGTCTTGGCTGTTGTGGGGGACTACATAGCTAAGGTTGGGAGAAGGCAGTCACTGGAGATTAGGAAGGAAAGAAACTGGAGACCAAAATGTGTGTGGGTCCATGCACGTGGACAGACAGATGGTACAGAATGTATTTCTAGCTGGATAATCAGTATTTAAAAGAAAGTGTTCTAATACTTCTCAAACTTTATAGCACATATGAATTACTTGGGAGATTCTGTTAAAATGCACATCATTAATTAGTAGGAGTGTGTACGCGCGTGTGCATACTGCGAATTGAGCCTGGGGCCCTGTGTGTGCTAGGCAAGTATTCTGCCACTGAACCACATCTATAGTCTTTGAGTAGATTCTTTAATAAGCTGTCACGTGATACTGATGATGTGTCCAAAAAGCCATTTATAAATGGCTTCTTTGATGTATATTTTATAATTCCCACTGAGATAAAGTATAAGGAATATTTTATAGTCCTTACTAAACTTTTATGATCTTTCATTTCTTCTTTTCTATTATATAATACTTTCTTGGTCATGACCCAACCTTTAAATTTGTCACCATCTATTCATCAGGCAAAGGCAAGTATGCAGCAGAATCAAGATACTGTCTACATCTATCTTAGCTAACAGCCCAACAATTCTTTTAAAATTATGTGCTGATGATCTGCTATTTTTATGTCTCAAAAATAAACTGCTGTGATGGGTGTCAAAAAAATGTTAGCCGGGCACGGGGTACACGTTTGTAATCCCAGCATTCGGGAGGCTGAGACCTGAGGATTGCAGTTCACGGACAGCCTCAGCTACTTAGTGAGGCCCTCCGCAACTTAGTGAGACCCTGTTTCAAAATAAAGATTAAAAAAATAGGGCAGGGAGTGTAGCTTGGGGGTTGAATGTCCCTGGGTTCCATCCCTAGACCCTTAAAAAAAAAGAAAAGTTAAAGGGGCCATATGTAGAAGTAGAAACAGTAATTAACATTTTTTGCTTGTTCTGCTGGCCTGCTTTCTTAGAATGCAGTCTGAGTGTACTACATGTACATTCCGAGTGTACTACCTAAGCTGTTAATGGTAGGAAGGGGTATCAGAAAGAACAACTGGGTCAGTCTTTACTTCTTAAAGTGCTCTGCTGTGGAAAAAATGTACTTATCAACATCAACAGTGAACAGTAAGCATCTTAATATTTTGAGAATAGTTCTATGATCCTGAATAGTCATTTGCTTTGGAAAAAATTATGAATTTCTGAAACATTTTAATTTGAGGCCATTTACATTTCTTGACTAACAGCATCTACATAGTGAATTTATTAAGTACATATGCATTTGATTTATAGAATCTGAAATAAAATCCCAGTTTAAGAAAGGAAATCTGGCATGGTGGCACACACTTGTAATCCCAGTATTTGGGAGGCTGAGACAGGAGAATACAGGCCAACCTCAGCTATTTAGTGAGGCTCTCCATACTTAGTGAGATCTTTTTTCAAAATAAAAAATAAAAAATATGGCTGGGGGTATAGCTCAGCAGTAGAATGCCTCTGGGTTCAATCCCTAGTACGGGGTGGGGGGGGATACATTTCTAGTGGCTAGTGTTTTTGAAATAATGAAATTATTATTTTTAGAGTTGGACTATGTTCTCTAATAGTTATAAGGAAAAATATAATCTACTTTTTAAAGTCCATTGGATGTAGTTTCCCTGAACACAAAGCAGGTACAAGATGGGCTTGCCTATATCCATTCTCTGTAAGATTTACTCTGTCTTTTTTGTTTTGTTTTGTTTTGTTTGGTGGTACTGGGGATGGAACCCTTCTATCTCTGAGCTACACTCCCAGACCTATTTCATATTTTATTTGGAAAAAGGGTCTCTTAAGCCAGCGCAGCTGGCTTCCAACCTGCGCAATCCTCTTGACTCCACCTCCCAAGCGCAGGGATTACAAGCGTGCACCACCATGGCCAGTTACTTTTGTCTTTTTAGGAGTAATGACCCTGATCATAGACAAAGAATGTCTCAAGCATGACCTACTATGGACATCACCATTTACCACTCAAGTTGGTACTGGGCATCATGTTGAAACTGAGTTCTATAAAGTTATTCTACATTGGGTGTTTTCCAGCATTTAAAAAATTTCTTTCTTGCTAGGTGTGGTGGCACACACTTGTAATCCTAGCATTTGGGAGGCTGAGACAGGAGGATCATGGTTCATGGACAGCCTCAGCTACTTAGTGAGGCCCTTTGCAACTCAGTAAGAACCTGTTTCAAAATAAAGAAAAAAAATAGGGCTGGGGGTGTAGCATGGAGGTAGAATGGCCCTGGGTTCTATCCCCGGTACTGCAAAAAAAAAAAAAAAATCTTTCTTTACAGTCAACAAAAATTCCTCATATGCATAAGTATACAAATCTCATTTCCTATAAATTTGGGATACAGTTTGAGGCATGCAAAATTGGTCAGGAAATAACTTCAATAAGAGACATCAAGCAATCAGCATGTACTGAGAAGAAAAGTTTGAGGGTATGAAAAATTACTAAGTATTCAGGGAAGAGGAAGAGGCTAAAATCTGATTGGACATGTTATATTCATGTGTTAGGACAAAGTAGGAGAGAATGAGAAGGCAGGCTGAGGAGAATCTGAAGTTGGGAGTCAGTGACTTGGGAGTCAGTTGGGAGAAGTGACCGTTATAGTAGGCAGAAGTTAAAATGTGATGACTGGTAAGAAAGCTAGGTGTCAGGGCACTTGGGTGGCAGCTATGTGTGATTATTCACCCAAATTGCCACCTATCACTACCAATTTAGTAACCATGCTGTCTGGGCCTGCAGCCAGGGCTGATAAAACGGGTGAGCGGGCCTGAACCCAGCTGAGATTTGAATTCTCTTCCCAGGGAACTTGGAATTGAGTTTAAAAGAATCTCTGCCCTCCTGAATGAGATATGAACTTTGGAGCTATTGTAATGGTTGTTCCTTATCATGGATACAAGGAAACCCAAAACACTGGTTAATAGGGAGAGAGCAAAATGAAGCAGGTATAAAGAAAGAATGAAAGAAAAGGAGGAAAGAATGTGAAACAGAGAGCAAGAATTACTTGTGTTTCTTTACGAGTTCTCACCCTGATTCTGCTTCTTTCCCTCAGTTCCTGTGGGACACACTTTAATATTCTCCTTTGGCTTCAGCTAAGTTAGGTAGATTTTGATATTTACAACCAACTGTCAAGACTAGAGGTGGGTTATCTATCTAGTTAGGGTCTGACCAGAAAAACAGAGACTACACTTAAGTATTTAAAGAAGAGATGAGGAATCAACTCAGAGATTAGTCACAGCAGGGAGCTGCTACCCTTCCTAGGCTGGGAAGACAGTTAGAAACTAGAGTTATCAGAGCTCAGAAGCCAGACCACCAGTGGGTTTGCCAGGCAATAGGCTGAGCTGGAGTAAAAGAAAATGCCAGTCAACCCAGGCTGACAGAGAAAGAGAAAAGGATCCTTGGCTTTTCTTTTCTTTTTGCCTTTTCTTTTCCAGTGTCTGCCATCAGCAAATCTAGAGCAAAGCCAGTTGGCAGTTACATGAGTTACAATTTTCCAAACAACTCTTTTTGGTCTGCTCCCTCATCTCCCTTTCACAAGTGTAGCTTATGCCAATTTCTGACAGCAGGCTCAGACCCATTCTCCACTGAGTGTGCCAAAACAACTCAAAAATTTATATTTAAGACTCAATAAGAAGGACGAACACTTAAATTTTGTATCATTTATAAAGTACAACTGACTAGTTGTCTTAGGACTGAATCATGCCTAAAACTGACTTGCCAAGGTTCTAAACCTTTTGAGCAAAGAGCAAATCCTACACAAAACAAAGCTCATAAAAGTAAGTCATGAGGATCAGCATGAAACAGTATTATCTGGTCCTCTCAGCATTATTGTATACAGTTGAAACTATCAAAATAAAAACAATATGAATATTCTTATTTACGGTAGTTAATTAAGAATTTCAACATTTCTACCACCGAAACTATTAATCGATCCAAATAATCAGATTAATAGGCTTTATCTTTGATTTTATACTTTAAAAACACATACAAAATCAACATGCTGTAAATGGCAAGTTAATATCAAGAGAAAATAAGCAGTGACTGAAGATTCATTAAGCAATCAGTTGAAGAGTAACTAGACCTCCAACTGCCCTTTTTACTTACATTTTTGGGGGGGGGGTGGTACTGAGGTTCCCTGGAAGCCCTTCTACCTCCGGGCTACTCTCCCAGACCTTTTTTTTTTTTTTTTTCATTTTTATTTGGAAACAGGGTCTCCTAAGCCAGCGCACGTGGCTGGCTTTGAACCTGCGCAATCCTCCTGTCTCTGCCTCCCAAGTGCGGGGATTACAAGCGTGCACCACCACGCCCGGCAATATAATCATTTTTAAACTTGAACCTCAAGACAGTATGACTATCTAAAACTTTTCGGTTCTTATTCATTTTGATTTTATAACTGCATACTAATAACAGTATATCTTATCACTTTAAAAATAATAGGTAATATTTATCAATTATTTCTTACCAGTAATTATCTCATTTACTCTTCACAACTGTCTGGTAGTAAGTTTTCTTGGTTAATAATTAAAGGTAAGTTTACAGGATTTACCATACAGCTAGGCACTGTTCCAGCACTTCACATTTATTATTCACCTACTGCTCATAATAATTGTGGGACTAGTACTACTATTATTTTACTTATACACACTCTATCAAGAAAAATGAAACGGAGTTGTGAAGTGGCTTGACCAGAAAATGACAGATACTAGATTTGATTTCTAGCAAGCTGATTGACAGTCTGCTCCTAACATGATGTTATACTGCCTCTCAACTATTTGTTTCATCATGAAATGCAATTGAAATCTTAAATACTAGTGTCTTTTGCACTCTAACCATTTGTGCAAAGTTAGGCAGTATTTATTTATTTATTTATTTATTTATTTATTTATTTATTTATTTATTTATTTATTTATATTTTGTGGCACTGCGGACTGAGCCCGGGGGCATTCTACCTCTGAGCTCTATCCCCAGAGCAATTTTTTAATTCTTTACTTTGAAATGGGGTCTAAGTTGCTAAGGCTGGCCACGAACTCAGATCCTCCTGTTTCAGTCTCCCAATTACTGTGATTACAAGTGTGTACCACCATGACCGGCATAATACTTATTTTTAGTACACTTATTTATAAAAAAGAAGTGGAGCTGGGCATGGTGGTGCATGCTTGTAATACCCGCACTTGGGAGGCGGAGACAGGAGGATCACGCAGGTTCGAAGTCAGCTGTGCTGGCTTAAGAGACTGTTTCCAAATTTTAAAAAAGTATAAAATAGGTCTGGGAGTGTAGCCCGGAGGTAGAAGGGTTTCTAGGAACCCCAGTACCACCACCACCAAAAAAAAAAAAAAAAAAAAAAAAAAAGAAATGGAGACTAAACTATCCAATAACAAATCAAGTTTTAATTGACTTTGGAATCATCACTAATAAAATGGACTCTCTTGCATCTTAAATTTAAACTTATTCAAAACGTGTGTGTGTGTGTGTGTGTGTGTGTGTGTGTGTGTGTGTGTATTGGGGGTTGAACTCAGGGGCATTCTGCCACTGAGCTATGTCCCTACTCTTTTGCTCTTTTTATTTTTTTTGTGTGGTACTAGGGGTGAAACCCAGGGGGCTTTTCTACCTTAGGGCTATACTGCCAGACCTATTTTTATACTTTATTTGGAAACAGGGTCTCACTAAGTTGCTGAGAGCCTAAGTTAGCTGAGGCTGGCTCTGAACCTATGTGATCCTTCTGTCTCAACCTCCCAAGTGCTGGGTACAAGCATGCGCCACCACGCCTGAATGCTCTTTTTATTTTTAAGCAAGGTCTCTCTAAGTTACCAGTGCTGGCCTGGAACTTCAAACTTGTGATCCTCCTGTCTTAGCCTTTCACCTATGTATCACCCATACCTGACTTAAGTATTCAAAACTTTTAATGTTTATTTCTTTTATAAAACTTACCAATAGTGAGGTCATGTACTGGCTGAAACCTCTTGTCTGTGAACTGTAGCAATAAGCATGATTTACCAACACCTGGAAGTTTAAAAAATAAAAATTAAATCAAACTTAGAGAAAATTAAGAAACATTTTATAAAAGCACATGGAAAAATGGCAGCAAGGAGTCTCTGAGTGCTGTGAACAACCTACCATGATTGTTTAGTGCTCTTAACTTATCAAATACTCTTTACTCTTTCTTATTCATTTAACATTTCCACGTGAATGATCGATGTGTCAGCTAACCTCCTAGAAGACAACTTGTCCTCCTAGTATCCTCTATCACATTACCATGCAGTACAATCTTCATGTACTTTTGTTTTTGTGTAACAGTAAAAATATTTAAAATATACCAATTTCCCAATGTTTATTTATCATATGCCCCTATAAACAAAGAAACTAGCCAGCAGTAAGCATTTGGGATCTATTTTTCTAGAAAAAGCTGCCTGTTGTATTCTTGCTAATTCCTTTCATGAGTAATTAATCTGAGTTCCATTCCTATATTCTACTAAAATTAATTTCATTGAGGTCATGAATAACTTCTACATTCCTAAATTCAAAGAAAAATTTTCTACATTCATCCTATTTGTTCTGTAGGGGAACGGAATATTGAATACTACACCTCTTTCCTACTCATTTTCAGGTCTTCTAAGAAACATTTCCTAATCCTCACAATAAACTAAGACTGCTTAACTGATAGCATCCCACACTACACAAAACCCAAAAGGCAGTCATCATTCACTCAAAATCTTTACTAAATGCTAAGTATACACTGCACTAGTGACTTATACCGACATGTTTCCTGCATATAGAACTTACATTCAACCATAGGTGAATCAATTTGGAAAAAAAAAAAGAATACTCACATAATATATATGAATCACAATTCATAATATATATGAATTATGACTATAATTCGAAAAAATAAAGTGCTATTAGAAAAAGTAACAAAAAACTATTTATTTTAAGGGAGATTGAATTCTTGTACCCTTACAACTTTCCACTTTAATGAATCTTTCCCCTCAGGACACAAGCTCAAGTCTACACTCAAACAAACCAACTCCCTTCAAGGTAAGCTCAGTCAGGCCTTGTTCACTCTCAGCAGCCAAAGTAGAAACTAGCACTAAACCACAACCCTAAACCTAAACAGTAAGGCTTAGAAAATTTAAGAAAAACCAAAAAAGTTCAATAAAAAGAATTACCCTGCAAGTTTGGAGAGAAGTCCCTAGATGGCAAAGATTTATTTTTTTGTTTTCTTCAGCAAATAGAAAACCCAAAGCCCACCCTCCACCTTATCTCTGAGCTTTACAAGAGCCAGTCACCTTCATGAAGATTTCTGGATTTTCTCATTAGCTGGATGTGATCTTTGCCATAATGGGCTTATAGATAAGACTTTATTTCTTTTTCTGAAATGACACTTAATATTAACTTTTATCTTACATTCCTAGTTATTTAAAATTTTAAAACTCTTTTATACACAAAGTTCCTTGAAGGCAAGACCTATATTCACCTTTTCATCCTCCAAAGTACCTAGAATGATCCCTTCAGCCAGTAGTTATTAAATATTTGTATAATAAAAAGCAGATGTGTAAATACTATTCTTAAGGCCTTGTGTGGATATTTTGGATATCGTTATCTCTCTATTATTAATAAAAACTATTAATTTTTTTTTGGTGGTACTGGGGGTGGAACCCAGAGGCTTTCTACCTCTGGACTATACTCCCAGACCTATTTTATATTTTTATTTGGAAACAGGGTCTCACTAAGTTGCTGAGAGCCTCACTAAGTAGCTGAGGCTGGCTTCGAACCTGTGCGATCCTCCAGTCTCAGCCTCCCAAGTGCAGGGATTACAAGCGTGTGCCACCATGCCCGGCAAACTATTACATTTAATAGTGATATTCTGAGGGTTCCCACCATGAAGTCACCTTATCTTTTTCCTTTAATCAGAGACCAAGTCACTGCCTAACAATTATAAACAGCACTCATTAAAAATGCAAATTCCTGAAGCTGGACTCCAGAAATTCAGTAGTTCTTTGGTAGAGCCCAAGATTCTAATTAGTAAGTCCTCTAGTGGTGTTGTTCTTGTTTGTTTGTTTGTTTGTTTTGGCGGTATTGGGGATTGAACCCAGGGGCATTCCACCTCTGAGCTACACCGCCAGCCCAATTTTATTTTGAAACAGGGTCTAAGTTGCATCTGAGGGCCTCCACAAGTTGTGGCTGACCTCAAATAGCAATCCTTGCCTCAGCCTCGTGGTTCGTGGACAGCCTCAGCTACTACTTAACTGAGGCCCTTTGCAACTCAGTGAGACCCTGTTTCAAAATAAAGAATAAAAAATAGGGTTGGAGTTGTAGCTCAGAGGTAGAACATCCTTGAGCTTCATCCCCAGTACCGCAAGAAAAACAAAAACTTAACTCAAGTGCTACATCTTTTAGGAAACTTTCCATAACACATACCCCCTTTTCACAAAATATTTCAGGTATTCTCCTTAAATATGGAGATTTCCTGACTGAGTATATAATTGAATTGTCCGGTTTCAGAGAGAAATACAATATTCTCTGTTGTCAAAGGGGGGAGGGAGATAACTCTAGAAAAACAAATCTAGACTTGCACTTTGACTAACAGATGATGTCAGGCCTCCCTGAAGGGTAAAATTGACCTTAAAAGTAAGCTTATAAAGGGTGACAAACACACTATGTATTGAACATCTCTTTAATGAGCACTTATAATGGATACAAATAGCGAGGATAAAAGATTTGGCAGTTTATTCCTTCACCTGGACTCCTTACTTTTTAGTGGTACTGGGGATTGAACCCGGGGGTACTCTACCACTGAGCTATATTTCCAGGGTTTTTTTTATTTCGTTTGTTTTGTTTTGTTTTATAGTACTGGGGATGGGACCCAGGGACATTCTACCTCTAAGCTACACCCTCAGCCCTAGTTTTTATTCTTTATTGGAAACAGGGTCTCACTGAGTTGCAAAGGGCCTCACTAAGTAGTAGCTGAGGCTGTCTACGATCCATGATCCTCCTGTCTCAGCCTCCCAGATGCTGGCATTACAAGCATGTACAACCACGCCTGGCTAACCTCCTCCAAATTTTAACCTTTACTTCTCCTGATCTGTTGCTCTTGTTATAATGTCATCTTTTGTCTCCATAACCAGTTTTTAAGCCCTCTCACACCAATTCTGTCTGTCCATCTGCCTGCCCAGGGGCATTCTATTTCTGGTACTCTACATATACTCCCAGCCCTTGTTAGTTTTTTGTTTTAAAACAGGGTCTCACAAGCCGGGCGTGGTGGCGCACACTTGTAATCCCAGTGCTTGGGAGGCTGAGACAGGAGAATTGCACAGGTTCGAAGCCAGCCTCAACCTTAGTGAGGCTCTGAGCAACTTAGTGAGACCCTGTTTCCAAATAAATTATAAAATAGGTCTGGGAGTATATCCCAGAGGTAGAAAAGCCCCTGGGTTCTGGTACCACAAAAAAAAAAAAAAAAAAAAAAACCAGGGTCTCATCAATTGCTGAAGATCTTGCTACATTGCTGAGGCTGTTCTTGAACCTGTGATACTTCTGTGTCAGCCTCCCAAGTCCTGGATTAAAGGTGTACACCACCACGCCCCGCTCTAATACAGTTTTAATATCATGTGAATGCATTATTTTTGTTCAAAGACAAATAAAAAAATCTATATTTGAGGTATTCACTCTTTAGAAATGAAAATTACTTTCATCTTAAATCCTTTTCATTTCCTATAACATTATTCACTGTTAATTTTCTCACTTCTAATCGGCTTTTCATTTTCACTATTGTTACAATACATAAGCCCTTTACTAAATCTTGTCTTGACCAGTATAATAATTATAACCCTCCCATGTCTAACCATACCACATGAGACTGTACCAAGGATGGATAAAAAAAGATAGAAGGAAAAGATTACCTATACCATCTATTTCTGCTGACATATTACAACATATGCACGGCACAATGATGTTTCAGTGATGGACTGTATATAGAATGGTCCCATGAAATTTTAACACAGCTGAGAAATTCCTATTGCCTAGTCACACTAGCTGTCACATCTCACAGCTGTGACATCATAGTGTAATGAATCACTCCTGTGTTTTGGGGTGATACTACTAAACCCATTGCATTACCAGTTGTATAAAATTATAGCATATACAATTATGTACAGTAGACAATACTTGACAGGGGTATTCTACCTATGAGCTACACCCCCTGACCCTATTTTTTATTCTTTCATTTTTGAAACAAGTTTTCACTAAATTGCACAGGGCCTCACTAAGCAGCTGAGGCTGGCCACAAACCTGCAATCCTCCTGTCTCAGCCTCCCAAGCACTGGGATTACAAGCATGCACCACCACACCCTGCTAGAGTATACTCCTTTTACTTATTAATAAAAACAACAAAAAGTCAGCTGTAAAGTAGCCCAGGCAAATCTTTCAGAAAGAATTCAGAAGGCATGGTTATCAAAGAATGGGACAGTTCTGTGAGTGATACTGTCCCTGAACACCTTCCAGTAGAACAAGATATGGAGGTGGAAGGTAGTGATATTGATTATTCTGACCATGTGCAGGCCAGAAGGAAAATATGTTTTGTATAGCTATAAAATGTGTTGATGTTTTAAGTCAAAAAGAGTCGAAAGTTTAAAAAAATATAAATTAATGAAATAAAAACTAAGCTAAAGTTATTATAGTATTTTTTAATAAATATAGTGTAGCCTCAGTGAACAGTGTTTAAAACATCTATAGAGTACAGTATGTCCTAGGCCTTTACTTTCATTCCCTATTTACTTGTCAAAACTGACCCAGAGTAATTTCCAGTCCTGAAAGTACTATTTATTTATTTATTGGTACTGAGGATGGAACCCAGAGCTACTCTCCGAGCCCTATTTTTTTTAAATAGGTATAAGATTTATTTAAAAAAATTTTTTTATTGGTACATTGTAGTCATACATCTTAATGGAATAAAAGACTTGTGTAGGCATACATGCATGCATCACCCAATTAGCTCTTACCCAATCCCCACCCATCTCCCTTCCCATCCTTCCTTCCCATGCTCGGCTTTGATAACGTTTAAGTACATCATGTGCTTTAGAGAGTTTCCCTCTCCCCACTCCTATCCCCTCAGTTAGGTTACCTTATTCTGAGCCCTATTTTTTATTATTTATTTTGAAACTGGATCTCACTGAGTTGCAAAGGGTCTCACTAAGTAGCTGAGGCTAGCCATGAACCCTGATACTCCTGTCTCAGCCCCCCCCCCCCCAAATGCTGGGATTACAAGCATGTGCCACCACACCCGGCTATTTTTTAAAATTATTTTTTGTGGTACTGGGGTGAACCCAAGGACATTCTACCTACAAACTACATTCCCAGCCCTTTTTATTTATTTATTTTTTGTTTTCAAACAGAGTTTGGGCTGGACATGGTGTTACATACTTGTAATTCCAGCACTTGGGAGGCTGAGACAAGAGGATCATAAGTTCACAGCCAGCCTCAGATACTTAGTGAGGCCTTCTGCAACTTAGTGAGACCCTGTTTCAAAATAAAAAATAGAACTAGCCAGGTGTGGTGGTGCACACTTGTAATCCCGGCATTTGAGAGGCTAAGACCAGAGGATTGCGGTTCGTGGACAGCCTCAGCTACTTAGTGAGGCCCTTTGCAACTCAGTAAGATCCTGTTTCAAAATAAAGAATAAAAAATAGGGCTGGGGGTGTGGCTCAGAGATAGAATGTCCCTGGGTTCCATCCACAGTACCGAAGGAAAAAAAAAACCCCACCCCAAAATAAAAAAATATAAAATAGGGCTGGAGGTACAATGCCCCTAGGTTAAACAATTAGTACTGTTCCATACCTTTATTTTCTTCACTTAAGGATAAGTCTTATGTTTCTTTCCATATCAACACATATAAATGATGTATTAAGAGCCAGGCATTGTGGCACACGCTGAGACTCTTATCAACCTAGTGAGCCCCTGTTTCCAAATAAGAAATAAAAATTGGGCGGATAATATAACTCGAAGGTAGAATATATCTGGGTTCAATCCTGAGTACCACACAAAAAAATTTTTGTGCACAAATATAAATGACTAATTAAAAAAACTCTCCAAGCCAGGCATGGTGGCACATGCTTGTAAATCCCAGATTTTTGGGAGGCTGGGACAGGAGGATCACAGGTTCTCAGCCAGCCTTAGCAACTTAGTGAGACCCTTTTTCAAAATAAAAATACAATAGAGCTCGGAGTGCAGCTCAGAGGTAGAATGCTCCTAGACTCAATTCCTAGTTCAAGGCCAGTCTCAGCAACTGAGTGAGACCCTGTTTCAAAATTAAAAATTAAGCCGGGCGTGGTGGCGCATGCTTGTAATCCCCGTACTTGGGAGGCAGAGACAGGAGGATTGAGCAGGTTCAAAGCCAGCCGCGCGCTGGCTTAGGAGACCCTGTTTCCAAATAAAAATGTAAAAATAGGTTTGGGAGTGTAGCCCGGAGGTAGAAGGGCTTCCAGGAACCCCAGTACCACCAAATAAATAAATAAATAAATATAATAATAATAATAATAAAATAAAATTTAAATAAAAATTAAGAGCTGGGTGTGTGCCTCAAAGGCAGAGTGTGCCCCTGGGTTCAATCTTCAGTACCAAAGATAAATAAGTAAATTACCAGCAATGCTTCTACATGATTGAAAATAGTTATATTAAATAATGGTCTGTAAGAAAATTACAAGGAAGCCTGCAAGTAAACTAATACATTATAAAAACAGATTTTTATTTTATTTATCTCAAAAAGTCTTTGAAGACCACTACTCTATATAACTCTGCACATATCTATTACATTTGCTTTTTTGTGTGTGTGTATGGTACTGGGGATTGAACTCAGGAGCATTCTATCTCTGAACTACACCCCCAGCCCTATTTTTAATTTTTTTCTAGGTAGGTTGGTAAGAGTCTCACTAAGTTGCTAAAGCTGCCCTTGAACCTGTGACGCCCATGTCAGCTTCCCAAGTACTGGGATTATAATAATGCACCACCATGCCCGGCTCATTTGCTTGTAATTACTGTGGCAAACTGGTCTCCAGGGTAGAATCAAATCACAACCCTCTACCTTTGTGTCCATCTTCTAAGCCCTAATATGTATCAATCAACCCCCTGCTTGAATAGCTCCAGTACAAACTGATTTACCACCTAACCAACTCTCCATTTCATAGAGTCCATATCTATCTTTTTTCTACTCATGGTCTTGGGTCTGCCAACAAAAAGCCAGAAAGTCCAAGCCCTTATTTTATATGACAGTCACCTAAATATCTGAAAGTCATTGTATTATCTTTTAAATATGACTCAAATGGTCCTAAAGAATCATGGTTGATATAGCCATCAGACTATTCTCATTGGTCTCCTGAGCAGACTCCAGTTTATAGATGCTGCTCTGAAACAAGTTTCCATAAATGACTTGCAGCTAGGCCTTAGAGTGTAGAACTATTGCCTGTCTTAACCTTACATTATACTTTTACTGACCTAGCATCACATTTCTTCTTTTATTACCTCTATTACTCATCTGAGTCATATGAATCAAGTCATATAAAACTACAGTAAGTTTTTAGATGTGTGCTACTAATTACTCAGGGTAGTTATTCTTTAAGTAAATACAGGGCATTAATTCCTTTTTTTTGGGGGGGGTACAGGGGATTGAACTCAGGGGCATTCTACCTCCAAGCTACACCCCCCAGCCCTATTTTTTATTCTTTATTTTGAAACAGAGTGTCATTTAATTGCAGAGGGCCTCACTATGTAGCTGAGGCTTGCAAACCTGTGATCCTCCCATCTCAGACTCCCAAGTACTGGGATTACAAGCATGTACCACTTCACGGGCTCATTAACTCCACTTTGTGTGTGTGTGTGTGGAACCCAGGGGCATTCTACTTCCCAGAGACACCCCTAGCCCTATTTTGTATTCTTTCTTTTTTTTTTTTTATTATTTTTTCAGTCTGGGGATGGAACCCAGGGGCATTCATCCTTCGAGCTATACCCCCTGCCCTATTTTTTTTATTCTTTATTTTGAAACAGGGTCTCACTAAATTGTGAAGGGCCTCACTAAGTAGCTGAGGCTGTCCGCGAACCGCGATCCTACGGTCTCAGCCTCCCGAATGCTGGGATTACAAGCGTATGCCAGCACGCCCAACTTGTATTCTTTATTTTGAAGCAGGGTCTCACTGAGTTGCAAAGGGCCTCACTAAGTAGCTGAGGCAGTCTGAGAACCGAGATCCTCCTGTCTCAGCCTCCCAAATGCTGAGCTTATAAGCATGCCTGGCTCTCATTAACTCCATTTTTAAAATGTCAATTTTGCTAATCATTCTGGCTATCAGGTCATTTTAGATTTTGTTATAATCCATATTATACATTAACTCTTTCAACCAAAGTAAACTTTATCCAAATTGTTGTGAATGTTAAAAGTAAAAAAATCCAGAACTCAGTGTAGTAACATGTGCCTACAGCTTGCCTATAAGGACAGCCTTTTGTGGACAATTATTCAATCAGTTGATTAATACTGGTAATTTCTTTACCTCAAACCCAAGGTCATTCTGAAAAAGTGTAACAAATATCTTTACTTATAAGTAAACTCACCAGGCATACAATTACTACTGTTTCAATTGATAGTTGTAAGTCATTATGTTATTATTAATTTTAATATCAATCTAAGTTTTAAGCATAAGTGCATTCTTACACTGAACTAAATTTTTTTATTTTTGCTGGTCTAGAGATGGAACCCAGAGGCATTTGACATCTGAGCTACACCCCCTGCCCAATTTTTTATTCTTTATTTTGAAACAGGGTCTCACTGAGCTGCAATGAGCCTCACTAAGTAGCTGAGGCTATCCACAAACTGTGATCCTCTAGTCTCAGCCTCCCAAAGGCTGGGATTACAAGCATGCGCCACCACGCCCAGCTTGAACTAATAATAATTTATCCAAAGAATTAAGTATTGATCAGCTGATTTATACCAAAGACTTCTGCAAATCTACAAAACTGCCTCTTTCCAAAGGGGCAAAAAATTGAGAGAAATCACTTACTGGTATCATAAGATATCATCTTTTCCCTGAAGACTAGTAAAGTTTCTTTTTTTTTTTTTCCCCATACTGGAGATGGAACCTAAGGGTATTTTACCTCCAGCCACACCCTGGCTCTATTTTTTTTAATTCTTTACTTTGAAACAAGGTCTAAGTTGCTGAAGGCCTCACTAAGTAGTTGAGGCTGTCCTCATACTGTGATCCTCCAGTGTCAGCCTTCCAAGTCCTGGGATTACAAGTGTGTGTCACCATGCCTGGCTAGAACTTCTTTTTTGGTAGTCTTCAATCTCAAGTGGCTCATGAAGACATCTGAATCACAGAGCTGCCATTTTGTGGTTGCCACATGATACTGTTTCTTTCAACTCCAATAATAACAATTTGAAGTCAGCTGAGCAAATAGCTTTTTTAATAGGCAAAGACCCATTCTGCTAACATAACTTTAGGATGCTCAACAGATAAGAAAAATTATGCCTCAAATGTTATTATTCTTATTACTATTACTGCAATTATTATTATTACTATGGTACTAGGAATTGAACCCAGGGACATTCTACCTCCAAGCAACAGCCCTAGCTCTATTTTATTTTTATTTTGAAACAGGGTCTCACTAAGTTGATGAAAGTCTAACTACTTGATGATACTGTCCCTGAATTTGCGATCCTCCTGCCTCAGCCTCCCAAGTAGTAGGATTACAGGTGTGCACCACACCTGACTAGATGTTATTAATGAAGTACTTCACAGCTTATAAGGCACCTGCACACAGTATTTACATTAAGCTCATAAAAATCTCATGAAGCAGATAAACCATGCAGTACTACTTACTGGCTTTTCTAGATGAGAAAAAATGAAGATGTTTAAATTTTACCATGGTTATAAGAAAACAATGAAGCCACCACACTAATCAAGATATTTTAATTTCAAATGCTAGACTCTTGGAAAACTTCCAAGTGTGCTAAGTTAAAACAGCAAGAAAAGAATTGGAATAAAATATTATTTGACCACTAATACATATCAGTCATTGCTAAAGATGACCAAATGCAAAAAGGAGAGTCACCAATCATTTTTAATAATGCTAGGGGCAGAAGAGAAAGCATGAATACACTACTTATCCTGATATATCAACTGCGAATAAGAGAAGGAAAAAACAAAAACAAAAACCTGACTGCTGCGCTTGGGAGGCGGAGACAGGAGGATCGTGCTGGTTCGGAGCCAGCCTCGCTGGCTTAAGAGACCCTGTTTCCAAATAAAAGATATAAAATAGGTGGAACCCCACTACCACCAAAAAAAAAACCCTGACAATGGAATTTCAAAGACAGCTATAAAATTAGAGGGAAAATGTGACTTTGAGCTTAGGTGAATAATTGTATAGGATACACTAGACAATACTATACCAATTTTACAAACAGAAAACTCACAAATCAAATCAATTGTTCAATTCTAGAAATCATTAACCTCTTTCTACAGTGTCCTACAAGAAACAGATGACAATACACATCTTGGGAAATCTGACCATCATATTGCTTTCTGTGTAAGATATGTGCCTAACTCAACCTAAAAACCGATAGTGAATGGGCACACCTGTGAACTACTCCTTGATCCAGCACATTTGACTAAACCAGAGTATTGCTTGATAACAGAAATAAATCCAAATTCACAAATGATTAATAAAAGAGAAGTCCTGGGGGGGAGAACAAAGATTTCATTTGTCTCATATGTGGTCATACAATGTTATAATTTGGATCTGGAACGTCCCTCAAAGGTTCATGTGTTGAAGGCTTAGTCCCTGATCAGTATTCAGAAGTAGAGCTTTTGGGAAGTGACTGGTTTACAAGGGCTTGGCTCTTATCAGTGGACTAACCCACTGATGGATTTAGAGCTGAATGAAGTGCTGGAAGGTGGTGGGAACTGTGGGAAGTGGAAATAGTTTAAAGAAGTAGGTTACTGGAGGAATCCCCTGGGGGTCTGTCTTTGGTCTCTTCTGTGGGCATATGCACAATCACACTGTGTGTATGTGTCTCACTCTTGCTCTGTGCTATCTGGCTGCCTTGAGGTGAGCAGCTTTGCTTCTCCACATTCTTCCACCATGATGTACTATCACACCATATGCCCAGAAACAATGGAGCCATCAAGCATGGATTGAAACCTCTGAAACTATGAGCCAAAATAATTATTTCCCTCTTTAAATTGACTTTCTCAGGTATTCTGTCACAGTGATGAAAAGACTATTCACACACACAGTTTTTCTTGGATTTCTTTAAGCCTTCTTTAAATTATTACATTTTCTTTCTTAGCTAGTGGGAATGGGTTTCTGTTTCATATACTCAAATGGCTCCTTCTAAGAACAAAACCCCAAGTCCTTCTAATTAACTAGAGGATTTCGATGGTCATACACATTAAATTAAGCAAAGCTGCTATAAATATATGTGTATACACATATACCTGGGATAAAATGAATCTTGGTAAAGTATCTCTGTAATGTAAGGAACCTTTCACAAAATATCTAAATGAAAACAAATATGGCAAAAAAAAAAAAGCCAAATTAAGCTAAGAAAAAAACAAAATCAAGGATAGTAAACTCCTTAAAGTACAACTAGCCACAAATAAGCAAGCTAAGCAGGGATGTGGGGGGAGGTGGGGAATGAACATATCAGGACACACAGAGGACAAAATAAATCATTTCTGCTCTTTGATCAGCATTACTAAGGCATTACAGCACTAATCAAATTAGGGTTAGTTTTTTTAAATGCATATGGTGAAATTACAGAAACATTCAAGGAAGAAGGATAAAAAGAATGAAATATGAACCATTTATTAATGAAATCACTGTTACGTATCTAATCTCATTTATTCATTTCCATTTTGTAGATGAAGACACCAAGATTCAAGTTACTCATAGTTACATGGCTGGTAAGTTAGCAAAGACTTTATCTTAGTTTTATACAGGATAGCTCTGCCCTGCTTTGTGAAAGTGGAGGTGCCATCTGTCTAAGTGAAGGCAACAGAGGGACTAGACACTCCCAAAGCAACTCAACAGACCAAGCAATTAGGAGGTCAAAAGCAGAAGACTGATATAGAATTTATGGGAATCAAGAAATATATGAGAGTTGGACATTGTGGCACATGCCTGTAGTTCCAGTATTTTGGAGGCTCAGACAAGAGGACTGCAATTTTAAGGCTAGCCTGATAACTTTAATGAGACTCTCAGCAACCTAGTGAATTCAAGGTAGAACATCCCTGGTATTGGGGCAGTGAAGAATATATGTGAATTCACCATCGTTCACTAGTATTTACCAGTGAACAATCCCCATTACAAAATAGAGAAAGAAAAACATAAGAAATATATATATCGGAGGAGAAAGCACAGACTTTGGAGTCAGAAAGGCATAGGTTCAAATCCCAGCTTGGTAAGTTCCTAGGGTTATGACGAGACAATTAGTATCCTTTTTCTCATAGAAAAATATCATCTTTACAGATATTACTGTTCAGATTCAATGAGTTATGTCACTAGAGAAAATGCCCTTATCAGTTTTATATTTATAATTTTTCACTATATTACACAGTATTCATTTATTCATTCATTCATTTATTTATTTATTTGCAGTACTGGGGATGGAACCCAGGAGCATTCTACCTCCAAGCTATACTCCCTATTTTTTATTCTTTATTTTGAAACAGGATCTCACTGAGCTGCAATGAGCCTCACTAAGTAGCTGAAGCTGTCCTTGAACCGTGATCCTCTGGTCTCAGCCTCCTGAATGCTGGGATTACAAGTGTGCGCCATCATGCCCAGCTAGTATATATCACTTCTTAACACACACTTTAGGTATTAATGTCCCTTCTGATTTTAGCCTGTTGTTTCCACCATTTGCTCCTTAGCCTTCTATGGTAAGTAGAATAATGCCCTCCAAAAGATGTCCACACCCTAATTTGTGAAAACTATGAATATGTTACCCTACAATGTAAAGGTAACTTTGCAGACATGAATAAGACCTTGGAATGGATAGATTATCCCAAATAATCCAGATAAGCCCAATCTAATCACACAAAATATTTAAAAGTGGATAAACTTTCCTAGATTAGAGAGAGATGAAATGGACCAAGAATTAGAATTATGGGACATGAGAAAGATGTGCCTCACTGTTACTGCCTTTAAAGGTAGAGAAAGGGAGCCACTAACCAAATAAAATGTGGGTATGGGAATGAGTTCTAAATGCTGGGAAAAGCTGAGCATGGTGTCACACATATATTGTTACAGTGAAATATGTTACGGTGTGGGAATGTTATGGTTGTGGGAAAACTGTTTCCGGGGACCCCTATTAGGGTCCCGGACACAATTTCCCTCAAACCACAACAAAACCCAAAACATCCCCAAACAGAAAAACAGTGGGTTCTTGTCCTGAGTTAAGGATAAGTATATATAGCTCGGACACTTGCTGAAGATTTAAAGAAGTTTATTAAAAAGACAAAAATACAGAAGATAGTTACAGCCCCATGTCATTCTAGCATGGGGGCCGGTGGTTCGAGCCAATTCACCACCCAAAGTTACAGTACGCGACCTGGACTTTTTATATCCATGACCTCCATCTTGTTTAAGTAATTCTGACATAGTAAGCGTCCCTGTAAGGTATCTCCCTTTACCCTGTAAGGTTCCTCCCCCAGAAAGGTGTGGCAAGGTGTCTCCTTTCAAGAAGGTCGACCCCTCCTACCATCTTAGCTAGCTTATCTATTCATGTAGATCTGTCTTTAGACAGAGAAAGGCCTAGTTCCCCTCTCCTATAGACTTGCTAATTACCTTTAGCTAGGTTAATTTACATTGAAATAGTTGCCTGCTTTTAGGCAGAACCGAAGTCCTTTCACAGATTTGCCCCTCACCCAATTTTTGGAATATATTAATAATCATAGCTTTCTCAAATCTTTCTAGGCCATTCCCAATACTGGTACACTATAATTCCAGTAATTGGGAGGCTGAGACAGGAGGATATCAGGTTTAAAACCAGGCTCAGCAACTTAGTGAGGCTCTCAGCAACTTAGTGAAAACCTTGTTTCCATATAAAAACAAAATAGGTCTGGGGGTGTAGCCCAGAGGTAAAAGGCCCCGGGTTCCAACCCCAGTATCACAATAAATAAATATGTAAGTAAGTAAATAAACAAATGAATGAATAAATGAATGCCAGAAAAAACTCTCAGGTAAAAGCTAGAGAGCAAATAGGTATTACAGCCCTACAGCTACATGGACCTAAATTCTGCTAACAATCTGAATGAACAAGGCCTCTCCAGAAGAGAATTCATCCCTGCTGAAACCTTAATTTTAGCCAATAGACACATTAGATTTCTGAACTAAAGAATGTTAAGATAATTACTATTTGAGCTCCTAATTTTGGCAGTTATGGAACAAGAGAAAAGTAATATATCCCCTTCCGTCTCTCGTTTTCATAAAAAACTATCAAATTTTACATATGTGCTCTTAAGTCCTCTTGGAAACAATTAGGAAAAAAAATGGGTCAATGCATGCAGTCTACCCAGGACACATTCATCATTCACTGAAGTACTAACTGTGCCAGGCACCATCCTGCTTCAAGGAGTTGGCAGCACGCGGCCATCAATATTCACTTTCCCCTTTTTTGCTTGAGTGTTTGGCCATAAGCACAGTAAAACTGTAAGCTACCTCTAAAAATGGGAATATCTGGAAGAGAGTACAAAGAGAACCTAAACTTTCATCAGTTATGAAAAATAAAGTCTAAGAGGTAGATGGAGAGAGCAAAGAGGAACAGAGCCAGGTGATACTATAGTCAAGGGTGTGGGACTAATTGGCTCCAAAAACATAGTTCATTTTCTTTATCTATAAAATGAAAACCTCATAAGTGTGTTCAAGGATTAAAAGATAACAAACCTTTGACATGGTGTCAGAACCATAACATGTGAAGGATTCCTCATGAGAATCTACTACAAAGACATTGTGCCAAAAGCTAATGTGATGGAGAATACCAGAGAAATACTGTCTAGATATAACTTAGGTTGTATTTAAATAAAATATAAGAAGCCAGAGAATAGTAGTAGGAAAGAATAAAATTTAGGAAAATAGAAAAAAAGGACTAGGACTGAACAACAGAGGAATGGATCATGATACTACTGGTACAATTACTGGTACAAGAAATATGTTTTAAAAATACAGATACAAAGCTGGGTGTGGTGGCACACGCTTGTAATCCCCGCGCTTGGGAGGCAGACACAGGAGGATCGCGTAGGTTCGGAGACAGCCTCGCTGGCTTAGGAGACCCTGTTTCCACATAAAAATGTTAAAAAAATAGGTCTGGGAGTGTAGCCCGGAGGTAGAAGGGCTTCCAGGAACCCCAATACCACAAAAAAAAAAAAAAAAAAAAAACCAGATACGAGCCGGGTGTGGTAGGTTCACACTTGTAATCCCAGCATTTGGGAGGCTGAGACAGGAGAATCAAGGTTCAAGGACAGCCTCAGCTACTTAGTGAGGCCCTTTGCAACTCAGTGAGACCCTGTTTCAAATTAAAGAATAAAAAATAGGGCTGGGGATGTGGCTCAAAGGTAGAATGTCCCTGGGTTCCATCTTTAGTACTGCAAAACAAACAAAAAAATACAGATACCCAGTATTTACTTTGGAGCTATTAAAACAGAATTTATATTAAAAAAGTTGTTTTACAATTATAAAACACTGATGGAATTAAAAGGAGATGACTACCTGTGTTTGGTAGCAGAGGAAATCTAACGTCTTTTTTTTTTGGTTGGTACTGGGGATGGAACCCAGGGACATTCTACCTTCGAGCTGTACCCAGCCCTATTTTTTTTATTGTTTATTTTGAAATAGGGTCTCACTGGGTTGCATAGGGCCTCACTAAGTAGCTGAGGTGCAACCCAAATCCTCCTGTCTCAGCCTCCCAAATGCTGGGATTACAAGTGTGAGCCACCACACCTGGCTTCTTTTTGAAGCATCCTTTATTTTTAAGCGAAGAAAAACAGCTAAGATATAGGGTTTTTTTTTTTTTTTTTTTTTTTTTTTGGTGGTACTGGGGTTCCTGGAAGCCCTTCTACCTCCGGTATACACTCCCATGGGCTACACTCCCAGACCTATTTTTTTAACATTTTTATGTGGAAACAGAGTCTCTTAAGCCAGCAAGGCTGGCTCAAGAACCAGCGCGATCCTCCTGTTTCTGCCTCCCAAGCGCAGGGATTACAAGCATGCGCCACCACGCCCGGCCTAGATATAGGTATTTTAAAACTTGCAAATAAACAGGGCTTATGAAATAAAAGTTAGAAAATTTTCCATAGTAAACTAAAAGTTAAGCCGGGCATGGTGGCGCATGGCTGTAATGTCAGTACTTGGAAGGCTAAGACAGAAAGATCCCAGGTTCATGGCCAGCCTCAGATACTTAGTGAGGCCCTCAGCAACTTAGTGAGACTGTTTTAAAATAAAGAATAAAAAATAGGGCTGGAACTGGGCATAGTGGTGCACACTTCTAATCCCAGTACTTGGGAGGCTAAGACAGAAGGATCACAGGTTTGAGGACAGCCTTGGCAAGTAGTGAGACTCCCATCAAACTAGTGAGGAACTATTTACAAATACAAATAAAATAGGGTTGGGGCTGTAGCTCAGAGGTGGGATGCCTCTGGGTTCAATCTCTGGTACTGCAAAAGCAAAAACAAAAATGTAGCAGTTAGGAAGGAGATGAGAGAGGTTCACATGTGGCTGCATCTTTTGTAGCAAGACTCAGAGATTTGAGAATGAAAGAGAGAATAACAAAATGGAGCAAGCATAGCTGAGCCAGAAGGAGAAGGGAAAACAGGTGAGTTGGCAAAATTAAGGGTCTGTTAAATAATACGGCAAAATTACTAGCTACTGTAAGAGAAGGAAAGCTAGAGAGATAAAAGGGGGGGCAGATAAAAGAGAAAATTGATTTCATGGTGGAGAAGGAATAGAATAGGATAACAGGAACAAAAAAGCACTGGCAAGGAATGGGAACGGGGCATTATTTGAGATGAGAAATGAGGTCGATCATGGGAGGTTAAGAAAGGGAAAAAGGAATGAGAACAGGACCAACACCCTCTATAGCTCAAAAGTAGCTGGGTGTGGTGGCATATACCTGGGAGGATTCCAAGTTTGAGGACAGCCTCAGCAAGTAGTAAAACTCACATCAACCTAATGAGACCCTATTTGGGAAAAAAAAAAAAAAAAAAAAAAAGCCAGGCATGGTGGTGCATGCTTGTAATCCCAGTACTTGGGAACCTGAGACAGCAGGATCTCAGGTTTGCACCCAGTCTCTGCTACTTAGTGAGGCCCTCAGCAACTAACTGAGACCCTGTTCAAAATAAAGAATACAAAAATAGGGCTGGGGTGAAGCTCGGAGGTAGACTGCCCCTGGGTTCCATCCTCAGCACTGCCAAGTAAATAAATAAATAAATACAGACAGACAGACAGACAGACAGACAGCTGTGGTGGCACACGTTTGTAATCCCAGTACTTTTGGAGTCTGAACCAGAAAGATCTCAGGCTTTCAGCCAGCCACAGCAATTTAGTGAGATCCTCCCTAACTTAGTGAGACCTTGTTTCAAAATAAAAAATAAACTAGGGCCAGGGGTGTAGCTTGGAGGTAGAATGTCCTTGGGTTCAACTACCCAGTATCAATCAATCAATCAATCAATGGGCTAGGGTTTTAACTTAGAGGCAAACTGTCTCTGGTTCAATCCTCAGTACCACCACCAACAAACAAAAAAACATAAAACGTTAGAAGCAATGCAAATACTAGGGAAAAATAAGTTGCAAATAAACTGGGTTAGGAATAGGAAATGGAGAAAACAGCTAGTCAAAAATCTTCAAAGAATAACTATACATGACATATAAAAAGCATTGTTTAAGAAAAGCATACCATCTAAATTCTGTGATGTTAAAAGGTGTATTTCAGACATGGGTCACCTCTCACTTGATGAATTAAAACAGCTAAACACATTTAAAAGCAGGAAAAACTAAACAAAAGTAGTTTAGGGATGCTACTATGAACAAAAAGCCCAGAAAGGATTAATATAAAATTCAGGCTAGTGAAAACCAGATTTTGAGGAAAAGATGTAAAGATGTATATTCCTTGAGGATGAGGATTTATTATTTTTTAAAAATCTACTAAACTAGCCGGGCGTGGTGGCGCACGCTTGTAATCCCCGCGCTTGGGAGGCAGAGACAGGAGGATCGCGCAGGTTCGAAGCCAGCCGTGCGCGCTGGCTTAGGAGACCCTGTTTCCAAATAAAAAATATAAAAATAGGTCTGGGAGTGTAGCCCAGAGGTAGAAGGGCTTCCAGGAACCCCAGTACCACAAAAAAAAAAAAAAATCTACTAAACTATACAGATTATACATTCTTTTATGTGCACAATGTAGCTCATACTTAAAAAACTTTAACAGAAATTTTCTACCTCCAATTTTCTTCCCAGTTTGTTTTGCTAATTTTCAGAAAATATGAAACCTGCTCCAACAATAAACTAGTCTCAAAACTGCAATCCTAAACCGGGCGTGGTGGCGCACACTTGTAATCTCCACGCTTGGGAGGCTGAGACAGGAGGATCGCACAGCCTCAGCTACTTAGTGAGGCTCTCAGCAACTTAGTGAGACCCTGTTTCTAATAAAATATAAAATAGGTCTGGGAGTATAGCCCGGAGGTAGAAAGTCTCTGGGTTCCACCCCCAGTGCCACCAAAAAGAAACAAACAAACAAACAAACAAAAAAACAACAAAAAACTGCAATCCTCCTGGCTCAGCCTCCCAAGTACTGAGATTAAGGGTATGTGCCTTCTCATTCACTTTTTTTTTTTTTGGTGGTACTGGGGTTCCTGGAAACCCTTCTACCTCTGGGCTACACTCCCAGACCTATTTTCTATATTTTGGAAATAGGGTCTCTTAAGCCATTGGCTGGCTTCGAACCTGTGCGATCCTCCTGTCTCTGCCTCCCAAGTGCAGGGATTACAAGCGTGCGCCACCTCGGCAAAAAGTTTAATTTCTTCAGAGTAGGGGCTCACTAGTAAGTTTTTTAAATAGAATATTTTTTATTAGCTTTGTTAGAGTAGGCAGCTAGGCAAACAACTAATAAGTATTTTTATGTTATGAGAATTTTTGCTTCCCTACAAAATTTCCTAATTTGAACAGTTCTGACTTTGAAATCTCAGATAATAAAGATTCCATTTTATGCTTTTTAGCTTCCAAATCTCTAGCCTATGTCACTCTCTTGAGCTGCAAACACATACTTCCCGAGATACATTCTCCCTTGCGCATATGACAAATCCATGCTCATCATTCTAATTTCAGTTCAGACTTCACCTCATGTAAAGCCTTGCAGCACCTCCCCTAAAGGCATGCAAACTTAATAAAAAACCACCAATGGCATACCATTATATTTAAAACAAGTCAAAAGCCTTCTTCAGAAAAAGATTTAAAATGCAGTAGAAATAGGTAGGGAGAAAAGGGGAACAGAGAATGAGGTAAGAGAAAAAGGATCAGAATAATTCAACAGGGAGAGATGGGTTTGCTACTCTCACTTAAAAGTACAGATGAAAATATGTGAAATTACCAATGCCCAAATCAGTAACATGTATGGGGAAGGAGACAGAGTAAGAAGGGAGCTGGGGGGGAGCACACCAAGCACTATGTGCATTTATGTCCCTATTGCTCTGAACTACATTTTGATATGAAACTACAATGTACCAATAACACACACACACACACACACACACACACACACACACACACAAACACACACACACACACACACAGTATATATGCTCATAAAGAGTAAATGAGCCGGACGTGGTGGCGCACGCTTGTAATCCCCGTGCTTAGGAGGCTGAGACAGGAGGATCACATAGGTTCAAAGCCAACCACGCTGGCTTAAGAGACCCTGTTTCCAAATAAAATATAAAACAGGTCTGGGAGTGTAGCCCGGAGTTCGTAGAAAGCCCCTGGGTTCCACCCCCAGTACTACCAAAAAAAAAAAAAAAAAAGTAAATGAATAGGAACTGACCAGAAGACAGGTTTTCTCTCCCCCCTCCTCCTCTCTCCCCCCTCCCTCCTTCTCCCTTCTCTCTCTCTCTCTCTCTCTCTCTCTCTCTCTCTCTCTCTCTCATGCTGGTGATGGAACCCAGAGGCTTTCTACCTCCAGGCTATACTCTCAGACCTATTTTATATTTTATTTGAAAACAGGGTCTAAGTTGCTGAGAGGCTCACTAAGTAGCTGAGGCTGGCTTCGAACCTGCACAATCCTCCTGTCTCAGCCTCCCAAGTATTGGGATTACAAGCAAGCACCTGCCGGCTCTTTTTCTTTTTTTTATGTGGTATCAGGCATTCTAACCTCTCAGCTACACCCCCAGCTCTATTTTATTTTTATTTTGAAACAGGGTCTCACTAAGTTGCAGAGGGTCTTATTAAGTTGCTGAAGCTGGCTGTGAACCTGCCATCCTCCTGTCTCAGTCTCCCAAATACTGGGATTACAATCTTGTACCACAGTCAGCTTGGCACAATCTTTCTTTTATTTTTTTTTGAGTTGGGGTAAGAAGGTACATGTCAGATAGTAGGACACAGCTAGTTTGTGCCTCTGTATGCCTGGTTGAGGGACAGGGAGAGTTAGAGATGAGTTTAAAATGGTAGACAGATGCCAGAAATTTAGGACCAACAATTATAGATTTATTAAATTTTCTCTTGATATATATTCATTTAATATTAGGCCAGGCTTGCTAAAAACCACCTTCCACTTGACTTAAATGACACATCTTCCTAAATAATTTTTCAGAAACAAGAAGTTACCAATGAAAACAGCTACATCTGAAGAAACATTTGGCCTTACAGTAAGAAAACAGTTCAACAGTAACATAATGATAATGTGAAAGTGTTAAAAACCTCTACTATGAAAGAGGGATCTCTGGAAAGAAGCAATACACATAATTCCTTTCTCTTGAGAAATCAAAACACTTTTACATTTAGTCTTATTTTATAAAGCATACTACTGAGAGAAGACAGGCCTAAGAATGTTTTAAAAGGGAACGGGAAAAACAGGAAATTGGTGATTTCCATTCCATGTTGCATATTTTTCACATTTTGACTTTAAAAAAAAAATCAAAATGAGCTGGGAGTGGTGGCGTACGTTTGCAATCCTAGCATTCAGGAGGCTGAGACCAGAGGATCTCAGTTCGTGGACAGCCTCTGCTACTTTGGAGGCCCTCTGCAACTTAGTGAGAACTTGTTTCAAAATAAAGAATAAAAAGTAGGGCAGGGGGGTAGCTCAGAGGTCAAATGACCCTGGGTTCCATCCCCAGACCCGCAAAATAAATAAATAAGACCTCAAACTACTGGGTTAATATAATTTGGGAACCACATTACAGCTATGGATATATTCTGAATTAAGTAAATAAAGCAAAGGTTGTTTTTTTTGTGTTTTTGTTTTGTTTTGTTTGCGGTACCTGGAATGGAACCCAGAGGCATTCTACCTCCGAGCTGCACCCCCAGCCCTATTTTTTATTCTTCATCTTGAAACCGGGTTCACTGAGTTACAAAGGGCCTCACTAAGTAGCTGAGGCTGTCCGAGAACCCCGATGCTCTGGTCTCAGCATCCGGAATGCTGGGATTACAAGCATGCGCCACCATGCCTGGCGTCGCAAAGGATTTTAGATGAGGCCATAAATAAGAAAGTGGAAGGACTGAGCTAAAATTTTCTGTAGTTAATTAATGTATACTAACAGAAATACTGGATTGTTTTGCTCCTCATTTCATTAAATATATAAGGCCTAGCAGGGCATGGTGGCGCATACTTGTAATCTCAGCATTTGGGAGACTGAGACAGGAGGATCTGGGTTCGCCTTAGTGAGGCCATCTGCAACTTAGTGAGACCCTATTTCAAAATGAATAAAAAATAGTACTGGGGGTATGGCTCAGAAGTAGAATGCCCCTGGGTTCCATCCCCAGTACCCCCCACACACACACTATACATATATATATATATATATATATATATATATATACACACACACACACATATACACACACATATACAAATATATATACAAACATACATACACACATGTATACATGCACATGTATGTATGTGTGTGTATATATACATGTATATATGTATGTGTATATATGTATATATGGCCTACTTTTCACTAGATTCTCCCTAAAATAAAGTCATATAAAAGCACCTCTTTTTGCCCTCAAAGCAGAGGGAACAATAAGGCCCAGGGAAACATCCCAAATCAGCAACTGTGTCTCACTAGCAGAAGCAAGGGGGAGAAATAGTGGGAAAGAGAGCTAGACATATATAGAAACTAAAGTATGGAGCTTACTCAAGGTCAAACTGAAAACAAAAACGCAAAAAAAGAAAAAAAAAAAGGAAAGCAGCCACAAGGGAGCAGAGGAGCTGCCTCCTTAACATCCATATTTCAAGAAGATTAAACTTGACAAGTGAACTATACTGGCTGTACTAGAGCTGAAAGAAAGCGCTTCTTTACACTATCTAGTGTCAAGTATTCAGTGCTTGAACTAGGTCAGAATAGCATGAATGCCAAGAAAATTGTCTTTCTCTGAACTGCATAGGTGCTGTTTTTGGATGGGTACAAATTTCACAGCCAGGTGTGGTGGTGCACACTTGTAATGTCAGTACTTGGGGAGTCTGAGACAGAAGGATAGGGGTTCCTGAACAGCCTCAGCTACTTAGTGAGGCCCTCCAAAACTTAGTGAGACCCTGTTTTAAAATAAAGAATAAAGCTGGGCATGGTGGCGCACGCTTATAATCCCTGTGCTTGGGAGGCTGAGACAGGTGGATCGCACAGGTTCAAAGCCAGCCTCAGCTACTTAGTGAAGCTTTCAGCAACTTAGTGAGACCCTGTTTCCAAATAAAATATATTTTTAAAAAAAAGATCTGGGAGCATAGCCCGGAGGTAGAAAGCCTCTGGGTTCCATCCCCAGTACTACCAAAAAAAAAAAAAAAAAAAAAAAAAAAAAGAATAAAAAATAGGGCTGAGAGTGTAGTTTGGAAGTAGAATGCTTCTGGGTTCAATCCCCAGTACTGGGGGAAAAAAAAAATCAAGAGGATGAAACACCAACTTGTTTTGAAAAGGAAGCCCCACTATTTCCTGACAATACTTTCTTTTCCACAGTAGACCTTCAATTTTAAATAACCTGAAATGCTGTGGCTCAGTGAGAGAGAGTCTAGCATGGAGGTAGTCCTGGGTTGAACCCCAGCAGAGAGAGAGGAAAAAAATATATATATATATATAGCTGAAAGAAGGTAATCTACAAAATCTAAGTTGAGCAATTATTTCTACTGAGATAACCAAGTAACTATAGTCACTCTTTATTTCTCAAACTCACTTCATTATATTTAATGTGACATCTCTTTCCAATCTCGTTGTTATAGCTTAAATGATTTTAGAAGGATCCTTCCAAATACACCACATTTTTTAGTTTATAAATTTATCATTTAACATTTGCAAAACACCCCTGCTGTCCAGGATTTTACATAGAAAACCACCGTTTACACACACGCACGCACACGCACGCACATATACACAAACCAAAATAACCTTGCTGAAAAACCGTATTTACAACAGAAAGTTACTCTTGCAGGAAAACAATCAACAAGCTTCCATAGCTACTTAAACAACCTGCTACATCACTAGTGCAATTACAAGCTGCTGCTTACATTTCCAAAGTTGTGCAAAGGGCCCAAAGTTATGCAAGAGTTACCACTGAAATCAGACTCTAGTATATTAATAGTTATAACACCTGAACAAGCTTTACGTTTATTATTAGATTCAAAGTAATGCCAAAATCACAGGTATTAAAATATTTTACAATTAGTGTGTTTAATTATCTGTGAAATGTACCAGGATGTTATTTTAACAGAAAATAACTGAATCTTTTTTCTATTTCAAATGGACACGAGTTCACCTGAAAATCAGTTGTAACCCAAGACTTGACACAACTGAAAAATCAGCGCCCCCAGCACGCACACACTTAGGGCACTGAAACGGCCTTGCATTACTACCAAATCAGTTTTGCCAGTTTACACGTGGCAAGTCGACAGAACTCTTTCGTGCTTTAATGACCCCGAAAGGGATTACCTAGTCGCCAAGTCATGTGATGTGACTTATTCTAACTTAGGAGTTGAGGATTCTGAAAATAATTTTTATATGGGCTTCTTCTCTCCTTTTCAGTTGGCTGTCTCACACCAGAGCGCGCCGTGCTCAGGCCGTGGATGAGGAGTGCGGGTCCGAGAAGGTGGGACTGGTCAGGACAATCAAGACCTCATCCTATCACCTCTGCTCTCCTCTACCTTCTCTTTCTCGAGTCGCCAAGGGACCCCAGAAGGGAGGTCCAGGGCCGGGTGCAGCCGTCTGCGTCGGGCCCGGCCAGCTCTGCGCAGAGCTGCCCCTGTCAAACACGCTCCGGCCCGGTGGGGCAAACGGTGCGCGAGCCTCGCTGCAGGGCCGGCCCCGCCGCCCGCCCGGCCGGCCAGGCCGCGGCCTCGAAGCGCCCACGTCACCAGCTCCAGCACTGCGGAAATGGAGCGGCGCGGCCCGAGGGAGGCGCCGGGCGGAGTCCGCGCCCGCGCCGCCGCCGGCGCCGTTTGCCCCGCAGCCCCGGCTCGAGGGCCGCCGGCCCCCGCCCGTCCGCGCCCCGGGCCCTCACCTGTGTCGCCGATGATGATGTACTTGAAGAGATAGGCGTACGCCATGGCCGCGGCCGCTCGGTGCCAGGGCTCACGGCTCCTCCTCCTGCGACTGCTCCTCCTCCGCGCCCCTCACCCCGGCGCCGCTCAGCCTCGAAACGCCAGGCCCCGCCCGCCGCCGCCGCCGTGGTCGTCAGCCGCCGGGAGTGAGGGGCCGAGAAGGAGCCGGAAAAACTGACACCCGCGGGGCCGAGGGAGACAGCGCCCGGCCGAGCCCAGCCGAACAATAACAGCCGCCGCGGCACCTCCGCCCCGCCTCCGCGCCGACCCGGAAGTGCTGCAGCCGCCGGAGGCGCCAGAGGAAAGGGGAGGAGCCCTGCAGGCCGGCCGTGCCCCGCCCGCGGAGCCCCGCCCCGCCCGGGCCCCGCCCCGCGCCCTGCGAATCTGGTCCGCCCGGAGCCCGGCGATGCCGTGGCCGATGGTTCCGGCGCGTCTCTGCGGGCGACCCCGGCGGCCCGGAGACGCCGAGGAGGACGCGGGGTTCGGCCCCGCCGGCCCGCGCAGGCGCCGCAGCCTTCCGCGCTGCGAGGGGCGGGCGCGCGGCGGGAAGGCGGGGCGGGAGCGCGGGAGTGCGGGAGCAGGGCGGGGACGGGGCCTTGACTGTAAAGATGAAGGTATTTTTTGGTAAATTGGAAACTAGATCACAGACTTGAAAGCGTGATCTGCCCTTTCCGTGGAATACTACACTGCTTTAAGAACTTCTCTCATGCGAAAACAAGGCAGATCTTGTGTGCAAATATATATTTGAATTGAGTATTAGATATCACATGTCAGATATAACGTAGCAATTATATATAAACCATATGTGAACATCATTTGTGTACATCTATGTAAGTTATATCTTTTATAAGAACATACATGCTTTTTGTCGTCCTGTTTTTTTGTTTTTTTTTAACCCGGGACTTTTTGCATATGGTAGTCACTCTACCACTGACCTAAATTCTCAGCCAAATTTTTGTTTACCATGTGTAAAAAGTAACAGGAATACACTTAAATATCTATATCTGTATTGAGCGGGGCAAGGTGGCGCAAACCTGTAATCCCAGTACTTAAGAGCATGAGCCAGGATTTCAGGTTCAAGACCAGTCCAGCAACCTAGTGAGACTCCGTTTCAAAATAAAAAAAATAAAAAGGACTGGAGGCAGAATGCCCCTGGATTCAATCCCCAGTATCACCACTACCACCCCCAACCCCAACCAAACCTGTGTGTGCATAATCAATTTGAAGAAAAAAAAGTATTAAGGCAGGAGGTAGGAATAGGGAGGAAAAATTAAAAAAAAGTTTTTTTGGTGTAGTTTGGAAATTTTCATGTTCATGAATTATTTACTGAAAAATACTGTTAAAGGAAAAAGGAAAGGAGACTTTTTTATTCATTCTGCTAATATGTATTAAATGCAAATTATCTCCTGCAATGCCAGACATAGTAACTAGAAACACACCTTGTAAAGAAACAGGTTTTGGAAAAGGGAGAGAACAGAGTTGTTTTAAGTATCAGGAAAAGTTACCTAGAGAGACTGATAACTCAACAAGGAAAATGGATAAGAGTTTGTCAAAAGGACAGAAGTTTGGGGAAAGCAACCAAAGTTTAACCATGAAAAATGGAATATGCAAAGTTTATGGATACGTTTGGGAAGTTTAAAGCTTCATAAGGAAGGTAATTTAGTAATCCATATCCTCTGCTGTTGGCAATGTGAAGAGAATCATTGCTGGGGGAGAAGTGACTGGAGTTTAGTGGCCCTGATTCTTACTGCATAATATTTTCCTCTTTCTTTTGTAATCTCATTACATAATTACTAGTACTCAAACCATTACTCTGGGCTTGCTGGGGTTGGTTGCTACCTGTTTTGGATGGCCTTACAAGGTTTTTCTGGAACATTTGGATGTAATTTTACTAAATGTTCAGTGACAGGACACAGTAATTTTTTTCATTTTTTGTATTGGGGATTGATTCCAGGCCTTCTAGTATGCAAGGCAAGTACTCTACTGCTGAGCTACATGCTCAGGCCTTAAAAAATACATGTAGTCATAAACAAATAAATACATATTAATATTATGAAAATAAAATATATATATTGGGTGTGCGCACACCTGTTTTCCTGGTAGTTGGGAGGCTGAGATAGAAGGATCACAAATTTAAGGTCAGCATTAGCAACTAATGTAGCAAGATCCTGTTTCAAGATAAAGGACTGGCATGGAGCTCAGAGTAGAACACTTCTGGCTTACACACACAAACACACACACACACACACACACACACATATACAAACACACATGTATATATGTATTATTTTCTTAATGACAGGGTCTTGCTAAGTTAGCCAGGCTGGATTCAAACTCCTGACTCTGACTCCCAAGTAGTCCAACAGGACACAAAAATTTAATATGAAGAGTTACCCTGAATTGCAGTCATTGGTCTTTATTTTGGGAGAGTTGAGGTCTCTACCCAAAGCCTCCAGGTTTCAAAGATTGTTTTCTCCTTTCTACATGCACCTAAGTCTTTTCCCAGGTGGCGGATTAAATACTCAAGCCCTTACTTTTAGGGGTGTGGCCTTTACCATCATAGCCTCAACAGGATGACTCCGTAGTTGTTAAACAGAACCCTAGCATTCTTAGGAATCAGGAGCATTCCCTTACTGTTAGAGGAGATGTCTAGCTGGATAAATCTCTTGTTTCAGGGTGTGGGGGGCCTTGGATATGCCATGTTAAAATACATATAGAACTTTAAAGGAAATTGTGAAGGCAAAGAAGGTAAGAATTGGGTATGTGTTCTGGTTGGATATGATGTGTCCCCCAACGATTCTGGTGTTGAAGGCTGAGTCCCCAGTGCAGCAGTGTTCAGAGGTAGGGCTTTGGGGAGTGATTGGATCTGAATCATGCTGGCTTTGATATTGTCAGTAGACTAATCCATAATTTCTATGCCTGAAGAGACTGCTTGGAGGTGGTGGAGACCCTAGGAAGGAGGGAATGGTTGGAGGAAGCAGGTCACTGGGGGTGTGCCATTGGCTATTATATCTTGTCCCTGGTCCTGTCTCTCAGATTCCCAGCTGCCTTGACAGATTCCCAGTTCTGTTCCACCACAACTTCTGCCATTGTTTACTGCTTCCCCTCAGGCCCAGAGCAATGGAACCGGCAGTCCCTAGTCTGAAATCATGAGCCAAAATAAATCTTTTTCTCCTTCACATTTTCTCAGGTATTCATCACAGTGACAAAAAGCTAACTATATAGTATGTAACAAAAGTCATAAAAATAGATAAAACAACTCAGTGTAAAGAAAAGAACTTAGGAAATCTGGCTTCTGGTGTTAGCCCTACCACTAACAGGTTGGAAGACTGTGATGAATCATTTGGCCTCTCAGTGCTTCAGAGTACTCATCTATAAAAGGCAGGAGTTAGTTACTTAAATGAACTATTCCAAGTCTGGAGTTCTATAATTTTATATCTATCCAAAGCCACCTTTAGAGCTGGGCGTGGTGGTGCACGCTTGTAATCCCAGTACTTGGGAGGCTGAGACAGAAGGATCTTGCAGGTTCAAAGCCAGCCTCAGCTACTTAGTGAGACTCTCAACAACTTAGTGAGACCCTGTTTCCAGATAAAGTATAAAATAGGTCTGGGAGTATAACCTGGAGGTAGAGAAGACCCTGGGTTCCACCCCCAGTACAAAAAAAAAAGCCACCTTTAAAGAAAGTAGTAATCCTTCCCTTGTGAAAATGTACAGGCTTGCAGGTGTCAAATACATAGTTATTGCATAGAACATAAATGCAGTATTTGTTTGTGTTTAGGAATTGTAATGGTCATTTGCCGCAGTATAATCTAATGAAAAGAGGAAAGGCTTTATTTTCAAAATTTTCCCTGAGCTTCAGTTTCTTTCTCTGAAAAATGTTGATAATCGCTGCCTCACAAGGTCAGTGTAGTATCATATCAGATGGCAAATGGGCTCCAAGTGTAGATCATTTGTAGAGCTTTTGCCTAGCGGGTGTGAAGCTCTGGGTTCAATCCCCTGCACCACATACACACACACACACACACACACACACACACACACACACACACACACACACTCTCTCTCACACACACACACACACGAAAACTTTGAGAGAATGAGTCTAATCACTATATCAATTCATGTTTAAAAATCAACATTCTGGCTGTATTTTAGGTCAGAATCCTTTTTTTTCTCAATGAAATTCATAACATTTTGTTATATTTTCTTTAAACCCATAAGCTATCTTAAATCTTGCAAACAATACAGGATATATATAAAAACCATATAAACATCATTTGAAACATTTTACTTAGCCTGTAAAATTCAAACATGTTTTTCAAGAATTCCTCAGATGTAGGGACAGTAATAAGCCCCTCTTTTCTTTCTAGGATTTTCATTCAATTTGATTTTCAGTTATTTTCCCTCTCGTGGGGATGAATTTCAATAACCTCATCTCTCAGTCTTGTATCATATATGGTCTGAAGATTATAAATGTGAAATGTAAAGATTGTTAAGACTATATTTCTATTGCCTTATTCAAGTTCTCCATGATGTTTCATATTAAAAATTTGTGTTTGCTGCTCTCACCTAAACTTGCAACTTTTCACTTTTCTGTTTTTTTGTTTTGTTTTGTTTTGTTTTGTTTTGTTTTGTGGTACTGGGGATGGAACCCAGGGGCATTATACCTCCAAGCTACATCCCCAGCCCTATTTTTGTACTTTATTTTGAAACAGGGTCTCACTGAGTTGCAAAGGGCCTCACTAAAGAGCTGAGGCTATCAGTGAGCCACAATCCTCCTGTCTCCAACTTCCAAATACTGGTATTACAAGCATGTGCCACCACACCCGGCTATTTTTCTCTGGTTTTTATAACTCTTGGATTGTGGGAAAGAAAAAGAAGGGTTAGGATGGTAGACTGCTAGTTTGAAAGTCTGTAATTTTGGGTTTCCTACCTGGGTTTCCATGGTTCCTTAACCAATCCTCCTAAAATAGTTTGCAGCCGGGCGTGGTGGCGCACACTTGTAACCCCAGTACTTGGGAGGCTGAAACAGGAGGGTCGACAGGTTCAAAGCCAGCTTCAGCTATTTAGTGGGGCTCTCAGCAACTTAGTGAGACCCTGTTTCCAAATAAAATATATAATAGATCTGGGAGTGTAGCCCAGAGGTAGAAGGCCCCTTGGGTTCTATTCCCAAGTTTGCAAAATGATGTATGTATTTGCATATTTGCAATTTTATACGAGAGAGTTTTGCAAAGATCTATGACCCAGAAATAATTAAGGAACACTGTGAAATGCCTTCTTTCAGCCATTTCTAAATACCATGACAACTAATTTTTAGCAAATGTTTAATAAGATCAGTAGCAGTGTTGGAGGAAGAATTAGTCAAATTCTTTTGTGTGTGTGTGTGTGTGTGTGTGTGTGTGTGGTTCTGGGGATGGGACCCACGGGCCTTTACCTCCAGGCTATACCCCCAACCTATTTTATATTTTATTTGGAAACAGAGTCTCACTAAGTTGCTGAAAACCTCACTAAGTAGCTGAGGCTGGCTTCGAACCTGTGTGATCCTCTTGTCTCAGCCTCCCAAGTACTGGGATTACAAGCATGTGCCACCACGCCTGGCTTAGGTTCAAATTCTGACTTTACCAACTTATTGGTTGAATAAACTCTCTAAACCATTAGATTACATATGTAAAGTGTTTAACACAATAAATATCAAGGCCACAGTGAATAATAAACATGGAAGTAATTTCCTTCCATTTCTGTCCTCCAGGCCAGCCTGTCAATAAGAACTGTGGAGTTAAATGAGCCCAATAAGGACTCTGCCTTAAAAGAAATTTGAGCCTCCTGCTAGTCAGGAGTAGCTTTGGTCTGATGAGAGCGCCAGGAGAGGTGCTCAGGTTGTATTATTTTATTTTCATACTGGGGGTTGATCCCAGAGACATTCTACCTTCAAACTACACCCTTATTCTTATTGCTTTTTATTTTGAAACAAGATCTTGCTAAGTTGCTGAGGGCTTACTAAGTTGCCCTCATGCTTTGTCCGATTATATCATATTATATTATATTATTTATTTATTGCAATACTAGGGATGGAACCTAGGGGAATTCGACCTTCGAGTTTTACCCCCAGCCCTATTTTTTATTCTTTATTTTGAAACAGGGTCTCACTGAGTTACAAAGGGCCTCACTAAGTAGCTGAGGCTGTCCATGAACCTCTATCCTCTCTCAGCCTCCCAAATGCTTGGATTACAAGTATGTGCCACTACTCCCGGCTCTTATTTTTATTTTTATTTATTTATTTACTTTTGCAGTAGTGGGGATGGAACTAGGGGCATTCTACCTGTGAGCTACACCCCCAGCCCTATTTTTTATTCTTTATTTTGAAACAGGGTCTCACTGAGTTGCAAAGGGCCTCACTAAATAGCTGAGGCTGTCTGTGAACTGCAATCTTCCTGTCTCAGGCTCCCAAATACTGGGATTACAAGTGTGGGCCACCACACCCAGCCAATTATATTATTTTAGAGAAAAGAGTTTTGTTCTGGGAAATGAGAGTAGGTTTTACAGAGGAAGAACCCACTGAGCTGAACCTTCAGAGGCTTTGTCTTTTATAGTTATTATTTTAACTTAATTCAAGTGCATCAACCATCCTCTTCATTGTTCTTTGCCATTTCTGTTGTAAGTGGGCAACATTCTTAGTATTTCTTGTTTGACTTCTCTTTTCATAATCTATTTCTTTGTGTATGGGGTAGTACTGGGGATTGAACCTAGGGATTAAACCTCTGAGCTATCCCCCGCCTTATTGAATTTTTTTTTTTTTTGAACAGTCTCACTAAGTTGCAGAGGGCCTTGCTATGTTGCTGAGGCAGTCCACAAACCTTCAGTCCCTCTGTCTCAGCTTCCTAAGTTCTGGAATTACAAGTATGTGCCACCATGCCTGCCCTTATGACCTATTTATGACCCCTTGTCTTTTTCTCCATTCTGCTCATCCTTCCAAAAGCTTACTTGAAAAGTCAAAAATTATGCTAGCAAATTCAATCTTGCCAGGTATGGTGGTACATAGCTATAATTTCAGCTAAGACAGGAGGATTCCAAGTTTGAGGCCATCCTGGGCAATTTAGCAAAACCCTATCTCAAAAGAAAATTAAAGGGACTGGAGACATAGCTCAGGGTGTATTTGTCTAGTATGCTGGAGGCCTTGGGTTCAATCTCCAGAACAGGAAACACTAAAACAACAATAGTAACCAAAATCACTTCTTTAGTCAATATATATGTGTAGAGAGAAGAAACTTTCTTTTATATGTAGGATATTCTTTTTACTATTATCATTAATAATAGAAGGGACTGATATAAGTACATGGGTCAGAAGAATAATTAATATTAGCCAGGCGTGGTGGAACACACTTGTAATCCCAGCGTTTGGGAGGCTGAGACAGGAGGATTGCACAGGTTAAGAGCCAGCCTCAGCTACATAGTGAGGCTCTCAGCAACTTAATGAGACCCTGTTTTCAAATAAAATATAAAATAGGTCTGGGAGTGTAGCCCAGAGGTAGAAAAGCCCCTGGGTTCCACTCCCAGAAATACACACACAAAAAAAAAGAATAATTAATATTGGAACAACAATAAGCTCATCTATAAAATAGTGCTTCAAAATAAAACCATGTATAATACTTTATTTTTTTAATAAATTTTTATTGGTGCATTTTATTCATACATCTCAATGGGATAAAAAAAGACTTGTGGAGATATACATGCACACATCACCCAATCGGCCCCTACCCAATCTCTAACCCCTTCCCTCCCCCTCCCTCCTACCCATGCTTGGCTTCCTGATTGACTTTGATATGTTTAAGGACATCATGTGCTTTAAAGAGTTTCCCTTATCCTCCCTCTTATCCCCTCAGATATGTCACCTTCATTGCTCCTCTATAGGGTCCCTTCTTCATCTAGAGTTCCTCCTGTTACCTATTTCTCCCTAATATTTTGCACACTAAGAAAAGCATCTGATTTCTTATTGTTTTGTGACATTTCACTGTAAATGTCATAATTTTATTCTCCCTTATGGCTGGGCAAAATTCCATTGTGTACATATCCCATAGATTTGAAATCCACTTATTCATTGAAGGACATCTTGGCTGGTTCCACAGTTTGGCAAAGATGAACTGTGCAGCTATGAATGTGGTTGTTCATGCATTAGTTTGGTATTTTGGTTTTCATTCTTTTTGGTAGATACAAAGAGGTGGTATTGCTGGATCATATGGTAAGTTCGTTTTCCTTCTTCTGAGGATCTTCTATACTGTTCTCCAAAGTGGTTGTAACAACTTGCAATCTCACCAACAATGTATTAGAGCTTCTATTTCTCCACACTTATTCCCACTTTCTGAAAACCTGAAAGCTAGAAGGTGAGTAACTTTGACAGTATGATCCACTCACAACCAATTTTTTAAAAATCGAGGTCACTTGGATCTGGAAATCTGCTGAGAGATTAGGTGAGGCAGTGGCAGCTTCTATTGCTTCCTGGCCACACAGTTGAAGAAACCCGCTGGCCCTTTGCTGTGAAGCAGGCCCCAGTTCCAGGCCTGTTATGCAACAGGCTCCAGGCTTGGCCTCACTGGCTCTAAACCAGGCCTTGCCGCATGGCAGGCTCCAGGCCCAGCCCACAGGCTCCTGACCCTGCCTCGCCCCACAGCAGGCTCCAGGCCTACCCGCTGGCTCCTGACCCGGCCTTGTAAAATACTTTAAATAAATAATAAAAAGTGAGCTAATAATGGCAATAGTGTTCTGTATTTTTTTTCCAAATTATTAAGAGTTGCCTACTGCTTTTTTTCTCTTTTTTTAAAAAAATTTTATTGGTGCATTATATTCATACATCATATTGGGGTAAAAAAAACTGTGTGTACATACATGAACATATCACTCATTTAACCCGTACCCAATTCCCACCCTCTTTCCTCCTCATCCCTCCTTCCCTTGCTTGGCTTAGTGGTTGACTTCGATATGTTTAAGTACATTCTGTGTTTTAGAGAACTTCCTTCTTCCCCCTCCCATCCCCTCCTTTAGGTTGCCTTGTTTGCTGCTCTATAGGATTTCCTTTTTCATCTAGAGTTTCTCCTATGACCCATTTCTCCTTAGCTTTCAAATATTAGGGAAAGTATCTGATTTCTTGTTTTTTGTGACTGACTAATCTCACTTAGCATAATGTCCTCCAATTCCATCCATTTCCCTGAAAACGATGTAATTGAGTTTCTTTTGATGGCTGAGTAAAATTCCATTTTGTACATATCCCACAGTTTTGTAATCCATTCATCTGTTGATGGACATCTTGGCTGGTTCCATAGTTTGGCTATAGTGAATTGTGCAGCTATGAACATACATACACATGCATTAGTTTGGTAGTTTGGTTTACTTTCTTTTGGGTACATACCCAGAAGTGGTATTTCTGGATCAAATGGTAGATTTGTTCCCATTCTTCTGAGGATTCTCCATACTGTTTTCCAAAGTAGTTACACTAATTTGCAATCCCACCAACAATGTTTTAGAGTTCCCACTTCTCCACATGCTCGCCAGCATTTGTTATTTGTGTTTTGAATGGTTGCCATTCTAGTTGGAGTTAGGTGAAATCTCAGGGTAGTTTTGATTTGTTCTTTATTTTGAAACCGGGTCTCACTGAGATGCAGAGGGCCACACTAAGTAGCTGAGGCTGTCCATGAACCGCGATCCTCCAGGTCTCAGCCTCCCGAATGCTGGGATTACAAGTGTGTGCCACCCCGCCCGGCTGGGGTAGTTTGGATTTGCATCTCTCTGCCAATGATGTTGAGCATTTTTTCATGCATTTATTGGCCATTTGAATTTCTTCTTTCATGAAATGTCTATTTAGTTCTCTTGCCTATTTTGTTATTGGATGCTTTGTTTTCTTAGTGTTGAGTTTCTTGAGTTCTCTGTATAGTCAAGGTATTAGTCCTATATCTGAGGTGTAGGTGGCGAAAATCTCCCATTCTGTTGGCTTTCGGTTGAGGTTCCTGACAGTTTCCTTTGCTGAACAGAAGCTCTTCAGTTTCATGCAATCCCACGTGTTAATTCACCTTTTAATTTGTTGTGCCTTTGGGGCCTTGTTGATAAAGTGTTTATCTCTGCCTATGTGTTGCAGTGTTGGACCTATGACTTCTTCAAGGAGCTTCAAGGTCTCTGGTTTGATTTCCAAGTCTTTGATCCATCTTGAATTGACTCTTGTGCAGGGTGAGAAAGTGGGGTTAATTTCCAGTTTTCTGCATATGGTTAACCAGTTTTGCAACACCATTTGTTGAAGAGGCTATCTTTTTTCCAGTGTATGTTTTTGGCCCCTTTGTAAAAAACCAATTGGCTGAAAGTGTGTGGACTTGTTTCTGGGTCTTCTATTCTGCTCCATTGGTCTATGTATCTGTTTTTGTGCCAGTACCATGCTGTTTTTATTACAATGGTTTTGTAGTATAGTTTAAAGTCAGGTATTGTGATTCTTCCTGCATGGTTTTTGTTGCTGAGAACTACTTTGGCTATTCTTGGCTTTTTTGTTATTCCAGATAAATTTAAGGACTGTGAGGAATGATCTTGGTAATTTAATGGGCATTGCATTAAATCTGTAGATCACTTTTGGGAGGATGGTCATTTTAATGATATTTATGCCAATCCATGAGCATGGCAGATCTTTCCATCTTCCAAGATCTTCTTCAATTTCTTTTTTCAATGTTTTATAATTTTCTTTGTAGAGATCTTTTACCTCCTTGGTTAAGTTTATTCCTAAGTATTTTATTTTTTTGTGAGAGATCCTGAGTGGAAGTGTTTTCTGAATTTCTTTTTCTGTGGATTTATGGTTGGTGTACAGGAAAGCTTCTGATTTTTTAAGATTGATTTTGTATCCAGACACTTTGCTGAATTTGTTGATCAGTTCTATAAGCCTTTTGGTTGAGTTTGTTGGGTCTTCTAAATATAGTATCATGTCATCTGCAAGTAGTGAAAGTTTGAGTTCTTCTTTTCCTAGTTGTATTCCTTTGATTTCCTTTTCTTGCCTTATTGCTCTGGCTAGAGTCTCTAGAACTATATTGAAGAGAAGTGGTGAAAATGGACATCCTTGTCTCATTCCTGTTTTTAGGGGGAATTCTTGAGCCTACTGCTTTTAACAGAGAAGTGGTGTAGAGAAAGGCCCAACATTAGATTTTAGAAGGCCTGAATTAAAGTCTCTTTCTTGTCTCCAAATAGATGACCTTGAGAAAATGCTCTTCAGGCTTTTCAATAAAGATAAAAATTCTGGCCAGGTATGGTGGTGCATGCTTGCAATCCCAGTGTTTGGGTGGCTGAGACAGGAGGATCACACAGGTTCGAAGCCAGCCTCAGTTACTGAGTGAGGCTCTCAGTAACTTAGTAAGACTCTGTTTCCAAATAAAGTACAAAATAGGTCTGGGAGTATAGCCCGGAGGTAGAAAAGCCCTTGGGTTCTACCCTCAGTACCACCAAAAAAAAAAAAAAAAAATAATAATAATGATAAAAATTCTGGTTGCTCAAGCCGGGTGTGGTGGCACACGCTTGTAATCCCCGCGCTTGGGAGGCTGAGACAGGAGGATCGCACAGGTTTGAAGCCAGCCTCAGCTACTTAGTGAGGCTTTCAGCAACTTAGTGAGACCCTGTTTCCAAATAAAGTATAAAATAGGTCTGGGAGTATAGCCCGGAGGTAGAAAGCCCCTGAGTTCCACTCCCAGTACCACAAAAAAAAAAAAAAAAAAAAAATTCTGGTTGCTTACATAATAGGATTATTAGAGGTAGATGTGAAGACACTCTAAAAAGTACAATATTTGTAGAAGAAAACATATACTAAATTGTAGTTGAATTATTTTATTTATTTATTTATGTGTGTGTGTGTGTGTGTGTGTGTGTGTGTGTGTGTATGTGTTAGTTACTGGGGATGGAACCCATGGGCTTTCTACCTCCAGGCTATACTCCTAGACCTATTTTATATTTTATTTGTAAACAGGGTCTCACTAAGGTGTGGAGGGCCTCACTAAGTAGCTGAGGTTGGCTTCAAAATTGTGTGATCCTCCTGTCTCAGCCTCCCAAATACTGGGATTACAAGTGTGTGCTACCATACCCGGCTTTTATAATTTTCTACAAATATATCTGAGTATAATAAAAGAATGACTTCCATGGAACCATATAACATCAGTAATATTTTATTACCTGTGTTGTTGATTTTTTTTTTTTTTTTGGTGGTACTGGGGTTCCTGGAAGCCCTTCTACCTCTGGGCTATACTCCCAGACTTATTTTTATACTTTTTCATTTGGAAACAGGGTCTCTTAAGCCAGCACGGCTGGCTTCGAACCTCCGCCATCCTCCTGTCTCCACCTCCCAAGCATGGGTTTACAAGCGTGCTCAACCACGCCCAGCAGTTGTTGATTCTTTGATCAACAGAAACCAGACCTTGCAAGTATTTCAACCCCCCTTTCCATGTATGATTTTCTGCTATTTTGTTTTAGTTTTAATTTATTTTGGTGCTGAGGATTGAACCCAGAGCCTTGCTCATGCTAAGCATGTACTCTACCATTGAACTACATCCTGAGCCTCCATTTATCTTTAATGAATTATATGTCTTGTGTTAATTGGTAGGCATTCCTTGCTTTGGAAAATTTGGGATCGGAATGAGAATTGGGATGCATTCTCACTTTTTTTTAGTGTGTGTGGTACTGGTAATTGAATCAGAGGCATTCTTCCCTGAGCTATACACCCAGCCCTATTTTATTCTTTATTTTGAAACAGGATTGCACTAAGTTGCAGAGGACTTCGCAAGATGCTAAGACTGGCTGCGAACCTGCAATCCTCCTGTCTCAGCCTTCCAAGTACTGGGATTGCAAGCCTGTACTACCAAGCCCGGCTAAGATGCATTCTCATTTCTAACCTAAAGAAAACAGGAGTCTATTTTTCCAAATTTTCTTATTTAAAAAATAAATGTTGCCAGCATGAGATGCATACCTATAATCTCAACAAGTCAGGAGACTGAAAGGAGGATCACAATTTCAAGGCCAGGCTGGAAATTTAGGGACACTCTGTCTCAAAACAAAAAATAAAAAGGGCTGGGGATGCAGCTCAATCCCCAGTTCAGTCCCTAGTATTAAAAAAAAAAAAAACCCTCAAAACATAACAAAAAAATCCTCTACAAATGAACAGATTATAAGAAAGTACATTGCAGCCTTAAAACAACAATAAATGTTCTCTCAGAAAGTTTTTGTGTATCAGAGATCTAGGAGTAGCTTCACTGCATGATTCTGGCTTAAAATCTCAGGTTGCACTTGATCTTCCAGCCAAGGCTGCAGCCATCTGAAGGGCTGACGGGGTTGAGGATTTACTTACAAGGCTGCTCACTGGTGGCTGAGGAGAGGCCCTAGTTTAGTAGTACCACATGGCCCTTTGCATAGGACTCTTGAGTATCCTAATATCCTCAGGGTAAGGCAGCTGATTTGTCCCAGAGAGAGTGATCTAAGAGAACAAGGCAAAAATCCCAGGGTCTTTTTATGACTTAGCCTCAGAAGAAGTTACAAACCAACACTTCTGCTGTGTTCTACAGTCCCACAGACCAACCCTGATAAAGTGCAAGGAATCAGAAGCGAGGCTAGCTGGGAGTCGTAGCTGCCACAAACCTGAACACAAACAGGTATCTAGTAAATGTCAGTCATATGAAATTAGATGCACTTTGGGTCAAATCAGGCTTGTTTAATTTGTTTATAAACAATATGTGTACTAAAATGGATTATTCTATAGAGAAGTTTATTGTGGTTTTGGTTTATGTACTACTAAATTATATTAGATAATGAACTAAAAATCATTTCACAGTAGGAAAAGAAGACAAAGCATATTTTTGTTTTCTTTTTTTAAAATTTCTTTATTTTTTATTAATTTATTTTTTAAGTTGGTGCATTGTAGTCATATATCAATCACATTGGAGTACAAGACTTGAGAGGATATACAAGCACACATCATCCAATTAGCCCTTCTCCAGCCCCCATCCCATTCCCTCCCCCTCCCTCCATCCCATGCTTCTTTGGTGATTTACTTTGATACATTTGTTTATGTACCTCCTGTGTTTTAAAGAGGCTCCGTCCTCCAGTATTACATACCCTCTGATTGGTCACATTAGTTGTTTCACTATAGGGCCCTTTCTATAGCTCAACCTCTTCCTGTTGCCCTTTTCCTCCTAGTTATTGCTGATTAAGAGAAGTGTCTGATTTATATTTTCTGCGATATTTCTCTGTGCATGCTGCGTTGCAAGTATCGATCCCACTCTTGACGAACCAGTAGTGGCCTGGCTACTCAGTGGAATGATCCAGACCTCGCTGGCTCAAGCAGCGGCCTTGCCTCTTGGGAGGCCCCAGTTCTGGTCTCGCTGACCCCTGCACCGGTCTAACCCCTAAGCTGGCTTTGGTCCCGGCCTTGGAGGCCGCAGGAGTGAACTTGCCTCACGCCAGGCTCCGATGCTGGCCATTGGCCCCTGCACCGGCCTAACCCCTTGGCAGGATTCCAATCCCAGCCTCGGAGGCCCCAGCACCAGCCTAGCCTCACGGCAGGCTCCAATGCCGGCCTCGTTGGCCCCAGCACCGGCCTAACCCCTCGGCAGGTTCCGTTCCCGGCCTAGGAGGCCCCAGCACTGGCCATGTCTCACGGCAGGCTCCGATGCTGGCCTCGCCTCACAGCAGGCTCCGATGCCAGCCTCGCTGGCCCCAGCACCGGTCTAGATCTTCGGCAGGTTGTTATCCTGGCCTCGGAGGCCCCAGTACTGGCCTTGCCTCACGGCAGGCTCCGATGCCAGCCTCGCTGGCTCCAGCACCGGCCTAACCCCTCAGCAGGCTCTTATCCCGGCCTCGGAGGCCCCAGCACTGGCCTTGCCTCCCGGCAGGCTCCAATGCCGGCCTCACTGGCCCCAGCACCGGCCTAACCCCTCGGCAGGCTCTTATCCTGACCTCGGAGGCCCCAGTACCGGCCTTGCCTCACGGCAGGCTCCGATGCCAGCCTCGCTGGTCCCAGCACCGGCCTAACCCCTCAGCAGGTTCCGGACCCAACCTCGGAGGCCCCAGCACAAGCCTTGCCTCATGGCAGGCTCCAATGCCGGCCTCGCTGGCCCCAGCATCGGTCTAACCCCTCGGCAGGTTCCAATCCCGGCCACGGAGGCCTCAGTAGTGGCCTTGCCTCACAGCAAGCTCCGATGTCGGCCACTGGCCCCGGCGCCCGCCTAACCCCTCAGCAGGTTCCGATCACTGTCTCTGTGGTTATTATTTCAAAGGTTCCAGGTGTAATGTATCAGATCTCTGCCTCCCCTGAGTATTGGCAACTGGCATTGCCACTGCCTCCACCATTTCAAATCCTTCCCAGGCTCTTTTTCCACTCTGAATGTTGTCCGGTGTTCCTAAGCATGCGTGATGGTAGCATTCGACATTTGGTGTAATTTCTCAAAAAAAATAAAGTTGGTAGGATCCGGTTTCTGCTTCTCCTGAATACAAGTCTCCACCACCATCGCGGAGAACTCTTTCAACACCGCATTGCTCCTTGGTCTCCGCTAAACTCTCTCCTTACAGGTGATGTCTGAGATTCTTAACAATATAGAGAAATAGCAGTCCTCTTTCATGGCGAATTTTTCCATAAGTTCCAGTGCATTTAGATAAGTTTTGTCTCCAGTGTCCTGGCATCCATAATGGCTTTCTTACCTCCTCTCCGATATTTTTCTTTATCTTTTTCTGTTCTGGGCCAGGTTTCTCCAGGGGTCTGGCGTGCTACACGCAGTTCGGCCCGAGGCCCAGGGTCCCGCGACCCGGGCCCCGGCTGGCGTCTATTTTTGTTTTCAAAATTTATATTTCAAAACATTTTTTGAAGTGTAATACAATGACAAAGTATCCTAAAAAGGATTTTTTATTATATTTTTTTATTTTTGGTGGTACTAGAGGTGAAACCCAGGGGCTTTCTACCTCCGGGATATACTCCCAGACTATTTTGTGTTTTATTTGGAAACAGGGTCTCACTAAGTTGCTGAGAGCCTCACTAAGTAGCTGAGGCTGGCTTCGAACCTGTATGATCCTCTTGTCTCAGCCTCCTAAGCACAGGGATTACAAGCCTGTACTACCATGCCAGGGTCCTAAAAAGGATTTTTAAAAAGGAGTTGCTACTTGTTTCTAACCCAAGTCCTAAGTATTCATGTGGATGGAAAAAAAAGTAAACTATTTTCACTTGTTCATAAACTTCTTAGTTTCATTTACTAAGAAGTATGTTTTCTGGCCCATGAAAACTATTATATCCAAATATTATAGAAGTTATGGGCTACTATGCATTACAAGTTTTGGGTTAATGCAAGCTACACCCAGCCTCATTTTATTTTATTTTATTTTGTTTTATTTTAGGGTCTTACTAAGCTACTGTGTGCTAGCCTCAAACTTGCCATCCTCCTGTCTCAGCTTCCCAAGTAGTGGGATTACAGGTGTATGCTACCATGCCTGGCTCTAGCTGAGCAAGTCTCAGGTACAAAACTGAATTTAGGAAGCTTCATTCTCATTTTATTCCCCTTAGTGTCTTTTCTGGTATTATAGTAATAGAAGAACTAGAAGAACTGAAAAGCTTACTTCATCTTGGAATCTTATCTTGACGTTTTCAAAGAGGCTCCACCAAGCCGAGCAGGATGATGATGCACGCTTGTAATTCCAGCATTTGGGAGGCTGAGACAGGAGGATTGTGGCTCACTGATAGCCTCAGCTACTTAGTGAGGCCTTTTGCAACTTAGTGAGACCCTGTTTCAAAATAAAGAAAAAAAAAAGGTTTGGGGGTGTATCTCAGAGGTTGAATGCCCCTGGGTTCCATCCCCAGTACCACAAAACAAAAACAAACAAACAACAACAACAACAAGAAAAACAAAGAGGCCCACCTTCTAAACTTTTTACCACCTCCAAATATAGCCACAAGCCTGTAGCACATGGTCTTGCTAAGTGGCCCAGCCTGGCCTTGGACTTTTGTCCTCTAGCTTCAGCCTCCCAAATTGCTGGGATTACAGGTGTGTGCTACCATGGACTTTAATTTTTCTCTAGATCATCCAGTATTTAATACTCCATACATTGCTGGGCGTGGTGGCACACACCTGTAATCCCAGTACTTGGGAGGCTGAGACAGGAGGATCTCAGGTTTGAGCCTCAGCTACTTAGTGAGACCCTGTTTCAAAATAAAGAATAAAAAGTAGGACTGGAAGTGTAATGTCTATTTTTGTTTAGGACAGATACAACTTTTTTTCCCCCTTAAGTATTTCTGGTCCAAGTTTGGTTGAATCCACAGAACCCATGGATATAGAGGGCTGACAGTAATTATTTATTTGACTTCATAGCCATTAGAGGTTGGCTGAGAGCAGGAAAGAATGGCTTGAAAGCCAGAAAAAGAGGGCTGCTTCTACTTGAAGTTGCCCCTGCCCCCCAAATCACCCAGGTGGGTGTCTAGGCAAATCAGGCACTTGACACGTGTTCTTTCCTTTCTCATTTCTTTTTGGGAGGGTGAGTGTGAGTGTACTTCCAGAAGGGTGAGTGTGAATGTGTGTGTGTGTGTGTGTGTGTGTGTGTGTGTGTGTGTGTGTGTGTGAATATGAAGCAAGAGGAAGGAGTATCTGCCCACCTTGGCTTCCTGAGGAACTTAATGAGGCCACTCCCTTCTGGCCCCTAGTAGATACAGGAAACACCCAGGAATCCAGCTTGCTGATGGAACATCTACAGAAGGACTGGGAAGGAGACGTGTCAAGCACAAGTCCTATGTATTTTGTATGATGAGTTCAATTGAGGCAGGAGAAGATCAGATATATGGGGAAGAGGGGAGGGAGTCACAGATTCTGTTTAGAACAGAACTGAGATGGCAAGAGATGTGTGCTATGGTATCAACGTCCTCTCTACAACTCATGTTGATTTTTTTTTTGTGTGTGTGGGTCTGGGGATGGAACCCAGGAGCATTTGACCTCCAAGCTACACCCCCTCCCTATTTATTTTATTTTATTTTATTTTTGCGGGTCTGGGGATGGAACCTAGGGGCATTTGACCTCCGAGCTATACCCCCTGCCCGCTCTTTCTTTCTCTCTTTCTTTCTTTCTTTCTTTCTTTCTTTCTTTCTTTCTTTCTTTCTTTCTTTCTTTCTTTCTTTCTTTCTTTCTGTGGTACTGGGGTTCCTGGAAGCCCTTCTACCTCCGGGCTACACTCCCAGACCTATTTTTACATTTTTTAAATTTGGAAACAGGGTCTCCTAAGCCAGCGCTTGCGGCTGGCTTCTAACCTGCGTGATCCTCCTGTCTCTGCCTCCCAAGCGCGGGGATTACAAGCATGCGCCACCACGCCCGGCTCATTCTTTATTTTGAAACCGGGTCTCACTGAGTTGCAGAGGGCCTCACTAAGTAGCTGAGGCTGTCCACGAACCACGATCCTCTTGTCTCATCCTCCTGAATGTGGGGATTACCGGCGTGCGCCACCACTCCCGGCTCATGTTGAAATTTAATTGCCACTGTAACACTGCTCTTGGACTTCCTCGCTTCCAGAGCTCTGAAAAAAATAAATGTCTACTTATAACATACCCAGCCTATGATATTTTGTTATAGCAGCAGAAAGCAGAATAAGACAATACCCAGGTACAGATGTCAAATGAGCAATTAGACTTTCAAATAGGGTGCATGGGGAGTAGAATGAGTTAGAGATATCTAACCATATGTGCTGTATAGCTTATATTATTATGGGGGACCAAATGTTTTCTCAAATGTCTAATAGACATGTAGTTTCTCTGTTACAGACTGTAAGTTTATGTCCTCTACCTATTTATCTATTGAGTCTCTGACAATTATTCTTAAGATTTCCTATGATTTTAACACATTCTATTTATTTATTTATTTATTTATTTATTTATTTATTTATTTATTTATTTATTTATATTTTGGTGCCAGGAATTGAACCCAAGGGCATTATACCTCCAAAATAAAATCCAGCCCTGTCTTTTCATTCTTTATTTTGGAATATGGTTTCACTAAATTGTAGAGGGCCTCACTAAGTAGCTGAGGCTGGCCATGAACCTACAATTCTGTCTCAGCCTCCAAGTACTGAGATTACAAGCATGCACCACCATGCCAAGCTTTTAACACAATTTAAAATGTATAATTTAACACAATTTAAAATGTATAATTGAGCCCGGTGTGGTAGTGCTTGCCTGTAATCCCAGTAATTGGAAGGCTGAGATAGGAGGATCTCACAGGTTCGAAGCCAGCCTCAACTACTTAGTGAGGCTCTCAGCAACTTAGTGAGACCCTGTTTCCAAATAAAATACAAAATAGGCCTGGGACTGTTGCCTGGAGGTAGAAAGCCCCTGAGTTCCATCTCTAGTACCACAAAAATAAAATAAAATAAAATAAAATGTGTAACTGCTTACCATGGTGGTGAACACCTGTAATCCCAATATCTTGGGATGCTGATGTAGGAAGATCTCAAGTTTGAGGCCAACCTGGGCAATGTATTAAGACTCTGTCTCAAAGTAAAATATAGCAAGTAAAGAGACTCTCATCAATTTATTGAGACCCTGTTTCAAAATAAAAATAAAAAAGGGCTTCAGATGTAGCTCAGAGGTAGAATGCCCTTGGGTTCAATCTCCAGCATTGCAAAAAAAATTAATTAATTAATAAAAGCAATGCATGGTGGTACACGCTTGTAATTTCAGTACTTGGGAGGCTGAGACAGGAGGATTCACGTTCACATCCAGCCTCAGCTACTTAGTGAGGCCTTCTGCAGCTTAGTGAGACTTTGTTTCAATATACAAAGAATAGAAAATAGGGCTGAGGGTGTAGTTCAGAGGCAGAATGCCCTGGTTTAAGTTCCCAGTGCCACAGATGAATGAATTGAATAAATAAATAAAATAAAAAGGCTGGGGATTTAAAAAAAAGGCTGGGGATATAGCTCATTGGTACAGTGCTCACCTAGCATGCATGAGACCCTGGGTTCAATACTCAGTACTGCAAATACAAATATATGAATAAAAATAAAATGTGTAACAAACCACCTCAAATCATCTAGGCTTCACAACACACCTGATATAATATTTTAGATATTATTTATTTATTTATTTATTTATTTATGGTACTGGGGTTTGGACCCAGGGGCATTCTACCTCTAAGCTATACCCCTAGCCCTATTTTCTATTTTAATTTTGAAATAGGGTCTTGTTAGGTAATGAGAATCTCACTACTTGCTGAGGCTGTCCTCGAACCTGTAATCCTCTGTTTCAGCCTACCAAGTACCTGGATTATAAGCATATCCCACCATCCCCAGCTATAGATTTATTTTATGAAATTTTGTTTTATAGCCTTTTTTGAGTTTAAAGAGGTTAATTTCTTATGGCTAGGCATGGTGGGGCATGCCTATAACCCCAGTACTTGGGAGGCTGAGACAAGAGGATTGAAGGTTCAAAAACAGACTTCAAAGCTACTTAGTGAGGCTTTTAGCAACTTAGTGAGATCCTGTTTCAAATAAAAAAAATAGGTTTGGAAGTGTAGCTCAGAGGTAGAATGCCCCTGGGTGCAATCCCCAGACACCCCGCCCCATATACAAAATTCTTATAACAGCTAATTAGAGGCAGCACTCGACACTGAATCTATGGATCTAATGAGAATTTTGACCTCCATAGACAATTTAGACATTATCAGCATATAACAAATAAGAAAAACATATTGTTCTCCACAAGGAAATGATGTATACTTTATGTTCACAAATCAGGGATATATTGAGTCTCTCAAGAGAATTCACAGGACGGCACATGTAGTAACTCAGGCTTTAAAAGGTGATTTCTGTGCACATTAATGGTGAATCCATCTCAGGAATAGACTCACATTAGCCTAGTTTATGAGTCTGATTTTAAAAAGCAGAAGGTCAAATTGCAATGAGAAATCACTGTCCCAGAGATAGGAATATGTAAACTCCATGAAACTAGCCTCTTTGTGTGTGTGTGTGTGTGTGTGTGTGTGTGTGTGTGTGCGCGTGGTACTGGGGGTGGAACCCAGAGGTTTCCTACCTCCGGGCTATACTCCCAGACCTATTTTTGTATATTTTACTTGGAAACAGGGTCTCACTAAGTTGCTGTGAGCCTCACTAAATAGCTGAGGCTGGCTTCGAACCTGTGTGATCCTCCTGTCTCAGCCTCCCAAGCGTTGGGATTACAAGTGTGCACCGCCATGCCTGGCTTAAACTAGCCTCTTTTTTTTTTAAATCTTGAACAAAGAGTGAAGTGTATGGGATATTTAACAACCTTAAGCAAAGAGAACATGAGCCATCCATCTCTCTTTTGAGATGATCTTTTTAGAAATGAAAATCTATGAAGCCCAATGCCTTTAATGTCTCTTTCATTTTATTAATCCTGACCAGACTCATTTGTCTCACTCTTACCTGTATAATTTATCTGTTTGGCCTCTGAAGACATTTGTAACTCTAGCCCAATGGCTTTACCCAATTCCAAACAATTGGATAAGTGGGAAATTCTCCTGAATTGTGTTTCAATAGGTTATAGCAAACTGTGTGTGTGTGTGTGTGTGTGTGTGTGTGTGTGTGTGTGTGTGTGTGTGTGTGTGTATGGTGTGATGTATTGCCTTGGCCTTACCCCAGGGCCTTGGCCATTCATGTTGAGCAAGTGCTCTACTACTGAGTTACTCCCTAGCCTGATAATACCAATTTTTATCTTTGAGAGCTACCGTTTTTGAGGTACTAAGGTTGACCAACTCCCCCTCTAATGGGCCATCACTTCATATACCTTAACAAATTCAGTCCAACTACCATTGGGTTTTAGCCCTGGGGTCCATTCTTGATCATTAGTCACCCCTATGATGCTATTTTACAGTCTATTAATCCCCCAGCTTCATTAATTACTGGTTATATGATCTAGCTACACCAGTGATTCTATCCACACCTCAGTTTCTTTATTTGTATGGGGGAAATTATATCAAAGTCATAGTATAACTAGTTCTTAGGTGAACCATGGGTATAAAACTCATGTGTCTATAGTGTCAATCACAGGGTTGTTGGGTTTTTTTGGGTATTGGGGATGTAACACAGGGGCATTCTACCTCCGAGCTATACCCTCAGCCTCACTTGAGTTGTGAAGGGCCTCACTGAGTAGCTGAGGCTGTCCGCAAACCACAATCCTCTGGTCTCTGCCTCCTGAATGCTGGAATTACAAGTGTGTGCCACCATGCCCAGCCTCACAGGTGGTTTTGAAACTTGAAAAAAGCCGGGCATGGTGGTGCATGCTTGTAATCCCAGCATTTGGGAGGCTGAGACAGGAGGATCGTGGTTTGTGGACAGCCTCAGCTACTTAGTGCGACCGTTTCAAAATAAAGAATGAAAAATAAGGCTGGGGGTGTCGCTCAGAGGTAGAACCCCCTGGTTCCACCCCAGTATTACAACAACTACAACAACAACAACAACAACAACAACAACAACAACAACAACCTTGAAGCTGGGCATGGTGGTGCACACTTGGAATTTCAGCATTTGGGAAGTTGAGACAGGAGAATTATGGTTTGAGGACAGCCTCAGCTACTCAGTGAGGCCCTTTACAAGTTAGTGAGACCCTGTTTTGAAATAAAGAATAAAAAATAGGGCTGGCGGTGTAGTTCGGAGGTAGAATGCACCTGGGTTACATCCCCAGTAATACACACACACACACACACACACACACACACACACACACACACACACCTACCTTGAAAAAAGGGGTGGGGGAGGCAGTGGGCCCCATAGCATTAACTTCAAAACCGCACTGAGAAGCAGTAATCTGATAGATTTAAAAAATGAAGCTGGGTGTGGTGGTGCACACCTGTAATTACAATATATGGAAGGTCGAGACAGGAGGATTTCAAGTTCAAGACCAGTCTCAGCAATTTAGACTTTCAGCAATCTAGAGAGAACCTATTTCAAAATAAAAAATAAGCCGAGCGTGGTGGCGCATGCTTGTAATCCCCGCGCTTGGGAGGCAGAGACAGGAGGATCGCACAGGTTCGAAGCCAGCCGTGCGCGCTGGCTTAGGAGACCCTGTTTCCAAATAAAACTGTAAAAAAATAGGTCTGGGAGTGTAGCCCGGAGATAGAAGGGCTTCCAGGAACCCCAGTACCACCAAAAAAAATAAATAAATAAAAAAAATAAAATATGGCTGTGTTTATATGTAGGAGAGTACCCCTGGGTTCAATCCCCAGTATCAACAACAACAACAACAACAACCTACACGTATACACACACACACACACACACACACAGCAGGGCAGGAACATTAGGGAGTGTTTTATTTTTTTCTTTTAGCAACAAACCTTTCAGCAATCCAGTGAAGCCTCAGAATAATGGATGCCTTCTCAGAATAATTGTTTGTTTGTTTGTTTGTTTGTTTTAGGTGTAAACTGATAGGTTGGGCCCTTCCCTTCCCCCCACACGCAGGGAGGACAGGAGGTAGAGGACAGGAGGTGGAAGCCAGAGCTGAGATGCCTTGAGACAGAGGTGAGAATCGGCATTCCTACAATGCTAGCCCCACCCAACCCCCCCCCACTTTATTTATTTATTTACTTATTGGTGGTACTGGGGTTCCTGGAAGCCCTTCTACCTCCAGGCTACACTCTCAGACCTATTTTACACTTTTATATTTTTTGGAAACAGGGTCTCTTAAGCCAGTATGGCTGGCTTCGAACCTGCGCGATCCTCCTGTCTCTGCCTTCCAAGTGCGGGGATTACAACTGTGGGCCACCATGCCCGGAAAATCCCCCGTTTTAAACATCAGTACTTCCTCTCTGAAGGATGACTTGGGTGACCCCATGGTTCTTCCCTCCCTTCCCCCATTGTCAGGCAGACCTGCCCAAAGGAGGCGGTTGATTAAAGCAGCTTTTGATAACTAGGCTGCAACCCCCCCTCAATTTCAACGTTACATAAACATCAGGTGTTGTATCCAAATAACAAACTTAACAGCAGTAAAAACAAATCACTTATAGCATATAATATGTTATATTAAATGTACACAATTATATATATAAACATACTATTTATATCATACAGTAATTTATTTATTTATTTATTTATTTATTTTGGTGGTACTGGGAGTGGAATCCGGGGGCTTTTTACCTCCAGGCTATACCCCCAGACTTATTTTAGACTTTATTTGGAAACAGGGAACAGGGTCTCACTAAGTTGCTGAGCGCCTCACTCAGTAGCTGAAGCTGGCTTCGAACCTGTGCGATCCTCCTGTCTCAGCTTTCCAAATACTGGGATTACAAGTGTGCGCCACCATACCCGGCTCGTACAGTAATTTAAAAACAGGAATATCAAAACAAATACTACTCATACACACACACACACACACACACACACACACACACACACACACCTCCAACATTTTGATGCCTTTCTCTCCATTCCCAATTTGTAGCCAATTAAACCGTTTGTCCCTTGGAGAATAATGGTTTTAGAGCTGTGCGTGGTGGCACAGGCTTGTAATCCCAGCACTTGGGAGGCTGAGACAGGAGGATCTCACAGGTTCGAAGTCAGTCTCAGCTGCTTAGTGTGGCTCTCAGCAACTTAGTGAGATCCTGTTTCCAAATAAAATATAAAATAGTTCTGGGAGTATACCCCGGAAGTAGAAAACCTTCTAGGTTCCACCCCCAGTACAAAAAAAAGTTTTAAAAGTATAAAACACAGAGGGTTATAAAACAGTTAGATTATATTGAAATTATCAGAACACTCCAAACATAAGTTTGTTCCCTTCCTCCCCCACCTCCTCCTTTATTTGGAACCCAGGGCTTCTTTCATGCTACGCAAGCAGCACTATACTACTGAGCTACTTTACTAGCCCAGGCTAAATTGTTTTTTTTGTGTGTGATTTTTTTTGGGGGGGGGGCCTGGGGATGGAACCCAGGAGCATTCGACCTCCTAGCTATACCTCCAGCCCTATATTTTATTCTTTATTTTGAAACGGGGGTCTCACTAAGTTGCTGAGGGCCTCACTAAATAGCTGAGGCTGTCCTCAACTGCAATCCTCCTATCTCAGCCTCCTGAATGCTGGGATTACAAGTGTGCACCACCATTCCCGGCTCTAGGCTAAATTTTAAGGAAGCAAAATGAGGAGAATTACATAAAATGTTTTGAAATAACAGTCGTTGGGCACAATGAGTATTGTTTGGCCAAGGCTGAACAGACAGTTGCTGGGCAGATGTCCTTGCAGAAGCATTTTTTAAAAATAAGGTTGCAGTGGCCTCTGTGCAAACCTGTGGTTCAGTAGACTCTTTTGTGATAGTTCCCATCAGGCAGTCTGGGTAAGAATGTATGTTTCATAACCTCCTGGATTTATTTACTTTTTAAAAAGTAGGATTGATAAATTTGATTCTGATTGACTTCCACATGCTAAATTTCAGTTAGAATTAATAAAAGTAAAAATATAATTTCTTTCTATCCATGTCCAGGTGGTCCATTGACCCTAGATTAAGAACCCATGGTCAAAGGACAAATTATACAATTTAGCTACAAGATTATTTTTGTGTGTTTGTGGTACTAAGGATAGAGCCTAGGGGTATTCTACTTCTGAGCTACACCCCAGGCCCATTTTTTACTCTTTGTTTTGAAACAGGGTCTCACTGAGTGACAAAGGGCCTCACTAAGTAGCTGAGGCTGGCTGCGAACTGCGATCCTCTTGTCTCAGCCTCTCTATTAAAAGCATGCACCATCACGCCCCACAGTAGCTACAAGATCTTAATTGGCTTTATTTTTGGTTCTAGAACTGGGCATCCCTTCATGCCATAATGCAGAGCAAGTGCTCTGCAGAGCTGAGCTGAAGAGGTTGGCTCTATAGACAGAAACAGGATTGAAGAAAGTAGAAACAAAAAAACAAAACCCCCTAAATGTGAGTAGGCCATTTCAAAGTTACTTTCTTTGCAAGGCAAGCCAGAAAGACAGAACAATAGAAAATAACTGACTAATTAAGACCAGGTTATCTTTTTAATGTGTAAGGAGTAAAGCAGAAGGAACTTCCTTATTTTGCTGATTGAAACAGGCATATCTGGAAATTTGGCCACTATCTCTCCAATCTAGATTTTTGAGAAAGTCAGATGACCAGATTAGCTTCAGATTTGATGAGAACTTTAGCTTGAAGAACTTCATTTTCATTTTTAGCCTAGTCTGTTAGGACCCTGGTCAGGAGCTTAGTCCAAAAGAATTTCCTCCTCTAATTTTTATTTAACACCATGCATTGGAGGGTGGTAGTACAGACAGTAAAGAGATTGTGTGTGTGTGTGTGTGTGTGTGTGTGTGTGTGTGTGTGTGTGTGTGTGTGTTACTGGGAATTGAACCCAGAGGCATTTTAACTCCAACCTACACCTCCAGCTCTTATTTTTTATTCTTTATTTTGAAACAAGGTCTCACTAAGTTGCAGAGGGCCTCACTAAGTAGCTGAGGCTGGTGGAGAACCTGGATCCTCCTATCTCAGACACCCAGTACTGGGATTATAAGTGTGCACCACCACACCTGGCTAAAGAATTTTTTTTGTGTGTACTGGGGATGGAATTTAGGGGTGAAGGGACTCACTAAGTAGCTGAGACTGTGCCTGAACTGTGACCCTCTGGTTTCTGCCTTCAGAATGCTGGGATTACAAGTGTGCGCCACCATACCCAGCTAAGAAAGAGAATTTTTGAATAAGCAATTGGTTAATACATTTATCAGAAAGATTAGACATCATAAACTTGAGACTACATATTTGGTTTATCATTTAAGAGATAATCAGTGAGCACTATCCTGTAGTTTCCCTGGAGGAATTGGGATTGTAAATGAGATAAATCTTTCAGTCACCATTCTCACTGCTGTGACCCAAAAACCTTTTAACAACTTAGAGGAAGGGTATTTATTTGCTCACACATTTCACACATTTGCAGATTTCAGGGCTTCAGTCCATGTTAGGCCAGGTGAAGTGTGAGGAGCTCAATGCGCAGGGGTGGGAAGGAGAGAGAGAGAGAGAGAGAGAGAAGAGAAGAGGAAAGGAGAGGAGAGGAGAGGAGAGGAGAGGAGAGGAGAGGAGAGGAGAGGAGAGAAGAGAAGGGGGAGAGGGGAGAGGGGAGAGGGGAGAGGGGAGAGGGGAGAGGGGAGAGAGAGCGCATAAGTAGTCCGCTTTTCTGTCATGAAGGTAGGAAACAAGAGAGAAAAAGCAAGGGGAGGAGGAACCTATATAATCTTCAAGGTCACACTCCCAGGGGCCCTTCCTCAGCAACCAAGCCCCACCTCCAACATGGCTGCCTTGTCTTTGTGAGGTCTAAGGGGCATTCTGAATCCAAATTATAACAATCACGGTAGTTTGAGGATTAAACTACCTCAAATGGAATGAAAGTGTAGACATGAGGAAGTGGAGAAGCAGAACAAGATGTTACTTTCAAGGAGCTTGGTGTGGGAGAAAAGTGCCACAGATGGAAGCGTGTTTGTCCAAGGAAGGATTGGTTACCCAGGAAAGAAGTCTGGACAAAGCATGTGATTTGGGAAAAGAACAACAGAAAGGGAGAGTTTGGAGAGTCAAGATGGAGGGGAAGTACATGACATGGGGAGACTTCTGAAGAGGTAGGAGAGACAGGACCAAGCAAGAAAGCAGGCAAAGGAATCTAGGTTGGTCTAGAAAAGGAAGGCCTTCTACTGACAGATGGGAGAAACCTGAAAGAAATATGCAGAAAAAATCAGTCATAGAGAGCAGAAAATTGGTAAAGTCTCAAAACTGAAATCTGTACTTTTGTCCCATAGCAGCCACCAAATGGGCATGCTATTTAGGCAGACAGTAGGGGTAAATGCCTAAAAAAGAGTTATATTGAGTTGGATATTTGTTTTGGTTAATAATTTGTTTTGGTTAATAACTGAAAGCCCATCACTGGGAATTTATTATTTAATTCTAATGGCTTCAACTTAGTTCATTCAACTGAAAAAGTCTAGGGATGGGTGGGTGGCTGGTTGTTCCTGCCTGGCTATGGGCTGCTCACCTCCAGGTCTTGGCTTCATCTTCAGGGTGGCAGTGACTCCCTGGTTGAGGAGTCCCAGGTATCACTACCACACATGAAAACTGCTAGGGCCAAGAAGCTATTTCTTCCAGATATGCTTTTTCCAAGTTTCTTGTGCAAAACTCCCCCAGAAAACCTCCCTTACATCTTATTGGCACCAGCTACTTTTCCAGGACCATTCCTGGACCATTCTTTGTGGCAAGGAAATTCCCTTCAATGGTTGGCTTACCAAGTACTGAGTAAATTCCTGAGTCATCAGTAGTAGGAGGGACAGCACATCCTGTAGACTAGCCATTCTCAAGCAGAACATTGGAATATGAGTGTGCATTGTACATTTTGGGTTGTTAGAATAATTGCAAGCAGAGGTCATGAATGCTAAACCTCCGAAAATGCAGGCGATGGCTCTGGAGAGCAAAGAACTTGTCAGCCTCAAGTGCTAATTGCACCTGCTGCTAGGAAATACTGTTATAGACAGAAACCCACCCCTGAATGTAGCTCATTGGCTTCATTTGAGGATATCGATGTCTGAACAAAAACCTAGAAAGAAGGGGAAGCTAGTGAAGAGAGGGCAGCCAGTACCTGCTACTGTGGAGATTGGTTTTTAAAAGCTGGGATTTAAATCTTGGCTCTTACTTTTGAGACATGTGATCTCGGGCAAGTTAATGAAACTTTGAAAGCCTTACTTTCTTTAGTAAAAAAAAAAAAAGGAATAAGAATACCTGCCCATGAGATTACTGAGAGGATTCATGGATAAAAGAGTCTCTGAAATGTCTTGGCCCCTGGTAGAGGTCAGTGCTTGTTGGGTTTCTTCCTTCTTCCTCTTATGTATATTAGTTTACCGAGTAGCCACTTGATAGAATCTGTAAGGATAGTACCTTGCCATTTCCAACAAATGTGTTTTGAGGAGCTAATATCTTCTCATGAGGGCCTGAGCCACCATTTAAACCATTAGATTAGGAACATTACAGATGGTCTCAGCACAATGTGTTCATGTCACAGATGGCTCAGAATGGCAAGATGGCTCATAATAGCAAGTCTCAATAAGCAAGAATAGACATATCTGTTTTAACTCTGGGATTTAATTTCCTTCTTAAACATATTAGCACTGCATAAGATAAGTACAATATGTGTACATACGCATGTTTGCCTTTCTGTATGTCATAGTAAAGACTGACACACAAAAATAATCCTCGTGTAATTTTTTGTTGTTGTTTTTTGCCTTTTGTTTATTTTTAGGTACTGGGAATTGAAACCAGGGGCATTCTACCTCTGTGTTACTCACCCCCAGCCTGATTTTTTATTCTTTATTTTGAAACAGGGTCTCACTAAGTTGCAGAGGGCCTAAGTAGCTGAGGCTGACTGTGAACCTCTGATCCTCCCATCTCAACCTCCCAAGTACTGGGATTACAAGTGTGTGCCACCACGCCTGGCCTCATTTAGTTTTTGAAGTCATCTGTTTTCCTTCAAATACAGACCTTTGTGGGTACGGCTCCCTTTGTCTCAGGGTTAACCCATACTTTCCTTTCAGATTCCATGTAAATCATTGACTCCTCTGGAAAGTCCTCATTAGTTTTCATAGTCATGGATTTGGTTCTTTTGTTTTTATTCTGTAGATCCATGCTTTTGTTATCTATTTATATATTACAAACTACTCCAAAATCAATTCGTTTAAATACTAAGGGGGCTGCCGGGCATGGTGGCGTATGCTTGTAATCCCAGCATTTGGGAGGCTGAGACAGAAAGATCACAGTTCACAGACGGCTTTAGCTATTTACTGAGGCCCTTTGTAACTTAGTGAGACTGTTTCAAAATAAAGAATAAGCTGGGCATTGTGGCACACTCTTGTAATCTCTGCGCTTGGGAGGCGGAGACAGGAGGATCGTGCAGGTTCGAAGCTAGCCGTGCTGGCTTAAGAGACCCTGTTTCCAAATAAAATATAAAATAGGTCTGGGAGTGTAGCCCACAGGTAGAAAGGTTCCGACCCCAGTACCACCAAAAAATATATATATAAATAAATAAAATAAAAATAAAAAATAAAAAAACTAGGGCTGCAGGGTGTATCTCAGAGGTAGAGTGCTCCTGGGTTCCATACCCAGTACTGGAAAAAAAATAAACCAACAAGTAAATAAATACTAATGGGGTGTTATTTCTCATGGTTCTTTTGGCTGATCAGGCAGTTCTTGTCTCTCTTGCTGTTGGCTGGTGTGCTGGCATAATTAGAAAATCACAAGGCAGGTATGTCATGCTGGCACCTACTGGGAGCTTTCTGGGACTGTTGACCAGGGCCCTTGGTTATGTCTCATGTAAACCCTTGAATGTAGCTGCTTGGCCTTTCCCACAGAATGGCAAATGGATTCTAAGAAACTGTATTCCAAGAGGTCTATGTGCAAATCCATGTGCAAATGCTCATCAAACTTCTTTTTTTAAAAATTTGTATTGGTGCATTGTAGTCATACATCTCAGTGGGATAATAAAAAAAAAAAAAACTTGTGGAGATATACACGCACACATCACCCAATCAGCCCCTACCCAATCTCTAACCCCTCCCCTCCCTCTCCCTCCTACCCATGCTTGGCTTCCTGATTGACTTTGATATGTTTAAGGACATCATGTGCTTTAAAGAGTTTCCCTTATCCTCCCTCTTATCCCCTCAGATATGTCACCTTCATTGCTCCTCTATAGGGTCCCTTCTTCATCTAGATTTCCTCCTGTTACCTATTTCTCCCTAATATTTTTCATATTAAGAAAAGCACCTGATTTCTTATTGTTTTGTGACATTTCACTGTAAATGTCATAATTTTGTTCTCCCTCATGGCTGGGCAAAATTCCATTGTGTATATATCCCAAAGATTTGAAATCCACTCATCTGTGAAGGACATCTTGGCTGGTTCCACAGTTTGGCAATGATAAACTGTGCAGCTATGAATGTGGTTGTTCATACATTAGTTTGGTATTTTGGTTTTCATTCTTTTTGGTAGATACAAAGAGGTGGTATTGCTGGATCATATGGTAAATTCGTTTTCCTTCTTCTGAGGATCTATACTGTTCTCCAAAGTGGTTGTAACAACTTGCAATCCCACCAACAATGTATTAGAGCTTCTATTTCTCCACACTTATTCCCACTTTCTGAAAACCTGAAAGCTAGAAGGTGAGTAACTTTGACAGTATGATCCACTCACAACCAATTTTTTAAAAACGGAGGTCACTTGGATCTGGAAATCTGCTGAGAGATTAGGTGAGGCAGTGGCAGCTTCTATTGCTTCCTGGCCACACAGTTGAAGAAACCCGCTGGCCCTTTGCTGTGGAGCAGTCCCCAGTTCCAGGCCTGTTGCACAATAGGCTCCGGGCCCGGCCTTGCTGGCTCTATACCCGGCCTCGGGCCATGGCAGGCTCCTGGCCCAGCCTTGCTGGCTCCACAGACCAGACCTTGCCTTGTGGCAGGCTCTGGTTCCTGTCACTGTGGGCAGGACGTTTACAGAGGTTCCCATTTTTCCCTCCATATATATATATATATATATATATATATATATATATATATATATATATATATATATATATTTCCCTTACATATATATATATATATACATATATATATATGTATATATATATATATATATATATATAATGAGAAACCAGTATGTGTCATTTGCTGAGGGCCCAATTCCCTAGCAGTAATGGATTTGTGGAGCCTCACTGGCTCCACAGACCCGGCCTTGCCATGTGGCACACTCTGGGCCGCGCCTCGCTGTCTCCAGACCCAGCCTCACTGTGCAGCAGAGTCCGGGCCCGGCCTTGTTGGCTCCAGACCCAGCTTCAGCCCGAGGCAGGCTCTGGTTCCTGTCACTGTGGGCAGGACGTTTACAAAGGTTCTCGTTTTTCCCTCCATATATATATATGTAGAGCCTATATATGGAGGCCCCAGTTCCAGGCCTGTTGCACTACTAAAATATATTTTAGTAGGAGAAACCAGCACATGTCATTTGCAGAAGCTGAGCGCCCAATTCCCTAGTAGCAATGGATTTTATCTCCCCACTGAAAGTGGAGGCTCACAGCCTCACCATGGAGAGCGGGATCTGCTGCTCCAAGCACACCCTGGCCCCCAGCGCACTGCGGAGGAGTGCAGTGGCCCTGAGCTGAGGTGTCCTGGGACCCCAAGGCAACGAATTGGCCCAGTAATACAGGCGGGGCTCCCTCCAACTTGGCCCGGACATTTTTCTTACATAGTATGTTGTCCAGAATGTCCTGCACATGTGCGTCAAGAGCAGTCTAATTTTGGGGAGATATTTTCAAAAATTCAAGGTGGATTGGATTAGATCTGTCTGCCTCTCCCAAATACTGGCTATCGGCGCTACCACCTTCTTGGTCCGTCTCTACAAAACTTTTCCTTACATAGTACATTGTTCAGAGTTCCTGAGCATGTGGGGCAGGAACAGTCTACTTTTGGAGAGATTTCTTCAAAACTTCAAGGTGGATTTGGTTGGATCTGTCTGCCTCTCCTAAATACTGGCTGCCACTGCCGCCTTCTTGGTCTCTCCTAGAGTATGTTGTTAAATATTCCTGTGCATGTGTGGCAGGAGCAGTCTGCTTTCTGATCTCTTCTGGGATATTCCTCCAAAAATCCCTTTTCTTGCAGTGGCGGGTGTTGTGCTGCTGTCTTGCCTCTAATTCTGCCATTTTTCACTCTCTCTCCTATGTTTCAAATAGGAAGTCATGACTGGAAATGTTTTTGTGTGTTGTCCCAATCAGCTATTAAATCAAAATCTGTTGTCCAGGGTTTCTCAGAGGGATGCATGTCCTATTTGGCTGCTACTGTTACCGCTGCGGCCGTGGTCACCACTGCAGCTGCAGTTGCCGCCATCTTCCTCCCTCTTCAATATTTTTTAATCAAAGAAAACAGTACGTGTTTTTTGCAGCAGTTGGGGGCCCAAGTACTTAGTAGCAATGTGTTTTATTCCCCCGCCAAGACTGGAGGCCCACAGATTCACCACAGAGAGTGGGTTCTGCTGCTCCAAGTGCACCCAGCCCCAGCCCTGTGCAGAGGAGCATGGAGGCCAGGAGTGCCCTTGGCTCCCAGGACCTGCAGCATCTGCCGACCCGACTCTGCGGGGCTTCATCTGACGTGCCCCAAACATTTTTCTTACATAGTAAGAAAATGTCCAGAGTTCCTGAGCATGTGGTGCAGGTGCAGTCTACTTTCGGGGAGATTTCCTCAAAAGTTCAAGGTGAATTAGAATGAATCTACCTGCCTCTCTCCGATACTAGCCACTGCCACCACCGTTATCTTGGCCCTCCTCTCGAGCATTTTTCTTACATAGTATGTTGTCCAGAATTCCTGAGCATGTGGGGCAGGAACAGTCTTTTTTGGGGGGAGATTTCTCCAACAGTCCAAGGCGGGTTGGATTGGTTTTATCTACCTCTCCTCAATACTGGCCACTACTGCTGCCACCGTCTCTGCCATCTTGTTCGTCTCTTCTTTCTTATATTTTAGTTAGGAAGTCATGGCTATACATGTCTCTATATATTGTCTTGATCAGATATTAAACCAAAATCTGATGCCCAGGGTTTCTCAGAGGAATACCTGTCCTATTTGGCTGCTGCCAGCTATTGTTGCTAGGGCTGCGGTCGCCATCTTGGCCCCTCCCCATCAAACTTCTTATACCTGTTCATGATGTTTCAATGATGAAAGTTATCTGGCCAAATCCAGTGCCAACATAGAAAGAGATTATTGAAGGAAAAATATCAGGAGGCATATTTCATTGGAGGCCACCAAAGTCTACCATATCTGCTGTACACTTCCTTCAGAGCACTCATCATTGTTTGCAACTACGTATTTGTGGTGTTTTCTCTTTCTCCACTCTAATATCCATGAGAATAAAGAACATTTGCGTTTTTGCTAATTATTGTGTAGCAAAACTTAAGTACAATATAAAGATTTTGAAGGTATACAAGTGGCTGAGAAACTAACACTAGGTGCCACTATGCAGGGATTGCAAAGGGAATTGGTCCAAAATGGGTCTGGCCAGTGCTAGCTGATCCCCCACCTCTTTACTATTTCTGAGAGAGTTGTTGGGCATCCTGTGCTCCCTCCCTCAACCTGGGGGAAGAGACCAAGTCACTTCCTTCTCACCTCAAGTCAAGTGAGAGGAATTTCAAAAATCAGCTTTAAATTTTGTTTTACACTCATTCCAGGAACTGAGCCAGAGATTGAGCTTAATCACGTGTTTGATGATTTAATCAATCATGTCTTTATAATGAAACCACAATAAAAACTCTGGATAGCAAGGATTGCTCGTTGGTTAGCACATTGATCCTGCCTCCACAAGGGAAGGTACTGAAACTCTGTCCCTTCCCAGATCCCACTCACCCCATGGATAGTATTTATAAGACTGTTATTAAAAAAAATACAGCATTTTCTGAGTTCTGTGAGCTGTTTTAGTAAATTATAAAATCTGAGGGAGTTGGTAATTGGGGAAAACCCTTGAATTTCTAGCCAGCCAATTAGAAGAACTAACCATCCAACTAGTTGGTCATTTAAAATAATTTTAAAATTCATTTCTCACAATTCTTTTCTTTTCTTTTTTTTAGTAGTGGGGATTGATTGAACCTAGAGGAATTTTACTGCTGAGCCCCATGCCCAGCCCTATTTTATTTTTATTTTGAAACAGGGTCTTGCTAAATTGATCAGAGTCTTACTACTTGCTAAGGCTGCCCTCAAACCTGCAATCCTCTTGTCTCAGCCTCCCGTTTATGCCATGAACCACCATGACTGTCTAATTTCTCACAATTCTGTAGGTTTACTGTGCTTAGTAGATGGGCCCTCACCTCCAGTCTGCTATGCAGGTGTAGTGAGAGGGCACCTAGGTCTGGGTGGGTGGTTCCTGGGCTGGGTTCTGGAGCATCCAGCACTGGTTGGGATCTCTCATTCTTCATAGCTAGTCCAGACTTTGTCTTACTTTGGTGTTCCAGAGTAGTCAGATCTTTATGTTAGAAATAACTTTTCATGACTTTTAAGAAAATAACTTTTAAGAAAAGACATGTGGCCAAAAATTGCTTGGTATGGTGATTTTTCCCCCCCAATATGGTGCTCCTGGATATGTAAGAGAGCTCACCTAACAAAGAATCAGGTGGGTCTAATATCACCAGTGCAACCTTCCTCCTGCTCAGAATTCCTGTTGGTGGGAGTTACAGCTTCACATTCTTTCTGGTCAGCTTACAGGGTAAGATGAGGGGAGCGTCAGCACCTGCAATCTCTTAGGAGATGCTAATTATGCAAAGGAATGTAAGTCCTACCTGATTACAAAATGGCAGTTTAAATTTAAACTACTCCTTTGACAGAAAAGATACAACTATATTCTCACAATTTCCCCCTCTTTTATTATACATACATTATTACTCTTCTATTAACATATGGTGACTTGCTCTCAAAGGTGTTTGACAAGAGATTATTTTAGTAATCTATGGAGGATGATCTGGTTAGAAATGTCTCTGCCTGTCTAAGGAATATGGCCCTAATAAAGAGGATTATATTGAATCCCAGTACGATCATTATTTCAAATGCTATATGAAGCTGGGCGTGGTGGCGCAGGCTTGTAATCCCCACTCTTGGGAGGCGGAGTCAGGAGGATCGCGCAGGTTCGAAGCCAGCCTTGCTGGTTTAAGAGACCCTTTTTCCAAATAAAAATATAAAAATAGGTCTGGGAGTGTAGCCCAGAGGTAGAAGGGCTTCCAGGAACCCCAGCACCACCAAACAAACAAACAAACAAACAACAACAACTATATTAAATATTATGACCATATGACCAAAGTCATTATTTCTTCTTGTTTTCTAAACCATTGTTCCATTAAGCTGGGGAAAGGACCATCTGTCATTTTTTTTTTTTTCTTTCTTTTTTCTTTTGCGGTACTGGGGATAGAACTCAGGGGCACTCTACCTCCGAGCTACACCTCCTGCCTGATTTTTTATTTTTATTTTTTATTTTGAAACAAGGACTCACTGAGTTGCAAAGGGCCTCAGTAAGTAGTTGAGGCTGTCCGCGAACCACGATCCTCCTGTCTCAGCCTCCCAAATGCTGGGATTATAAATGTAAGCTACTACACTCAGCTTATCCTTGAACTTGACAACGCTTTGTTGATTGTAATATATATTGTTCATCCAATCTACCTTTTTATTAGTCATGGACCACCAAAGTAATATTGTGTAAACCAGGTAGTAACCTGTTTTTTAGCCTTAAACTCATTGGGACCACCCTTTGAAATCTTGATCAAATCAACATAAATGCAGAGGTCTAATGACTCACATGGGGTTTGAAATGCCAGGGTGAAAGGGATTGCCAATTGTACTAGAATGCAAATTTTACTTCAATTGACTAGTAAAGTCTCTAGTAACAGTTCTCCACAATACCACGAGATATTTGCGTGCAGCTGCTAATGCAGCTGATTATCTAGCTCCTTAAAGGACCATCATCAGAGAAGAGGCCTTATGCTGTATGTAGTGCCAAGGCTATACCAGAACTGCAGATTCAGACTCCGCACTCCCTCATTACACACATGCACACCCCCCCCCATGCCCCGAACGCCCAGGTGTTACTTGGTTCTCCCTGAAGCTTGTGAACTCACACCTGGGTTCACATGTGGGTTTCAGGTTGCCAAGGTTAAAGCCTTAACTGTGTTACCTCACAATTTTCGCCTGAAGGTTTGTCGCCTTCTCCAGAGATTGTGGGCTCCCTTTTCCTCAAGGCTACCACAGTAGTGTAGTAGAACATGTCTCCCTTGAGAAGAAGGATCCTTACCACCCTGGAGGGGCACTGTGTCCTACATTGGGCACAACATTTGTTAGAAATAACTTTTTCTAGCTGGGGCGTGGTGGCGCACACTTGTAATCCCCGCTCTTGGGAGACGGAGACAGGAGGATCGCGTAGGTTCGAAGCCAGCCTCTCTGGCTTAAGAGACCCTGTTTCCAAATAAAAATATAAAACTGGATCTGGGAGTGTAGCCCGGAGAGGTAGAAGGGTTTCCAGGAACCCCAGTCCCACAAAAAAAAAAAAAAAAAGAAAGAAATAGCTTTTTCTGGTGTTAAGAAAAGACACACAGTTGAAAATTGCTTGGCAAGGAAACTTTACTATTTTGCAAAAAAGGGTGCTCCCGGGTATGTGAGAGAGCCCACCTGACAGAGAACCAGGTCTTATATCCTTAGTGCAACGCTCCTCCTGCCCTGAACTCCTATCGGTGGGAGTCACAACTTCACATTCTTCTGGGTTTGCTACAGTGGGAGACGATGGTTAGACCTGCAATCTCTTAAGAAATCACAGAAATGGTGGTTAAGTTTAAACGACTCCTTTGACAGAAGAGATACAACTATATCCTCACATTTATTTTTTTAATTTTTAAATTTTTTAAATTTTTATTTTATTTTTTTGGTGGTACTGGGGTTCCTGGAAGCCCTTCTACCTCAGGGCTACACTCCCAGACCTATTTTTACATTTTATATTTGGAAACAGGGTCTCCTAAGCCAGCACGCGCGGCTGGCTTCGAACCTGTGCGATCCTCCTGTCTCTGCCTCCCAAGCGCGGGGATTACAAGCGTGCGCCACCACGCCCGGCTTAATTTTTTTTATTTTTGGTGGTACTGGGGTCCCAGAAGCCCTTCTACCTCCGGGCTACGCTCCCAGACCTATTTTATATTTTTGAAACAGGGTCTCTTAAGCCAGCGCGGCTGGCTTCAAACCTGCACGGTCCTCCTGTCTCTGCCTCCCAAGCGCGGGGATTACAAGTGTGCGCCACCACACCCAGCCTATATCCTCACATTTATATAGTGTGCTTCTCTGTGACTGAGCATTCAAGGAAACCAGAAGTGGAAGATCCTGGTCTCTGAAGGTCCAACCCTAACAAGGGGCACAGAATTGCTTCCACTGTACCATATTGGATAATCACACAAAAAAATTGGACAGTCACAAACCTACCCAGGCATAAAGGGAAGGGGCATAGAGCCCCAGGAAACAAATAATTTGTGGCCATCTTTAATCGGCCTCATGTTCTCGTTGACGTTTGACACTGACCATCATAGATGATATGACATCTATTGCCTAGTTTTCTTTTTATGTCTGACTATTCTTCATTCATCTTCTTCAATAATGCTATGGGTTGAATGTTTCTCTACTCTCAAAATTTCATTTTGAAACTTTACTCCTCACCCTAATGCACTAGTGTGGGCAGGTGGGGGCTAATGGGAAGTGTTTAGGTCATGAGGGCCTTATCCTCATGAATGAATTAATGCCACTATAAGAGTGGGCTTCTTACCATTTGAAGGCAAAGCGCTTGCCCTTCCACCTTCCACAGCAAGAAGTTCCTCACCATAGCCAGGCATGGTGGCGCACACCAGTACTTGGAGGTTGAGACAGAAAACCACAGGTTCGAGACCAGCCTCAGCAACTTAGTGAGCACCTTAACAAACTTAGCAAGACCCTGTTTCAAAAATAAAAACCAAGCTGAGCGTTCTGGCACGTGCTTGCAATCCTGGGACTTGGGAGGCTGAGACAGGAGGACTACAGGTTTGCTGCCAGCCTCAGCAACTTGTGAGGCCCTTTACAACTTAGTGAGACTCTGTTTTAAAATAAGAAACAAAATAGGGCTTAGTGTATAGCTCAGAGGTAGAATGCCTCTGGGTTCAATTTCTAAGTATGGCAACACATGAATAAATAAATAAATAAACAAATAAATAACAAATAAACAAATAAATAAATGGGCTGGGTGTGTAGCTTGGAGGTAAAATGCCCCTGGGTTCAATCCCTTGTACCCTGTATCATTAAAAAATAAGGTCTTCACCAGAGCCGTTTTTTCTGGCACCTTGATCTTGGCTTTCCAGGCTCCAAAACTGTTAAAAAACAAATTCCCATTCTTTATAAATGATTCAGACTTATTGGCTTTTATTATTTATTTTGTGGCACTAGGGATTGAGCCCAGGAACATTCTACATATGAACTACATTCCTATCCCTAATTTATATTTGTTTTTGAAACAGAGTCTTACTTGGTTGATGAAAGTCTCTACTTTCTGAGGCTGTCCTCTAACCTGCAAGTCTCCTATCTCAGTCTCCCAAGTATTGGAATTACAAGTGTGTGCCACTATGCCAGGTTTGTCTTATTGGCTTTTGTAAAAAAAAAAATTGAATTGAATTGAATTATATTTATTTAAATTTTTTTTTACTGGTGCATTGTAGTCATACATCTCAGTGGGATACATGATGGTGGAGAGATAAATGCACACCTTATTGGCTTTCAATAAAAAATAAAATAAATTACCCAGTCTGAGGTATGATGTGGTAGTACCACAACATGGGCCAAGACAGAAGAAATCTTTTTCCTACTACCTGAACATCCTTTTTTCTTCTCTCTCTCATTACTCATGTACCCTTGATGACTATAACCACTCTTACGACTTCAGTATCACCTTCAGTATGAAGATCTTCTGACTCTCTAACGATGGCTACTCTAATTTCCTGACTCATGCAGTCAAGGACCCTTTACAACACTTGTGGAAGGCAACCAAACAGGCTTTGTACCTTTTTCAGGGATTCTACCCTGCCATAAACAGGGCTGTGAGTTTTTCCTAAGGTTGCTTAGATCTTCCTCATGCTGCTGTCCTGGGAGTTTCCTGCTTCTTTCAAGCTGTGCCCGTACTATAGCTGCATTTCCAGGATTAGGTCATAGAACCCCAGAGTGTCCAAAAGTTGTGGGAAGACTGATGGTCACATGAACAAATATGATTTACATGAACATTTAAAAGATATTTACTGTATGACTTGCATTTAGTGACTTCAGGTCACTTAGTTGTAAGGAACACCGATAGTCATGATTTGCATGTTTCTGCTAATTGTAGTTTGTTATATTCCTTTTTTTTTCTTTTCTTTTTTGTAGTAGGGATTGAACCCAGGGGCATTCTACCTCAGAGCTATATCCTGAGTGCTTTTCCTTTCCTTCCTTCCTTTCTTCCTTTCTTCCTTCCTTCCTTCCTTTTTTTTTTTTTGCGATTAAACCCAAGAACATTCTACCTTTGAGTTATACCCCCAGGCCTATTTTTTATTCTTTATTTTGAAACAGGGTCTCACTAAGTTGTGGAGGGCCTCACTAAGTAGTTGAGGCCAGCCACGAACCTATGATCCTCCTGTTTCAGCCTCCCAAGTACTAGGATTATAAGTGTGTGCCACCAAGCCCGGTTTTCTTTTCTTTTCCTCTCTTTTCTTTTCAGTAGTGGGCATGGGCCCAGGGGCATTCTACCTTTGAGCTACATCCCTACCCCTATTTTTTATTATTCTTTATTTTGAAACAGGGTCTCACTGAGTTGCAAAGGGACTCATTAAGTAGATGAGGTTGACCTCGAGCCACATTGCTCCTGTCTTAGCCTCCCAAACGCTGGGATTACAAGTGTGCACCACCATGCCTAGCTTTATTTTCTGTTTTGAAACAGGGTCTGGGTAGTTTGCTGAAAGTCTTAGTATGTTGCTGAGACTTGTCATTGAACCTGTGATCCTCTTGTATCAGTCCTGGGATTACAGCCATGTGCTACCATACCTGTCTCATGATTGCATTTTATAGCTAAAAAAATGAACAACTCATAGACTAGGGATGTAGCTCAGTGCTAAAGTACTTGCTTAGCATTCATGAATTCCTTGAATTTCTCACCAGTACTAAAAGAGAGAAAGAAAGAAAGGAAGGAAGGAAGAAAGAGAAGAGAGAGAGAAGGGAAGAAAGGAAAAATTTGCTTTAAAAATAAGAAATAGACTATGAACTTTGCTTAAATACATCTTAATTTGTTTATATTTGTAATTGAGTTCTGTGTTGTTAGACCATTTCTATGTTATATCACATATTAACTCCAAAAACACAGAAAGTTATGCGTTGCGGTGGACTATCAATGTGGTTTATTTTTTATGATTGGCCTGAGTCTGGAACTAATCTAGTAATCAGTCCTCTGTGTAAGTATTCACATTTACAGATGTACCACAATTTGGCTTCTGGTGCCAGATGCCATGAAATCCAACAGACATGTCTAAGGCGCTGTTCTCAGCACTGTGGAGGGTCTAGAGATGCTTAACGAGTTAAGATTACCGAGGGAGTCAAGGAGCTAGATGAGAGTGTGGAAGCATTATAGGCAGAGCGGTAGAGTGCAGGGAGCTGAGGGTTACTTCTCACTTGAGCAGAGGGAAGGATGAGAAAAGATTCCAGTCCTGGAGGGAATAGGGAGGCATGGGGCAGGAGAGTTCAGGCTGTGGCAGGCACGGTGAGTAAGCACTATGTCAGCTAGTACCCTGAGTGCGCGTGGGTGAGTACCAGGGAAGAATGAGCAAGAGAGTAGGATCCTGGGAGACATGACTCATAAAGGCTTTTGAACACATCTGGGACTTGTTCCCAACACTGCTTTCTGGGAGTTTGATTGTGTGGGCACCTGGTCTCACTCTCTCCTGATAGAAAAGACTCATTCTAAAACAAAATAAACAAACAAAAACTCTATCCTGGATGAAGTCCCTTCTTAGTTTCTCCCTGAGTAGCTGAGCTCCTCAGAACAGGCAAGTATCTGTGTCTCTAATCACTGCCCCCCTTCTGAAAGGTTCTTTAAATACCTTCAAATTGGGGTTGAGGGTGGAATTCAGTAGTAGAACACATGCTTATGCAAGGCCTAGGTAAAAACCCAGCACCAAAACCAAGACAAAACACCCTCAGCGCCCCTAGTATCAACAAAAACCCTACTTACAAAATTACAGGATATTTATTTATTTATTTATTTATTTATTTATTTATTTATTAACATTTTAAAGATAGCTCTCTGACTGCATGATTTGGCAACTGGTATTGGAACTAAGATGGGACTTTTTGCCTCCCATACAGCTGGGGAGCAGGAGATTCCTTTTGTCTCCACACACGTGGTTCATGATAATGAGGCTGCCAATATTGAACTAGAAAGTGGCTTGTGGGTTTTCTGAATCCATCCTAGGCTTTAGGATAGATCTGTTGTTTCAAAGAAAACTGGCACTCAGCTTACTTTTACTCAGCCACAGGGAAAGCATTTGAAAAGGTGAATTCCCAGCTAATCTGTTTTAGTTTCTTTTCCTTAATGGAAAATTCAGTTTTTTTTTTAAATTTCATTGGTGCATTGGAGTCATACATCTTAATGTTGTACAGAATGGTAGAGGCATACATGCACACATCACTCATTTAGCCCTTCCCCAATTCCCACCCCACTCCCTCCCTCCGCCCTCCTTCCCATGTTTGGCTCAGTGATTAACTTCAATATGCTTGCTAATGCCTAAAGGCTAGAGAATAACTTCTTGAAGCATGGGGCAGAATGTACCCCATTTCTTGCAAAGGTCTTATTATTATTTTCGAGGGGGGGGGAGACTGGGGAATTGAGTTCAAGGGCACTCTACCTCTGAGCTATACCCCAACCCTATTTTATTTTTTAAATTTTGAAACAGGGTCTTGTTAAACTGCGGAGGCTGGGCTCGAACCTGCGATCATTTTGTCTTAGCCTCCCAAATACTAGAATTACAGGCATGCACCATGCCCAGCTAGTGACCTTATATTTAGGCTTAGGTATTCCGTAACAGTGACAATGATGATGCTAACAACACAGCAGTAACAACCACAGCAGCACCTACAGTTGTAGTCATTCATTTTGTACAATGCATTTTGCACACATTATCTCATGTGCTGCTCATGGTGGCTCTTATTATCTCCATTTTACAGAGGAATAAACAGGATCAGGGAAATGGAGAAACTTGCCTAAAGCCACAGAGCTATTGAGTGACAGAGCTAAGGAATGAACCCAGATCTGTGTAGCTCAGAACGCCTCTTACATCGTCTTCTCTATGTCTCCTGAACTACTCTGATTACATAGCATACACAGTTAGACTGATATTGATACTTTTATATCCCTTGAATTCAAATCTTGAGTTGATTTAGCAAATATATATACAAAACATGTACAATGAAGAAAAGCTAATGACAACTTGAAAATATATGTCCTATGTATTTTTTTCTGATTTAAGAAAAGAAAAAATTTAGAAGCTGGGGGCGTTTTTTAACTCAGTGGTAGAATGTGTGCTTCGATGCATGAGGCCTTGGCTCTAGGAAAAATTCAAACTCAGCCGGGTGTGGTGGTGCACACTTGTAATCCCAGCATTCGGGAGACGGAGACCAGAGGATCGCGGTTCGCAGACAGCCTCAGCTTCTTAGTGAGGCCCTGAGCAACTTAGTAAGACCCTGTTTCAAAATAAAGAATAAAAAATAAAGCTGGGTGTGGTGGTACATGCTTGTAATCCTAGTGCTTGGGAGGCTGAGACAGGAGGATCGCACAGGTTCAAAGCCAGCCTCAGTTACTTAGTGAGGCTCTCAGCAGCTTAGTGAGACCCTGTTTCCAAATAAAGTATAAAATAGGTCTGGGAGTATAGCCCGGAGGTAGGAAAGCCCCTGGGTTCCACCTCCAGTACAACCACCAAAAAAAAAAAAAAAACCAGGGCAGGGCTATATCTTGGAGGTCAAATGCCCCTGGGTCCCATCCCCAAACCTGCAGAAACAAACAAACAAACAAACAAACAAACAAACAAACTTTTTGGGTTGGAAACCTTTGTCCCACAGGTTCACAGATGTGTGATTCATCTGGTGAATCACTTTCTACCTCTCATGGGCAGTCCATTCCCAAACACTTTATCAGTTGGAGTCTTTAACATTGCTCACTGTATGTCTTACTGGCTTATCTACTGAATATTTTTCTTACCATTTTTTTTCTTTCTTTTTTTGGTACTGGTACTGGGGACAAAACCTAAGGGCATTCTACTTCCCAGCTACACTCCAGAACTTGTTTATTCTTTTTTTTTTTTTTTTTTTTTTGCGGGTCTGGAGATGGAACCCAGGGGCATTTGACCTCTGAGCTACACCTCCTGCCCTATTTTTTTTTTTTTTAATTTTTATTCTTTATTTTGAAACAGGGTCTCACTGAGTTGCAGAGGGCCTCTTTCAGTTTCACCTGAAAGGTGAAAGAAGATTCTACCCAGGCTCTGAGATGGACATGTCACTCAGGGCGAGGATAGTGTGGCTATTCCAACTCTTCTACCTGCATCCAGGTGCTGTGAGGTTACCTGACTCCTGGCGAAACCAGAAGGCCTGTGAGTTATAAGCACTAGATGGGCAGCAGAAAGGGTTAAGCTCATTCTTTTCCTGGACACACGTACACAGATAATTTAGCCAGAATCACATGGCCGTACCTACAACCCCTCAGGGCCAGCTATTACTTCTAGTGGGGTCATAAATACCTCCAGGTTGCAGACTCTCTCGGCTATCTTTATCTCTTTGAAATTGGTGTTCTGGTTCCAGACAGCTACCACCCATGACTAACTCAGAATTACTGCCTGATACAACCACAGAATTTGCCCTTGAGCGGGGCTAGTTAGCAGTTTTATGGCAAAAGGCTCAAAACTTTCCTCAAGTCAACTTTGTTATTTGTTTATAATGATTATAAAATCATTATTTAAGGTGATATGCCCTCTATATTTTGGGAGCCTGGGCCAAAGCTTTGTCACCTCACCATTTCCCTATGTTTTTGTGGTAGTTTTCATCTGCAATAGGAGGTTCATATTCCTATCCAGTTGGGACTTTGTCTTCAGGCAGCCCCGCCACCAGTCCCTTGAGAACTGCCTCAGCTGAGGAGAGTTACCTTACACAAGATCTTGCTTCCACCTTGAGGCCATGTCCATTTGAGTAATGGATGCCGGAATGTAAGGGCCAACTCTTGCCCCATCTTGGGACTGCTGTGAAGGGCCACTGGAGCTCTAGAATTCCCCTAAGGTGGCAGTGGTAAGTGGCTTCTCCCCTTCCCCCATCCTGGTTCCATACTAGCCTTTTCAAGGTGTGAACCTCTTGGATAAACATCCAGATGAGCCGATCCACAGCAGCCGCCAAGCACCAAGCTCTCACCTTATAGGTGAAGGTAGCCCTGCTGAATAGAACCAAGCAAACCCTCCATCCAGTGATTAGATGTCAAGCAGGAAAAATGTACATGAATGACAAGTTGACATGTGTGGCTCCACCTGCCCAGTATCCATTCCCATCTGGCCTCAGAAACCCCAGGTGTTCTGTAGGATCTCACCCAATTCCTTGTCCTGTGCTTGTGTTCCAAGTGGGTTGATTTTACCCAGGCTCTGAGATGGTCGTGTCACCCTGGGTGAGGAGAATTGTATGCATTGACCACATTGACTCTCAGATGGGCAAATGAGCCGAGGTGGCCTCGTGTGAGGCAATTCCATGATCTTGCTTATGGAAGATGTGTGCATTCACACTGCTGCAGAAGGGTCTGTAGCTGTGGGGGCTGACTGGAGGAAAGGCTTCTCAGGCTGAAGATGCAAGAACAGAGCCAGAGGTAGAGAAAAAGCCTCAGAATTGAATTTATTAACACATTTTCAAGTTAACATTTATTGAATATTTACTGTGTGCCATATACTCTCCTTAGCACTTTTTAAATATACCTACATTGTAGAATCTCTAAACAGGCACTAAACATGTGAAAGGCTACTTAGGTATAAAAAGGCAAAAAGAAAAATTCATGATTGTCTAGTAGGGAATATGAATCCCCAAATAAATCTTACAAAAATATCAAACTTACTTTTCCACTTTTCTACTATGGTTAAAAATGAAAAAAAAAACATTTTCACATTTTAAAAAATGTGTAGGAGCTGGGCGTGGTGGCACACTCTTGTAATCCCAGCATTTGGGAGGCTGAGACCGGGGGATTGCGGTTCGCGGACAGCCTCAGCTACTTAGTGAGACCCTTTGCAACTCAGAGAGATCTAGTAATAAAAATAGGGCAGGGGATGTAGCTCGGAGGTCAAATGCCCCTGGGTTCCATCCCTAGACCCGCAAAAAAAAAAAAAAAAAAAAAAAATGTAGGTTGCTATAGCAAATTAAGACCATTAATTTTTATATACTTAAATCCTTCAAATATTTTACACAAATTTAACTTGAAAAAATAGGTCAAATATTTACTTTATGTTTCTTTGGTCCACTAAAAGACCATTTATAAATCCAACATTAAACTGGACCATAGCTCATACCTATTAACAGTAAAGTGTATTACTGAGGCCGAGGAGCATATGTGCACATTATGTAGGTATAAAATGGCTAGCACTGTTTTGCTACTACTCTGTAAGTAGTTTCTCCCTGTAAAAAAATCCTCTATCCTATCTTGTTCTTTTTTTAACTACTGAGGATTTAACCCAGGGGTGCTCTACCACTGAGCTATATATCCCTAGACCTTTCTTACTTTTTATTTTGAGATAGAGTCTCATTAAGTTGCTGAAGCTGGCCAGTCCCTTGAGAATTGCCTCAGCTGAGGAGCGTTACCTTATTCACGATCTTGCTTCCACCCCGAGGCCGTGTCCATTTGAGTAACGGATGATGAGATGTAAGGGCCAACTCTTGCCCCATTTTGGGACTACTTTGAAGAGCCACTGGAGCTCCAGAACTCCCCCAAGGTGGCAGTGGTAAGTGGCTTCTCCCCTTCCCCCATCCTGTTTCCTGACCAGCTTTTTCAAGGTGTGATCCTCTCAGGCTTCCTTGCACAAACATCCAGATGAGCCAACCCACAGCAGCCCCAAGCTCTCACCTTATAGGTGAAGGTAGCCCTGCTGAATAGAACCAGGCAAACCCTCCATCCAGTGATTAGATGCCAATCAGGACAATGGTGTCCACCTCTTGCAAAAGGGTCACTAACCGCTCACCCAGGAGTTTCCTAAGTTTCCTTTCAAGTCATTAGAATGCTGTTTGAGCATATCCCTTGTTTGTGATACACTCTCTTTGACCTCTGTGCCTCCTGCAGCCCCTGCAGGTGGGGCCCAGCTCCCATGGTAGCTCTGCGCAGCCTCCACATTTTCACGAGCCTCCTGTAGCAGCAGCTCTGGCTCCAGGTCCATGGTAACTCTCATTGGCCGCTATGTGGGTGGCTGCGGGTACAGGTTCCACACTGAGGGACGCAGGCGTGTGGCCAGGCCCTCGTTAGCACTTTGGATGTACCAACTCACTTAACCTTGAGAGAGAAGTGCTGATTATATATATATATATATAATATATATATGAAGTGTGATGAGATTATGTAACTCCTAAGGACACAGAATTAGTAAATAGTAATGCTGGAATTCAAATTCAACCCATTTGACTCTGAGCCATTTAACCCCCTCTCTCTTTTTTAATACTGGGGATTGAGCCCAGAGGGACACTACTCTGACCTACGCCCCCATCCCTATTTTATTTTATTTAAACAAACACTTTTTAAAATTTTTGAAACAGGGTCCAATTTAGTTGCTGAGGGTCTCCCTAAGTTGCCGAGGATGGCCTTAAACCTGTGATCCTCCTGTCTTAGCCTTCCAGAGTTCTGGGATTACAGGTGTACACCACTGCACAGTGCTACTATTTCAATCTTAAATAATAAAACAAATAATTTTTTTGGCACTGGGGATGGAACCCAGGGGCATTCTACCTCTGAGCTACACCCCCCAGCCCTATTTTGTATTATTTATTTTGAAACAGGGTCTCACTGAGTTGTGGAGGGCCTCACTACGTAGCTGAGGCTGTCCGTGAACTGTAGTCCTCTGGTCTTAGCCTCCCAAATGCTGGGATTACAAGTGTGCACCACCATGCCCGGCTCAAATACATTTTTTTTTTTTTTACAAATTAAAAACCTGATGAAATTCACAAGTGTTCAGTTCTATTTCTTAGGCTATAAAAAATGTGTGGTCAAAGATACTAAAAACAAGCCGGGCGTGGTGGCGCATGCTTGTAATCCCCGCGCTTGAGAGGCGGAGACAGGAGGATAGTGCAGGTTTGAAGCCAGCCTTGCTGGCTTAAGAGACCCTGTTTCCAAATTAAAAAATATATATAAAAAAGGTCTGGGCGTGTAGCCCGGGGGTAGAAGGGCTTTCAGGAACCCCCAGTACCACCAAAAAAAAAAAAATACTAAAAGCATAAATTACATTTTTTCTAGTACCACTCAGAGCAACTGGAGACTGAGGAACATGATACTAAAACTCCAAGCAGTAACCAAGTAACCATCCCCCTTTTTTTTTTTATTTTGCAGTTCTGGGGGTAGAACCAAGCACCTTGTGCATACAACCAAGTGCTCTACAACTGAGCCACACAGTCAGCCAATTATCCTTCTTGAAAAAGGAAATTAATGCAGTCTTTTTGCCTTCACATGCAGCTTTCTTCACTGAGATATGTGCCTTTTGCCAGTTAGATTAAGTTCTTAATTCTACTCTCTTCTCTGCCTGAGGATACTCTTATTTGAGAAAACTGTTAAAATTTGAATGCTATAAAATCAACTCTAACTGGAACAATTGCTGTAAGATTTCTACTTTCTCAAAACATACAGCATAGTCTCTCAAATTTGTGTAACAAGATAGAAAAACAGATAGGCACCACTAAGGGTGAAGTTTTAAGCAGTTTTTTATGAATTTTGCACAAGAAACAAGCCATTGTGTCTTAACGATTTTATCTGGTAAAATCACCTTATATTTTTGTGCCTTTGCTATTGTCTAACAATGGCTGGTGCTGGTGTGGTGGTTCACGCTTGTAATCCCAGTACTTGGAAGGCTGAGATAGGAGGATCGCAAGTCACAGCCAGCCTTAGCTATTTAGTGAGGCCTCCACAACTTAGTGAGACCTTGTTTCAAAATAAAGAATAAAAAATAGGGCTGTAAAGCCAGGCGTGGTGGCTCACGCTTGTAATCCCAGCATTTGGGAGGCTAAGACGGGAGGATGGCGGTTCGTGGACAGACTCAGCTACATAGTGAGGCCCTCCGCAACTTAGTGAGACCCTGTTTCAAAAATAAAGAATAAAAAACAAGGCTGGGGGTGTAGCTTGGAGGTCAAATACCCTTGGGTTCCATCCCCAGACCCCCCCCCCCCCACACACACACAATAGGGCTGGGGTGTAGCTTTGATGTAGAATGCCCCTGAGTTCCATCTCCAATACCACAAACACATAAACAAAAACAAAAACAAACAATGGCTGGTGTACTTATCCAGAATCTTGGCTGCAGGTCATAGAAATTCGACTTTTTTTCACCTTCAACCCTTCAAAATTTTATTTTGTGACAGGGTCTCACTAAGTGGCTGAGACTGGCCTTTAACTTGAAATCCTCCTGCTTCAGTCTCCTGTGTCGCTGAAGTTATAGGCAGAAAACACTGCACTTGACGGTTTTCTCACTTTCTTGTTAGTGTCTTTAAAGAACAACAACAAAATTAACTTTAATAATGCATTATTTGTCTTTTTTCTGTTGTTGCTGTCAGGTTTTCTTCGTGTGTGTGTGTGTGTGTGTGTGTGTGTGTGTGTGTGTGTGTTTTGGGTGGTACTGGTTTCTGGAAGCCCTTCTACCCCCGGGCTGCACTCCCAGACCTGTTTTTATATTTTTATTTGGAAACAGGGTCTCTTAAGCCAGCACGGCTGGCTTTGAACCTGCGCTATCTTCCTGTCTCTGCCTCCTAAGCACGGGGATTACAAGTGTGCGGCACCACACCCGGCTTCTTCATGTGTTTTGAATCTGCCTATAATTGGGAAATCTTTGTTTAGAATTATTATGTACTCTGCTTAATCGATCCCTTTATTGATTTCTTTTGGCTAGTGTTAGCCTGGCTGATCACTTATTGTTTAGTTTTCAAAAAGTAATGTGCATTGTTTTTTCTGGTTGATTTTAAGTTTTTCTCTTTATCTTTGATTTCTTTGATAACTATGATGTGCATAGATACAGTTTTTTCATTTATTTGATTTTGGGCTCATAGAGTTTATTAGGCTTGAGGGTGATGTCTTATCAATATTGGAAACATTTTTTTATTTTTTGGTGGTACTGGGGTTCCTGGAAACCCTTCTACCTCCGGACTACACTCCCAGACCTATTTTTTATATTTTTATTTGGAATATAAATAAATATTTGGAAAATAAATAAATATTTATATTTATACAAATATAAATAAATAAATATAAATAAATATTTGGAATATAAATGGGTCTCTTAAGCCAGCACGGCTGGCTTCGAACCTGTGCAATCCTCCTGTCTCTGCCTCCCAAGTGTGGGGATTACAAGTGTGTGCCACCACACCTGGTGCTATTTTTATATTTTTTATTTGGAAACAGGGTCTCTTAAGCCAGCGGCTGGCTTCGAACCTGTGCAATCCTCCTGTCTCCACCTCCCAAGCATGGGGATTACAAGTGTGCGCCACCACACCAAAATGTTATTGGAAACATTTTAACCATCATCTACTAAGATATTTTTCTTTGCTGTTCCTCCCATCTTCTCATTCAGTCACTCCAGAAACTTATGTTAGATTGAAATTGTCCTGTAAACAATTTTCCTTCATCAAGTTCCTTTCACACGATTCTTTATAATTTAATTTACTTTGCTTTTTGTTTCAGTTTAGATAATGTCTAATGATGCATTGTTTCCTTTGATCCTTTCCTTTTAAACATTTTATTGGTGTCACTCTTCATCACAATGTGGTTCAGTGTGATAGAAACATACTCGCACACAGCACTTGTTATGCGTTTCCCTCTGGTCCCTCCCCACTCTCTCCCCCTTCCCACACATAATATTAAAATGGGTATTTATAACTTTGTGTATCAACATAGGATTATCTGAACTGTTTTTTCCATCAAGTTCCATTGATCCTTTCTTCTGCTGTTGGGAGTCTTCATTTCAGATATTTTATTTTTCAGTAATAATAAATTTCCATTCAACTCTCTATTTTCACTCATCACTTAAAGTTTTCATATTTTGTGGGTGTGTGTGTGTGTGTGTGTGTGTGTGTGTGTGTGTATGTGTGTGTGTCTGTGTGTGATACTGGGGTTGGAATCCAGTGTTCTACTTCTGAGCTACACCCCCAGACTTATTCTTTATTTTGAAAATTTATCACTTAAAATTCTCATATTTTTTTTTTTTTTTTGTGTGTGTGTCTGTGATACTGGGATTGGAATCCAGTGTCCTACTTCTGAGCTACACCCCCAGACCTATATTATTCTTTATTTTCAAACAGAGTCTCACTAACTTGCTGAGGGCATCACTAAATTGCTGAGGTAGGCCTGGAAACTTTGATCCTCCCATCTCAGCAGTACTGGTATTACAGGTGTGTGACATCATACCCAGATAATTCTGTAATATATTTGTAATAGTTACAATTTGTGTTTACTAATTCCAACAGCTAGATTAACTCTGGGTCTGCTTCTACTTGTGTTTTTATCTCTCGATGATGGGTTACATTTTCCTACATGTCTCTTAATTGTTTTATTTATTTATTTATTTATTTATTTATTTATTTATTTATTTTGTGGTGATGGGCGTCAAGCCCAGGGGACTTCTACCTCCAAGTTGTACCTACAGTCCTATTTTTTTTTTCTTTTTAATTTGGAGACAAGGTCTAGCTGAATTGCTGAGAGCCTCACTAAGTTGCTGAGGTTGGCTTTAAACCTTTGCTCTTCCTCCCAAATACTGGTATTACAGGCATATGTCAACATACCTGTCTCATAATTTTTTATTATAGGCCAGATATATGTATAAAAGGACAGTAAGGACCAACATAGATAAAATCAACCCCTACAAAGAAAGGATTGCCTTTTTCCTCTTTTAGATTTATGAGGTTAATGTCTATAACTTAATCAGGGATTTAGCTAGACTGGGGTTATTTAGTCATTTTATTTAGTTTTTATTTACCTTTAGTTTCTGAAATCTTGAGAAAGAGATGAAGCTTATTTTCCTGGCATCTTTAGAAGCTACAAGATTTCTCTCCGATGTCTAACCTCACCCTTGGCCTCTAGTAACACTGTGCACTCAAAGTCCAGTGTGAGAGAATCAGGAAGTTAGGAAGACAGCATGGGTTGAGGGCTCTTCCAGATTCTAACCCGTCCATTGCAGCTTGAGCATGACAACACAGCCTCTCTCTGTTCTCTTGACTCAGCATCCCCCTTGTTGCCGCCTCCTGTGCTCTTCCATGCCTGGATGAGAAAATTATACCAGAGAGAAAAGCATCCCCTACCTTCCTTCCAGTCTTAACCGGAGGCAGAATGCAAGGCTAGGAATAAATACTGTATTATTATTTCATTAAAAATCTTAATAACATATCCGAAATTGATTTTTTTTTAGTGGCAAACTGAATTTTTAGGCCCAATCATTGTGATCCTAAGTCCCTGGCACCTCAACATTAGATTGTACAGCCTGTCCATAGATAAAAGCATTTTTGAATATTCAGAACGGTCTCTTAGGCTATATGGAATCTGAAAAATGCTTTCATAGCCTTAAAATCCAGGGTTTCAAATACAATCCCTCATATCAATTACAAAAGACACATGTAAAAGACATGCATACATCTGGGTGTGGGACTCATGCTTGTAATCCCAGGACTTGGGAGGCTGTGTTCTGCAACTCAGTGAGACTCTGTTTCAGACTAAAAAAATATAAAATAGAACTGGGATGTAGCTCAGAGGTAGAATGCTCCTGGGTTCAATCCAGTACCCCCTTTTATTGGTGCATGATAGTCTTAGATCATAATGCGATTGGTAGTGACATACATGCTCTTGGTAAGCCAAATTTCCCAGACCCTCTGCCTTAATCCTCATACACAAAAAGTAACCTGATGTACTTGATGTTAACCAATCAGTTATTTTTCTATCATCTGTCTCTATGTTCTCATCTTACAAGGAAAGTAACTTTGAAATGGCCAATCCTCTTTTTTGTTCTCTGGGTCTTCTTTGTTCAGTAAATTTCTGTTTATAAACCACCCTCCTCTACTCAGCTCATTGGAACACTTATTTTATGGAACAAACTGTTGCTTGACTCTAGGAGCACAAAGACAATAAAGATATTTAAACTAAATTGTTTTAATTTTGTCTTTTTTTTTCAGCACTGGGGATGGAACCCAGGGCATTCTACCTCCGAGCTACACCCCCAGCCCTATTTTTTTATTTTTATTTTGGAACAGGGTCTCACGGAGTTGCAAAGGGCCTCACTAAGTTGCTGAGGCTGTCCACAAACCACGATCCTTCTGTCTCAGCCTCCCAAATGCTGGGATTACAAGCATGCACCACCACGCCCAGCTTTAATTTTGTCTTTTGCCAGTAGGTATCCTATAATTTTCATCTTTTAATCAGAACCTAGAATAATGCATTCATTTGGTAGGTTCTCAAAAAATGTTGATCTGACTCAACACCTACTGATGAATTAGGAAAGTACCCAAATTAACTAAACCTGGTATTTATAGCACATAAATTGTAAATCATGTTTCTAATGCATAAGGGCATTTTGTCAAGGTGTACTTATGGAATTGGTCATATCCTGTCATATGAGCCATCTAAAATGTCAGCAGTACTGTTGTGTGGTATCACTTTAGGGGAGGCCTTTTAGATCAGTTTATTTATGATAATACAATGCACAGCTTGTTTGCTTTATACTGACAAGCATCTTGTTTGAACAGTGATCATGGTTCATGTCAGTATTCCAAGGTAAATCATCTCAGCTGGTTATTATGCAGTACTCTTTGTCATTGATTCTTTTTGTTTCTTGTACTAACTATTCAGAACTTTACTTTTTTGTAGGCTTTCTATATTTTTATTACACATTTTTATCAACAGAGCACCTTGGACATAATGAAAAATTAGCTTTCCCCCAAATAAGTCTAACCTTTGTTCTCTGCTACTTGGATAAAATATCTTAGCTGGATGTGGTGGCACAGGCTTGTAATCCTAGAATTTGGGAGGCTGAGACAGGAGGATCACAGGTTTGTGGCCAGGCTCAGCTACTTGGTGAGGTCCACCACAACTTAGTGAGACCCCAATTCAAAATAAAGAATAAAAATAGGGCTGGGGAAGTAGCTTAGAAATAAAATGCTCCTGGGTTCAATCCCTAGTAACACACACACACACACACACACACACACACACACACACACACAATATCTCTAGGTATTCAGAATATCTTGTGTGAGAGGAGTGTTTTTTGTTTGATAGAGACTCTGTTAAACAATGTATCAGTTTTGTCTCTGGCAGGGCTGGAGTCTAAAGGTAAGGGTTAATCACCTGGGCAATATGTAAATGAGCCCCAATAAAACTCTGATCCCAATGACTCAGTGGGCTTCCCTGGTTGGTAATACTACATGAATACTGCCACACACTGCTTCCAGGAGGAGGAAGCACTGTCTAATAACTGAAACTCAGTGTCCGAACCCTCCTGGATTCTGCTTTATGTATCTCGTCCCTTGGCTGACCTTAATCTGTATTTTTAAAAATTTAAATAACAGTAGCCATGAATATTACCAGTGGGTTCTGACAAAGTTCTTCTGGTGAATAATCAAAACTGAGGGAGGTTTTGGGATGGCCCCCTTACTTGTAACTGGTGTCAGAAGTAAGGGTAGGCTTTTGTGGGAGACATGTAAACTTTATAGCTAGCTTCAAACCTTGCACCTTCTTTCTTATGGTATAGAAAAAAATTTGGATTAGAAGAAACTATTCCCACTACTTTTGCCATAACATCTATAAACTTTCTTAGTCTTCCTCAAGTCTTGGAGGAGTTGCCTTTTTTTTTCTTTCTTTCCAGTTTACCTTCTCTCTCTCCCTTCCTTCTCTGCCTCAACCTAAACACCTGTCCCCCTCTGATGAAAGTTACATGCCTGATTTCTCCGTGTCCTAATTTCTCATTCAAATTTTAGCTAATTGTGATTAGACTTGTGCTCGCTGTTCTGCTGCAAATGTTCTGTCTGGCAGAGATTATGAATAATTGCAGCTCGGTTATCCATTTGGTAATTGAACAAATATTTATTTAGTGCCACTTAAAGTCAAGCATAATGTTGAACCCTGGAGGTTCAGTGATGATCGAAATAGAAACAATCCTCAACCCCGCAGCACTTAGAGTCCGGTAGAGGGTTTAGACGAGCACTCGGAACACAGCATATTAAGTATTACAGCATGGGAAATACGGGGAGCTGTGTCAGATTTACTGGTGGCTCCTTGCCTTCCACAGCATTTGACAGTGTTGACCAAATTCCTGGTTCTTTCTTTCTCCTGGCTCTTCTATTGTGCTATTTCTTCTCACTTTCTTTGCTTACATGTCCTTTGGCTATTCCTAAAACCATATTTTTTAGCATCTGAGTTCAGAATTCTCTCCTCTTTCTCTGTGCTTTTTAAAATTGGGCTTCTTTCTTTTACAGCTCTAATTCTGACCCCATACAGATGTTTCCACATCTGCATCTCTCCCTTAGGCTGCATCCTGAGCTCCGCCTTCGACATCGACTGCCTTTGGGGCCTCTTAACGTGACTCAAAGGGAAAGTTACCTGGCTCCCCTCAAAACAGCGCCGCCTGCTGGGCTTCTTACCTTAATGAATAAGAACCGTCACCATCCACCTAGGCATCCAGCCCAGAGACTTGCTCTCCGTGGACCTCGCACTCTCTCTTCATTGCCACACACTGTTCCAAGGCCTTTGGGGTCTATGGGTTATGAACATCTGCCATTTTCTTTCTCTTTTTTTTCAAGGCTAAAACGAAGTTTACTATGTTTTGATTTTTTAAAAAAATAAAACGATGTGAAACGCTATTTTATCCTCATGACAGAGTAACCCCTGAAAGATGCACTACCCTCTTAAGGCTTTAACAAGATTTTTTGGCACTTTCTTCTTCTTTTATTTTAAAAAACTCAGCTATTTAAAAATTATATAATTTAGTCGGGCGTGGTGGCGCACGCTTGTAATCTCCGCGCTTGGGAGGCGGAGACAGGAGGATTGCGGTTCGGAGCCAGCCTTACTGGCTTAAGAGACCCTGTTTCCAAATTTAAAAAAAAAAAAAAAAGGTCTGGGAGTGTAACCCGGAGGTAGAAGGGTTTCCAGGAACCCCAGTACCACAAAATAAATAAATAAATAAAATAAAATAAAATAAAAATTATATAATTTACAAAACAAAAGAAATGCAACATAAAGAATCATGTAGCATGGGGGTCTTATCTGATAGGCTCCCTTTTCTATTATAAAATTTAAAGCAAAAAGAAAAGCGGCTTAAGTGGGTATTTTGGTCACTTGCTCACCCACCTAGCTCACACCTGACACTCCCTCTCAGCCACTTCTAGTTCTGGCAGCAGAGGCCAAGGCTTCCTCCTGCTCCCTGGGTACCAATGTGCCGAGGACAGAGGCACTGTGGCACAAAAGTGCTTTGAAAGACTCCCAGATGGACACTGAGTGGGGGGCAGAGAAGCAACCTGTTGGAAGACTGTGGCGGAGTTCTCTCCAGAGGACTCCCTTGGGAAAAAGCAGCCTCTGAGGGCAGCAGGGAAAGACTGTTTTGGACACAAAGCTCTCCATGCCCACGTGTGAGAAGGTGGCCCTGAGCTGGATTTACAAATCTCTGCACCCCCTCTTGATAGCACTGGATTTCGGGTCCACGAGGGTTGTATTCTCTGGACCAATGGAATCTACTGGTCTGTGGCAGGCGCCATGGCCTTCAGGAAGCACTGGAAATAGCCGGGTAGATGGAATGCTCCCACAGCCTGGAGGCACCCTGGGCTGCTACAACAAAGGCTGCTCTCCTGATGCAGTTGCCTGTGTGCTATCAACACAGATGGTTTGCTACATGAGAACTCGGTGAGGTGCCCCAAGCACCAGGTTAGACTATGGAGATGAGGAGGTGATGGACACTTGTGATGGATTCGAAAGCATCCTATGGAGCAGCCCTGCCGCAGTGACTGCTGTACCCGGGCTTTCTTCCCAAGTGATCTCGTCACATCAAAGACTGGAGATGCTGGGATGGCTGCTTCCATGGACACAGTTTCCACAGAGACAATGTGGGAGAGGGTGCTGTTGAGAAAAGAGGAGGAATAAAAGTGTGCGTGTGTGTGTGTGTGTGTGTGTGTGTATGGAAGAACTTTAATGAAAGGTGCCATTTCCTTGATGGTTCAGAATCCGACTCCCCTTTCTGTTGGGATTCTGCCATTATATACTATTCCACAGGACTCTGCCTTTCACTTTGGAAGCCAGGCACCAGCTCTTTCCCTCTGGGGCAGGTGAGATGTAGGCACATGGCAGAGTTTGGCAGGTCAGATGATCCTTTTGGGATTTTAAATTTGGTTTCTCTCCTACTCTTGCCCCTTCAGTTTCTTTTCCACAGATGACCTTAAACAATACCAAATACTTCTGAAGGCTTTATATCATATTTAATATTATATTGAAAGGTTTTTTTGTTTTTGTACTGGGGATGGAACCTAGGGGCATTCTACCTCCGAGCTACACTCCCAGCCCTATTTTTTATTCTTTACTTTTGAAACAGGGTCTTGCTGAGTTGCAAAGGACCTCACTAAGTAGCTGAGGCTGTCTGCAAACTATGATCCTCCTGTCTCAGCCTCCAAAATGCTGAGATTACAAACATGTGCCACCACGCCTGGCTACATTGAAAGTCTTTATTGGAGTCTCGGGTCCTACATGATCGACTTCATGCCAGTGCTCCATGTTCATTACCTACCACCCTTCAGCTCTAGAGTTCCACCAGCTCTAGCCCCCTGTTCTTACAGTTGGCCAAACACACCCTGGACTTGGACTGTTTGCATTTGCTGTTCCTTCTTCCTGAAATGCTTGTCTCACTGATTCCTCTCATTGTATGCAGGTCTTGATTCAAGAGTTTACGCTAGAGAGAGGCTTTCAAATGATCATCCTGGTATGTAAGCTGCCACCCCTCCGCCGAGCCATTCCTTGACCCCTTTCTTCATCATTGTTCAAATACTTCCCACTGCCTGATGTTATACTGCTTAATTTATTTGCTTACTGGTCTGATTTCTACCTCCTCCACTATAATGTCCCTTTATGGCCAAGGGATAGGCCAGCAGCACTCCTCTGTCATTAAACAACCCAAAATATGCAACACCTTCCTGATCTCCCTTTGAAGAACAGGTGCCATGTTGCCCCAGACTGAGAAGCAGTGCTAGAGGAAGCAAACTGGAAATACAGGAGCTTGTGGTTTAAGCCAGATCACCCCAATTCCTTTTTTTTGTAATTAATCCTAGCAAGGAGAATATTTTCACCACCTACAACTCCGATAGATTACTAATATCTAGAATATACAGAAAACTCAAGCAACTCAGCACTAAAAAAAATTATCCAATAACAAAATGGGTAAGCAAACTAAATAGATACTTCATGAAAGAAGAAATTCAAATGGCCAATAAATGCATCAAGAAATGCTCAACATCATTGGCAATCAGAGAGATGCAAATCAAAACTACACTGAGATTTCACCTAACTCCAACTAGAATGGCAACCATTCAAAACACAAACAACAACAAATGCTGGCGAGGATGTGGTGAAGTGGGAACTCTAAAACATTGTTGGTAGGATTGCAAATTAGTGCAACTACTTTGGAAAAAAGTATGGAGAATCCTCAGAAGAATGGGAACAAATCTACCATTTGATCCAGCAATACTACTTCTGGGCATCTACCCAAAAGAAAGTAAACCAAACTACCAAACTAATGCATGTGTATCTATGTTCATAGCTGCACAATTCACCATAACCAAACTATGGAACCAGCCAAGATGTCCATCAACAGATGAATGGATCACAAAACTGTGGGATATGTACACAATGGAATTTTACTCAGCCATCAAAAAAACTCAATTACATCGTTTTCAGGGAAATGGATGGAACTGGAGGACATTATGCTAAGTGAGATTAGTCAGTCACAAAAAACAAGAAATCAGATACTTTCCCTAATATTTGAAAGCTAAGGAGAAATGGGTCATAGGAGGAACTCTAGATGAAAAAGGAAATCCTACAGAGGAGCAAACAAGACAACTTAAATGAGGGTATGGGAGGGGGAAGAAGGAAATTCTCTAAAACACAGAATGTACTAAAACATATCGAAGTCAACCACTAAGCCAAGCAAGGGAAGGAGGGATAGGGATGGAATGGGGTTGGAATTGGGTAGGGGTTAAATCGGTAATGTGTACATGTATGTACACACAAGTTTTTTACCCCAATACAATGTATAAATATAATGCACCGATAAAAAATATAAAAAAAAGAAGTGTAGTGTTCAGCCTCCACATGTTCATGTGGTTTCTCTGGGTCTTTTTATAGTGATTTCTAACTTCATTCCATTATGGTCTGAAAAGACACAAGGAAGTATGTCACATTTTTTGAATTTGCTAGTGCTCATTTTGTGGCCCAGGATGTGATCTATTTTGGAGAAAATTCCATGAGCAGGCTGAGAAAAATGTGAACTCTGCTATAGTTGGGTGAAATATTCTATATGTGTCAAACAGGTCCATTTGATTAATGGTGTTATTTAGTTCTGAGGCATCTTTACTGACCTTTTGTTTAGAAGATAAGTCTAATGATGGGAGAGGTGTGTTGAAGTCTCCCAGTATTATTGTATTGGGATTTATGTGTGTTTTAATTTCACATAGAGTTTGTTTTATGAAAGTAGTTGCACCTATGTTTGGGGTATAAATGTTGATTATTGTTATTTCTTCTTGTTGGATTGTTCCTTTTACCAGTAAAAAATGACCATCTTTGTCTCTTCTAATAAGGTTGGGCTTGAAGTCTAAGTTGTCTGATATCATAGTTGCCACTCCTGCTTGTCTTCAAGTTCCATTGGCATGGATTACCTTGCTCCATCCCTTTACCTTAAGTTTGTTTCTATCTTTACTTGTAAGGTGTGTTTCTTGTAAGCAGCAGATAGATGGGTTCTGTTTTTTAACCCATTTTGCCACTTTATGTCTTTTTATTGGGGAGTTGAGGACATTTACATTCAGTGTGATTATTGAGAGATGATTTTTAATTCCTAACATGTTAAGGTTTTATTTCAGTTTGAAATACTGTTCGTTCTTTTTCTTTAGTTGTCTGCTGGATGGAAGTTCTTGTTTCTCTGGTTCTGGTGTGTGTTACCTATTTCTTCTTTGTAGTTGATCTCTTTGAGTATTTTCTCTAGCGCTGGTTTTGAAGACATAAATTACTTTAGCTTCTGTTTGTCATGGAAGATTCTTATTTCCACATCTAATTTGAAAGATAGTTTTGCTGGGTAGGAAATATTTGGCTGGAAGTTGTTTTCTTTCAGAGTTTGGAATGTGTTACTCCAGACCCTTCTGGCTTTCATGACTTGGTTTGGGAAGTCTGGAATGATTCTAATTGGTTTGCCTCTGAATGTCACTTGGCCTTTTGTTTTTGTTGCCTTTAAGATTCTCTCCTTGGCTTCTACCTTGGTCATTTTGACTATTATATGATGTGGGAAACCTTTTCTTGGATCTTGTCTAAAGGGAGTTCTGTATATTTCCTGAACCTGTCTATGGACCTCTTGCTCTGTTTGGAAAATTTTCTATTACTTCTTTGAAGAGATTGTTGATCCCTTTGGTTTCACCTACTTTTCCCCCTTCTATGCTGATAATTCTTAGGTTAGCTCTCTTAAGATAGGCCCATATTTCTTCAATGTCCAATTCCTATTGTCAAATTTATTTTTATGTTATAAACTATGAGTTCATTTTTGGAGTGATCATCTTCTAGGAGTGAGATTCTATTCTCCATGTGGTCTAATCGATTGTTTATAGTTTGAATTGATGCCTTTACTTCAATGATTGCATCCTTTATTTCTTTTAGACTCTCTCTAAATTCTTTTTTAAAATGCTGAATTATTTCTATAGTTACATTCCTGATTTGATCTTTCAGAAATCTCTGCATTTCTGTGTTATCAGGCTCTGTTTTTGTGGGGTTGTGAGAGCTCATTGCTCTGTTGTTGTTCCTCTTTCCCATGATTTCAGAAGTTTGTACCTGTTGCTTTTGGTAGATTTATCTCAGTCTCTAGGTGTCAGCTGGTATATTCAAGGGCAAGTTGTTTTCAATAGTGAAGGCTGAGTAAGGAGGGAAGTGAAGGAGTAAATGGAAGAATAGGGTAAGGTCTCAGATAGGGTTGAATTGTATGAGTATATGAGTTTGTTAAGGTAGTATATACTAGAGATTAGAGATACTACCAATGTAATAGAATTCTAGTAACCAATGTATAGTTTCTGGTGTAGTTATATGATTTGTATTTAATACAGGACTAGGGAGTAATAAAAAAGAAGAGAAAAGGTAGAAGAGGGATAGAGAGGCGAGAGTAGATTTGTACAAGGGAAGAAGCTTGGGAGAGAATTTGGTATGAGGGTTAAAAACAACAAAAACAAACAAAGCAAAACAAAAATCCTAAAAACAAAACAAAAACACAAAAAACCCCACAAACCCCCTCCAAAAAAAGAAAAAAACAAAAAAAAAGCAATCAGGTATACACACACACACAAACAAACAAAAAACAGAAAAACCCAAACAATCCCAACAACAAATTGATGCAACTCCACAAGAAAATTCAGCAGTCTCTCTCTGTGTAGATACTGAGTGTTACTGGCACCTTTACTTCTGTGAATCTGGTTCTTTGAGTCTTTTCAGTCTATGCAGATGGTCGATATCAGTGGGGTTGGACTTAATACTGAGTGAAGGTCACCCTCCACACTTTCCACAGATTTGGAGTCTAGGTCTCTCATTGCCTTTATTGGTAGCATATGCCTCTGAGACCAAACTCAATCTAGAAGTCTCAATTCTACACAGCTGGGGCTGGGCTAGTCTGACTTCTCCCTGTTCACCACAACTGGCATGTCTGTAGTGTCCCTGGAAACCCTACTCATTGGGTTTAGAATTAAACATAAGATTCCCCACACACTTTCCACTAATCTGAGCCTGAGTCTGTCTGAGCTTCTGATATGATCAACAGCAGATCCCACTCCCACCTTCTCTGGGTTCTTCTCTAGTTCACCACAACTTCACTTATTGTGCTCTGGATCTCTGAGGGGTGTGGTAATCTCCGATGCCACTGCTCTTTCCCTGAGTTGTATTGCAAAGTTTCAGACTCAGGGAGTTAGTCGCAGCTGTGCCAGACTCTGCCATGCTGGGGCTTTCCTTCAGGGAACTGCAACTAGGGTGTAGTAATTTTTGCCACCCCTACTCCTGCACTGCATTGAACCACTAGTTCTCAGACCCAGGGAGTTTATCAAAGCTGGTTGAGTTCCTGAGGGTGTATCGCTGGGATTTCTCCTGTAGGGGCTGCAGTTTCACTTACGATTGTAGTGGCGCTGGGCTGGAGCTTTTGTTGGCGTGGTGAACTTGCTGCCACCGCTGTTGGCAATATGGTGTCAGTGCCATGCCCTTGGCCATGAGGCTGGCGTATCTCCCTCTGGTTTTGAGCTCTGCTCTGAATCTTTGGAGGGCGTGATTGGCTTGGGGTGCTGAAAATTTTAGCTTGTCTTCTTGCTGAAAGATCTGCTGGATTACATCTTACTGGACTGCAACTGTTAGCTTCAGCTCCTTTGCTTTTCCTACCTGGAGTCTGATTCTGTGAGGCAAGTTGGCGTTGGCGCAGTGGCTGCCACCATGGCAGGCTAGTTTCTTTTCTGCTTCTCTGGTTGTTCTACTCTTCTTCTTTTTTCTCTCTCTTGTATTATAGCTTTTATTTCTCTATTGATAGTATTTTCTGTCTCTGTAAGGCGTTATTTTTTTCTTTTTTTGCGGGTCTGGGGATGGAACCCAGGGGCATTTGACCTCCGAGCTACACCTCCTGTCCTATTTTATATTCTTTATTTTGAAACTGGCTCTCACTGAGTTGCAGAGGGCCTCACTAAGTAGCTGAGACTGTCTGCGAATTGCGATCTTCTGTTCTCAGCCTCACAAATTCTGGGATTACAAGCGTGTGCCACCACATGTAAGGCATTATTTTTGACGCTATGGAGATCGAGTGTCAGCAGTACTCGTAGAAGCTGCTTTACTCAGTCGCCATCCTCCCTTATCTCAATTGTTTCCATTTTAAAGATGAGGATAGTGAGGCTCATATTCTTCATCTGTGATTCACTGACTGATAGTCAATTGGCCCTTGTTGACTAATTTTTCCTATTGTCTCTATTACAAAAATCTCTGCTCAGCCTTTCGTCATTTTTTGTTTGTTTGTTTGTTTGTTTTATTTTTTGGTACTGGGAATTAAACCTGGGTCTTTTTATTTTTAAACAGGGTATCATTAAGCTGCTGAGGCTGGCTGCAAGCCTGCAATCCTTCTGTTTCAGCCTTCTAAGTAGTGGGTTTACAGATGTGTGCCACCATGCCCAGCTCCCTTAGTCATGGTTTTAGGAAGTAGGCTTCACTGGGAGTGAAAAGTGCTGGCTGGCAGAACTGCCAATGTTCCCTTGCTCTGCATGGAGGGAGAAGGACCTTTGGTTTGCAACAGTCATTTGCAGCTGATTTGCCTCTTTATCTCCCAAGACATTAAGTGACCTGCTTGGATCCATTGCACTAATTAGCGATGATGCTGGGATTGGGACTCTGTATCACTACACTCCTGCCACAACTTCAATATGTTGTCTTTGTTAGGACCCTGAATCCGCATGATTTTTGTCTGTCAACTCCACTCACCTGTAGCAGCCTGATGAGTTCATGGTGCACAGAGGCGGTCCTTGAGAGCACATGCTTCGTGCTTTGTTACTGACAAGGACTTCTGTCTCCATCTCTTCTATCTTGGTGACTTGGGACTGACTACATATACACTTCTAGGATTCTTTTTACCCTTTTAGTGTACAGTCAAGAGAGGTTGAGAAAAATAGGTTGGCCTATTTTTTTTCATCCTCGCATCAACTAGTACTCTACCTACTGCTCCATGATTGAAGGATGAAAATATTAGTCCTTATCCTTTAGTCCTGGAGCAGATCCTCCATCTCCCCTGAAGCAGTGTTTTTAAAAACCAGAGTGAAGATCAATTAGAAAATTGTAAAATCAACCGAGTGGAGTTGGATGGCATTAAAAAATAAAATAAAATAAAATAGGGGCTCAGTGGTAGAGTGCTTGCCTACTATGCGCAAGGCTCAATCCTCAGCACTGCCAATAAATAAAGAAATAAAATAAGACTTAATATGAAATATAAAAGCAGTAGTGAAGTACTGTCTTGTGATATCTTTTTCTTTTAATCTGTTTTAATTTGCTTTCTCATTAAATATATGTATTACCTTTATTTGGGCTTAACAAAAATTTGTTTCTATAATTTGTGAGACTTTTTATCAGTTATGTGTGTGAATAAATAAATGCAGATGTGTATATGTGTGCATGTGAGTGTATACCATATAGTAGTTTGAAACTTATTTCTTACTACACTCTGGATTAAAACAATGGGTGTCAGCTGAGCATGGTGGCACACGCTTGTAATCCCGGCATTTGGGAGGCTGAGACCTGAGGATTGCGGTTCAAGGACAGCCTCAGCTACTTAGTGAGGCCCTTTGCAACTCAGTGAGATCCGGTTTCAAAATGAAGAATAAAAAAGAGGGCAGGGGGTGTAGCTCGGAGGTTGAATGCCCCTGGGTTCCATCCCCAGACCCGCAACAAAACAAAAAAACAAAAACAAAAACAAAAACAATGGGCACTATTAACTGGCAGGTGATGATTATTACTTGGCAGAAAGCATCAGAACAATGAACCACTCTGCAGTGAAATCTCTGGATGGAGTGTATTGGAATCTCTGGATAGAGGTGTGGGTATATGTATTTTATATGCAGCTCATATGGTACTACTGGGGATTGAACCCAGGGCACTCTGTCACTGAGTTACATCTCCAGCCCTTATTTTTACTTTGAGACAGAGTCTTGCTAAGTTGCCAAGACTGGCCTTGAGCTTGTAATCCTCCTCAGTCTCCGGAGTAGCTGAGATTGTAGGTGTGCACCACCGTGTAAGAACAACCATATCTTGTCCATCTGGTACCCACCTATGCCTGAAACAGTGTCTGGCACTCAGAGGGCGCTCAATAAGTATGGTTGTCAAATGGTGAAAGCTTAGAGGTAAGATATGGAATCTGTGTAGTTTTCTCACATTTTGCCCAGCATACGCTTGATACTTGATAAATGCCACTTGGCATGGTGGCACTGACTCATGGAAAACAAAAACACAATCGTGAGAAGCCAAGTAACTAAAACACACAGGTGTAGTGAGCAGGCGCAGTTTGGCCAGCCTTCTGCACAGCAGAATAAAGCTCTTTCCCCCTCAATACACTCGAACAAACCAATCCAAGTCAGGAAACCTTAGAAAAGGAGTGGCTGCCACCTCCCCAAGTAATAAAGCCTATCTCCTCTTAACCTTTGTGACCCTCAAAAATCAGTCAATTTTTTCTTTTATCTATCCTAAATCCTTTCTATTATCCTCTAAGCCAATTTTCTGTTCTACTGTATTCAGTGGGAATTGAAAACAGCTGTTCACCATCTGCAGTAGATTAATTCTTCATGTACTTGAAGCCTATAATTAGGTCATCCCTCAGTCTTCTCTAGGATAAATATCTTATTTCCTTTAGCCCTCCCGAAATTGTTTTATTTTCCAATTATTTAATTGTCTTTGTAGTGTTTCTCTCACCTCACCCTCTCTGTTCTCCACACACCTCAAGTTGAGGAGGTGGGTCAGGGTTAGGGGTATTTAAAGTCACAACTGCCACAGAAAGTCCTTTTCTGTGAATTGTTTTAGAGGCTGTTTAGAAAGAAGCCTTCAACTCAACAGGATCTTACCACCTTGAAGTTGAGAACAGAGGAATCTGAATATTATACTTTGCTTCTTTCCTAACTCTGGATCAGCCAGACCTTACCTTTGACCTTGCACCCCGCCCTCCACAGGAAGCCTATGGGCAATATTTCTCATTCTCGAGTGTAGCTGCAGCATGACAACAGCAGCTGGAAATAGAAAGACTCCTGTCTATGCCTAGGAAATAAAGAGTCTGGTTGATAGATGCAGTCTTCTTTTTAAGTCCTAGACAGATCCTGCTGCCAGAATGTACCCAAGAGAGAGAAGTACTAGCAGTGAACTCCTCCTTCCTGGAATTGTGTATGAGATTCAAAGTCATACAAACAAACATGCACATGGGTCATTATTTCTACGTCTCCCCAGGAATTTGTTGAAAAGAAGCCTGGATTCCACACCACAGCTACTGAATCAGAATGGAGAAAGAAGACCTTGGATGTACTGTTGATATATAACCCAGGGGATTCTGAGCTCATTGAAGTTTGCAAACCACAGTGCTGAGTCTTCCTGCTGGTAGTTTTCTATCCCCAGCATATCTTGAGAATTTTGTGGGAGATCAAGTCTGCTAGGGTGAAAGATGGGTGGTAGTGGCTTAGAGTGTTTGGCTCTATACATGTGGCAATAAGATTTTAGCTAAGAAGACAGTAGGAAGATGACCCTCGAGAATGCATACTGCTTTACCAGGCAGGTGTCCCTTAAAGAAGACACCTTGATCTAAGGAAAAAAAGCCATGATTTTGAAAGCCAAGTAGAGTATTGCATTTTCTAACAGAAGTCTAGTGAAGCGGTAACCACTTGTTATGATGAAGTAGCAGGTAGCATTGCCTTGGCAAGGCGGTAGAGGACTTACAGAGGAGATAGACAGAAGAGCAGATGGGCAGGGAGTCACTCCACTGAGAACTTAGGGGACACCAAAAGCTTTCCTGAAATGAGCAACATAAAAAAATACTTGGCATACAGAGAAAGCCAGTCCTAGTAGAAACTCAGAGGACTCGGTTCCATGAATCTATTTTAAATCTACAAAATATATCTTAACAGCAGGACTAGCAGAATCTTTATAGATGCCTGAGAGATCTTCATTCTACAGACCTTATGTGCAAACGGCTCCCTAGCAAATCACACACTACACCATATGTTCAGTCTACCACACGTGGAAAAATGAGTATGGTGTTTGCCCTTAAAAGCCAAAGCCCCACAAAGATGATTAAACTGTAACTGGAAGACCTAAAGAAATAGAATGGATTCAACAGAGCAATTTCTTGAGTTTGAGTTTTCTTGAGTTCTGATATTTATCAGGTATGTATTTGAAAATAATTTTGAATGCTCATGCATATTTGTATTAAATATCTGTATTATAGGCAATATTTAAAACAGATTAAAATTTAATTATATAGGTTGATCCTGACTCACATTTATTTAGTTTATTTTTACTTTGAACCAAGGAAAAGTTATTTCTTGCCACTTCAACATCAACACCTTATTAGCGCCTCAAATTTAGGACAATCTTATTAAAACTACTGGGGGAAAAACCTCCCCATCCCACTTCAACAAGGTTTATTAAATCCATAAATGTATAACCACTAAACTGAAATGATTTAAATAGGAAATGGGAATGTGAATTTTGTATATGAGTTATATAAAAACATTTTTTTTGGGTGGTTGTGGTTCTCACTATGTTGTCCAGGTTGGCTCCAAAACCTTGGGTCAAGGGAGCCTCCTGCTTTGGCCTTCAGAGTAACTGGGACTACAGGTACAAGGCACTGCTTCAGGCATAGACAAAATGTTTATACCTTCACTTGATAAATATTAAACAGGTGTTCTGCCATACTAGGCAGTAAACAGATGCTGATTTTATCTGGATGGGGAGAGGAAATTTCTCAATTTTTTTGTTTTTTGTAGTACTGGGGATTGAACCCAGGAATGCTCTTTTTTTTTTTTTTTTTGCGGGTCTGGGGATGGGCCCCAGGGGCATTGGACCTCCGAGCTACAGCCCCTGCCCTATTTTTATTATTTGAAACAGGGCCTCACTGAGTTGTGGAGGGCCTCACTAAGTAGCTGAGGCTGTCTGTGAACCGCGATCATCCTGTCTCAGCCTCCCAAATGCTGGGATTACAAACGTGCACCACCACGCCCAACTGTCTACCTTTTTACTTTTATTTTGAAATAGGATCTTGCCAAGTTACTGTGTACTCTCTTTGAACCTCCTGTCTCAGCCTCCCAAGTACTAGAATTACAGCTGTGTGCCACCATGCCCAGTTAATTCCTCACATTTTCTTTCTTTCTTTCTTTTTTATTTTTTTGCAGGTCTAGGGATGGAACCCAGGGGCATTTGACCTCTGAACTATACTCCCTGCTCTATATTTCATTCTTTATTTTAAAACCGGGTCTCACTGAGTTGCAGAGGGCCTCACCAAGTAGCTGAGGCTGTCCGCGAACCGTGATCCTCCTGTCTCAGTCTCTCAGATGCTGGGATTACAAGCTTGTGCGCCACCACGCCCGGGTAGTCACGTTTTCTATTGACCTCTGAACAGTAAGAGAAAAGAGGAAGGCTGGAATAAGAAAGGAACAACCACCGGGCGTGGTGGCACACGCTTGTAATCCTGGTGCTTGGGAGGTGGAGACAGGAGGATTGCGCAGGTTTGAAACCAGCCGCGCTGGTGTAAGAGACCCTGTTTCCGGAAAAAAAAAATGTATAAAAAATAGGTCTGGGAGTGTATCCCAAAGGTAGAAGGGTTTTTCAGGAACCCAGTACCACCAAAAAATAAATAAATAAATAAATAAATAAATAAATAAATAAATAAAAATAAAATAAAGAAAAAGGACAGGGTGTGTAGCTCGGAGGTCGAATGCCCCTGGGTTCCATCCCCAAACCCACACACACACACAAAAAGAGTATATTTTTATTTGTTCAGAGCCTGGCAGATCTCTTTACTACTCAAGAATCCATTAATTTCAAATAACAGAAACTGAGTTGAGCTAGGTTACGTAGAAAGGGAGATATTTGTTTTAATGATGAGGGGGAGTAGACCTGGGCTGGAGCCAGGAAATATAAATTCATCACAGGTCGTATCATCCAGCATAAGAATTACATAGTATTTTTATATATAGTGTTAGGTATTAAAAATAATAGGAAAATGATTTAAAGGCAACAGGAGTATCTCCACAGGCTATATGCAAACGCTACACCATTTTATATAAGGGACTAGCACATCTGAGAAGTTTGGTATCTGGAGGGATCCTGGAACCAGCCTTCTGTGGCTGCTGAGGGATGAATGTTTTAGCTCAGCTTGGGACAAGTGTATACTTTCAGTCCAAACATACATGGCTTGAAAAAGAAATCACACTGTCCAAAAGTGGCTGTCAGGCTCTGATATGTGAATGCCAATGGAATTAGGCACACAGGGCATTTCCAGAGCTGAGGAAATGGGTTTGAACTGGGAAAACTACAAGACCTCCTCCCTGTCATGCACAAATAGATTTTTTTTTAATTGGTGGATTGTAGTCATATATCTCAAAGATTTTTTTTTTTTTTTTTTTTTTTTTTTTTTTTTTGTGGTACCAGGGATGGAACCCAGGGGCATTCTACTTCCGAGCTATGCCCCCAGCCATATTTTTTTAAAATTCTTTTTATTTTGAAACAGGGTCTCACTGAGTTGCAAAGGGTTTCACTAAGTAAAAGGGTTTTTTTTGGATACTTTAAATATTCCCTACCTAAAATGATCTAACTCTTTCACACAGATATCAGTTTTACATGGATATACCAAATTCATGATCTGCCAGTGCATCTAAGAATTTTTTTTTTTTTTTGGGTCTGGAGATAGAACCCAGGGGGATTCAACCTTCCAGCCACACCCCACCCCGTCCTATTTTTTTAAAAAATTCTTTTATTTTTAAACAGGGTCTCACTAAGTTGTGGAGGGCCTTACTAAGTAGCTGAGGCTGTCCGTGAACTGGGATCCTCTGGTCTCAGCCTCCCGAGTGCTGGGATTACAAGCATGCCCCACCACGCCCGGCTTTGCTATTTATACTAGTAAAATACTGAAAGCTAACCAAATGTGCATCAATAATGTTCTTGTTAAAAAACTATAAGCTGCCGGGCGTGATGGCGCACACTTGTAATCCCCGCGCTTGGGAGGCGGAGACAGGAGGCTCGCACAGGTTCGAAGCCAGCCGTGCTGGTTTAAAAGACCCTGTTTCCAAATAAAAGAAAAGTATAAAATAGGTCTGGGAGTGTAGCCTGGAGGTAGAAGGGTTTCCAGGAACCCCAGTACCACACACACACACACACACACACACACACACACACACACACACACAAAACTATAAGCTATATCTAATGTAGTATTATAAATTTCTTGGGAAATAATTCAGAAATCTACCTATTGATCCATTGATCTAAGGAAAAAAAGCAAAGTGCAGACCAGGAAGGATTTGGTGGAAATGAAAAAAAAAAAAAAACACAGCATTTGCTTATATATTAAAAAACAAATGCTGGGCGTGGTGGTGCACGATTGTAAGCCCAGCATTTAAGAGACTGAGACTGGAGGATTGTAGTTTGTGGACAGCCTCAGTTACTTAGCGAGGCCCTTTGGAACTCAGTGAGACCCAGTTTCAAAATAAAGAATAAAAAATAGGGCTGGGGGTGTAGCTTGGAGGTAGAATGTCCCTGGGTTCCATCCCCAGTAACACACACACACACACACACACACACACACACACACACACACACACTAACACTGGGAGGGAAGAAGCTAAATCCAAAAAAGTTACCTGTGGGAAAGAAAGAAATGTGGGGAGAGCTAGTCCTCTAAATAAACAGTCCAGAAGTTTCACTGTGGAATCATGTAATATTTTATGTTAAAGCCCAAACAGGACATAACCATCAAATTAATAACAAATAGACATTAACCTAACTGATACGGAGATTTTTTGCCTAACTACAGAGAGGAGAGTTATCTCAAGTGACTTTATTATTATATTTTCCAGGGGCATTCTACCTCCAAGCCCTGTGGTTTTTTTTTTTTTTTTTTTTTTGGTGGTACTGGGGGTGGAACCCAGAGGCTTTCTACTTCCAGGCTATACTCCGAGACCCATTTTATATTTTATTTGGAAACAGGGTCTCACTAAATTGCTGAGAGCCTCACTAAGTAGCTGAGGCTAGCTTCAAACCTGTGCAATCCTCCTGTCTCAGACTTCAAAGCGCGGGGATTACAAGCGTGCGCCACCACGCCCGGCAACAGCCCTGTTTTATAGTCTTTATTTTGAAACAGGGTCTCACTGAGTTGCAAAGGGCCACAACTGAGGCTGTCAGCAAACTGCGATCCTTCTCTTTCAGCCTCTCAAAGGCTGGAATTACAAGTGTGTGCCACCATGACAGGCTTTTCTCAAGTTACTTATTTTTTTGTATGTGTGGTACTGGAGATAGAACCCAGGGGCATTCTATCTCCCAGCTACATCTCCAGCCCTATTTTATTTTGAAGCAGGTTATGACTAAGTTGCAGATGGTCTCACTAAGTTGCTGAGGCCCTCTGCCATGAACCTGTGATCCTCCTCTCTCAACTCCCAAGTACCAGGATTACAAATGTGTGCCACAACACCTGGCTCTAAGTGACTTTACAGGATAGTATTTAAACTGAATTCAAATGAGATGTATCTTTAAGGGCAAAAACTATAAATATTATTGTGTTACATTTTTTAGTCTTATTTTGGTAATCATAGCCTTTATTTTGTCTTGTTCTTGGTATTATATTTTTAAGTATAAATGTGAAAATATATTAAAATTAGTACGTACATGAATTTCATTAGGAACCAATATTTGTACTATAAGGGAAATGGAATACAAATATAAAAGAATCTAAGTAAAATTATGTAGTTGGGGTATTGATATGAAATAATAGAAAGTTCTCTCTTTATAAAAAAATTTCAAGCCGGGCGTGGTGGTGCACGCTTGTAATCCCCGCGCTTGGGAGGCTGAGACAGGAGGATCGCACAGGTTCGAAGCCAGCCTCAGCTACTTAGTGAGGCTCTCAGCAACTTAGTGAGACCCTGTTTCAAATAAAATATAAAATGGGTCTGGGAGTATAGCCTGGAGGTAGAAAGCCTCTGGGTTCCACCCCCAGTACCACCAAAAAAAAAAAAAAATTCATTTCTTAGCTTTGTCACAGTGTTTAAGATGCCATTGTTGTAGACACAGTGATAACCCAGAAGCAACAAAGGTTGAGACTGTGTTCTCTAAATACCATTTCCCAATAGAAAGAATGAGTGCTCTTTGAGAAACTGCTGGCTTCAGGTCTTGAGCAACAAATGTATAAACTGAGTATATCCTCTCATGTCAGAAAGCAGGGAAGTGCTCAAAAACTTCTGGGATGGGGTTAAAAGCACACAAGAGCAAATTAGTCAAGGATGAGACTAATTGAGAATTAAAAGTACTGATGTTTCCAGCTAACTAATATATATCAGATCTATACATTCAATACAAAATTGAAAATACAAATTATGTCTATCATGTTTTGCTTGCTAGGACACCAAGTTATTACTTTGAAAAATGATAAATAAAAAGAAGCATTTAACTGTCTTTCCCATGCTAACTATTATTTTAGGGTAAGCAAATAGTTGATGAGGGGAAGGCTTTATGGAAGAACTCTATAGATGTGGAAAAATAATATAATTTCAAGAGCATTTTGCAACCTTATTGAGATAATCTAGGAAATGATCATCAATGACTAATAAAACTATACTGTTGTTGGAAAATTTTTTTTCTTTTTACAGTGCTGCGGATTGAATCTAGTACCTCACATATTCTAGGCAAGTGCTCAACCACGAGCAACATTTTCTTGACTGAAAACTTCATAAGGGATGGATCAGATTGACATCAACTGAATTCATAGATCAATCTTTACCTTAAAAGTGGGACAATCAAATATCACTTTAGTTATGATGAAATGAAGTAGGAAGTCCTTTATGAAATATTCTTGCAAAAAAGAGAAAAAGAGAAATTAGAAGACCCATTTAATCTGAATTTGATTAACTCTCTAGCTATAACTAGAGTTTACTGAAGCACAGGATATAGAGAAATATATTTATTAATACCATATGAGTGTAATTAGTTGAATTGAGAAAATAAAAAAGTCTATACATTTTCAACAGATAAATACAAAATACAAAAATACAAAATAACAGACAAAAGTACAAAATGAAAACAATAAAATGAGTGAGGAAACTGTGATGGGTATAAAGAGCTATAAAGACATCAATGGAATGCAAAGTGTAAATTTTTTCTTAGATCCTGATTTTAACAAACCAAATAAATAAAAAGTGTTTTGAGATACTTAAAGGAAATCTACCACATAGTAGGTATTAAGTGATATTGTTAGTTATTTAAAATGATGAGCTGTGGTTTGAATTTTTAAAAGTCCTTGTCTGTTAGTATTAAACTCTGAAGTTTTGATAGATGAAGCAATATGACATGTGTTTGCCTTAAAATAATTTGGCAAAAAGGGTGAGTGGATGGTAAAATGTGATTATTATAAGCTGGGAAGTAGTACATGTGGATTCATTATATCATTCTCTCTAAAAATAACCATGTTAGGATTGGGGAAATACAGTTAAAATTTTTGTATAATTATATAAACTTCAACTAAAACTTAAAGAAATTGCTTTTTTAAATTCTTTATTTTTATTTTTTATTTTATTTATTTTTTTTAACATTTTTTAATTGAACATAAATAGTTTACATTTAAACTATATTTGGTGCCCTCTCCCCCCCTCCCCCACTTTCCCTCCCCCCTCCCACCAATGGTTGTCCAGGTTAACCATGTCATATTCATAATTTTACTCATATTCAGATGTAGACCCTCATTAATCAAGATAAACCTTCCTCCTCTCCTATCTTTCCATTCAAACTTTGCTGATATTTTCCCTCCATTATCTGGAGTCTCACTGGTATCCTCTGTGTTTCTTAGTTTGGGCATATTAGAGGAAACATATGTACCTTCTTCTGTGCTTGGCTGATCTCACTTAACACAATGTTCTCCAGGGCTTTCCATCTTCTTGAAAATGATATAATTTTGTTCTTTATGGCTGAATAGAATTCCATTGTGTGTATTTCCCACAGTTTTGCTATCCATTCATCTGTTGATGGAAATCTGGGTTGGTTCCATATTTTGGCTATTACAAATTGTGCTGCTATGAACATAGGTATGCATATGTTGCTGTATTTCTCTGAATTCAACCCCTTTGGAAAAATACCCAGGAGTGGTATAGCTGGATCATATGGTGGATCTATTCCCACCTTTCTTAGGAATCTCCACACAGATCTCCATAGTGGCTGTACTAGTTTGCATTCCCACCAACAGTGTATAAGAGTTCCTTTTCCCCCACATCCTCGCCAGCATTTGTTGTTGTTTGATTTCTTTATGCTTGCCACTCTGACTGGTGTTAGATGGAATCTCAGTGTAGTTTTGATTTGCATCTCCCTGATGGCCAGTGATGAAGAACATCTTTTCATGTATCTATTGGCCCTTTGTATCTCTTCTTTTGTGAAGTGTCTATTTAGTTCATTTGCCCATTTCTTGATTGGGTTGTTTGTTTTGCTAGTGTAGTCTTTTGAGCTCTTTGTATATTCTGGATATTAGCGCCCTATCAGAATGGTGGCTGGTAAAGATCTTTTCCCATTCTGTCGGCTTCCTCTTTAGGTTATTGATAGTTTCCTTTGATGAGAAAAAACTTTAGTTTGATGCTATCCCACTTTTTTATTCTTGCTTTAATTTCCTGAGCTTTGGGGGTTTTGTTGAGAAAGTTACTGCCTGTGCCAATATGTTGTAGTGTTGAACCTATGCTCTCCTCTACTAACTTCACAGTCTCAGGTCTAATTTCTAAGTCTTTGATCCATCTTGAGTTGATTTCTGTGTTTGGTGAGATATAGGGGTTTAGATTCATCTTTTTTACAAATGGTTAGCCAGTTCTCCCAGCACCACTTGTTGAAAAGGCTGTCTTATCTCCAGCATATGAGTTTGGCCCCTTTTTCAAAGATTAATTGACTAAAGATGTGTGGGTTTGTTTTTGTATCTTCTATTCTAATCCACTGGTCAGTATATCTGTTATTGTGCCAGTACCATGCTGTTTTTACTACTATTGCTCTATAGTATAGTTTGAAGTCTGGGATTGTAATGCCTCCTGCATATTTCTTAAAGAAATTGCTTTTTAAAATTCTATTTTGTCCCTTTTTTGTTTTCTTTTTTCTCTTAGGTGTTTATTATTTTCTTCCCTGTCAACTGGTTCTGAAGAATTCTATTTTCATTCACAGTTTAACATACATTAACTTAATAAATTTAATAACAATGAATATCCCTATGTTACTTTTTAAAATCACCATACATCTTGTTTTATAAGTGCTTCATGTTAAGTTATTTCCTTAGGTTCTGTATTCCAGAACTCTTACATAACATAATTTTTAATGACACACTCAGGTGAGAGCAGACCCATTGTTTCAAATTCTCAGAGAAGGTTTTTTCCTCCAGACCTTATACTAAGAAAGGCCAATTTATAAGCCAGGTGTGGTGATGCAGCTTGTAATAACAGCATTTGGGAGGCTGAGACAAGAGGATCACCGTTCTTGGACAGCCTCAGCTACTTAGTGAGGCCCTTTGCAACTCAGTGAGACTGAGACCCTGTTTCAAAATAAGAGATAAAAATAGGGCTGGAGCCAAGCGTGGTGGCACATGCTTGTAATCCCAGCATTTGGGAGGCTGACACTGGAGGATCGCGGTTCGTGGACAGCCTCAGCTACTTAGTGAGGCCCTCCACAACTCAGTGTGAGACCCTGTTTCAAAATTAAGAATAAAAAATTGGGCAGGGGGTGTAGCTCGGAGGTCAAATGTCTCTGGATTCCATCCCCAGACACACACACACACAGAGACACACACACACACACACACACACACACACACACACAATAGGGCTGGAGGTGTAGCTTGGAGGTAGAAAGGTAGAATGCACCTGAGCTACATCCCCAGTGCTGGAAAGAAAGAAAGAAAGAAGGAAAGAAAGAAAGAAAGAAAGAAAGAAAGACCAACTTACCTGTCATTTTTCTGTGTTAGTGGGCACATAATTTTCAGTCTCTACTGTTATCAAGGCATAGCGTTTTCTTTTTTCATGAGCTTTCTATTTTGTTCAGTATTTATGCATGGAGGTTTTCTTTTAAGTTTGTTCTTCTACATTGCTTGAGTATACCCATTTCCCCATCTTCACCATGGTCACTGTCTTAGTTTAGAGCCTCTTCATTTACCCTTTGTCTACTTCCCAATCCTCGTAATCTCCTTGCAGCATCTTTTCCTCTGCCATATAATCATCAGATGGATCTTCTTGTGATGCAAAATATGAAGATGCTGTCCTCTGGTCTATTTTTTTGGTGTGGTACTTGGAATGAAACCCAGGGGCATTCTACCACCAAGCTATACTCCTAGCCCTATTTTTTTTTATTCTTTATCTTGAAACAAAATCTCACTAAGTTGCAGAGGCCTCACTAAGTAGCTGAGGCTGTCTGTGAACCACAATCCTGTCTCAGCCTCCCAAATACTGGGATTACAAGTGTGGCCACCATGCCCGGCTTTGGTCTATGTTTGTTTTTAATGGTTTTCCTTTGTATGAACAAATCTTAATGTCTGAAATAGGGCCCATAAGAAATCTTTGTTTCCCTTTTCCCCTAACATTCTATACTCCTGCTCTGCTCCATCCAACCTCAGTGTTTTTGGAACGTTTTACACTCCTTTGTACCTTCATACTTTGCCAGGATTGCATTCTTCTCCTGGAAGGCTCACGCTGCTGTATCTGTCTGGTTATCACCAGTTGTCCTTTGAGACTGACTTCAAATATCTTCCTCTTTGGAGCACTTTCCTACCAGGACAGTCTCTTTTAGAATGAGTCAGAAGCCTTTCCTCTAGTCTCCTACTCTTTACCCCAGAGCTCTTGCATATACTTTGATTTTAATTATTTTTTGTCACATTATGTTCAAAGTCTCCCTTCAGACAGACCAAATCTTGACCAAGGAGTCCCTTTCTCATCCCCAGTGCCTAGCACTTGCAGGCCTGATACATAATACACACCCAATCAACCTTTGTTAAATGATTGAAAATATGTGAACAGGTATGAAGATACACTGCAGTGTTGTCTAAAGAGATTTTTTTATATTTCCAGAATGAAGATTTTTGTCTTGGTTTTGAACAAAAAGATATTTTAAATGGTGGGATTTAAATAATATTTTGAAATACCACACTTACTTGTGTCAACACTTACATGATATGTGGGTGGAAAGCAATTGTCAAATGTCAACAGGATATTAAAACTACTTCACATGTTCAACTCTAATAAGAACAGAAGCCTATTTGATACAAAGGCACATTTTATAAGCCTTAGTACTCTTTATATAAATATAAAACAATATTTAGGGTAAATTAACAGAAATGTTAAGATGATGGAATAGCATTTGTGATTTTGATGGGAGGGTGATATACAAAGATGTCTCTTGTTTACATGACCAGATGCTTCATGAAGGCAGAGCTACCTGATGCTCAGCACACAGCAGGTGCATACTTTGTTTACTGAACTGAAGTAACATTCAGGACACTGTCACATGCTATTATACAAAGAGAATATGTTTTAGTAACAATGTAGAAGCATTAGGAGGACATTTAAAACTTCTTTCTAAATTTTTTTGTGGGTCTGGGGATGGAATCCAGGGGCATTCGACTTCTGAGCTATACCTCCTGCCCTATTTTTTATTCTTTATTTTGAAACAGGGTCTCACTAAGTTGTGGATGGCCTCACTAAGTAGCTGAGGCTATCCGCGAATCGCGATCCTCTGGTCTCAGCCTCCCGAATGCTGGGATTACAAGTGTGCACCACCATGCCCAGCTTCTAATTTTTATTATATAGGCTGAGATAATAATATGATGGGAAATAATCTAATGGCCACCAATAACACAGGTGATCGTTTATTTACAATGGAGTTAGACCCATCAATTGGGTCTAACTGATGGGTCTAACTCCATTGTAAATAAAACTAATTACTGGTTGAAAATATCTTAAGTTGGAGATGCACTTAGTATACCTAACCTATTGACTACCACGGCTCAGCAACACAACTTGGTACAGCACTCTGTTTTCCCTGTGGTCATGTAGCCAAGGCCACCAGGAACTGTGGCCACTGCTGCCACTTAGCACCATGAGAGAAGATCCTATCACATGTCACAAGCCTGGGAAGAGTTCAAAACTCGAAATTTGAACTAAGATTTTTTTGTTGTTGTTGTTGTTGTTGTTAAGAGCTAATTGCTTTGACAACATTGTAAAGCTGAAAAAGTACAAGTTGAATCGTTCTAAGTCATGGATGGTCTAAAATTTATATAACATTTATTTTGTGCCAAACAGCTTTCTAAGCACTGTAATGTGTAGAAACTCATTTAATCTGTACACCTACATTACGAGGTAGGTATTACTCCCATGCCCATGTAGAAACCGGAGAACTGAAGTAGCATGTTCAGTGACTTGCAGCTGGAAAGTGGGAGATCTGGACATATGTACCTCACAAGAGCATCCTGGTCCCGCAGAGCATCCTGGTCTCCTCTTTTCTCTTTTACTTTGTCTAGACATGCATATTTTTCTAGCTGTGTTTGTAACACTTATAACCAGGTACTCAGATTTTTGTTTAGTGAATTCTGAACATGTTTCTCAAATGTTGCACAAATCTAAACACTACAGTTTTAAATGACTGCACCGTATTCTTCTGAGTTGTACATCATAATCAGCTTAACTGCATCATAGTTTCTGGAAATTTAGATTGTTTTCAATTGTATCCATCATGTACAGTATGAAAATGATGATGTTAAAGTGCAGAGCTTTTATTTTTTTAAAATTTTTCCTTAGGAGAAATACCTTCAAGTCAAAGTAGTTGTGAAATAATGTAAATGATTCCATTACCCTTGATGTGTAATGAAACCAAGAAGAATTGTGTAGGCGTGCGCTGCCAATGCCAACAGGTAGGGATCTATTTTCCCAGTTGCATTGTGGATGGCTATTAATGCCATCATTTTTTTCTAGGGATTCTTGCCTAGGTATATAATAGAATTATATAGCTGCTTAGGTATATAAAAGAATCATATACCTATTAATATAGGAATATAACTATATATTCCTATGTATAGAATTATATATCTATTAATAGGTATATAATAGAATTTTCTTTTTGTTTTAATTTATTTATTAATAAGTTTGAATCCTTTTTTTTTGTACTGGAGATTTTACCCAGAGGCTACCTCTGAGCTACAACCCAGCTATTATTTTGAAACAGTCTTGCTCATTTGTTGAGGCTGGCCTTGAACCGGTAATCCTGTATCAGCCTCCGAAGTACTGGGATTATGGCCTTGCACCACTGTGCCAGTGAGTCCTTTTAAATCAAGTGCTTCCTCACTCTTTTACTGCCATATTTGCTGTTTGTCTTTTAAGTTCTAATCCAGAGAGTTACTTTCACAGGAACTTAGACCCTGCACAGGGCTAAATTTGTTTTGTTAGTTATAATTGTTTTATTTCTTGACTCCTAGAATGTCATTATATATTGTAGGTTACTTGCTAATAGTCAGAGTACTTTTTGATATTTGGTACACACAGTTTTAAATTGATAAGATACTTTAACGTCTCAGAAGTGTCTACAAGAGGCCCTGAAGGAAATGCTGAAGCCACCGAGGAAACTGTACAGATCGTTCTGTGACTCTGTATTTAAGCTGTGCTGTAGCAGTTCACGATTTAATGCCCGGTGTTTCTGAATTTATTTATAGCAGTTCAAAACCCTGAATCCTTCCCTGCAGCACAGATCTGGACCAAGACAATAATTCCTCCAGTTTTATTGGCTTCAAGCTGTTTTACAATGTGGAACTTTTGAAGTGAACTAGTACATACACCCTCAACACTGTTATTTGTTTAAATTTAAAAGATGGCATGTGGTGGTGTTGGATCTTATCAAGGAAAGCTGGATGTGTCAAGGTAAACATGACTCTTAAGGTAGCATTTCCCATTTGCAGATTCAACACTCTCAGTTCAGTCTCCCAGGTTTGAGGTTTCAAATACTTAAAATGTTAAGCACAGCCAGGCGTGGTGGCGCACGCTTGTAATCCCTGTGCTTGGGAGGCGGAGACAGGAGGATTGTGCAGGTTCGAAGCCAGCCTTGCTGGCTTAAGAGACCCTATTTCCAAATATAAAAATATAAAATAGCTCTGGAAGTGTATCCAGGAGGTAGAAGGCCCCTGGGTTCCATCCCCAGTACCACACACACACAAAAAAAAAAAAAAAAAAAAGTTAAGCACATGTGGTGTAGATTTCTTTCCTAGGGTAGACTCCAATTAACCAAAGTGATGAGATTGATGTGGAAATCAAAGTATGATTCTGCAATGACAAATATATTATCTCTCTCAGCTGCTTTCCTAGAGGAATAAAAGCTATAATAAGGAGGTTCCCTAGTGAATATGGAACCAGAGCAAAGGGAAGGCATTGTCTGGTCTAGATAACTAGTCACAGTCTGGATCTGAGGCCAAGTATTATCCATGTCAGCTGACTGTAGTGCTGGGCTCCTCCCCTCTTCCCTCCAACAGAGCCTGTGTGGGCAGTGCCCTCCCCTGGACCTCCCAGTTCATTTACTCTATGTGATGTTGGCTGTGCTTTCAAGTTCAGTAGTCTCTCTCCTGACCGAGTGCAACAGAGTTCACTGAGTTCCTGCTGTCCTAATTAAGATCACTCTTTATGTCAGCCTTCCTTTGGCAATTCTTGGATCCCCTTTACTGGTGTGTTTGAACACATCTTGAGAGTATCTTGGAATAACCATATGATTACCTTCTTATCTGATGTGCAGTTTTACCGGTTTAGCTCTTCAAGGTCACATTTTCCTTATGTTCTTGGGTGAGGTGTGGTGTCGGTCAATGTTGCCCCATTTGGCTCTATATATGGGCCAGAGGAAATGAAGGGTATTGACAGCCTTGTCCAGCTCCCAATACCTTTGATCCCTGGCAGCTCCTCATGGTCCCATCCCAGGAATGTTCCTATCCAGATACTCAGTCCTCACCTTTGTTGCCTGTTGTTGGCAAATGTCAAGCCTTTCAACTTTGAGCTTAATTTTTCCTCCTTCAGAAGTTCCATGTGGACCTCCAGAGCTGAGGCAAGAGGCCCAAACTCATGTGCAGTGCTCCTCCAGACTTTCAGCAACCCACCTCAGCTGCGCCCCTGGACTGCCCTCCACCTGTCTTCTTCTTGGGTAGGCTGGCAGGGCCTGGCTCACCAAGTCCTGACAAGTTCCTCCAGCAACTGTGTGACTGATGACCCTCAAGGGCGCTCTGGCAGTTTGGACATATCCTAGAATACTTTGTGTCCAAGCCAGCAGAATAAAATGCATCTAAAGATATCATATAGTTCTTTGAAGGGATCTAAATATTTTAAAATAAAACACTTAAATATAGTCAATTTCAAAGTATTCACAATCTGAAATTGCACTAATAAAACAAGCAAACAAGTAAGAAACCAAAATTGTAGAAGCAAATAGATTTTCACTGTAAAAAATCCCAAAAGTTGTCTATTGAGCATAAATACTGTCCTAAAACAATAATACTTTTGTTATTGGAACCTGATAACATAATTAGGAACTTATAAAACTTATCAAATGTTACAAATGGAAAACTGTCTTCTCACATATGGTAATAGTGCATGTAAAGTACACTAAGAGGTTGGTTAAATATTTTTTTGTAATATATTGTTGATCATGTGTAGGTATATCTATGTGTGTATGTGTTTTTCTCTTACTATGTAAAAACAGTTTCATCAACCTAATCAGCAGAGATAGGAGAGCTGAACAGTCAAGGCTTAGGATGATGAGGAACAGTTCTCTTTCTACAGAACCAGTTGCCATCAGATTAGCTCAGTAGTTCTGTGCATTCTCATCTGGAGCATTACTTTTGGTTTGAATTAAGTAATTTAACAGTATTATGGGCCTATTTGAATTCTTAAAAAGAAAATGGTGCACTTGAAAAACTAGTTGGGAAAAAAGTAACTATATTGAATGTACATCCTTGTGAATGTGACAGCTATTTTTACATGAAATGTCCTGTTAGTAGAGTACAAAAACACCCTATCTTTGTTTGGCATGCTTAAGCAGACACAGTCCCTTAAGGTTTGTGACCTCATTTCATGCCAGTATCTTGTGAAGCAGTGCATTACTCATGATTTCTTAGATGAAGAAGCTGAGGCTCCTTTTACAAATGGCAAATCTGAGGCTCTAATTTTAATATTGCCTCTCAACATGATGGCCACTCCTGGAGAAATAATGTTTGTATGTGACTAAAGAAAGGCAGGTTTCCCACAAATACACTTTTCTTGCATAGGGCTCATTTTGGGCTGTACATATTTTGTGGTTAACAATGATAACAACAAACACTTGCCGAATGCTCTGCTTCCTCGGTGGCTGAGTCTGTGGAGGAGTATTTGTGTATGTGTTAGGGGCATTTGCTTATTTGTTCTCAGGGCCAGTATTCACTCTTTCTCTCTGCTCGGTATCTTCAGGAACTATGCTCCCCAGGCTCAGGTATCTTCTAACTTCTGGGCAAGGAGAGGTACTGGTGGAGACTACAGGGTGGGGGAAAAGAAAAGCTTTCCTGTCTTACCATGGCCCTGGCTTCTGCTAGTGATGTTGACCATTGGGCTCTGCAAAACTACCCCTTCCTTTGTCTTCCCAGTAGCTATCCTCTAGATGGTCTCTTTTCTCTGACAACTTAGCTACTCCATTCCCCGTTGACCTAAATTCCTGTCTTCAAGTACATCTATTTGAAAGACCTAGGGTGATTCTTTTTTGTAACTGCATTGTGCTAATACAACATAATACTACATTTAACCTTCACAACATACCTGGGAGGAGGTAATATTATGCATTTATGTATAATAGGTGGAAATGTGTTTGTGGGTAAGGAAATTGAGCCTCAGAGGAGATCAATGAAGTGCCTAACCTCATACGGTTTACAAGCAGGGTTCTGAGATTGAAATCCAGTAATCTTGTGTTGTGTCTGCTTCCAGGTAACAATGCTGAGTGAGCGCATTCTTGCACTACAGCCTGGGGTCTGAGTGTGTCCATATATACCATATAGTCCTCACAACAATTTCCCCAGTGACACCGGAGGGAATGGAGCTCACAGACAGTTTGTCAAAGGTACTGAGATAGAAAGGGGAGGGTGGAGATGAAATTCAAACTCGGTTCTGTCTGATTCCAAGACTGTTCTTTCTGTGGCTACTAGTTCTTCTCTCAAGTTGATAGGTTCCCCAGCCATCAAGTGGGATGTTGTTAAAATGCAAATTCCCATCCTCACTCTCCAGAACTTCCCGTTCAGTAGGTGTGGGAAGTGGCTCAGGAATAAGCATTTGTACATTAGCCCTGAGTGGTGCATCTGATGTCACCCTGCTGGGGAACTACTACCTCCATGCCACCCAGCCATGCAAGGGCAGCAGCTGGGCGCTGGGGCGTCTCAGGGACTCCCTGGGCTGCGAGATTCTACAGGAGTCTGTTGGCTTAGGGTAAAGGAAAGCCCTGTTTATTGGTTTGCAGTAGTTGGCAAACTGGTATTTCAGAAAGGAAGTGGATTGTGGGGTGGGGGTTTTAATTCAGGGAAATATTTGAAGAACTCAGTGTTTCCTCTGAGAGGTCATTAAATAGGTTTTGTTCCCACACCCCCAGGAAAAACGATGCTTCATTAAAATGGCAACATGAGGTGTAGTGAAAATGGCGAAATTGGGAACGCTGAAAAGACACATTCAGTAGATTCCACTTAAAATGGAAAAGGAGTGTAAAGAAAACAAATGGACATTTTCTTGAGGCAGCTGAGCGATACAAAACACAGGCATCTTTGTCCCCTCTTGAAAACTTCCACAGTGCGTTCTCCTTTTCTTCCTCTTGACTAATCTGTGCTTCTAAGAGGTGTTGAGTTTCGGCCAAACTCTCCGCTCACTCGCATCAAAGGCTGCCCTCTTGTGAACAGGCACCCCTCACCTACCGATTGCCTTACTCCTGACCAGCGGACGCAGGTCACTCCCCATCATAATGAGCCCACAGACAGAGTGTCCAGGCGGGTTCCAGGAGCATCAATCACTGGGATGAATGCGCGGCCGGTGTGTGGGAACCGCAGGGGGAGCCAGGCGCCGGACAGTGCGGGCCTGCCCGGGTGGCGGCGGCGCTCCGCAGCGCCCCCTGCAGGCCGCCAGCCTCGGCGACCAGACAGCGGAGGCCCGCCGCCGGCCGGGCCAGGTGTGCGGTGGTTTCTGCCGGCGCGTTCCAGGTGCGGCTTGGCTCGGGTTGGTGTTGTGCTTTCGGAGGGCTCAGCGTGTTTCACAACAAACAGGGTACTGGGGAGATGTACCCTGCCTCTCCTGCTTCGGCTTCACTTGCCGATCTCTCACGTTTCCCTCTTCCATCTAAATTATGAGGGGTGGTCCAGACTTACTAGCTAATAATGATTAAGAGCGAAGATAAAACAAGTTGGAAATATGTCAACACAAAACCTTTGGCTTCCCCCCAATAACCCTTCCTAAGGTTCATCTACCTCCTGCTCTCTCTTGACTAGGGCCGAGGTCCTGATAACTAACCCCCCTGCTCCAGGCTGCTTAGCTCCCACCCACCACCACTGCAGAAAGAACCTAGGTCCTGGGAAACTCGGAACTTGGTTGGATCGGATGCCTGTGACCTGCGCGGGGATGCCTGAGTCTGGCAGGTTTCCCAGTTATCTGAACCACCCTCAATATCAGAAGGTGCTGAGTTTGGCTTTGACCAGCAGCTTGGTGGTCCCCGTCCAGCACGAGGCAGAAGGAGAGTGAGTAAGGTTGCTACCTGGGGCCTCTGAGCCATGACTCCCGGACGTGTCCAGATTCGGGCAATACAGAGATTTTCCTGGGAGACTTTGAAACTAAGGAAAACCCACCACAAAAGCCTAGCACAGGTCTGAAGCAGCATCAGGTCTATGCTGCCCCCTGGTGGTCTAGGTTCACATTCACAGAATTAAAATTCTCCGGAATGACTCACTCATTTATTGTACAGTGTGAAAGTCTAGAGCTATGGACAGACCAAGGGCAATAAGATCATAAATTTAAACCTTCATGGATTTTCAAGACAAACTTTCCACTGTGGGAACCATTACATCTTATCTGGTAATGAACATAAGTTAGTAAACAGTGGTAGAATGAAAATAACAGGTTTAATGGATTTAAATTGGCTTGGGCAATGAAGAACTAAAATAATATTTATTTACTCTATTTTGGATTTTACTAAGGTTTATTTTAGCTTTTCAACTCACCCCCTCCATATGTAGTTCTGTGGAGGAGAGGATGTGTAACTTTTAAATTTCTGTTTCACCCACATGAAAGCAGGGCAGAGGCCTATAGTGTCTTCAGAGTCAGCAGAGGACTAGGCCTTCTGGCCTCTGATTGCCACACCAGAAGCCGATGTGGCAGGAGCGCCGGGCAGGGTTCAGCCGCTTCCTTTCTTGTCCTCATTCTTGCCACAGTGCACTAGGAACATATCGTCAGTTGTGTGTACTGTCAGGCATTTCAAATATGTTTCTGGAAGTTGTCAGTGCTCTTCTCTCTGAAGCCTGAAGGCAAAATTTGGTGTTTGTAGTAAATAAAGTACTAAAATTATATCAGCCATTAAGAGGATGGATTATGTCCAAGTTGCCCAGCCATATTGGCTGAGTGTTGAATTCAGCGATGGTGCCAACACAATATGCACAAGAATCTTTTATTCCTGGATACTGAAAGTTACATAGAAGATGGCAGTTATCTGTTTGCTGGGTGGCAGAGTTCAAGAAAAAGATAATAGAGATGTGAAAGAAGGTTCTAGAGACTTTGTTAGGATGGACTCTCCCTTGGCCTAGTTTCCAGGGGGCTGATACAGAAGAGACAAGCAGCATTAGAAGCTACACATAGAGCCTTTTATGGTTAATTTCCAAGAAATATTCATTCCTAGAGTTACAGATACATTTATCTATGTTCTTCTCTAAGTTTTTGTTATGGGCTAAATTTTGTATCCCCACCCCTATATTTGTTTGTTGAAGCCTGAGCCCCAAGTTCCACACAAGGTGTAGAGAGAGATAGGGTCTTTAAATTCCTAATCCAATATTACTTATGTCCTTATAACGAGAGGAAATTAGGAATCAGACACACACAGAGGGAAGACCAGGTGAAGAGACAGAAGATGCATATCTACAAGCTAAATAGAGAGGCCACAGAACAACTTCCTTCCCTTCCTCCCCCTCCCCCTCCCCTTCCCCTTCCTGCTTTCCTTCTCTCCATCCTTCCTTTCTTGTAATGGGAATTTAACCCAGGATATTATACCTCTAAGCCACACCCAGCCTTATTTCACTTTTTAATTTTGAAACAGGGCCTTGCTAAGTTGCTGAGGGCCTCACTCTAAGTTGCTAAGGCTGGCCTCAAAACTTTGATCCTCTTGCCTCAGCCTCACAAGTATTGGGATCACAGACATGCACCACCACACCCAGTTAACCCTGTTGGTATCTTAATCTTGGATTTCTGGTTTCCAGAACTTGGAGAAAATTCATTCTTCCTTTCAAACCGAGTCCACAGCACTTTCTTCCAGCGAATCTAGTCTACCTTTGGATTTGGGAAGGAAAAGATGGCTACTGGAGAGAATTAACACCTTGCAAATAAAAACCATCAAAGTTCATTCTTTCAGGAACTAAACACCTTGACAGACAGGAAAATGACTTGTTTGAATGGCATCCCATAACTTCACGTAGACAAGATATATTAACATGATTTTTGAAAAGAAGCTCAGCTAATGCCCCAAATATGTACATCACAGTTATGACTGAATATAAATCCCCCCTCTCATTTTATGGTGTCTTGTGGAAGGAATCCAAATATGTGACAAAAATGTCCTCAAGTCTAAATGAATCTTAGAGCCAGATTTTATGGACCCAAGGTATAAAGCTATCATTTGTTATAATTTTTTTTCATTTATGTTACCCCATCTTTTTCTTTAGCTCTTCTGAGATATCCTTATAGAATACAGGATTTCATGGAACTCTATGAAAGAGTGAGAAGAGAAACCTCAACCTTGAGGACTTAGGTTCCAGCTAATTCACCTGTAACGTTAGGTACCATGCATGGTATGAATGAGATTATACTGGTGATTAAGCTAAACTCTACGAAGCACTTCTCATGGCACAGGCACCAGTCAAAAGTGTCTCTAACGTTGGCATATTTCAATTCAGTTTTACAGAGACGCACGGAGATGAGGCATGGACTAGAGTAGTGGCTCCCACTCGGCTCAGTGACCTTGAGCGAAGGCCAGCCCGGGCAACCTAGTGAGACTCTGCCTCAAAATGGGATAGAAAGGACTGGTGAGCTTGCTCACAGCAGCACCCTTTCCTAGCATGTGCAAGGCCTTGGGTTAAATGCCCAGCACTGCAAAAAACAAAAACAACATAAAAAACAGATTTGCTTTTAGTGTGCATAATAATTTTCCCTAGAGGAATGAAAAGATGGTGAGACTATAGGAGACATCATAACAGACGTGACATGGGAATATTTTGAGGTAGGTGAGTCTTCTAAATCACATTTAAAGCAAACTATATGAGTGGATGTCATATTTGATGCTGCTGACAATGTTCACCATTTGTCATGGTAAATAAGTTGCCTAAAATTATGCGTTTGATTTATATGGTCTCTAATACTCTGTTCAGCTCTAGAATTCTACTAACACTGTGAATATATTCCAATATATCATTGATGATGTTATAGTCTTCCTTTGTTTAAGCCTTCTTGCCTTGACTTCCAATGATAATGAACATCTTATGCAATATTAACTTATCTCCATCTGCTCATTCCCTCTTCCCTTGTTCTTTGTAAGTTTTATTCTGTGTTCTTTATGGTTTTTTTTTTTTTTTGTTGTTGTTGTGATACTGGGGATGGAACCCTTCTACCTCCAGGCTGCACTTCCAGACATATTTTATATTTTTTTATTTCAAAGCAAGGCTGGCTTTGAACCTGCACAATTCTCCTATTTCTGACTCTCAAACGGGGGAATTACAAGTGTAATTCCCAGCCTTCATGTATTTCTGTATCCTATTTTGATCATGCCCCTACCATCTTGCCTCTCTTGGGATGTAAGAAATGCATCACAGCTGAGCGCTTGGGAGGCAGAGACAGGAAGATCGTGCAGGTTCGAAGCCAGCCTCACTGGCTTAAGAGACCCTATTTCCAAATAAAAATATAAAATAAGTCTGGGAGTGTAGCCCGGAGGTAGAAGGCCCCTGGGTTCCATCCCCAGTACCACCACCAAAAAAAAAGAAAAAAAAAAGGATCACATAGTAGGACTGGGATTCAAAAACCTTCTAATTGAGGAAGCAGCCAGTTATAGTGAAACAACTCTGTGTGCAGAACTCTCAGCTCAGCCTGCCTGCCTATGATGGTTGTAGTTTATCCTTCCTAAGAAATCAGTAGTTGTGGGTAGACAACAGGCAGGCACTAGATCTTCTCTGAGCAACCATGCAGACAAGGGGTGCCCTTGACGTCATTGTTCCCTAAGTAGCAAGTCTCAAGCACGTTCATAGTTCTTTGTTTTCAAGGGGCCTTGTTGCCTCACAATTGCTTTGTGGGTAAAGGAAAGTAATGCTAGATTTTGGAAGTGATTTGGAAATAACAATGGTGCTAACAAGGAAAAACAAAATTTTGCTAACATTTACATAGCAAAGGTATAGAGTTTCCAGTTGCTATTGGAACACCAAAAAAAAAAAAAAAAAAAAAAAAAAAAAGAGCTATCTACTTGGGAGTTGAGAAGGATAAGGTCTAAGGATTTCCCTTAGTCTGAGTTCTAGACAGCCATCTGAATGGGATAGTTACAGAATAAATGGAAACGGAACAGTTTGCCTTTTACAAAGCACCTTCAAGCATCCATCCATCCATCCATCCATCCATCCATCCATCCATCCATCTATCCATCCATCCACCCACCCATCCTTATTTATTCAGCATGTCTCAGATTACATTCTGGGCCCTGAGGATGCCGATTTGTGGAGAGGGAAATCTCAGTCTGTTTTTGTGGGCAGGAGTCATGAAAGGTAATTAGAGTAGGGTGGGGTAAGAGCCACAAAGGGCCACTGATGAATATTAGGGGTGAAGATGAGGGACTAAGCCCAGGAAACGTACGGAGTGGGAACATTCACTGTGCATCTCACAGTTTGCTGAGTGGAGAAGGGAGCATTTCAGAGACACACAAAGGCTGAAGTAATAATAGATGGAAAGGAGCTGATCTCTACAGCTCCTTTGAGTCTTTGAGTCTTTGAGTCTGATCAGCTCTGTGTGCCCCAAACCAAGCAGTATTTAACAAGCAGAACTGGCTCTGATAAGATCAGGGAGGGGGGAAGAAAGCCTCTTTCTTTTATAAAATACTTTGGAGCCCCCTTCCTGGGCCCTCATTGACATTCCTTCTTTTATCTGTGCTGCTTCTAAAGTAGTCAATGAAAGGGGAAACCAAATAAAAGTTGGATGGAGAGAGTTGTTCTCACCCTAGGCTCTACCTCATAATCTCCTGGAGAAGTTTATGAAAATCAATGGGGTTGGCCAGGACCGACTCTAGGTGTCACATTGGGGGCATTTGGGCATGCCCTGCACTGACCTGATTAACAAGGGGCTTCTCCTGCCATCCTTGGTCAGGGCATCTACCAGGAGTATCTGCCTAAAAGAAGGGCTCAGGTACTAACATCCATCTCTGAAGATTGTGCCTGTGGACGCTTCCAGAGTCCCTGCACACTTTGTCCTGCTGTGCTGACTGCAAATTCTAATGACAGCAGTGTACCCAGGAAGGCATCCTATTCCAGGAAGCATTTTCAGATAAGGTTTGCTTGTGTCCTCTAGTATCCTTGGACATCATATTCATTTGTTAATTTTTTATAATCAGACTTCATCATCATACTAGAGAAAGGGAGGAGGCATGTTAAAGGCTTTGGGTGTTGATAGGTCTAAATTTCTTGGCTCAGTATTGACCATCATGACGTGTATTCATGATGTAAAAATTCACCAAGAGGCCCACTGGCTATTTGTGTACTTTTCAGTATATTTATGACTCTTTATTAATTAAAGTCAGAAAACTATAGTGATGCATGCATTTATGTGTTGATAGCAGCACAGTTCACAGTAGCCAAGTTATGGAACTAACCTAGGTGTTTCTCAGTGGATAAATGGAATAAAGAAAACCAGGTACATACACGAAATGGAATTTTACTCAGCTACAAAGAAGAACAAAATTATATAATTTGCAGGAAAATGGATGTCACTAAAGAATATTATTCTGAGATCAGCCAGTCACAGAATATCAAGTCTTATGTTTTCTCTCATATGTGGAAGAGAGAGAGAGAGAGAGAGAGAGAGAGAGAGAGAGAGAGAGAGAGGAGGAATAAATGAAAGATAGACCTTCAGATAAATGAGGAGTGAGAGCAATAGAATAGTGGAAGGAGATTGGGGGAGGGATGCCGGGGGGGGGACATTGATGAAGATTCAAATAATGCTATATCCACATACGAAGTTATCACTGCCAAGCTCACTAATATGTATGGGGCTGGGGGTGGAGTGGGTTGGGGTCTGATTGGAATCACACCAAATGCTATGTGCATGTATGTTTCTGTCACTTTGAACCTCACTGTGATGCATAATTACAAAGCACCAATAAAGGCATACAGTGGCTATTTTAAAGAGTTTGAATTGTAATGTAATGAATGTAGAGATGGTTTCTCCCTCGGCTCAGTCTCTTGAGGCTGACGTACCCCCAGGGAGACTTCCACTGTGGCTCTGCACTTTGCCAAGGATGCAGTTCAGTGCCCAAGCGGGGACAAGGGTCACCTGTGTGCGGAAAGCCTTGGTGGGGTGTGGGAATGGCAGTTGTGGATTTCCTGACTTTTGTGCATTGATGGCTTCACTCAGAGAGCTGCAACAACCCAGTTTTGCAGACTGAATGAAACCATTGGCAACTTTCTGATTTGTTTCCCAGCCAGAGTCGAAGCTGGTAAGGAGGCCAAGAATTCCCAAGCTTTCCCAGGCAAGTGTGGGGAAACACTGGGACGCCTTTACTCCTCCTCTGTCCATCTGCAGGCCGAGTGCGTGCTGGTCACAGGAAAACTCTGAATCGAGCTTTGTGCAAGTCGCTGGAAAGAGACCCAAGTTTATGTGATGGGTAAAAGTGACGGTGGCGGTGGCGGCGACATCTGCAGAGTTAGGTCTGTCCTTATCTACCGCAGAATGCGTGTGGGCATCATTTATGAGAACAATCCCCCGGAGAGAGAATAAGGCTTTTGACATCAGCTGAGAGCCGGGCTGCCTTACAATCAGAGGCCTGTTGGTCAAAGGGAGGCCTGTCTGATGAACTGAAAATCAGAGGCCGGCTCTGGCCATCTGAATGCAGGCTCTGACCATTACAGCAACTCTGGACAAACTAGCTAAGCTGAAGTCCTTCAAAGAAAGCAACTGCAACAAGAAATTTATATTTCAAGGTTGTGAACTTTTAAATATTTTTGTGTCCATGTAGTAAAAAGCGTTATATCAATGTTAGATCCTATCATTTTATTAGTGAGTCTGAAAAAGTATCACTTTTGGCTCTGAGGTCAATAATTACAATTTTTTCCCCCTTATACCCTGCGGCAATGTTTTGTCAAGGGTATGAAAGTACTTTCTGAAAGGAAAATTCATTAATGTCCTTAATAATCTAGTGAGGAAGGCAGGTGCTCATGACTGTCACCACTTGGCAAGGAAATCAGCTGAGGCTCAGGGAGGACATCGTCTCAGGAAACAAGGTCGATGTGCAGGTGGGAGGTGGAGCTGACGTCCAATGGTGTCCTCTAGCCCCGGCATGGGGAAAGGATATACCCTGCTCCCATGGATTTTTCCTGGCAGGCTTGTGATTCCCAGCCAGAATGCAGGTGGCAATGTTGTGATTCCTGGCGTAACCTTCAGTGCTTCAATGATAATTTCTGTCAGTGCCAGGTACCAGCTGAGTGTCACCGTGCAACTCCCAGGCTTAAGTGATGCATGCCGAGGTTTTCAGAGCAGTCCCTCATTTATTAGTTATGTTGGAAAGAAATCTCTAGCACCTAACCAGGTACCTCTGGATTCTAACAGCTGTGGCTTATAAGAGATTTGGGAGGGGGCTTGTTTTCAAGGTGCCTTTCAGAAACCATCACCTTAGACTGGAGTTTATTCTGTTCCAGAAAGATAACTGACAATACTCCTGTGCTCAAAAATTCAATCATGCAAGAAAGATCAGGTTATATTTTCATCCACACAGCTCAATTTGGCAAACGCACCTTCATGACACTTTTTCCCCCCTCCTCCCCCTCGTTGGCAATGGTCCTGATGAAAGAGTTCTGTGTTGAACGTGGAGTCTCTTGGAAGGTATCCTGCTTGGCTGGGTGCTTGTGTCACGGTTGGAGTGGGAGACTCTGAGGGTTCCTTCTGTTTTGAGATGTTGTGACTCCAGAACTAATTAGTCTCAACTCATAAAATGAAATTTTAATAGCTCCCATTTATTGGATGCTTTCTGGGTTCCATGCTCTGTGCTAAGATCTTAACTTCATTACTCGGAATCTTAACCAAACCTTTGCCAATAATATGTCAATTTTACAAAATGAAGAAACTGGAGATTAGGGAAATTTAAGACTTGTCCAGTGGTACAGATTTGAGATATAGCAACTGACAGCCACCCGGAAATTGATTAAGTATCATTCTTGCATCTAAACCAACAATTGAATCAGAATGAAATTTAGACACCTGGGGTTGCCTTTTTCTCAGATTAGCACATGACTCTAGCTTTCAGGGTGGCTAGAGCTGATTCTCTCAGGGAAACCTCCAAAAAGCACCAGAGTTACTTGGCCTTGAATATCTTTTCAACACTTACCAACAGCCAGAGGATTAATGTCACCCTGCCAGTTAGAGAGCCACTAATTGTAGCAATACATATGCCCTTGAAGAGAGAATGCATTAATTGTCACCCATTAGCACCACTTCGAGAATTAGTGTGATTTAGCAAATGCCCAGAAGGAAGGAAATCCAGCTTCCTATGTCCTGATTACTCCCAGGATGGGAGTAATCAGCCCCAGCAATCACTGCTCTTTCACAGTAGGTCCTAAGCATTTTATTTAAATAAAGCAATACATCCTTGTCAGAAAGTAGATGTCAGTTGGTCAGTTGGGCATGGTGGCACATGGCTATAATCCCAGTCAGTACATGGGAGGCTGACTAAGGAGGATTGTGGGTATGAGGTCAGCCTCAGCAACTTAGCAAGAAGGAAAAAAAAAGATGGTAATAAAATAGCTCAGAGATAAAATGTCCCTGGGTTCAATTCACAGGACCAAAACAAATACATAAATAAAAATAAAAATCCAAAGAGACTGGTATGTAGCTCCTCAGTGGTCGAATGCCCCTGGGTTCAATCCCCAGTACCAAAAAGGAAAACAAAGAAACAAAAAAAGATGTTAATAGCTGCAATGCTATTAAAGCCATATGAAATACAAAAGGGCAGTTTAACACTCATGGAAAAAATGCAATAATTAAGAAATATACCAGTTTCCAGCTTATTTTCTTTTTGAGTAAAAATAAACTCAAAAGTTAAAAAAAACTGGCTTTATTCTAAGTATTGAGATATAAAGTATATGCCAGATATTGCAGAGAAATGTTTTACCTTATCACTCAATGCCCAATAAAAGCCTATACTAAATGCAGATATCATCTAGGATGTTAGTACGTCCTTAGGTTTTACGAAGATTTTTTTCCCCCTCATTTTTTCTGTATTAAAAAATACACTGGAACTCTTTTGGAAAGTGCCTGGTGACACTGCCCCCTGCTGGCCACCAAGAAGAAAGGGTCATCTGAGCCCAGCAGAGGACTGCAAGTGGTGCCTCCTTGGTGACCGCCCCACCCATCTCTGTGAGTGTTAGGACCAAATGTTAACAACATGGGCCCTTTGCTTTTGCGAGGATGTCACTGAGGCTCCAGAAATCAGAAAAACCAAAGCAAACTGACTCCAGTATAGATCTCTTTCATTGCCATTTTGCCATTTTCAAGAGTTCATAGAAATTTATGTAGAAACGCAAAAAGGTAAGATATACCACACTATTAAGACCTATGAAGTATTGCAACTAGATTTTCTTTTCTTTTTTTTTTGTGGTACTAGGAATGGGACTCAGGTACTCCAAGTTATACCTCCAGCCCTATTCTTTATTTTATTTTATTTTTTTAAAACAGGTTCTCACTAAGTAGCTGAGGCTCTCTGTGAACCGTGATCCTCCTATCTCAGCCTCCTAAGTACTGGGATCACAAATGTATGCCACCACACCTGGCTTAGATTTTCTTTTTCAACAAGCAAGGGAAGCACTTATAAAACGGCAAACATTACTTTGGCAAACAGTTTCCCTAGAGGGAAATAGTTCATCAAATGAGGAGTGAGAGCTGGGCGTGGTGGCGCACGCTTGTAATCCCAGCATTCAGGAGGCTGAGACTGGAGGATCAAGGTTCTCAGACAGCCTCAGCTACTTAGTGAGGCCCTCCGCAACTTAGTGAGACCCTGTTTCAAAATAAAGAATAAGTCAGTAAAAGGCATACACTTCTACCTGTTATGTAGCTTGGAGGTTGAATGTCCCTGGGTTCCATCCCCAGATCCACAAAAAAGAAAAAAAAAAAAAAAAGAAAAAGAAAAGGAGTGGGAAGGGATAGAAAAAAATAAGATGAGTAGAGTGGGCCAGGGTTGGGAGAGGATGGAGCTGGCCTTCATAACTGTGGGTTCTGCATCTGCAGATCCAATTAACCTAGATCAAAATATTAAAAAACCTGCAATCCCAGTACTAGGCCACCCTCAGCAGCTTAGTGAGGCCTTGTTTCAAAATAAAAAATAAAAAAGCCTGAGAGTATAACTTAAAGACAGGATGCCCCTGGATTCAATCCTTAGATTAAATCCACAATTTCATCTGTGCTGACTATATACAGATTTTTATTTTTGTAATTATTCCCAAATATAGAATAACAAGTGTATAAACAGCTTTTACATTGTGATAGTATTACAGGTAACCTAGAGATGATTTAAAGTAGAGATGATTTAAAGTATGCTGGAGGATGTACGCAGGCTACAGAAAAATACTATCCCATTCTATATAGGAGACTTAAGTATCCATGGATTTTGGTTCTCTGGAGAGTCCCCCATGGATACTGAGGGACGTCTATCCTGATCCCACACATCATTCTGTGTCCTCAAATGTGCGCTGGTTCCTCAGAGCCCCCCTCCTTCCGCCGTGCTCAGGCTCTGGGCAGCTCATTAGGAGGAGCGTGTCCTTCAAGGCCAGGGCCAACAGAAGCTCCACAATTTCATCTCCTCCTCTGAAACTGCTCAAGTTTTCTAGACTTATTCCTCTTCCCTTATTCTTGATATAATTTCAACCGTGTCCTCATTTTTGATCAATATGCAGTACTGTATATAGAAGGGGAAAGTATTAGAAGTAGAATCAATCCACCAATCAATCAACAAATCAATTTTGAAGTTATACAATAAAATTTCAGATGTAAGAAGGGGTGGCTAAAATAAAATTTTGCAGGGGTTATATATGAAATTTAATTGCTGATCGTTGTCACTGACATTTCACCCAAGCATCAGCTCTGTATCTCTCATTTTTTAAAAAATTTATTTGGTGGTACTGGGGGTGGAACCCAGAGGCTTTCTGCCTCCGGGCTATACTCCGGGCTATAGACCCATTTATATTTTATTTTGGAAACAGGGTCTCACTAAGTTGCTGAGAGCCTCACTAAGTAGCTGAGGCTGGCTTTGAACCTGTGCGATCCTCCTGTCTCTGCCTCCCAAGTGCGGGATTACAAGCATGTGCCACCACCCCCAGCTCATCAGCTCTGTATCTCTAACATTTGCCTTTTTTTTTTTTTTTGGTCTTAGTGTTATGGTTTGGATCTGAAATGTTTCTTTTTTACTTTCTTTTTTTTTTTGTGGTGGTACTGGGGTTCCTGGAAGCCCTTCTACTTCCGGGCTATACTCCCAGACCTATTTTACACTTTTTATTTGGAAACGGGGTCTCTTAAGCCAGTGTGGCTGGCTTCGAATCTGCGGGGTCCTTCTGTCTCCGCCTCCCAAGCGCAGGGATTACAAGCGTGCGCCACCATGCCTGGCTGAAATGTTTCTTAAAGGCTCAGGTGATAAAGACTTTGTCCTCTGCTGGTGCCATCATAGGGTGGTGGTGGAAACTTTAGGAGGTTCTATCTAGTTGGAGGAAGTAGGCCACTGGGTCATGCCCTGGAAGGATGTAATTTATCCCTGTCCCCTCCGTTCTTTCTCTGCTTTCTGTCTGCCATGAGCTGAGCAGCTTTCTTCTACCACACCCTCCCACCATGGTGTTTCCATACTGCCACAGGCCTGAAACTATGAACCAAAATACATCTCTCTTCTTATTATTTTTCTCAGGTATTTCGTCACAGTGATAGAAAGCTAACACGTTATGTCTTATTAATTATTTTACTGCAATAACAGTGTGAGTCTTCCAAAATTCTTTAGGAGATGGCTGGACGAGTAAATAAATTTTAAATCAGTAAAAGGCCTATACTTCTAATTGTTATGTTACATCAAACTTAACAAGTCTTAAACTGAACATATGTAGTCACCCTCATCTCAACTCTAATTATACCTTCTGTTCTTGTTTTTATCAATAAACCAATCATTCTTCTCTTTAGCCAGAAACAACACTTAGAGACCCAGAATTCATTGATTCATCTGTCTATTTGTTTTCTAAATCAGCAAATGGCTATTGAATGCTCACTATGTACCACATTCTGTTCTAGATGCTGGAGATATAGCACTGAAGAAAATATAAAAAATCTCTGCCTTCTTTAGCTTATAGGTTAGCAGGATAACAAGCCAATAAACATGATAAGTAAATTTTATACTGAGTCGTCACATCTTCATAGGGCCTTCTCGGGAACCCTCCCGGGTCTTTGTGTCTTTTCCTTTCCTGTCTCTTATAAGGATACTTGTCATTGGGCTTAGAGCCTGCCAATGCGTTAGTTGGTTTTCTATCACTATAACAAACATCTGAAAAAAGTTTATAAAGAAAAGAAATTTATTTTGGCTAACAGTTTTAGATGCTTCAGTCTGTGATCAGTTGGCTCTGTTGTTTTTCGAGCCTGTGGAGAGGCAGCAGGTCACAGAGGTAGCGTGTGGAGGGACACAATCCCTTACCTCATGGCCAGGAAGCAAGAGAGAGTGAAAAGAAGAGAACGAGGTCCCACAGTCTGCTTCCAGGGCACTCCCCAATGGCCTGCAGACAGCATTGGTCTCTACTTCTTAGAGTTTCCACCACCTCCTAATTGCATAAAGCTGGGGCCACACCATTAACAAACTGGCCTTAGGGGGATAGTCTAGATCCAAACTATAGTGGCCAACCTGATCTCATCTCAGGACCCACAATTTATTTAAATCTACAAAGAGTCTCTTCCCAAATAGGGGAACAATCACATTTTCCTGGGCCAGGATGTGAATAAATCCTTTTGTGGGGGAGCACCATTCAACCCACTATAGGGGAGAGCAAGTAGGGTCAATCTTTTTCAAATTCAAATTAGGCACTATAGAGAAAGGCTTTCTGAAAAGGTGACATTTGAATAAAGACCTGAAAGAGCCGGGCATGGTGGCAAACGCTTGTAATCCCCACGCTTGGGAGGAGGAGACAGGAGGATCGCACTGGTTTGGAGCCAGCCTCGCTGGCTTAAGAGACCCTGTTTCCAAATAAAAAAATATAAAATAGGTCTGGGAGTGTAGCCTGGAAGTAGAAGGGTTTCCAGGAACCCCAGTACCACCAAAAAAAAAAAAAAAAAAAAAAAAAAAGACCTGAAAGAGGTGGGGAGGAAACTTGCAGACTTCTGGAGCAGAGCACCCCAGGAAGCAGAAAGGACTAAGGTGAAGAAGGCCTTGCCGCCTTGTTCAGGAAGGAAAAGGGCAGCATGGAGGCCGCATGGTCAGCCCAGCAATGATGTAGGTTTTTATGTGGGCATGTTAGGGAGCTGCTGGAGGACTGCAAATGAAGAAATGACATGCTGTCTCCATGTGAAGAGCAGACAGACAGATGGGGCAAAGGTGGAGATGAGGGCATCTGTCCAGACATAGAGCAGCACGGGCGTGTGTGCTGGCTTGGACCACAGCAGTTGGTGCAGGAGTGGTGAGAAGCAGTTGGCTTCTGGGTGTGTCTTAAAGATCTGGCTGGCAGGATTTGCTTCTGGATCAGAGGGGGGGATTGAGAGGAAAAGGGGAGTTGAGGATGACTTTATATTTGGTCTGAGTAACTAGAAAAAATGAAGTCATTTTGAGATGTGGTTGACTGAGGGTAGCAGATGGGCTGTGGACAACTCGGTAGTATGTGGCCCATTAGTTAATCAGATTGATGGAGCGAGCGAGCAGTGGGGTGTTCAAGTCTGGAGGAGGTCTGGGCTAGACATGTAAATATGGGACAGCATGTTGAAGATGCTTAAAGCTATATGAATGGACAACATCACCAAGAAAGGGGAAGAAAAAGTGGTACTGGGACTTGGCTTGGGACATTCTAATGCTTAGAGGTCCAGGAAATGAGGAACTGGAGAGGTCTGAGAAAGAAAGGAGAGCAAGACTTGCAGAAGGTGGGGGGAGGAAGTTGCTGAGTGTTTCCTGTCCCTTCTACTTCCATTATCCAGACGCGCTCCAGATGCCACCTCCAAGACAGTTATTCCTTTCTTTGGCCCATTCATTACTCTCCCTTTCTTCCTGTTCTAACTTGCTCTCTTGAGTTGTTAGCTCACATCAGGGTTTTAGTACTAGAATTAGCTTAGACACTAAGGTGAAATGTCATCTTCATCCCCCTTCATCCGCCAAGGAGGGGTGCTGGCCTCCTCCCTCCCATCACTGGGCTGCATCGTGGGGGAGGGTCCCTGTGATCAGCAAGGGAAGAGGAAAGGCCGAGCGAGCTTGTGGATGGCTCAGAATGGAATAAGCTGGAACTCCTGCTGCGCCCCAGCCTCCCCCAGCCTGGCTCTGAAAGGCTGGTGTGGGAAGCCCTTAGGGGCTGGGCTAGGTGGTGCATCAAATCACGTGTGTGTGAGGAGAATGACACAGGGATTCACAGCAGGGACAGATGGCTTGGCTGGTTGATCAGAGGCTACAAGGAGAAAGCAGAGACCATCAGGGACAAGCAGGTCTGAGGATGACACAAGTGGACAGGCACTAGACAGGTCTTTGTTATGGCAGGACTCTCCAGAAAGTGTCCTCCATGCACGGGGCATGAAACACAAGAAGAGAAGTTGGCTTACTCATAGGAACCAGCTAGCCTTGTCCCCAGCCACCCCAGAGTGGCACTGCTCCTGCAGATAGGTGTGCAGGGTTGGAGGTGATGCGTGGCTCCCATTGGCCAAGACCACTGCCACTGGTGTCCACCCAAGGCCAGTGCATAGCCCGGCAGGGCTCCACTAATTTCTCCACACAGCCACCCAGAGTGGGTGGGTGACACTGCTCCTGTGTCATGGCTTACATCCTTGTCTGACAGGTGCTCTTTTTTTTTTTTTTTTTTTTTTCTGTGGTACTGGGGATGGAACTCAAGGGCATTGTACCTCCAAGCTACACCCTCATCTATTTTTATTCTTTACTTTGAAACAGGGCCTCACTGAGTTGCAGAGGGCCTCACTAAGTAGCTGAGGCTGGCTGTGAACCTGCGATCCTCCTGTCTCAGCCTCCCAAACGCTGGGATTACAAGTGTGTGTCGCCACGCCCGGCTACAGGTGCTCTTCTTGATGGCACTCCCCAGTTAACCTCCCGAGTGGAAATATCTACCTCCAGTCCATCCTAGGAAACCTGACTTAAGATGGAAGAGTGTTACAGGTTTGACGCCCTTAGCACAGGGAAAGCTAGAGCTTAGAGTAAAGCAGCACGCCACAGAGTGACCTGGTGGGATGACCGAAACAAAGTCAGCCCCGCGTGGGTGCCAAATAAAATATGGTAAGGTTAAAAAAGATGGAAATACAGAAGAGAGTTACAGCCCCATGCCATTCAAGAGTGACATGGGTGGGGGGGTTCGAAAGAATTCACCAAAGATGCAACATGTGGACCAGACTTTTTATACACATGACCTCCATCTGGTTCACGTAATTCTGACGCAGTAAACGTCCCTGTGAGGTACCTCCCCTTACTTTCCCACCAAGGTGTACATTCCCCTCCTAGGTGTCATTCACGAAGGTCCATCCCCTCCTCCCATCCTAGCTAGATTATTATGTAGATCTGTCTTTAGAAAGAGGAAGTCCTAGCTCCCCTCTCCTATGGACTTGCTAATTACTTTGAGCTAAGTCAATCTAAGTCTCAATAGCTGTTTGCTTCCTGACCTTTTAAACCAAGAAAAAGTCTTTCACAGATTTGCCCCTCACCCAATTTTTGAAATATCTTAATAATTAGAGCTTTCTCAAATCTTCCTAGGCCATTCTCAATACTGGTACAAAGAGGACATGACAGGAAGAGGAAGACAGGAAGAATAAAGATGGACATCTGGGATGGCGTCACTGATCAACAAACAAAATGCCCATCGCTGTTGTCTGTCTCTTCTTTTCCCTGTGGCACTGGGGATTGAACCCAGGGGTGTTTTACCTCCAAGCTGCACTCATAGCCCTTTATAAAATTTTAAATTTTGAACCAGGGTCTTGCTAAGTTGCTGAGGCTGGCCTCAAACCTGTGATCCTCCTGCCTCAGCCTCCCACACCCAACTGGCTCTCTTCACCTCTCTTTGGCTCTGTGTCTATCACATACCTGTTCCCGTGTTTGAATTTTAGCACCTATTTTTCAGAACATCCAGTAGGTGGAGAACTTGCATCAAGTTTACCACTGACGCCCATCTAGCTGGTCAAGGAGCTGGGCTTATTTATTTATTTATTTAACCATTACTGAAATGAAATGATGGGTTTCTAACCAACAATGAGATGCATTTATGGCCCTTCTTAGCGGTCTCAGCTTTTCACACATTATAGACCTAGAAAACGTTACGTAGAATTACACTTCTCTTGTGCTTGACGGTTACTATGGAAAGCTTTAAAGAGAAAGAGATGAACTGTGTGAAGACGAGGCTAAAATTTCCACATCATCTTCTCTGCTGAACACTGCCCCTTGATTAGCTTATTGTGATTTATTCGAAGCTCTTTTAAATTTGCAAGATGGTGTTTTTATTTTAATTTCCGGAAGTGAGTATTGATCGTAAGATAACTGCAGATTATGGAAATGATTTCATTCATTAAAAAGCCTTATTGGTCAATGCGCTTTTTTTACATTTCAATTTTCTAACACTAGGCAAAGGATTTCTTTTCATGTGCGTTGTTATTCTTGCTGATTGTTGAGAAGGTTTTATTGAGGTCACAGAATGTAGGTTAATGGAATTTAGTGTACAGCGCGGTCCTGGTTGCAGTTTCCTGCAGCAGGAATTCAGCAGTGGCCCCAATTCTGAGCCAGCGTGTCCCACGGCAGGAACACTGCACTGAGTCCTTGTGGCTCCAGGGCAGCTGCTTTGCGGGCTTGTTTTGTGACACAGCTTTGGGTGGTATCTGGATGTGGCCGGCCGTTTGCCCAGTGCCAGTACAACCTCCCTAAGATGGTTGAGGCCTGATCTCTAGCTCTTTAGAGCAGAGGTTAGCAGACTATAGCCCTGGGGCTGAATTGGTGCACTGCTTGTGCTAAGGCCCGCAAGCTAAGAATAGTTTTACAAATGAACATCCACAATTGATTAAGATAGAGAATACTAATTTTGATTCCCAATTAAGCAAAATGTTTCTCTCCTCTTCTTCTGTTCCATTCTTTTCATTAGCAGACCTCTATTTCCCCATCCTTCCCAAGTAATACTCAATTACCACCATATTTTAAATTTTTTATTTTCTGTGGTACTAGGTATTGAACCTAGGGGCATTCTACCTCTGAACTACACTCTCTGAGCTATTTTACTTTTTTATTTTGTGGTACTGGGGATGGAATCCAGGAGCTTTCTACCTCCGAGCTACACCCCCAGCCCTATTTTTATTCTTTACTTTGAAACAGGGTCTCTCTGAGTTGCAAAGGGCTTCACTAAGTAGCTGAGGCTGTCTGCAAATCCAGATCCTCCTGTCTCAGCCTCCCATCCTGGGATTACAAGTGTGTGCCACCATGCCCAGTTTTACTTTTTCTTTAAAATAGAGTGTTACTAAGTTGCTGAGGGCCTTGCTTAGTTGTTGAGGCTGGCCTTGAAGCTTTGATTCTCCTGTCTCAGGCCCCCAAGTACTGAGATTATGGGGATGTGTCACTGTACCTGGCTTCTATTTAAGACGTTTTAGATCACTATACGCTCAAGGAGGGTTGGTCACACTAAATACACCCTTTGTTTCTAAGAAGATGATTTGGAAGAAAACATGCCCCCATACCCAATGGGGGGGGGAAAAAAAACTAGCATAGAAAGGCAAATAGTGGACCTTCCACTGGACTCAAAGCCAGCCACCTGGGAAGTGCTGACTCAAATGCTGGGTTTCTTTTCTTTTCTTTCTGTTTTTTTCTAACAGGACACTTGCTCTATTTTATATAAAGAAAGAGGATTTGCACACTTTCTCATTTGATTGAGCTGTTTATGTTGGTGTGGATTGTGGCGAATGTATCCTAGGGCTTAGCTGAGTGGTTTGAATACAACATCACCAATTGTTCCAATTTGAGAAACTCTCATGAGATTGCACAGAGACAAAGGCTCTGCAGAGAAGCACAGTCCTGTAGTGCTCCAATGCTCTAATCTGAGTTCTGCGAAGTTCTTTCTAATCCTCTTGTACCTTGCTGTGGCTCACAGTCTGGGGAAGGGCAGCAAGAGCAAAAGCTGCAAGATACAGATTTAATTCAATCTAGCAAACATTTACTGAGCACCTCCGGTGTGCCAGACACTGGGCCAGGTTCTGGGGATGCGAAGATGAATAGGATATGATGCTGGAACTCAAGGAGGTCACTCTACAGGAAGAGAGGCACAACCCCCTGAATAATAAAGCAGGAGAGGGGGAGGCAAGGGGACTCATCCCTGAAGGGATGAGATGCCTGTGACTTAAATAAGGAGCTGGTAACAGGCAGAGAAGGGAAAGTGGGCACTCCAGGCCCAGGAAACAAAGAACATTAGCAAATTTAAGAAGCTATTCAAGTCTAGGGTATATGGAGTAGAAGTTGAAAGGATTTTGTGTTGGGGAGGAGCAGGAGAAAAAGCTAGAAATATGAACTGAGACACAGTTGTTGGTTCATCCAACAAACATTTACTGCTAGGGATAGAATGGCAAAAATAAACAAATCCCTGCTTAGTGGAGCTCCCCTTCAGGGAGAGTGGTGGGGTGAAGAGAATAAACAACAAGGAGTTAGGAAAATTATATAGCATGTGTTTTATTTTGCCAGAACTGCCGTACGAAACACCCCAAACTAGGTGGTTTGGATAACGGAAACTTATTGTCTCACGGTTCCGGAGACTAGAAGTTCAAGGTCAAGGTGTGGGCAGTGTTGTTTTCTTTGAAAAGCAAGGAGAATCTGTTCTGTGTGCACCTGTAGCTTCTGGTGGCTCGCAATCCTTGGAGTTCCTTGGCTTGTAGGAGCATCACCCGCCCTTTGTCTTCATCATCACGTGCTGTCTCCCCTGTGTGTCCCTATGTCCAAAGTTTCCCCTTTTTTCTTCTAAATTAAAATTTTTCCTTTTTTTCAAGGACACTAGTCATATTGGATTAGAATTAGGACCTACTTTTAATGAATGAATCTTAAAAACTTGATCATCATGCAAAGACCCTCTTTTGAAATAAGTTCACATTCACAGATCCTAAGGGATCTTCAGCATCTTTTGGAAGGACACCTTAACCCATATCTGTATGTTAGAGTGAAATGAATGATGCTTGGGAAAAAAATAAAGCAGCATAACTGTGTCAAGAAGGGCATCTGTGTGGGAGGCAGGAAAAGACAGAGGTTTGCAGTTTTCTTCTTCTTTTTTGGTGGTACTGGGGTTCCTGGAAACCCTTCTACCTCTGGGCTACACTCCCAGACCTATTTTTATACTTTTTAAATTTGGAAACAGGGTCTCTTAAGCCAGTGCAGCTGGCTTTGACCCTGCGCGATCCTCCTGTCTCCGCCTCCCAAGCGCGGGGATTACAAGTGTGGGCCACCACGCCCAGCTGAGGATTTCAATAGGTGGTTCAAGGTATGGTCTACTGTGGAAGAGACATTTGGTTAAGACGCGGGAGGAGGTGGGCAGAGAGACTCATAACTGGGGGAAGAGTGTTCTGGATGAAATGACAGGCCACGGCAAAGGTTGTGGGTTAGAGTGCGCCCGTGGATGAAAGGTCAGGAGGGGAGGCCAGCGAGGGCAGAGTGAGAAGGCTGGTAGAAGGATCTCTCAGTGACCATGGGTGCTGGGGCAGGCAGGTCTTACTGCTATTGGGAGGGCTTTGGCTTTAGAGCCTTTGGGAAGTTTTGAGCAGTAGAATAAGATGATGCAAGTTAGGTTTTATTTATTTATTCATATGTTTATTATTTATTTTTGTGTGGTATTAGGGGTGGAACCCAGGGGCTTTCTACCTCCAGGCTATACTCCAAGACCTATTTTATACTTTATTTGGAAACAGGGTCTCACTAAGTTGCTGAGAGCCTCACTAAGTAGCTGAGGCTGGCTTTGAACCTGTGTGATCCTCTTGTTTCAGCCTCCCAAGCGCTGGGATTACAAGCGTGCACCACCACACCTGGTACAACTTAGATTCTAAAAGTTGTTTGGGAGTTGCTGGATTGAGAATGATCTGAGGGTGGGGACCAAGGTGAATGTGGCGAAACCAGTTAGGAGATGACTGTAAATCCAGGTGAGAGGTGCTTGGACTGGGGTGGTGAGACCTGGATACATTGAGTTTGAGCTACATTTGACACACATATGTGAGGGAGACTTGGAGGCTGAGTCCAGGCTCTGGAGTCAGATATACCTGAGTTCACACTAACCTCGGCTGTTCCATCATTTCCCCAGAGATAAACTTTTCTTTGACAAGGTCATGGACTTCTGTGTGCAATACACCAAGCCAAGAATCTTTCAGGTGGACAGTTCTCATACATCTGAATGGCTCCATATCTTTTACACCCTTAGTCTAACGATACAGACTTTCAATGATAGGAAATCATGTACTCTCAACTCTTAACTCTTAGTAAAGACAGAACAGGTATGTAGGTGAATAACTCAGTGTTGTCTGAATATTCTAGTTTTGCATATTTTAGATCTAATAGATAGATACCAGGAAAATTCAGAGAGCAACCGTCTCTGGAGAGTGGTAGACTTTGCAATGGATAGGCCATGGGGCAAGCTCCAGTAGGTAGCAAGATAAAGACAAATCAGATTTGCTATAGGGTCACAAACTACTTCTCCAATATAATTGTGTGCCAGCTGCTCACTCCTTTTATATCCCTTCCTTCTGTCACTCTCCATGTTCAGGTATGAATCTCCTTTTCTCTGGGGTATTAGAATAGTTTCCTCAATGATCTTCCTACTTCTAATCTCTCTTGACTTCCTTCTAAATTATTCTTAAAAATTTTTCCAGAATGCTTCCTTAAAATATGAAACTTATAGATATCACCCTGCTCCCTCTTGCAATCCTTCTACCACTCCGTGTGCTGTTATAGGTGACGGTGTTCTGCATCATGGTCACAGATCTGTTTATCCCCTTAGTCCAGACCCGCCATCCCAGCCCCCTTCCATTCTCGACCTCCAATCCCACACCTCGTCCTCACTGCACCAGTGCCTTCCCCTAACATGCCCCTTGCTATGCTCAGAAGAAGACTTTGATCGAGGAAAGCTGTCATGATTTAATACCCCACATTTCTATTTATGCTATTTGCTCTTGTGGAATGGTGGAAAGAGAATGTGTTTCTGAGCCAGCAAGATATGGATTAGAACCATGGCTTCAACAATGGCCAGCTGTGTGACTTTGATCAGCAACTTCACCTCTCTTAGACTTTATTTTCTTATCTATAGGATGGAGATAAGAACATTTTTTCTTCCAAAAGTGCCCTAAAGGTAAGCTAGGCGTGGTGGTGCACGCTTGTAATCCCAGCATTCAGGAGACTGAGACTGGAGGGTGAGGTTCGCGGACAGCTTCAGCTACTTAGTGAGGCCCTTCACAACTCAGTGAAGACCCTGATTCAGACATAAACAGACTAAAAAATGGGGCTGGGAGTGTAGCTCTGATGTAGAATGCCCCTGGGTTATATCCCCAGTTCCGAAAAAAAAAAAAAAGTGTCCTAAAGGTAGAATACATGTTGTAAATGATGCTCAGCACTGGATTTATAAGAGACAGTCAGTGAATGGTAACTACTATTATTAAGTATCAATTTGGAACTCAGGGGAGAAATGGTCTGCAATTAGACTTTGAGGAGTCATGAATGTGGGAGCTTGGGCAATTTAGTTTCCTGATGGTATAGAGAAAGAGACAATGGTTGAGAACAGAACTTGTGCAACTAATTGACATTATGTTTTAAGTCTATATTCACACTTCACCAAGATAAATTCCACTAATTTAGATTTTATGATACTGCAGGCGAAATTGGGTTGCAACATACTTTTGTGCTATTTATGAAAAAATTAATAGAGAGAACATGATTCAGAACTCCTAATGTAGGGATATTTAACCTACTTAAGCAAGGAAGCTTTAAAGTTATATTAGAACCAATTTAGCAGGATCAGTTTATGTAGAGACCATGTGCTACTTGAAATGATTTAGAGATGTGAAATTAGAATTGTGAAGTGAGACAAGATATGGGATGATTAGCATATCCTCTTCATTCTAAAGATGAGAAAATAGAGGAATAAAAAAGGTCAACTGATTCATTCAAGCCTATACAGAATAAGCAAGAAAGCTGAGATGGGAATCCAGGCCCCACCTGGCTCCTACACAAAGTTCTTTTGGACATGCTGGACAGCAACTTGGCATCACAAATCATCAGTGTTTCTTTTTTCCCTAGGCCACCCCTGGATAGCTATTAGTTTTTCAAATTCTTGATAGTGATTAAGAGAGTGTTAGTTACAAATTACCGTCTAATTCAGACTTACTATTAATTCATGCTGGTGTTCTCAGTGTATTTCTGGAATAGACTACAAGGATTTGGCTGGTGTACTTGGTAGAGTTATAAAAGAGAAACCCGCACAATGAAAGAATCCATTGGCAACACCATCCTAGACAAATGTTCTTTATTAAAAAAAAAATGGCCTGTAAACATTGAACTGAACTCACTGGTTCTTAGGACCATTGCAAATTTAAGATTTGTTGTCTAGGGTGGAAGTTTTGAATCCTGAAGCATGGTTTGCTTAGGAACTTGGTCTCACTTAAGATCAGAAGGATAAGCCGGGCGTGGGGGTGCACGCTTGTAATCCTAGCATTTGGGAGGCTGAGACTGGAGGATCGTGGTTCACAGACAGCCTCAGCTACTTACTGAGGCCCTCTGCAACTCAGTGAGACCCTGTTTCAAAATAAAGAATAAAAAAATAGGGCAGGAGATGAAGCTTGGAGGTCAAATGTCCCTGGGTTCCATCCCCAGACCCCCCCCCCCAAAAAAAAAAAAAGATCAGAAGGATGCATGGACAATATGATAGTTTCCTCTGTGATCTGATAACCTGCAAGGGTCACACCTTTTTCAGGCCTCTTCATTGGCTGAATATGAGCATGTACTTAATTATCTCACTGGATGTGTCCTCAGAAAAAATAGCTGACCAAGGCAAATGGTCTTAAAGAGTACTTTTACAGATTATTGTTGACTGTGAAGACTTTGTTTTTAGTCAAGGGTATATAGTCACCTTGTCCCCCAATTTCTATTATTTGAATTAGGGCAAATCTGAAAAGAAGAAAATTCAATGAGATTTATTTCCTTTTCTTGTGGTACTTGGGATGAAATCCAGGCCTTCTGCCTCCGGACTATACCTCAGATCTATTTTTTTTTTTTTAAATAAAAGACTCTGAACAGTGGTTTATTCAGAAGGACAGAAAGGGAATTATGATCTGAGAGAGGCACACAGGGGCAGGGTAGGAAGTTTCACAATAGTAAAACCAATTTCCTCCATTTTTCTGGTTGGTTGGTTGGTATACATAGTTTTTCACTTTGGAATTGCTCATTAAACTTGACCTCTATAGTTTTTACATTTCTTCTTTTCTTTTTTTTAATTTATTTTTTTTTGCTGCAATGTATTCATACATCATAATGGTATAAAGAAAATACTTTTGTAGACATACATGCACACATCACCCAGTTAGCTCCTACCTGGTCCCCACCCTGTTCCCTCCTTCCCATGCTTGGCTTAGTGGTTGACATCTAGTATTATAGCAACTTATCCAAAATTAATGATGATAATCTCACATAACAGTTTCATTTGTCTGATACCAAGCTTTTGATGACTTAAAGATAACATTTCAATATTTCTTTTTGCTTTCTTTCTTACAAGAGAATATTTTTTTTCTTTTTTTTAGGTAAAACTCTCATACATTTATTTAGTTTTTTTTCAGAAAAAATCTATCTTGATATGAAATATGGACTCTAGATACTCAAAACAATCTCGAAGAAGAACAAAGCTAGAAGATGTATATTTTCTGATTTCAAACCATATAAAGCTACAATAATTGAAACAGTGTAGTACTGTTCTAAAGGCAGATACATAAACCATTTGAGTTAAATAAAAGCCTAGAGATAAATTCTTCCATATATTGTCAAGTTATTTTTGACAAGGTTTCCACAAACATTTGGTGGAGGAAATACTAATCTTTTAACTAAATATTGTTGAAAAATAATAATTACATGAAAAAGAATAAAATTGGACCCTTACCTAACACATATACAAATATTAACTCAAAATAGATAAAATACCTAAATATAAATCTTAAGACTATAAACTTATAGAAGAAAATCTGGGTCATAAAACCTCACAACACTGAAATTGGCAGTGATTTCTTGGATATGATTTCAATGGCACAGGCAACAAAAGGGTAAATAAACTCCCTAAAAAAATAAAAAAGTTTGTATATCCAAAGACAATGTAAACAGAGTTAAAAGTTACTGATAGAATGGGATAAAATATTTCTAAATGCTATATCTGAAGGTATATTAATATTCCAACTAGAAATTCTAAAAATTAGCAACAATAAAAGCAAACAATACAATTCAGAGATAGGTAAAAGACTAACATAAATAATGAATCTCCACAGATAACCAGTCTTAGTTGTCTGTTGGATGGAAAATCTTGTTTCTCTGGTTCTGGTGTGTTACCTATTTCTTCTTTGTAGTTAATCTCTTTGAGTATTTTCTCTAGTGCTGGTTTTGAAGACATAAATTCCTTGAGTTTCTGTTTGTCATGGAAGCTTCTTATTTCCCCATCTAATCTGATAGATAGTTGTGCTGGGTAGGAAATTTTTGGCTGGAAGTTGTTTTCTTTCAGAGTTTGGAATATGTTACTCCAAGCCCTTTTGGCTCTCATGACTTGGTTTGGGAAATCTGGAGTGATTCTAATTGGTTTGCCTCTGAATGTCACTTGGCCCTTTGTTTTTGTTGCCTTTAAGATTCTCTGCTTGGCTTCCACATTGGTCATTTTGACAATTATGTGGCATGGGGATCCTCTTCTCTGATCCTGTCTAAAGGGGGTTCTATAAGTTTCCTGGACCTGTGTATCGACCTCTTGCTCTATGTTTGGAAAATTTTCTGCTATTACTTCCTTGAAGAGATTGTTGATCCCTTTGGTTTCACCTTCTTTTCCCTCCTGTATTCCAATTATTCTTAGGTTAGCTCTCTTAAAATGGGCCCATATTTCTTCAATGTCAGATTCCTGCTGTCGGATTTTTTTCCCTAAGTTATAAATTATGCGTTCATTTTTGGAGTGATCCTCTTCTAGGAGCGAGATTCTATTCTCCATGTGGTCTAATTGGTTGTTTGTACTTTGAATTGAAGCCTTTACTTCATTAATTGCATCCTTTATCTCTCTTTGGCTCTCTCTGAATTCTTTTTCAAACACCTCTATTATTTCTACAGTTACTTTCCTGATTTGATCTTCTAGAAATCTCTGAATTTCTGTTTTATCAGGTTCTGATGTTGTGGGGTTGTGGGCATTCATTGCTCCATTGTTATTCCTCTTTCCCATGATTTTGGAAGTTTGTGCCTTCTCTGGGTTCTTCCCTTGGGTCACTACGACTTCACTTAAGGTGCTCTGGATCTCGAGTCTGTGGTATCTCAGTCCCCACTACTCCTTTACTGGTTTGTATCGCAGAGTTTCAGACCCTGGGAGTCAATCGAGGCTGCTTTAGACCATGGTGGAGGTGCCAGATTGGGCGTTCTCCTATGGTGTGATATCTCTGCCACCGCCACTCCCCCACTGGGTCAAGTCCCTGAGAGTAGAGTACTGGGATTTCTCCTCTAGGAGCCACAATTTGACTCACTGTTGTTGAGTGCGCAGATGGAGCTGTAGTGGACTTGGTGAATTCGCTGCTGCCGCCACTGGTAGCAATATGGCGCCGCTGCCATGCTCTCAGCCGTGAGGCTGGCGTATTTCTTTTCTGTTTTTGAGCTCTGCTCTGAGTCCCTGCAGGGTGTGCTGAGCTCAGCCTCTGGGAGCTTTTAATGCTCCCTGCGCTGAGAAATCTGCCGAATTCCTCCCGGCTCAACCGCAGCAGCTCACCTCGGCTCGCTGTCCACCACTCCTCTCTGGAGCCTGGTGGGCTGTTGAGTGCCTTGGTCTAGAGCCGTTTGGTGAGCTTGCTGCTGCCGCAGGCAGTAAGGTGCTGCTGCCACATCCTCGGGCGTGAGGCCGGCGTATCTCCTCTGTGGCTCTGAGTTCGTTATGAGTTCCCTTCCTCTCTGGAGCCTGGTGCTGCAAGGGAAAATGGCGCCCGCTGCTTCGTGCTACAGCACTGTGGTCTGGTTTTTGGTGTCTTGTTTTTCCAGCCCTCTTTTCCAGATCTATTTTTTTTTTTAATGTTTCATTTGGAAATGGGGTCTTTTTAAGTTGCTGAGTGCCTAAGTTGCTGAGACTGACTGTGATTCTCCTGTCTCAGCCTCCCAAGTACTGGGATTACAAGCATGCACCACCACGTCAGGCTTCCAATATGATTTATTTTTAAAACATATATATGTTTGAATATTTGACACAAAAATTTGCATGCTTGGCACTGTTGCTCCAGGCTGCCAAGACAGAGTAAATCAATATATTAACCACTTGAATAAAATAACAGTAGAGAACCAGCTGCAACTAATGAAAAGAAAACAAATGAAAGCCATGAGTATTATTCCACTGTGGAAGATTACAGATGAGGCTGGAAACATATCATTAAGAAATCGGCAAAAACCAGACATTTCTCAACTCTGCAAGCCACAAAACTGCAGCTAAGCATCACGGACCTCCTCCTATCCGGGATGGAGCAAGTAAGTTATGATTCACTTCTTAACATCCAAGAGGCACATTGCTTGTCTCCCATTCCTGCCTTTCTCCTTTGCCTTCTTGGATTTAACAATTAGGATGGGAAGAAGGATAGAGTTAAGATTTAAATGTATGTTTTTGGTCAAAGGAATAAAGGCATATAAAGGGCTTGGGGTGAAGGCTTCTGCACTCATAGTTTTTACAAACTGACTCAAGTGCCAGTGTGTGTTTTTGAGAAGTCCTGGGAAATGCTGGCTGCCCTCTGTCCAGCCTGTGTGTTGCTGTTTCAATGCTGACCGTTTCTTATTTGGTTAACTAGCACTCATGCTGCAGAGCACAGTTCAAAGGACACTTCCTAGTGACCCTCAGTAGGGATCGAGCCATGATGGGTGTTTTCATGCCTACTGTACTTTTCCTTGTGACTTGGTGTGATGCGTGGTGATCTGATCCCTGTTTGCCTCTCCCACTAGATTGCAAGACACATAAAGGTTGTGTCCAGAGTTGCTTTGCTCACATCTCATATCCAGAGCCTGACATAGAGGGTCCGTAACAGAAATGAAATAACAAACTACTTAACAAACTACAATGGTTGTTATTTATGTCAGGTATTGTAGTAAATTCTTTACATATTTCAATTAACCATGAATACTGATCTGTAAGTTTTAATCCCAAGCATGTCACATCATATTTACTTGTCTACTTGATACGAGGGCAAGAGCTTTTCTTTGATTATAAGTTCACCGATTAGAATTCCCTTATATTTTTTGCATTACCTATAATGCCTTACTTAATATGTCTAGAACATAAGGGTACCCAAAAAGCAATGCGAGTGCAGAATACTTTTAGCTTTTTACAATTTCTCCCAATACAATTTTCCAATTATTTCACCAACAACTAATTTGACCATATTTTAAATTGAGTTCTCTTTAACAGTTTGCCTTCATATTTTTCCAAGATACAAAATGTTTGTTCTGTAATGAAAGTAAGTAAATTTATTTATTTATTTATGTATTTATTGTGCTGGGGATTTAACTCAGGGGCATTCAACTTTCAAGCTATACCCTCAGTCTGATTTTTTTAAAGTCTTTTTTTGAAATAGGGTCTAAGTTACAGAGGGCCTCAAACCCACATCCTCCTGTTTTAGGCTGGCCTCAAACCCACATCCTCCTGTTTCAGCCTCCCAAGTACTTGGATTACAGCATACACCACCACATCCGGCTTATAAAGTTTGTAAATTTAAAAACAAAAACAGTTGCATTCTGGGAAGTGTGCTACCTGTTGTTTTCTTGAGCAGGCTGTGTGCAGTGTGCTTTCAGTGAAGGTAACCCCCAGTTCTTCTGTTTAAGGGAGAATGAAGAGTCCTGATTAACCCAGCAGTTGTTAAATGGAGATTGGTTAAGGAAGCTTCTGCTGTGTTATTATATCCATTTTGTGAAAGAGAAAATCAGGTCTCTGAGAGGTAAAGAAGTTTTCCCAAGGTTACAATGTCAGTGAATGGGGGAGAATTTTGGACAAAAATTTAGGTCTGTGTGATTCTCAAGCCAATGTTGTTTCTATAGATAAATGATTCTCTTTCCATGCTGGCTGGTAAACCTTCTGGAGGAAACCATGCCTAATTTCTCACATAGCTGTGGGCAAATATAATAACTACTCAATAGTTAATACATTATTTAGTATTTTCTTGCTGAAACAGGGGCTGTCCTTTGACATCGACTATAGCTGTAAGTCATCACATGCTACAAAGATGGTATCCTGCCCTTTTATTGGATTGTGATTTCTTATAGGGCAAGTGTGTGTGTGTGTGTGTGTGTGTGTGTGTGTGTGCACGCGCATTCCTTTATAGCAGTGTTTAAGGAATACGGAGTAATCAATATATATTTATTTGATGAACAAATAAGTTAATTAAAATAAACATGAAATAAATCAGCCTGCTGGACAGAATTTCTATTCCTTATTCCATGGTCTTTCAGATGCTGATTGTTGGTGGTCCATAACTGACTCTGTTGAGTCATACTTTTCTAGAATTTTACTTAGGATGTTTCCTTCATATTGGTTCTAATCTCTTAAGGGGATTAATCTTTTTAATGGAGTCATAATCTGAATGCACTGCTGGGAAGAGGTAGAACCCGTAGGTGGTGGGGAGGCATGGCTGGAGGGAGTAGGTCGCTGAGGGTGTCTCCTTGGGGACTATATCTTGTCCCTGGCCCCTTTCTATCTCCCTATTTTTTCAAGGTTCCCTTTTTTCTTTGCATGATTTGAGCAGCCTTTTTCTTTATATCCTTCTGTCCTGATCGGCTCAGGCCCAAAGCAATGAAGACAGCTGACCACAGGCTAACACCTCTGGAACTGTGTGCCAAAATAAATCTTTCCTCCTCTAAGGTGTTCTTTTCACATATTTGTGTCTCAGTGGTGAAATGCTAACCAATACAGCATTTGAAAAAAACCTGAAACATGGAAGAAAAAAATAAAAAAAGGACAACACAGGAAAATGACCCAAAGGAAACATGTAATTCGATTACTATTATTAATAGTAGTAGTATTTGCAGTGCCAGGGGTTGAACACAGGGCCTTATTCATGCTAGGCAAGTGCTCTACCACTGGGGGCTCTACCATTTCCCCAGCCTGGAAACATATAATTCTCTTTGAAATTTTATTTATTTATTTATTTATTTATTTATTTATTTATTTATTTATTTATTTATTTATTTATTGGTGGTACTGGGGTTCCTGGAAGCCCTTCTACCTCCGGGCTACACTCCCAGACCTATTTTATATTTTTGAAACAGGGTCTCTTACGCCAGCGCGGCTGGCTTCGAACCTGCGCGATCCTCCTGTCTCTGCCTCCCAAGCGCGGGGATTACAAGCGTGCGCCACCATGCCCGGCTATTTATTTATTTTTTAATATTTTAATTGGTGCACTGTATTCATACATCATAATGGGATAAAAACGTGTGTAGACATACATGCATACATCGCCCAGTTAGCCCCTATTCAATTCCCCACCCCATTCCCTCCCCATCCCTCCTTCCCATGCTTGGCTTAGTGGTTGACATCTAATATTACAGCAATTTATCCAAAATTAACAATGATAATCTCACATAAAAGATTCATTTGTCTTATATCAAACTTTTGATCACTTAGACATAGCATTTCAGTATGTCTTTTTGCTTTCTTTCTTACAAGAGGATGTTTTTTTCTTTTTCTGTAAGGTAAAACTATCGTACATTTATTTTTTTTTTTCAGAAAAAATCTATCCTAACATGAAATATGAACTCTAAATACCCAAAAACAATCTCGAAAAAGAACAAAGCTAGAAGATGTACATTTTCTGACTTCAAACCTTATAGAGCCATAATAATTGAAACAGTGTAGTACTGCTATAAAGGCAGATATACAAACTAGTGGAGTAAAAGAAAAAGCCTAGAAATAAATTCTTCCATATATGGTCAAGTTATTTTTGACAAAGTTTCCAAGAACATTTGGTGAAGGAAATAATGATCTTTTCACTAAATATTGTTGAAAAATAATAATTACATGAAAAAGAAAAATTGGACCCTTACTTAATACCATATACAAATATTAACTCAAAATAGATAAAAGACCTAAATGAAATTCTTAAGACAATAAACTTTTAGAAGATAACCTGGGTCATAACACTTCACAGCATTGAAATTGGCAGTGATTTTTTGGATATGATTTCAAAGGCACAGACAACAAAAAAATAAACAAACTTCCTAAAAAATAAAAAATATTGCACATCCAAAGAAAATGTAAACAGTTAAAAGTTACTGATAGAATGGGGTAAAATATTTCCAAATGCTATATCTGGAGGTATATTAATATTCCAAATAGAAATCCTAAAAATTAGCAACAATAAAAGCAAACAATATGCTGGGCATGGTTATGCACGCTTGTAATCCCCACACTTGGGAGGCTGAGACAGGATGATCGCAAGGGTTCGAAGCCAGACTCAGCTACTTAGTGAGGCTTTCAGCAACTTAGTGAGACCCTGTTTCCAAATAAAATATAAAAAAAGGTCTGGGAGTATAGCCCGGAGGTAGAAAGCCTCTGGGTTCCACACCCAGTACCAACAAAAATTAAAAAAAAAGCAAACAATACAATTTAGAAATACAATTTAGAAATAGGTAAAAGACTGAAATAAATAATGAATCTCCAAAGATTTTAACCTATAAACACTTGAATATATTCTTCTTTGCGTAGTTGTCTGCTGGATGGAAAATCTTGTTTCTCTGGTTCTGGTGTGTATTAACTATTTCTTCTTTGTAGTTAATCTCTTTCACTATTTCCTCTAGCGCTGGTTTTGAAGACATAAATTCCTTGAGTTTCTGTTTGTCATGGAAGCTTCTTATTTCCCCATCTAATTTGATAGATAGTTGTGCTGGGTAGGAAATTTTTGGCTGGAAGTTGTTTTCTTTCAGAGTTTGGAATATGTTACTCCAAGCCCTTCCAGCTCTCATGACTTGGTTTGGGAAGTCTGGAGTGATTCTAATTGGTTTGCCTCTGAATGTCACTTGGCCCTTTGTTTTTGTTGCCTTTAAGATTCTCTGCTTGTCTTCCACATTGGTCAATTTGACAATTATGTGGTGTGGGGATCCTCTTCTCCGATCCTGTCTAAAGGGAGTTCTATAAGTTTCCTGGACCTGTGTATCGACCTCTTGCTCTATGTTTGGAAATTTTTCTTCTATTATTTCTTTGAAGAGATTATTGATCCCTTTGGTTTCACCTTCTTTTCCCTCCTGTATTCCAATTATTCTTAGGTTAGCTCTCTTAAAATGGACCCATATTTCTTCAATGTCAGATTCCTGCTGTCTTATTTTTTTTTCTAAGTTAGAAATTATGCATTCATTTTTGGAGTGATCCTCTTCTAGGAGCGAGATTCTATTCTCCATGTGGTCTAATCGATTGTTTATACTTTGAATTGAGGCCTTTACCTCAATGGTTGCTTCCTTTATTTCTTTTAGACTCTCTCTAAATTCTTATCGAAAGTCCTGTATTATTTCTACAGTTATATTCCTGATTTGATCTTCTGGAGATCTCTGAATTTCTGTGTTATCAGGTTCTGATAATATGGGGTTGTGGGCATTCATTGTTCTGTTGTTGTTCTTCTTTCCCATGATTTCAGAATTTTGTGCCTTCCCTGGGTCACTACGACTTCACTTAAGGTACTCTGTATCTCGAGTCTTTTGTAATCAGCTGCCACTACTCCTTTACTGGATTGTATTGCAAAGTCTCATACCCAGGAAGTTAATCAAAGCTGCGTGAGACCATGGGGGTGCTGGGCTGGGCGTTTTTCCATGGGGAGCTGCGACTAGGGTGTGGTATCTCTGCCATCGCTACTCCTTCACTGCGTTGGACTGCAAAATATCAGAATCAGGGTGATTATCAAAGCTGCACACGTCCCTGGGAGTGCAGTACAGGGATTTCTCCTTTAGGGGCCACAATTACACTCACTGTTATTGTGCATGCAGATCTGGAGCTGTGGTGGGGTGGGGTGAACTCGCTGTTGCTGCTGGCAATATGGTGCTGCTGTTACACCCTTGGGGCTGTGAGGCTGGCGCTTCTGGCAATATGGTGCCGCTGCCATGCCCTCGGCCTTGAGGCTGGTGTATTTCTTTTCTGGTTTTAAGCTCTGTTCTGAGTCCCTGGAAGGCGTGATGAGCTTGGCCACTGGGAGTTTTAGGCGTTCATTGCACTGAAAGAACTGCTGAATTATACCTGAATGATCCGCAGCTGCTCACTTCACCTCCCTGGTGCTGTGAGGGAAGATGGTGCCAGCACGGCTCCACTGCTGCATTGCAGGCTTGATTTCTGGTCTCTGGTTGTTCTTCTAGTCTTTTTTTTTTTCGTCCCTTGTGTTTACATTTTTTATTTCTCTGCTGGTGGTGTTTTCTGGCTATGAAAAGCACTGATTTTGTGGCAACAGAGATCGAGTTTTAGCAGGACTCGTAAACGCTGTTTTTCTTGGTCACCATCTTCCCGGAAGTCTGGAAACATATAATTCAAGGAACAAAAGAAACTATAAAAATTCTGGTTAGTTTCTTCAGAGTCAATAATTTTCATTCTTCATAAATAAGAATATAGTGCTATGAAAAAGGAATAATAAGAAAAAGAAGAAATTAAAAATGCAGTTATTAAAAAATCAGTAGAAGGGTTGAAGGAGTAAGGCCAGGTAATCTTTTATAAAGTGTCACATAAAGATTAAAAGATGAAAAATGTGTAAGATAAGACACCTGGAAAGTTGATTTCAGGTAACAAATGTCTTACTATTAGAAATTTGAGAAGAGATAACAGAATAAATAGATAGGAGGAAATAATTAAAGAAATAACACGAGAGGATTTTCCAGAGTTGAGTGATACCAGATATCCAGGACAATGAATATTGAACAGATTCTTTCACTGTAAAATGTTAATAGGTCAGACTATCATTTGAACTTTTCCTCAGCAACCACATATTGCTAGCAAATAATGGAATGTGCTTTCAAAGTTATGCAAAGATTTTGAATGTTCCCAACACAAAAAAGGATAAATATCTGAAATGATAAATTAAGCCGATTATCCTAGAAGAATTACTGCACTATAAATTACTTTACTGTAAATGATCTGGAGATGACTTAAAGTCTATGGGGTGTGCACAGGTCCTATGCAAACATGACACTCTTTTATATAAGGGAACTGAGCATCCCTGGATTTTGGAATCCTGGGGCATCTTGGAATCAACCTTTTGTGGATACTAGGGGCAGCTTTATATGAATCTGGAGGCCAGGTGTTTGGTTATTTTGGGGAATTCAACTGGGGGTGTTGAGCAGGTAGAGGGTGTTTGCAGCACAGGACTGGGTGAGATGGGCTGAGCAGTCCTGCAGAGGAGGCAGAGAGGCAGGCTGAGGGCTGATGCCTGTGCCCACCAACATCTAGAAGCTGGGAGAAGGAAGAGTCAGCTGAGGAGATGAAGATCAGGAAGGTTTTAAGTAGGAGAAAAACTGGGAGAGGGTGTTAGCCTGGAAACCAATGGGGAAAGCCCCTACTAAGGGGTATCCAGAGGTTAAGATAAAGCTGAGAACAGACCATGTGGGGCAGAACAGAGCTCACTGGTGGCATGGATGGGTGTGTTCTCACCAGAGTGGAAAGGATAGAAAGCCAGATGGAGTGAAAAGAGGGAACGAGAAGGAGGAACACGAAATTGCTGGAGAAACACTTGAGTTGGTGAGCTGAAGGGAGAAGAGGGAGTGTGAGAGGGACATTTGTGTCAGAACCGGTGTACCTAGGGGTTAACTACTGTAGCACACACTACATTGCTGTGCAGACCTGCAGAATAGGAAGAGCAAGGGCTTTGGGGCCAGTTAGGAAGATCTGCTTTAAATCATGAGACTAACTCTAATTGGTGGGTTGTTCTTATATTCTAAAACTTTGCTTTCTTATCTGTAAAAAAGGGAAAAAGAGGATGGGGTGAAATTAAATTCTTTTGACCAGGCACAAGGTCTATAAGGGTCTAGCACACCAGGGGAACTTCCTATTACTGAGTATCCAGTGGAACTGTCCACTCAGAGAGGGTGTGTGCATGGTCCTGTCTAGGCTCTGGGCATTCCAGAAAGCAGCAGCTGACACCCTATTGTTAGGACCTTGAGAAAATCCCCAAATTTCTTCTCAAATACACTTACTCCCTTGAGGGATTTGTTCTAGATTATTTGAGATCCCCTTTTTGGAGAATCAGTTAGGAACAAAAATTCACAAACATAAAAAAATTCCATGTTATAAAAAGGAGTATGCCGGGTGTGATGGTGCACACATGTAATCACAGGATTACTTGGAATGCTAAGACAGGAGTATCCCAGGTTCAAGGACAGCCTCAGCAATTAGTGAGACTCTCATCAACCTAGCAAGACCTTGTTTCAAAATAAAAATAAAAATAGGACTGGAGGTGTAGTTCAGAGTCTGAAGCCCCAGGGTTGAATCCCTAATGTCACACACACACACACACACACACACACACACACATATATATATGCATATATATAATATATACACATATATAAGTATATTATATATTATAACATAATAATATATAGTATATAATTATATATTATAAAGAGTAGGAGTCCAGATAAATAGCACTTCTTGTTGTTTATTACATTTTATATTTATTTATCTATTTATTTATAGTACCAGGGATTGAACCTAGGAATGTTCTATCTCTGAGCTACACCCTATATTACTTTTAATTTTTAAACAAGACCTTGCTAAGTTGCTGAGGATGGTCTTGAACCTGAGATCCTCCTCTCTCAGCCTCCCAAGTACTGGGATTATAGGGGTGCACCACTACACTTAGCTTTTATTGATTTTAATATATTTTTACTGAAGTATTGTGATAACATGTCATGATGAAATGTTTATTGTATTTTAAATGGTTACAAATTCAATTTGTGTTAAAAGAAACTCTAGTTCTGGGAGCCAGTAATACTCAGCTCCCTTGTTCTCTGTTATTCCCTCAGCAAGAGGCTTCTTAAAATCCTACCTCCTACCTCATGGGCTTCCCTTATTTATCTCAGTCACTGAATCTTGCATGATATTCATTGGTAACAGGGTTGTGCAAAAAACTGAAATGTGAATTTCAGTCCTTCTCTTAGAAAACTCCAGACTTAGCATCTTGCTCTCAATATTCTGTTTTATTTACAGAAATCATGTTAAGTCTATTTTTGTATGTCATTTCTAGGGCATCCCTATTTAACTGCATATGTTCTCTGAACTTTGCTCATTGGAGACAGGATGATGTTGAGTAGAAGAAGCTGGCAATACTGGCTTGTCATAGCAACCAAACATAATCACTATCTATCTCCAAAGCAGCTCCTAAAGTGCCAACGGCAGGACTTAGCATTAGGTCTCAGGGCCCATCTTTAAGGTTATGCTTTCAACTCTTAAATGGATTTCAGGACCCAAAAGAACTATAAGATCTATCTATATAAAAATAAACTTGCTATTTCTTTTGAGTAATCTTGTAGTTCAAAATGGGAAAAATTTGGAATATTCTTGAAATATTTAAAAAATAAGACTCAAGAGCCTGTTAAAAGGTATATGATTAGAAATACAATAAACCTTTTGTTTTTATTAAAAAAAAAAGGTATATGATTTTGTCTACAAAATGACTCCTGTAATACTCCATTTATCCCCATTTGAAGGTTGTCTTTTGCATAGTGCCTAAGAATAATGTCTTCATGGAAATACTGAGCCTCTATCTTCAGGACTTTGCTTGCCTGTGTAGTTTCTGTTGCATGTTCCCATTTACCAAGTAGGATAGCTCATGCAGAGAGACGGAGCTGATGGGAGCAAAGGATTTCCTAAGAGTGAGTTTTGACTTGGCCTTCCTTGTGAGTTATATAACCACTGGATGTAAGCAGACTTCTACTTGGCATTTCAGCCACGTTCCCTATACATCCCCAAATGTCAGTTGTTCTCATTGTAAAACTTGCAATGGAATTTTTACTGGCATACAAGTGTCAATTCAACCTTTTTGCTTTTTTTTCGATCTCTATCAGCAGATTGAGGTTTGGGATTTGATGGAGTCGTGTCAGAATCAAATTCCTTTAAATCTCATTCTAATGCAGTGTTCTAGCTAGTGAAAGGTCTTCTGCTCCCCTGGCATTTATTTCTTTGACCCGGGGTATATCAGAGGAGGAAGTACGAGAGCCTGGGGATTCACACGTCAGCCTGCGCCTGGGCGGTGATGCCTGATGTTGGCCTCTCTCTGATACTGTCATGGATTCTTAAGTACAATATATGAGTTGGAAGTTGTGATTCCCAAATGTTTTAATGTAAAATAACTCCACCAAATATTGTGTTGATTTTTTTCTCAAATTTTATATTTTCAGACTAGATTCCTCTTGTAATACATATTTCTGACTGCGTCATTAAGCTATTAATTTTTTTTATGTGTGTGGTACTGGGGATTGAACCCAGAGGTTCAATTATACCTCTAAAATACAACCCCAGCCCTATTTTATTTTTTGTTTTGAAATGGGGTTTCACTAGGTTGCAGAGTCTTACTAATTTGCTGAGGCTGGCCTTGAACTTGTGATCCTTCCGTTTCAGCCTCTCAAGTACTGAGATGACAGGAGTACACCACCACTGTGTCTGCCTTAAGCTTTTACTTTGATGTTTACAGCTCTATAATCACTTTTTTTTAAGGGACAATACTATTTGCTGTTGTCATTGTATTTCCAATGGTTTTTGAAGTCATTTTGGTTGCTTTGCTCTGGATTATTTTCTAAGCATCTTCAGTCTTTGAAGATTTGGAGAAAGAGCATGAAAATCTCTCTCTCCTCAATGTCTTTCCTAGGAAGAATAAGAATATATCTACATTGCTTGGACTAAATCCTGTATTCCCTCCTCCCAAGCCATAAACCACAAATGATGTTGAAATCATCTGTTATGGAAACAGAGTCTCATAATCCTAAAGGTCTGGCTTTTATTGTCTGATAATAAGTGGCACTGAGATAATGGTAGGACTGTGTGGGGTGAATGGAAATTTGGCTCTAAAATTGATACTAGAATGAGTGTGTAGATGCAAAACACAGTTAGCAGTCAATTCCTGTCTTTTCTATTTTACAACTTCCAAGGACATTTTATTGAAAACCTTTAAAATAAATGGGCATTTCTCTTGCTTTATACTGGTCAAGATGGGCAGATGGTGAAATTGGGCAGAATAATATGAGTTGTTCAATGAACACTGCAGCAGGAAGTCTAGAAAGAGACAATGTGTTAATGTTAACCCCTAGTCAGATGTGGTGGCGCACGATTGTAATCCCAGCGTTCGGGAGGCAGAGACAGGAGAATCACGGTCGGGGAGGACAGCCTCAGCTACTTAGAAGGCCTTTAGCAACCCAGTGAGACCCTGTTTCAAAAATAAGAAGACTGAGCCGGGCGTGGTGGTGCACACTGGTAATCCTTGCGCTTTGGAGGCTGAGACAGGAGGATCTCACAGGTTCAAAGCCAGCCTCAGCTACTTAGTGAGGCTCTCAGCAACTTAGTGTGACCTTGTTTCCAAATAAAATTTAAAATAGGTCTGGGAGTATAGCCTGGAGGTAGAAAGCCTCTGGGTTCCATCCCCAGTACCACCACCAAAAAAAACCCCAAAAAGAATAAAAATAGAATAGGCCTGGGAGTGTAGCTCAGAGGTAGAATGCCCTGTTGTTCTGTCCAGGCACTGCAACAAACAAAAACAAACAAACAACAAAAAATAGGGCTGGGGGTGTAGCTTGGAGGTACAATGCCCCTGGGTTCCTTCCCAGGTACTGAAAAAAAACACACACACACACACACAAAAAGTTAATCCCCCTTTCTCCACTCCTCTGCATGGGGTCCTCATCAAACTTCTGACTTTGGGCCATTAATTTGAAGACATTAGTGAGGGGGAGGTTCTGAGTTCCTCACCAAAGAAACATTTACATCTGCTGAAACTGTCCTGAATATCTGAATAAAAAGTCCCTCATTCTCATGCAATGAGTTTATTTCTATTGTTTTGTTAAACTCAAAGTCATACCACGATTTCTGACTCACACCTTATAATGGAATTTATTTTATTGTAGTTGTTTTTAATTATTCAATTTAAAATTTGGCTTGCTGATATACTTATTTTAAAAAGTATTTTTATTGGGTTTTCAAGGGTTCTGCATTTTTGGAAAGTCTAGATAGAGACAATATGCTTACTTTTAGTTGGAAATAATTAAATTTCAAAAGTCTCCATAATTAAAAGATTCAACTTGAGTTGAGAATAAACATAAGCCTTTTTCTATATGCAAATTGCATGTTTTAATTTTATGAACAAAGGGAACTTAATTGACAACTGGCCTATTTTTAAAAGTATTTTGACAAAGAAGGATTTTATTTTACTTTTGGTACTGGGAGTTGAACCTTCTGTGCTACACCCTCAGCCCTTTATAAGAAAAATTATTTTATTTTTTGGTATTAGAGATTGAATTCAGGAGCATTCTACCTCTGAACTACATCCCCTGGCCTTTTTTATTTATTTATTTTATACTTATATTGGTGCATTACAATTATATATCATTGTGAGATTCAAAGTGATACAAACTTGCATGCACACAGCACTTGGTGAGTTTCCCTCTGTACCCTCCTCCCCCTTTCTCCCTTCCCCTACATATTAGTGAGTAGGTAGTGAAACCTTCATGTGTGGACATGGCTTTATTTGAACTGTTCCCCCCCTCAGTCTTCCTTTTCCCCTCCTCACCTCCCTCCAAACCCATTCTACTATTATACTGGTTTCTTTCCTCATTTGACTGTCATCCTTTTTTTTTTTTTTTTTTTTTTTTTTTATTTGGTGTGTGTGGGTCTGGGGAAGGAACCAAGGGGCATTTGACCTCCGAGCTACACCCCTTGCCCTATTTTTTATTCTTTATTTTGAAACTGGGTCTCACTGAGTTGCAAAGGGCCTCACTAAGTAACTGAGGCTGTCCACGAACCGTGATCCTCCGATCTCAGGCTCACGAATGCTGAGATTACAAGCGTGAGCCACCATACCCGGCCTTGACTGTCATTTTTTTTTTGTTATAGTTAGCTATAGAATGGCCTGTTAAAGAGCTCATAAATTAGTGTTTGCAATTGATGTAATTGGGTTGTAATCCCAGAAGCAAATAAATCCATTGTAATGGATTTCCCTGGGTAGTACTTGGTTGGTTGGTAGGGTATGCTAGAGAAGGTGGTTCCCTGGGGTTGTGGCCTTGGGGATTACATATGGTTCTCCTGCCCTCACTCCCTATCTTGCTTCTGGCCTCCATGATGTGAGAACAGCCCATGTACTCTCTCTTCCTCTCTCTACTCCCTGCCACCGTGCCCTCAGACTCACCATACCTGGCCTCACATGGACTGAATCTGAAACTCTAGAAAAATAAATCTTAATGCTGACCAGAATAGTTTTATAAGCCTTTTTATTTTTATTCTGAAAAATACAGGGTCTCACTAAGTTGCTGAGATTGGCTTTGAAACTGTGATCCTTCTGTCTCAGCTTCTCAAGCACTGGAATAACAGGTGTGAGACACCACACACACCTGAAAAAAAGGACTTCAGGAACAAACAAAAAAACAAAACAACATTACTTTCTTAGTTTTTTTCAAACATTTTTAAATTTTTAATTTAATTTTTTTTTTCTGTCCTGGGGATTGAACCCAGGGGCATCCTACCTCTGAGCTACACCCCTAGCCTATTTTTTAATCTTTATATTTTGAAACAGGGCCTCACTAAGTTTCCAAGGGCCTCACTAAGCAGCTGAGGGTGGCCATGAACCTGCGATCCTCCCCTCTCAGTCTCCCAAGTACTGGGATTACAAGTCTGTGCCACCACACCTGGCTCTCTCTTAGTTTTAATAGATTCCCCCAGCCTATAACTGGCTGATGGTTAACAACCCAATAAATCAAGTCAATCATTTTGGGGTAAACTCAGCCATTGATTTAAGAGGTGCAGTAAGTGTTTCCATGTTTAACATCGGATGTTCAATAAATGCTTTAAGGAAGGTTTTGCTGAGATTTTGGTAAATAACTTTCTGTACAAAGATTATCATTTTCATGTTTTAAGTGACAAATCGTAGAGACTCAGCTGCTCATTTTTTTCTGTGTACTGGAACAGAAAGCCTTGTCTGTGCCCTCCTGTACCTTGTATTTTGCACATGACCTTTCTAGGTGCCTAAATTTTTTAGACGCTGTTTACCTTGCCCCTAGCTTGGCTGACTGCGGAAGCATATGCGCAGGCTTCCAAATGGCATTACAGAGCACCTGGACTTCTAAGTGCTCGCTAAGTTGGTTACTCTGATTCCACGGCACTCTCAGACAGAATTTATTGAGATGCACTTTAAAGACATGCAGATCATTTTAGATACTTTCACTTTTATTTTAACTTCAACCTGAAACCATAGTTTTTTTTCTCCTACATTAAAATTATAAGCTCAGTTTATATAACATGCTATAGATACACTTTGAAGGAATATTGCAAATGACCTTAGGAGTATTCTTATTTTTATCATAAGAATACTGGTGAAGATAAATTATACAAAATTAAAGACAAACTTGCTTACAAATATCTATGTATAGGAGACATATTTTTTCAGATTTCAGATGCTAAGAATGAAATCGATCTTGTTTATAATTCTCTTCTTGTAGTGGCTGCTATACAGATCAGCACCAAATAATCAGGCCACCTCAAGCAACTATGCAGGGTGATAGCAGATAGGAACGAGGCCTTACTTCTCAACAAAAACCTCCTAGAAATATCTGGGGGGTGATTTGCTTCTAATAGGATGTGGTTTAATCACAAATGGATTGAAAAGTTGGAGATAGCCAGCTGTCCTCTCTTATCATTATTTCCCTTCCTGATGTCTTTTTTTAAGCTGTGGTGAACTATGGTTCAAAAATATGAAATGAAATAGAAAATTCAAGATATAAGTAACTCATAAGTTTTTTTTTTTTTTTTTTGTACTTGGGGTGGAACCCAGGGGCTTTTCTACCTCCAGGTTATACTCCCAGACCTATTTTATACTTTATTTAGAAACAGGGTCTCACTAAGTTGCTGAGAGCCTCACTAAGTAGCTGAGGCTGGCTTCGAACCTGTGTGTTCCTCCTGTCTCAGCCTCCCAAATGCTAGGATTGCAAGCATGTGCCACCACGCCCAGAAGTAACTCATAAGTATTAAATTGAACATTGGTTTGAGTAGCATGATGAAATCATGGGCCATCCTTTTCCATTCCATCTGAGGGTACAAGTCATCTTTTTGTCCAGTGTATTCACTACCTGTATATGCTACCTGCTTGTTAGGGTTCTTTTACTGTCCATGGTTTCTGGCATCTACTTAGGAGCTTGGAACATATCCCCCATGATAAGGGACACTACTTGTTATGGTTTGGGTCTAGAGGTCCCCCTAAAGTTCCATGTGTTGAAGGCATGGTTCCCGGTGCAGCAAGGTTCAGAAGTGGTGCATGACTGTAGGGGATGGGTCAATGGAGATGTGGCTTAAAGGACTTATATGTGCCCCTGGCTCCTCTCTCTTCTCTTCTCTTCCCTTCCCTTCCCTTCCCTTCCCTTCCCTTCCCTTCCCTTCCCTTCCCTTCCCTTCCCTTCCCTTCCCTTCTCTTCTCTTCTCTCTCTCTCTCTCTCTCTCTCTCTCTCTCTCTCTCTCTCTCTCTCTCTCTGCAGTGAGCTGAGAGTGGCTTTTCTCCACCCCATGCCCTGCCTTGCAGTTGGCGGACTATAGGCTATCTCTAAAACCATGAGCCCGAGGATTCAAAATGGTGACTGAGGGACACAGCACTTCTCAGTAGCTGAAACAAATAAAGTTCAACTACTTAGAAAGCAGTGTCTTAATCAACAAAATAAATACATACCAGGAACCAAAACAGATCCAGGTACCTTGGCGGAACCCTGAACTCAAAGAAGAAGAACAAAGATCGACACCGGACCTGCTGCAGATACAATTGGGACACCCGCTGGCGGGCTGCCTGCGCGGCTGCCTGCCTGCCTGAAATCTCCGCGGCAAGATAATCCAGGACTGAAAATGGACATAGGACCTCATCTTAAGCAGCGAGCAGCACCCATGTCAGAATTCTGTGTGCTCACCAGCGACTGGATCACAACAGCATGGGGATTCCCACGGAAGCCTGAACCAAGGAAGCCAGGTACCTGAGTGCGTCCAGGGAAAGTGTAGATCCTAGCGTGCGCCCCAGCCCCAACCCCAGCACTGGCCCGGGGCATCTGTCCCATGCCTCAGAACCCAGCACTGTCCTCGCGCACCCTGTCTGTGTCCCGGACCCCTGCTAGTAGTCAGTGCCTGTGCCACTGCCACCCCTAAATCGGAGCCTGCCTTCCAGGCGGCAAAAGCTCTGTGCACCTCTGAAATCTCCTCGGCCCGCCCTCCTCAAGCTTCTACGTCCCGCGGGAGGCAGAGATCATTGCTGGACACCGCGCACTGCCTGTGCACCCGGACCCTTGAGCACCTATCCTGCACCCCTGGCCACCGCTGGGAGTTCCTGCCCGCCCGGTAGCCTGATGCTTAGTTCTAATCGAGAACACAGCTCAATATACCTTGGAAGAGCATAGCAGCTGCAATAGGCAGCTGCATCCACTCACACCTGGGCCCAGTAATAGCAGCGCACACAGCCTGCACTCTCGGAATAGGCAGAGCTCTGGCAGTAAGTGTGGGCATCCAGGAACTGGCATCCCTTTGCCCAGGGTACATCTTGGGACCACACTGGCTAGCCCAGTTGGAATTTCCAGAGACACAGGAAAATCTATCGAGACACAATATCTGCACAGGACCTCAGGGGGAGGCTCCAACTATACTTTGGACATCCTCCACCCCTGCTGTAGGGAAGCACAGGTGGGAGTCTAGGGTGGTGAGTGCAGAGGTGCTGACTACAGGTTGGAATTTCGTAGAACCTGAGATCTGTACAGAATCTAATAAGAGTGAAACGAGATATCCTGACACATAAACCCAAAGCAGTTAAAGGAAATAAAGGTGTCCAAACACTCAGAGTGACCTAAGAAGATAAAAATAGAGTACAAAGAAAACTAAGAGACATTGGATTATATTCTGAAAGCTACCAAAGCAATCAATATGCAAATATTATATGGACCTTACCTCATATTCGTAAATAAGTAGGACTGTTTATTTTACTTTTATTGTGGATGTTTTGTTTTGTTTTGCTTTTATAGTGCTTTTGTTTTGGTATGGTTATTGCTGTTTTATATTTTTTTCTTAACCCATCCTTCTTTTACTTTAACTTGTTTTTTTAATATAAATATTTGATAGTTTGCCTTATTTTCTGATTTCACACAGATGCTAGTTCCTTTTATTTTATTCTTGTCCTTTTTTCCTCTTTCTTCCTCTTTCCTTCCTTTTTTCATTCTCCTCCTTTGATTGGTTTTTCCTTTCTTTTTCTTGGATTACATAATAGTCTTGGTATCTTGTGTGGATTTTTTTTATGTTTGTCTGCTCCTTCCATCACCCCCCTTTACAAACTTTTCCACACTAACCTACATACTCTTCTCCCCCAAAACTTTTCCCCATAATATACCTCCTTGTTTAATACTCAAAATATTTCATATATCCATACTTTACTAACGACAAGAGTCCTACTAGTTAACTCTCTCTCATTCTTAGCAAGATAATACCTTATCATACTTAAAGTCTTTCTCAACCTAAACATATCCTCTACCTAATCCGACTCCTTTACTCATCACCCCAGCTCATCCCACATCACCCACCCTCAACTGGAAAAGCTCTGCTGACTTGCTGATACCCCTAAACTCCTAATATTAAGATTGGACTAAGCATAATACTCACGATTGATGGGTAGAAACCAGAAAAACAGGACAGAGAATGCTATAAATATGAGAATCAGAAATTATGAAGAGACAGCAGAAATCACGAATACTGACCTACTAGAAATGCAAGAAGGGGAGTTCAGAATCTTGATGTACAATATGATGAAAGGATTTAAAACAAGTATAGAGGAGGCTAAAGGTGAGATAGAAACACTAAAAAAGAATCAGAAAGAGGTCTGGAATGAAATGAAAGAGGCAATAAGTGAAATGAAGACAGCAATAGAAAGAAATTCTGGAAGTTAGATGAAGTGGAAAACAGAATATCAATATTAGAAGACAGTACATCCCAAACCAAAAACACAGTCAGCAATATACAGAAATCTCTACAGCAACAAAACCTAAACATCCAGCAAATATGGGATAATATGAAGCGTCCTAACTTACGGATAATAGGCATTGAAGAAGGAATAGAGGTACAGACCAAGGGCATCTGTAATGTCTTTAAGGAAATAATCTCAGATAATTTTCCAAATTTGGAAAGAGACTTGGACCTTCATGTCCAAGAGGCATACGGAACTCCACTGAGACAGGACCAAAGAAAGACCACTCCATGCCACATAATAACCAAAACGACCAACATAGAGGCCAAGGAAGGAATCTTAAAAGCAGTGAGAGCAAAAGGAAGGGTGACATATAGAGGCCAAACAATAAGAATCACCCCAGACTATACAACCCAGGTCATGAATGCTAGGAGAGACTGGTACGATGTGATTCAGACCCTGGAAGAAAATAACTTCCAACCAAAGCTCATCTATCTAGCAAAACTACTATTCAAGATCATTGGTAAAACCAAAGTCTTTCAGGATAAACAGAATCTCAAAAAATTCATGAATTCAAAGCCAACACTAGAGAAAATTTTTAAAGAAATAAACCATAAGGAAGAAAAAAGAAGCAGACTTCAGAATCAGAGAAGAGAGGAAGTTAATAAGTGGGCCATTTAAGTAAAGAAGAAAGATCACACCACCCAAGAGTAGACAGAACACAAAATGGCAGAAAACAAATCATATTTCAATAATATCTCTTAATGTCAAAGGACTTAACTCACCAATCAAAAGACATAGACTGGCAATTTGGGTTAGGAAACATAATCCAAATATATGCTGTCTGCAAGAAACTCACCTCAGAGCCAAAGACATTCACAGGCTGAAAGTGAAAGGATAGGAAAAAATATACCATGCCAATGGTGACCAAAAAAGAGCCGGGGTAGCAACCCTGATATCTAACAAAACAGACTTTAAACTAAAACACATCAAAAGAGACAAATCAGGGCACTTCCTTTTATTAAAAGGAACAATACACCAAGAAGATATAATGATAGTAAATATTTATGCCCCAAATGTGGGTGCAACCACATTTGTAAAACAAACCCTTCTGGACATAAGATCCCAAGTAGACCCAAATACAATAATTCTGGGAGACTTTAATATGCCTCTCACACCACTGGATCGATCTTCAAGGCAAAAGATGAGTAAAGACGCTTTAGAACTAAAGGAAACCATAAACTAAATGGACCTAATAGACATTTTCAGATTATTTCAACCAGGAACTACAGAATACACATTCTTCTCAGCAGCCCATGGAACCTTCTCCAAAATAGACCACATCCTGGGACACAAAGAAAATACCAGCAAATTAAAAAAATGTAATATAATTCCTTGCATCTTTTCAGACCACAACGGAATAAAAGTAGAAATCAACAACAGGAAACTCGAAAGGAAGTATTCAAATTCATGGAGAGTGAATGATACACTATTGAATGATGAATGGGTAAGAGCAGAAATTAGGGAAGAAATAAATTTATGGAAACAAATGAAAACAGAGATACAACCTACCAAAATATATGGGACACCATGAAGGCAGTATTAAGAGGAAAGTTTATTGCATTGAGTGCCCACATAAGAAGGACAGAGAACCACCAAGTAAAGAACCTAATGACACAACTCAAGGACCTAGAAATTCTGCAACAGTCTATTCCCAAAGCCAGCAGAAGGCAAGAAATCATTAACATTAGAGCAGAAATAAATGAAATAGAGAACAAAAAAACAATTCAAAGAATCAATAAAACAAAAGGTTGGTCCTTTGAAAAGATTAATAGAATCGATAAACCCCTGGTCAACCTAACCAAAAGAAAAAGAGAATCAACTCAAATTATCAAAATTAGAAATGAAACAGGAGATATCACTGCAGATAGCGAAGAAATTAAAAAGATTATCAGAAACTACTTTAAAAATTTATACTCCAATAGACTTGAAAACCTAGAAGAAATTGATAGATTTCTAAGCACAGTTAACCTTCCTACACTCAGCCAAGAGGACATAGCAAGCCTAAACCAACCAATAACAACCAAAGAAATAGAAAGAGCAATAAAAATTCTTCCACCAAAGAAAAGCCCAGGCCCAGATGGGTTCCCAGCTGAATTCTACAAAACTTTCAGTGAACAACTAATACCAATACTTCATAACATGTTCCGGGAAATCGAAAGAGATGGAACTCTCCCAAATTCCTTCTATGAGGCCAGTATCACATTAATCCCCAAACCAAATAAAGATACCTCAAGAAAGGAAAACTACAGACCAATATCCTTAATGAACATAGATGCAAAAATTCTAAACAAAATATTACCTATACACATTCAAAACTATATCAAGAGAATAATACATCATGACCAAGTCGGTTTCATCCCAGAAAAACAAGGCTGGTTCAACATACGCAAATCAATACATGTTATTCACCACATAAATAGAACCAAGAACAAAAACCACATCATCATAGCAATAGATGCTGAAAAAGCACTCGACAAAATACAACACCCATTTATGTTAAAAACACTGCAAAAAATTGGGATAGAAGGAAAGTACTTCAACATCATTAAGGCAATATACTGTAAACCCAAAGCCAACATCATATTGAATGGGGAAAAACTCCAAGAATTTCCGCTCAAGTCGGGAACAAGACAAGGATGCCCACTATCACCACTCCTTTTCAATATAGTCCTTGAGACTCTTGCTGCAGCAATCAGACAAGAGAAGGAAATCAAAGGAATTCACATAGGAAGAGAGGAATTAAAATTATCCTTATTCGCAGATGATATGATCCTTTATTTGGAAGACCCAAAGAACTCAACCAAAAGACTTCTGGAGCTGATAGACAAATTCAGCAAAGTCGCAGGTTACAAAATCAACCTAAAGAAATCAGTGGCTTTTCTTTATGCCAACAACGAATCCACAATGAAAGAAACAACAACAACAAAAAAATTCCATTCACTATAACCTCAAAACCAATAAAATACCTAGGAATAAACCTAACCCAAAATGTAAAAGACCTCTACAACAAAAACTATAAAACATTAAAGAAAGAAATTGAAGAAGACCTTGGAAGATGGAAAGATCTCCCGTGCTCATGGATAGGCAGAATAAATATCATCAAAATGGCCATTCTGCTAAAACTGATCTATAGGTTCAATGCAATTCCCATTAAAATACCAGTGACATTCTTTAGAGTCCTAGAAAAATCAATCATGAACTTCATATGGAGAAAGAGAAGACCTAGAATAGCCAAAGCAATTCTCAACAATAAGAAACATGCAGGAGGCATTACAATCCCAGACTTCAAACTATACTATAGAGCAATAGTAGTAAAAACAGCATGGTACTGGCACAATAACAGATATAGTGGATTAGAATAGAAGATACAGAAACAAATCCACACATCTTTAGTCAATTAATCTTTGAAAAAGGGGCCAAACACATACGCTGGAGAAAAGACAGCCTTTTCAACAAGTGGTGCTGGGAGAACTGGCTAACCATTTGTAAAAAGATGAATCTAAACCCCTATATATCACCAAACACAGGAATCAACTCAAGATGGATCAAAGACTTAGAAATTAGACCTGAGACTGAAGTTAGTAGAGGAGAGCATAGGTTAAACACTATTATAATTATATGTTGTATATTGGCACAGGCAGTAACTTTCTCAACAAAACCTCCAAAGCTCAGGAAATTAAAGCAAGAATTAACAAGTGGGATAGCATCAAACTAAAAAGTTTCTTCTCATCAAAGGAAACTATCAATAACCTAAAGAGGAAGCCTACAGAATGGGAAAAGATCTTTACCAGCCACCATTCTGATAGGGGGCTAATATCCAGAATATACAAAGAGCTCAAAAGACTCTACACTAGCAAAACAAACAACCCAATCAAGAAATGGGCAAATGAACTAAATAGACACTTCACAAAAGAAGAGATACAAAGGGCCAATAGATATATGAAAAGATGTTCTTCATCACTGGCCATCAGGGAGATGCAAATCAAAACTACACTGAGATTCCATCCAGCCCCAGTCAGAGTGGCAAGCATAAAGAAATCAAACAACAACAAATGCTGGCGAGGATGTGGGGAAAGAGGAACTCTTTTACACTGTTGGTGGGAATGCAAACTAGTTCAACCACTATGGAGATCTGTGTGGAGATTCCTAAGAAAGGTGGGAATAGATCCACCATATGATCCAGCTATACCACTCCTGGGTATCTTTCCAAAGGGGTTGAATTCAGAGAAATACAGCAACATATGCATACCTATGTTCATAGCAGCACAATTTGTAATAGCCAAAATATGGAACCAAGCCAGACCACCATCAACAGATGAATGGATAGCAAAACTGTGGGAAATACACACAACGGAATTCTATTCAGCCATAAAGAAGAACAAAATTATATCATTTTCAAGAAGATGGAAAGCCCTGGAGAACATTATGTTAAGTGAGATCAGCCAAGCACAGAAGGAGATGGTACATATGTTTCCTCTAATCTGCCCAAACTAGGAAACACAAAGGATACCAGTGGGACTCCAGATAATGGAGGGGAAATATCAGCAAAGTTTGAATGGAAAGATTGGAGAGGAGGAAGGCTGATCCTGATTAATGAGGTCTACATCTGAACATGTGTAAAATTATGAATAAGACATGGTTAACCTAGACAACCATTGGTGGGAGGGGGGAAGGGAAAATGGGGGTAGGGGGGAGAGGGTACCAAATATAGTTTAAATGTATACTATTTATGTTCAATAAAAAATTGTTAAAAAATAAAAAATCACTATGATTATTTTCAGAAAAAAAAAATAAAACCATGAGCCCAAATAAACCTTTCTTGCTTCAAGTTATGCTTATCAGGTATTTTGGTCACAGATATGGAAAATCTGAGTAATACACTATTGTATTGTTTGGATACTTTAACCCCTAAAATGGCTGTCCTAAGAAAGCATGCATTCACATGAAAATGGAATATTCTTCATGATGATTTTAGAAGGAAGCTGTTTTACTGACCTGATACAAAAATTGACATGCTATGTTTTATACCTGTTCCTGAGAATGAAAACTTTCTATTTCTTCCTATTTCTGTTTCTTTCCATATCTTTTGTTAAATACAAGATATATCTGAAGGTAACACAGAGAGATCTGGTTATTACCAACTATATGTGAAAATAGCCTAGTATATATATATATATATATATTTGTCTGAGAGAAAATATGGAACAACATGTAAATGTGACTGATTCTTCCTTGGTTTGGAACAAAAAGACTCGTTAGACAGAGGAGGTGGGAGAGAGGAGAAACACCATGAATATAGAAGAATTTTTTTAAACCAAGCGTGGTGGTGCACACTTGTAATCCCAGCATTTGGGAGGCTGAGACAGGAGGATTTAGGTTCGCAGACAGCCTCAGCTGCTTAGTGAGACACTGTAAATCAGTGAGACCCTGTTTCAAAATAAAGAATAAAAAGTAGAGTGGGGGTATAGCTTAGAGGTAGAATGCTCCTGAGTTCCATCCCTAGACCCACAAAAAATATATATTATTATGATTAGAAAACTGTTTTCAGCTGGGCTAGGTGGTGCATGCTTGTAATCCCAAGTTTTGAGAGTCTAAGTTAGGAGGATCACAGGTTTGAGGCCAGCCTTACCAATTTAAAATTGGTTCTAAAGATAAAAAAAGATAAAAAAATAAATGGGGCTATAGTATGCAGGGAGAATGCCTCTGGGTTCAATCTCCAGAAACAAATAATCAAACAAATAAACAAACAACAACTATTCTAGAACTATAAGGCCAATATCAGGGAATTTTGACATCGCTTTTTTGGTGCCTCGACCTTGCTTTTAGTGGCGGTAATTCTCTCTCAGCTCTACTCTCTATTCGTTTTTCCCTTGCTTCCCTTTTCTTTTGCCTCCCTTGCTTTGTCTTTATCCTATTTTCAGGCTTTGTGGATATTTCTCCCTCCTGCAGACCACATAGCAATGTTTATGGTTTTATTTTTACTCTTTTGATTCCTACGTCTGTGGTGACGGTTCCTCCATCCCTTACTGTGGAGGACAGGGTGTGCAAAGGCTGCGGAGCTCCTCCTTTTGGATGCCTCACCAACACTAATCCTCTGCTGGTGTCACCTGCCAGTCCTCGCTCCAGTTCTTTTCATGAGGGAATTTTTCTCATAAGCCTGAACATTTCCTTTGCCTGCCCTGCCCTTTCTCAGTTGTGTCCCTGCTAAGCAGTCACCTCTGTAGGAATCCATAGCCGTCCAGCAGAGGGAGGCACCTGCCACAGCTGTAGCTGCCTTTCAGGTCCTTGTGTGGCCCCCTGGAGTCACCCTCCCCTGCTGGTCCCATGCATGGAACCTCAGCCCTACCCTCACACCTAGTACTGCTCTGCTTGTGGTTCCAAGGTAGTGTGCCCAGGGATACCACTGGCCCATGGAAATGTGGAATTTACCACCTTTTGCCTCTTCTGCTTTTAGCCCCTTGTCCTGGAACTCAGATTCTATTGTATGAAGTCTTTCTGGAGACCAACGTCAAAATACAGCTCTTTATCCAATCAACATCTTGAGGCTCACAGTCAGTTCTCTTAGTAGGAAACTGGCATTTTACTTTGGAGCCTTAATTACAGGAATATAAACCTATGTTTGTAAACCTGTTTCAGCCTTGAATCAAAGTGGCACACAGCTCCGTCTTCCAAAGGCCTAGGAGGAATTGAGATGTACTGCCTTGTTTTCAACGACAGTCCTGGCCAAACACATTGACCACAGTTTCCTCAATATGTCATCAATCCTACTTTCATTTTCTTTAAAAAAATCCAATTTGTCAAATTATTTACCAGTGTGATAAACAGGCTGTGGGGAGTCCTTACAATTACTGTAATTTGTGTGTACCTCATGTAGATGTTCTATAAGGAGTGCCAGAGTCCAGGTTTCAGAAAAGGAATCTGTAATCACTTGTAAGTGAGTCCCAGGTGTCATACAAAGGACTTTGGCACGTTATTTTAATTTTAATTTTGGAGAACAATGGCAGAGGTTAAATGTGTCTGCTGGATATTCTTAGTATCGACATCATAAAGGTTTCTGCTGAAGTCTTATCTCACTTGTTTTCTAATGGTCTCAAATGTTTCTCCTTCAGAGAAGGTAATTAAGTTGACATTGACATTTAATGCTTGCCCTACTCTTGTTTGTGGGGTTAAAGTAAGTACAATAAATGATGTGGCTTATAAAAAGCACAGATTTACTTCTAACAATTCTGGAGAGTGGAGAGTCCAAGATCAAGGTGCTGGCAGGTTTGGTGCTTGGGTGCAAGCCTTGTTTCTGTTGAGTATCTGTGTCCTTATGTGTTGAAAGGGTTGAAGGCACTCCCCTGGACCTATTTTACAAGGCACTAATCTCTGAGGACTGCCTTCATGACTTAATCATCTCCCAAAGTCCCCACATTTTTTATGTCATGTTAGACGTTAGGATTTCAGTATGTGAACGGGGGGGGGGGTGCAGTATAAACATTCAAGTCATAGCAGTGTTTATGGTTTTATTTTTACTCTTTCGATGCCCAAGTCTGTGGTGACAGTCCCCCCATCCCATAATATAGAGTACAGAGTGTTCAAAGACTGTGGAGCTCCTGTTCTGTATCCCAACATGGGTCTCAACATTGTTGGGGGTTCCAGGAAGCTATGCAATTAAGATAAAATTATCGTAATTGGCTTTATTCTGTAATTCTAGAACTGGGCAACTCTTTATTTCATAAAATAAAACAAGTGTCCAAATGTCCAAATGATCTGATTAGAATAAATTAGTTTTATAGACAAAGAAGGGTTGAGAAAGCAGAAACAAAGAACAAAAACCAAGTTACTCATTCAAATGTATTTGCGGACTTCTACAGGGAAAGAGAACAAGAGAACAGTAACAGATGGATAACATTAGGTTACTTTTTTTGGTGCGAGAATTAAAGCAGAGAGAACTTCTTTATTATGCTGACTGACACGATCCTGTTTGGGGGCTTTGGCTGTTATCTCTCGTTTCTCCTGGTTTCTAGGAAGGCCAGCTGCCTAGGACAACCTAGCTTTGGGTGGTGACTCAGAACTTGAGCATGGGTGACTCCATTTTTATTTTCAGTCTGTTCTGTTGGGTCCAGTGCAGGAGCTTGGTTCAAAATAATGGTCTCATATAATTTTTGCTTAAGAAGTCATATAGCTTGATATGGACTAGAAAGCCAGAGTTGACAGAGAGAAGGGGTTACTGTAGTTTGGTCTGTAATTGACCAGGAGAAGCTGAGCCAGTTTCTATATGAAACATTATTATAGTCATGAAGGCCTTAGATTGTAAAACTGCATTTCCTATTATTAAGAAGCATAGGAAACTACGAGAGACCACCTAAGTCTAACATCAAAAGGAACAATGAACACACTGAGACAAAATCCTAGGTGTTTCTGGCACCTAAGATAGTTATGAAAACCAGAACCCCAAATCTACTGTAGTAAGAGCAGACTTCTGTGTTTGTGTGGTGTGTGTTTGTTAAAAAGTATTTTAACAGGCTGGGGATACAAGGATGGCTCAGAGACAATGAAAGTAGCCGGGCGTGGGGGCACACGCTTGTAATCCCAGCATTCGGGAGGCTGAGACTGGAGGATCGCTGTTTGTGGACAGCTTCAGCTACTTAGGCCCTCTGCAACTTAGTGAGACCCTGTTTCAAAATAAAAGAAAAAAAAATAGGGCAGGGTATGTATCTTGGAGGTCAAATGCCCCTGGGTTCCATCCCCAGACCCGCAAAACAAAACAAAACAAAACAAAAAAACAAACAAAAAAAGAAAGTAAACCAACAGAAAAGTTTTCTTCCTTAATGTTGCTATATTACAGATTTCTGAGTGCTTCTTTTTTGTAACAAAACATATCCATTCTTTATTAAGGCAGTGGCTTAGGCACTATTTTTTTCTCCTCTTAAAGCAAGCACTTTCTTTAAAAATATTATTCTGGAATTTTTCAGGTAGTGAGTTTGTGTTGTAAAATTTTCCCAGTTACCAAATCTCACACACCTGGAACCCTAGATTATGGAATTGAACAAGCAGAGCATTTCTGCGGCCTCTTTTTGTCTATACTCTTTTCCTCCACCTGTCTCTGCTTCCTGAATTCCTCCAAATCCAGGCCCCTTTTAAAACCCTTTAGGAGTGGTGGCGCGGTGGCGCACGCTTGTAATCCCTGTGCTTGGGAGGCGAGACAGGAGGATCGCACAGGTTCAAAGCCAGCCGCGCGTGCTGGCTTAGGAGACCCTGTTTCCAAATAAAAATGTAAAAATAGGTCTGGGAGTGTAGCCCCCCCCCCCAAAAAAAAATCTAAAACCCTTTAGGAGATGCTACAGCTGGGAATGCTGTATGCAGGATCTTTACCAACGGAGGTCTTCAGAATTGTTTTTGTATCCGTTAGTCAGACCTTCAAGAATTCCACTTCAGCACCCAAAAGGTCACAGCACAGATGCAGAAATGAACGTCATGATGAAGCAACTGTCCCAGAAGCTTAATTGCTGGCTATGATTCTGACTCGTTGGTTATTGTGCTTAGAACACCAAGTGATCTCTGGCTTTGGCTTGGCTTCTCTGCTTCTTTGGGAGGCTCACCCACACTCCCTTGCCCTGAACACATGGTCAGGCTACAAGTCATCTTCCCATTTGTTTTGCTGCTGCTCTGTTTTTTATTGTCTTAAAAATATTGTCTTCCTGGTCCTGAACCAAGCATAACCCTGATTCAGTAAAAAAATCATAAAAAAGCTGTTATTATGGAATTTTCCCAGTAGCGAGTTTGTGTTGTAAATTTTTCCCAGTTACTAAATCTCACAAGTTATATTTTGAATTGTAGTTTAATATGTCAGAGTGTATTGCACTTAGTTATGTTGGTTAATTATTTGCTTGTCATCTGTAATGTCTGTGGCAGCCAAATGTCCAAGTCTGGGAACAAGTTTTAACTTCCTCGAGTCTCTAGTATTCCACTGCTGCAAAAAAAATTTCAACATGTGCTCTATTTTTTTAATGTAAATGTATTCATCTTAAAATATGTTATTCAGATTATTGGGACATTATTGGAAGATAAGGGCATTTTAGTAACAGTCGATCTCTGATACATCTGGCTTGTTAATTTTCTAGCGTGGGTATGTCTGAATGTGCATAGAATAATAGTCTATAATAAAAGTGAATTTACTGCACTCAGGTCATGCAATAAAATAGTGTGTGCACTAATTTTTGGAACTGTATTCTGAGTCCATGAAATATCTGCCCAAATTTTGGTGGTACTGGGAGTGGAACCCAGAGGCTTTCTACCTCCGGGCTAAACTCCTAGACCTTTTTTTTTTTTTTGAAAAAGGGTCTCACTAAGTTGCTGAGAGCCTCACTAAGTAGCTGAGGCTGGCTTTGAACCCATGCGATCCTCCTGTCTCAGCCTCCCAAGCGCGGGGATTACAAGCGTGTGCCACCACACCCGGCTCAATATCTGCTCAAATTTTATATTCAGGATTTTTCTAATTCCCTTCTTCTCCCTCTGCCACCCCACCCCCTAATAAGCAGTTAGTGGGATACAAGACATTGCAGACATGAGCTCTGGTGAATGAATGCTGCTCTTGACTTCAAGGATGTTCCAGTCAGGTAGGAGAAAGATATGCATGTTAGGTTATACAATGGAGAGAAAAATGCTTGGAGATTTGTGCTATGTTGTGTGATGACAAACTTAGATCCCTAAGATTTATCTTTCTCTGTCATCTCTCAGTCTCTCTTTTGTCTCTCCTTTTTTCATAGTTTCCTATTGCTACTGTGACAAATCATCATAAATTTATTTATTTTATTATTTATTTATTTATTTATTTTTATTCACTCATTTATTTATTCTTTTTTTTGTGGTAATGGGGATGGAATCCAGGGGCTTTCTAACTCTGGGCTACAATCCCAGACCCATTTTATATTTTATTTGGAAACTGGGTCTCACTAAGGTGCTGAGAGGCTCACTAAGTAGCTGAGGCTGGCTTTGAATCTGCATGATCCTCTGTCTCAGTCTTCCAAGTACTGGGATTACAAGCATGCACCACTGTGCCTGGCTAAATCACCATAAATTTAGTGATTTAAAACACTCAGAGCTGGGTGTGGTGGTGCACGCGTGTAATCCCAGTACTTGGGAGGCTGAGACAGATGGATCGCAGGTTCACAGCCAGTCTCAGCTACTTTTGAGGCCCTCTGCAACTTAGTGAGATCCTGTTTCAAAATAAAGAATAAAAAATAGGGCTGGGGGTATAGCCCGGAGGCAGAATGCCCCTGGGTTCAATCCCCATTACTACAAAAAATGAATAAATGAATAAATAAATAAATAAGACAACTCAGGTTTAGTATTTTGCAGGATTTAGGGTCAGAAGTTCAGAGGAAGTCTCACCGGGGTAGACAAAGATGCCAGTAGGGCTTCACTTTTTCAGGAGGCTCTGGGGGAGAATCTGTGTCCTGTTTTCCCAGTTTTTTAGGCCACCTGAATTCCTTGGCTGGTGGCTTCCTCCTTAAAGCCAGAAATTACATCACTGTAATTTCTGCTTCCTCTCCTTCCTTCCTTGTTCACTTATTAGACCTTGTGATCAAACTAGGTCCACCTAAAGGACCCAGGATATCCCCCTATCTGAAGGCCAGATGATTAGCAACCTGGATGCTATCTGTCCCTTTAATCTGCCCTGGATTCCTTGGGTTGGGTTAAAGCCAGCTTTAGGTGTCATCATTCTATTGCCTGAAGGTTACTCCCTCCAGTTCATACTTGATGCCTTCAGTGTCCACATCATTTTGAGAAGTATACTCATTCGTGTGTGTGTGTGTGTGTGTGTGTGTGTGTGTGTGTGGTGCTGGGAATGGAACTCAGGGGCATTCTACCTTCGAGCTACACCTTCAGCCCTATTTTTTTCTTTATTTTGAAACAGGGTCTCACTGAGTTGCAAAGGGCCTCACTAAGTAGCTGAGGCTGTAAACCGCGGTCCTCCAGTCTCAGCCTCCCAAATGCTGGAATTACAAGCGTGCACCATCAAGCCCGGCTTGCATACTTATTCTTTAACAACATCAACTCAGCCGGGCATGGTGGTGCAGGCTTGTAATCCCTGCGCTTGGGAGGCGGAGACAGGAGGATCGTGCTGGTTAGAAGCCAGCCGTGCTGGTTTAAGAGACCCTGTTTAAAAAAAAAAGTGTGGCCCGGTGATTGAAGGGTTTCCAGGAACCCCAGTACAACTCATCAGCCAGCACTCACATTTCCAAGGTTGTCCTGTAAACAAGTATTTATAAAAGTTTTTCCCACCCCTGGAATTTTTTTTTGTTTTTGACATTGAACAAACTGGATTGCTTCTTCCTGGAAGTAGCATCAAATGTATTAGAATTTTATTTATTTTTATTGCCAAAGAACATTCCACTTTATTTTCCTCTCATTGGTTGATGGATATTGGGTTGTTCTCACTTTTGGGCTATTATGAATAATACTGTTATGAAAATTTTTTTCTCTTTTTGGTGTTGCTGAGGATCAAACCTAGGGCCTCACACATGCTAGGAAAAAACTCTCTCACTGAGGTGCATCCCTAGGCCATGCCATGAGCATTTCAAGTTTTTGTTTAGAAATATTTTTATTTCTCCTGAGAATATACCAAGACTAACATTTTTGGGTCATATGGAAACTATATTTAATTTTTGGGGGTTACTAGGGATTAAACAGAGCATTCTATTTCTGAGCTGTACCCCCACCCAAACGCTTTTTTAAAAAGGATCTTGCTAAGTTACTGAGGGACCTGCTAAATTGCTCAGGCTGATCTTGAATCTGTGATCCTCCTGTCTCAGCCTCCCAAATACTGGGATTATAAACACATGACACTGCGCCCAGCCATATTTAATATTTTGGTGAACTGCAAGACAATATGCCTGTATCATCTTATATTCTCACCAGCAATACATGAGGGCATAAACCTCTCCAAATTCTTGCAGTGATTCTTATCAAGCCTCTATTTTAATAGCCATCCTGGTAGGTAAAGTGCTATCCCATTTTGGATTTGACTTGCATTTTCCTAGTGGGTAGGGATGTGGAGCATCTTTTCATGTGCTTTTTGACCATTTGTGTATCTTATTTGGAGAAATGGCTATTCAGATTCCGCCTGTTTAAAAATTAGGTTACCTTTTTATTATGAAGGTGTAGAGTTTTTAATGTATTCAAGGAACAAGTACCTTATTAGAGATATGGACATGAATGAGCTGGGTTGTGCCCTCTTGCTCCATCCTTTTATTCCTCCTATTTTTGGAAAAGGAAATAAATTGGTAGTAATTCTTTCTCCAACACTTGGTAGAATTCATTTATGCTTTTTATTGTGATAAGGTGTGTGTGTGTGTGTGTGTGTGTGTGTGTGTGTGTGTGTGTGTGTATGTTACTGGGTGATTAAACCTAAAGGCATTCTACCTCTGAGCTATACTCCCAGCCATATTTTACTTATTATTATTATTTTTTATTTTGAAGCAGGGTCTCATTATATTGCTGAAGGTCTTGCTAAGTTGCTGAGGCTGGCCTTGAACCTGTGATCCTCCTGTCTCAGCCTCCCAAGTAATAGATTACAGGTTTGCAACACCAAGCCTGGCATGGTGGTAAGCTTTTTGATTACCACATTAATCTGTTTACTTGTGCTCAGATTTTTCATTTTTAAGTCCATTTCAGTAGTTTGCATATTTCTTGGATTTTGTCCTTTTCATCTAAGTTGTCTAACTTGGTAATACAGCGTGTTCATAGTTTTCCTTCTAATTACTTTTATTTCTGTAATGTTGGTAATAATATTCCCATTTTCCTTTCTACTATTAGTAAGTTGAGTTTTTCCCCTCTTGTTCAGTCTAGTTAAAGGTCAGTTGATTTTGTTGCCCTTTTCAAACAACCAATGGTTGGTTTTATTGCTTTTCCTTGTTGTTTTTCTCTTCTCTATTTTGCTAATGTCTATAATAACTCTTATTGTTTCCTTTCTTCTGCTGCTTTGTTTTTTTAATGCTTTTTCCAGTGTCTTCACATGGAAGGTTACATTGCTGATTTAAGACCTTTCTTCTTTATCAGTGTACGCATCTGTAGCTGTAAATTACAGCTCTAAACTCCTCTAAACTTGGCTTTAACTGCATTCCATTTCAAGTTTTGGTCTTCTGTCATTTTTTTTTTCATGAAATGATGAAAACACATGACTATTTTTCTGAGCTCTGTCATTCCCACTGCCCTCCCCATGTGTTCTTGGATGTTTCCATATATCCTTGTCCTGCTCAACTTAGACTTAACTCTCATTAGTTTTTTCTTAGTGAGGGTGGCATGGGCTGGATTATGTTCTCTTCAAATTCATATATTAAACCCTAGCTGACATGTGGAAATGGCCTTAAAAGATGTGGTTAAGATGAAATGAAATTGTAAGGTTCAGTCCTGTGTGAGACCTAACAGAACACACACACACACACACACACACACACACACACACACACACACGTGCACACACACATATATCTATCTATTTATCTACATATAGGTATTGCATATAGGTATTGCTTTGTAGCGCAGCATGGTGTTGTACACTGTAATCTCAGTACTTGGGAGGCTGAGACAGGAAGATCGTAGGTTCTAGGACAGTATCAGCAACTTAGCAGAACACTCAGCAACTTAGTGAGACCTTCTTCCATGTTTCAAAATAAAATAATATTGGAAGTGTATCTTAGTACCCCCCCCAAAAAAAAAAAAAAGCCCACATGTTGGCTCATGTGATTATGGAGACTGAAGCGTTCCACTATCTGATGCTGGCAAGCTGAAGACCAAGAAGATGTAGTGGTGTAGTGTAAAGGCTTCAGATCCAGAGAGCTGATGGTCAAGTTTCCATTATAAGTTTAGAGACATGGAATTTATACTGGGTTCTCTAAATCAGTTATTTTTTATGGGTATGGGTTATTTATTCATTTTTTTGTGGGTCTGGGGATGAAACCCAGGGGCATTTGCCTCCGAGCTATGCCCTATTTTTTTTTATTCTTTATTTTGAAACGGGGTCTTACTAAGTTGCGGAGAACCTCACTAAGTAGCTGAGGCTGTCCGTGAACTGTGGGTTCTCCAGTCTCAGCCTCCTGAATGCTGGGATTACAAGCGTGTGACACCATGCCCGGTTTGTGTATGGGTTTAAAAGAGTGAAAACTTTTTTACTAAAATGATGATGTATAAATCTGGGGCATATCCTACTTTAAGAAATTGTTCTATAATAAAATATAAGGCTTGAAGCTATTAAAAAAAACAATGCCCTAATATCATTGAAAGTTTCGCTTTTTCAGAGACAGAATAATTGATGGAATTAAAATCAGAATCATGATTTAAATTTCTAGCTCCTTTGGTTCAATTATCACCTGTGATAAATGTATTTCGATTTCTCCGCATATTTCCTCATTAACAAGCAAAACCTTTGATCTTTGTCCCATGTGGAGCATAGAGATGGGGAAATTAAAGAATATGAAAGAATAAAATAAAACAGAAAATGAAAATTGGGAAACGACTTATTTTTATGTATCTTAAAAACTTAAATGTATGCATCTCAACAAATGAGGTTTCTTTGGTGATTTAAAAAATAGCAACTCAGTGGTCTTTAAATAGACTGTTTCATTCCATTCAGTGCATTTTGATAGAATTTCTCTTTCTTCATAAATTTCTAACTTGGTTCCCAAGTTTTTTTAATGGTAAGTCTCATGTGGACCTTCTAATTGCTGGGGTATAGAATAAAAAGAAGCTAGGAAAGAGCGGTTCAGGATCTGGGCAGCACTGTTGGCCTCCAGCAGGCGGAGGCGCATCACCGTGGAAGCAGGGACCTGGGAAATCCACCTCGTAGTTTCCCCTGATGGATGCCCTGACCCTGCTCTTTGATCTCACCCTCAGCCTGGGCCTTCCCAAGTGGAATTTTCTCTCATATTCTCCACTTAACTTACTATCATCCCTACATCAAGTTGGTACCTGATGAGTAAAAAAAAGAATAAAACTTAAATGCTGTCTCTACTGTGAAGCCCACTTTGGTCTCCAGTCAGAACTAACCTTTGATCCTTTCCTGATCACTTCTAGGGTCCTGACATGACATAGTTTCTGTCTAGGGCTCATCCTGAGTTCTTTACTAGAGAGTCAGATTGTAATAAATTGTATATCCCACTGAAGGCCACGCCTATTTATTTATGCCATCCCACAAGTTCTTCTAGGAGTATGGCTGGCACTTCTTTCCTCAGAACATGAGGGTGATGGTGGTGGCGTTCCTTCTTCTTGATTCAGGGAGGGTCTTGTGTCTTGGCTGCCCCAAATTGAGTATGGTGGTAGGGATCCAGTGTGACTTCTGAGGCTAGGTGATGGGGATCCAGTGTGACTTCTGAGGCTAGGTGATAGGGATCCAGTGTGACTTCTGAGGCTAGCAGGCTAGGTCATGGGAAGGACAGATTCTCATTGCCTTCTCTTTCCTTCTCATGGTACTTACCCTTGGTACCCGGCCACTATGCTGTGGGGAAGCCAGGCCTCTGTTGGACTGGTGGCCAGTAGTGTCAATCACCAGACGTATGTGGAGAACCAGATGATTCCAGCCCCAGCCTTCTAGACGCCCAACTGAGGCCCCAGTCATGGTGATGGTGGTGGAGAGATCAAGCATCCCAACAGACGTCTGATTTCCTGACCCCTGACCCATAGATACTATGAAAGATAAAGGATCATTATTTTGTGACTGATTTTCTAGATTAATTTTTTTTTTTGGTGATACTGGGGTTCCTGGAAACCCTTCCACCTCCGGGCTACACTCCCAGACCTATTTTATACTTTTTAAAATTTGGAAACTGGGTCTCTTAAGCCAGCAAGGCTGGCTTCAAACTTGCACGATCCTCCTGTCTCCACCTCCCAAGCGTGGGGATTACAAGCGTGCACCACCACGCCGGCTAGATAATTTTTTTTTTTGTATAGCAATAAATAGTTAATGTTCACGAAGTTCCATATGTAATTTGTGTGTGTGTGTGTGTGTGTGTGTGTGTGTGTGTGTGTGTGTGTACTGAGCCCAGGAGCATTCTACCTTTGAGCTACACCTCCGGCCCTATTCTATTTTTTATTTTGAAACAGGGTCTCACTAAGTTGCTGACGCTGGCCATGATCCTCTAGTCTCAGTCCCCCAAATCCTGGTATGCCATCATGCCTGGTTATATGTAAATGTTTTATCTTTTTGTTCCTCTCCTACCGATAACTTGTAACACCTTTGTAACAATTAGCATGGTTTGCACAAGAAATAGAATCATATTTCTTTAAATGATTCTGAGGATTAAATACAGAAGCAGTCATGAGAGGGTTTAACAGAGTGCCCAATAATACAAAGTACTCAGGAAAAGTTAGCTGAACATGGACTGGCTCTTATATTTAAAACATGAATTTGCTCCCCTATGTATCATGTATGAATGACACAAAAGGAAACAGCCTGGTCTCCTCAGGTCAGCAAAGGCCAGCCCTATCAGTTGGTAAATCAGTCAGTGTAACTAATTGCCATCACACAAACAAAACTGCAACTTATTTGATTAAAATTTCCACTTCTCATCTGGCAGCTGTAGTCCTGTTTTTTCTTTCATTCCCTTTCCTTTCCTTTTACATTCTCAGACAAGTTTTAAAAATACTCATTGCATTTGTTTATGTGATTCAAGCCTGGGGCGGGTCTGATTGGAATTTCTTAAGTGGCTGGACAAAATTGTACCCCAACTCTGTGTTTGTACCTTGGTACAGGATGTGTCTCAGCAAGAGCAGAGCTATATGGAGACTTATGGGCCTCTGGGCAGGTGAATAATTTATTTTCCCTTCGCAGGGATAGTTGTGAAATATTTGTAAAATATTTATTAAGAAGCAAGACCATCTACAATACTGCTCTGTGAGAGGGAGATATGGCTGTGATGTCCATGGCTGATGGCTGCCTCTCTTTCCTCCCCAAGGGCACTCAGCGTGAGGAGGCCAGCCTCCTTGAGTAGAGGATGCTCCTATGTTCTAGCTGGGAGACACAGAACACAGTCTGTGTCGATGCTTTTTTTGTATGCAAAAACATCATTTTTAAGGAGATTTGTAAGTCCCCTTGTGTGCGGGATAGCTATAAGAATCGGAGCCTTGGTGTCACAATGTCTGGACACTTGGTTTCCCTGGGTCTCTCTCACTGCCTTTCCAATGAGGCTGATTGATAAAGTCACTGTTAAAGTTCTTGTCTCCTATATTTATATGTTTTGTTGGCATATAGAGCTGTATGATAAATAAGGACAGAAAAAAGGAGAAAACACACAAATTACAAGAGAAAGTCAAAAGCACTCACCTATGTGTCCTTTCAGTTTAATTAAAATGAAATTCTGACAAAATTTTCATCTATTTTAGAGCCAACACTTTAAGCTTTTTTGTAATACCTCAGTGAACCCAAACCAAATAAATGATTGCCATTTTGATCAAATTACTGCACAATTTTTAGAAAAAATAACACGAGAATCTGGACATCACTGCTGCGAATGCATTGCTAGTTTGTTTTATATCTATTTCTGAGAAGTTTGTCGTCTGATGCTGTGTATCAGTCAGCATTCTCACAGCTTTAATCGAGAAGACTTGACAGCAAAATTTGGAGGAAGGAAGATTTATTAGCTCATGGTTTTGGGGTTCAGTCCATGGGAGGCCTGGGATCTCAGATCTCAGGGCATGGTGGCTGGAAGTGGAGAAAAGGAGAGCATAAGCCTTTGTTCTCACATGGTGGAGACAGAAAGCAAGAGGTGAGCAAGGGAGCAGAAACCATATATAATACCCGAGGCCATCCCCAGGGACCCACGCTCTCCAGCCACACCCTGCGAGCCTAGGCCACCACCCAGATGACCATTACAGGAAGTTTATCCACTGCTGGGATTGCAGCCCTCAAAACTCAATTACATCAACTCCAAACTCCAATTTAAGAGCTCTTTGGGAGCCAGTCTATATCTAAGTATAACATGCCATAAGTATGTAATGGAGAATTTTCTCCAGAAAATGATCTTTATAATTATGAATGCCCAATGGTGGCATGGAAATTTGCTTGTTGGTTGAATTATATTTATTGGGAAAAAATAACAAAATAAAGGAAAACAGAATCACCACTGCGGGGGTGAAACAACTGAGATTCTCTAATTATTTATTCATTGATTGCTACTGGGGATGAACCCAGGGGTGTTCTACCTCTGAGCCACACCTCCAGCCCTTTTTATTTTGAAACAGGGTCTCACTAAGTTGCTGAGGGTCTCACTAAATGCTGAGGCTAGTCTCTAACCTGTGATCCTCCTGTCTCAGCCTCACAAGTATTGGGATTACAGGCATGCAACACTGAGCCCAGATAGATGCCTCTAGTTAAACTTCTGAATCAGTGAGTTGGAAATAAGATAGTGAAGATATGAATTACAATAACATAAAAACTGTTCAGTGGGAAAAATTGGGCAACAATAACTTGTAGTTTGGTTTTGCAAGTGCTCCCGGGTATGCGAAATGCAAGAATGAAGCCAGAATCTCAAGTCTGGATCGAAATACCAGATACCTAGAATGGTGAGAACTTACTAGAATGCTTATTTATGCAAAGCTACTAGATATTTCCACTAGATTGCACCAAGGATTTGACATTTATGAGATTTTTTTTTTATAACAAGAGGTTGTGACTATAAGAAAGTTATTTCTCTTGTTCTGTTCCTGTTGATTTAATTTATTCTCTCTTATTTTCTCTCTTGCTTAAGGTCCCCTGTCTGAAACTATGTTAGATTTGTGAAACTCTTTCAAAATAACACTTTTTCAGGGAAATACAAAGTACTCTAATTCTGTGTGATTTTAAACATTAGAATTAAAATTAAGAATTCTAATAAAAGGGTTTTAAAACTTTAAGCAAAAGGTTGTGGTTCTGGCTCATGGCTGTAATTTGGTAGCAATAGTGCTTAAAAAAAGTAAGACATGGCTAATGAATTTATGTATGCATTATTATTATTATTATTATTATTATTATTATTATTATTGTTTGTTTGTTTGTTTGGTGGTACTGGGGTTCCTGGAAGCCCTTCCACCTCCAGGCTATACTCCCAGACCTATTTGATACTTTTTATTTTGAAACAGGGTCTCTTAAGCCAGCGCGGCTGGCTTTGAACCTGCACAATGCTCCTGTCTCTGCCTCCCAAGCGTGGGGATTACAAGCATGCACCACCACGCCCGGCTATGCAGTATTTTTTAAAATTCATGTTTAAGGGGCTGGGGGTAAAGCTCAGTGGTTGCTATATTTGGGTCTGAATTGTCCCCCCAAAGCTCATGTGCTGAAGGTTTGGTTCCCAGGACAGCAAGAGGTAGGACCTTTGGAGGTGATTGAATCACAAGGGCTCTGATCAATCAATGGATTTGTAATCTAATGGTTTATTGGCAGGTAGTGAAAATGTAGAAGATGGGGCATAGTTGGAAGAAATGGGTCCTTGGGCATGACTTTGAAAGCTCTATCTTGTTTCCATTCTGTTCCTCTCCCCTGTCTCTCTACCTCCACCTCAAAGTGAGCAGCTTTGCCCTACCACATGCTCCCACCATGATGTTCTGCTCACCACAGGCACAGAGACAGTGAGACCAAGTGGCCCAGGACTGAAACCATGAGCCTAAGTAAATATTTCCTCCTTTAAGTTGATTTTCTCAAGCATTTTTGTCACATCAGTGGAAAGCTGACCAACACAGAAGTAGAGTGTGTGCTTAACATGCTCAAAGCCCTGGGTTCAATCTGCAGCCCACCAAAAAAAAAAAAAAAAAAAAAAAAAAGAAAGGCCTACTTGAGCCTTTGCCTAAATATTTTACTATGGCATGTGTAGTATACATATTTATTCTTTTGTTGTCTTGTATGTCCTTAATGATATGTGAATTTAGCTGGGTGTGGTGGCGCATGCTTGTAATCCCAGCGCTTGGGAGGCTGAGACAGGAGAATCGCACAGGTTCGAAGCCAGCCTCAGCTACTTAGTGAGGCTCTCAGCGACTTAGTGAGACCCTGTTTTCAAATAAAGTGTAAAAAAGGTCTGGGAGTACAGCTCTGAGGTAGAAAAGCCCTGGGTTCCACCCCCAGTACAGTACCACCAAAAAAAAAAAGTGAATTTAGGTGATTGGTTTTCATTTCTGTTCTTTTCTGTATCCCTCCCTGTTCCCAGGTTAGAATTTAGATGTTGGACACATCTACCCTTCTGTAGATGTTCGTATACACTATCAGAATATAATTTATTCTCATGAGTGAGATGACAGAGCGAAAATAATCATGTAGCCCTGTAATAAATAAGAGATCTTATAGCATACAATTGCAAAGTTAAACATTAAATCCCTAATAAAGTTAATTTACATTTATTTATTTATTTATTTATTTATTTATTTATTTATTTATTTATTTATTTATTTATTTTTGCGGGTCTCGGGATGCAACCCAGGGGCATTCAACCTCCGAGCTACACTCCCTGCCCTAATTTTTAGTCTTTTTTTTTTGAAACCGGGTCTCACTGAGTTGCAGAGGGCCTCATTAAGTAGCTGAGGCTGTCCGCAAACCGCGATCCTCTGATCTCAGCCTCCCGAAAGCTGCGATTACAAGTGTGCGCCACTACACCAGGCTTTAAAGTTAATTTATTATTGTGTTATTTTTGTCTTGGAGCTCACTGAGCTTCTATTATTTAAGTATGTCTTTTGACTCCTTTTGTCTCTGCTTTCCTGCTGGGCCCTGACCTTGCATATGTTGGTATGCTAAGGCTATCCCCACAGAGCTCGGTTTCTCTGTCCATTTTTCTTTTTCTTTTCTGTTTGTCTGACTGGTTCATCTCAACCGATTTACCTTCAAATTCATTGGTTATTTCTTTCACCTGCTTGATTCTCTATTGCACCTCTCAAATCAATTATTCTTTATGAATCAACCCTATCATTTCTAATTGGTTATTTAAAAATATTTTTAGTCTAACTTTTGATATTTTCCATTTGGTGAGAAATCATCCTTACACTTTCCTTTAGTTTTTAGGCATGGTTGTCTATAGTTTTTTTTGAATATATTTAAAAATAATGTTCTGGTTTGGATATGGAATGTCTCCCAAGCTTTTGTGTTGAAAACATGGTCCCCAAACCAGTATGGTGGCGTATGCTTATAATCTCAGTGCTTGGGAGACTGAGAAAGGAGGATCACACAGGTTCAAAGCCAGCCTCAGCTACCTAGTGAGGCTCTCAGCAACTTAGTGAGACTCTGTTTCCAAAGAAAGTGTAAAATAGGTCTGGTAGAAAATAGTCCAGAGGTAGCAAAGCCCTTGGGTTCCACCCCCTGTACCACACACACAAAAATAAAAAAAAAAAGAAAAGAAAAGAAAAGAGAAGAGAAGAAAGCATGGTTCCTAAAATAATGAGGTTCTGAGGTGGGGCTGTAGGTGATTAGATCCTAATGGCTTGACCGCATCTTTGGATTAATCCACTGGGCAGATTAATCAATTGGTAGCTGAATAGACCAATGGGAGGTGGAATCTGGTTGAGGAAAAGGGCCTCCGTAAGCATGCTTAGGACAGGTTTATCTTCTCCCGGGTCTGCTTCCTGGCTGCCATAGTTGAACAGCTTTTCTGCACCACATACTGCCACCATGATGTTTCTGCAAGGGAGTCTTTTCCTTCTCTAATTTGCTCTTGTTGGGTGTTTTGATCACTGTGATGAGAAACTAACAGGAATAGCTAATTTAAAACCTTCACCTATTTGGGTCAACACCTGAGCTTCTCTTGACCGTTTTTATTAGTATTTTCCACCTGTGATGGGGCATATATATATATATATATATATATATATATATATATATATATATATATTTTTTTTTTTTTTTTTTTTTGCAGTACTGGAGATTGAACCCAGGGGCATTCTACCTCTGAGCTATGCCCCCAGCCCTATTTTTTCTTTATTTTGAAACAGGTTCTCACTGAGTTGCAGTGGGCTTCACTAAGTAGCTGAGGCTGGCCTTGAACCTGTGATCCTGTCTCAGCCTCCCAAGTACTGGGATTACAAGTGTGTGCTACCATGCCTGGCAATACCTTCATTTTTCTATGCATGCCTTGTCTTATAATTTTGATATTGTTGAAAACTATTAAAGCAATTTAAATGTTACTTTAAACATAAACTAATATAATGTGGGAACTCTAGAAGTTGGAGGTTCCCTTCTCAAGGCTTCCCATTGTTTCTACAGTTACTTTTCTAAACTGATTTTGTAGATCTGTATTTTCATATTTGGTCACCAAAGTTTTAGCTTAGCAGTCAGTTAATGATTGAACAGCAATTTTCTTAAATGACGTAAGCCATTAATTGTCCTAGCTTGTGCTAAGGGGTTCTGTCTCAGGGTCAGCCTCCCCCATCAGCCAGGCCATTGGAGACTCTTCCTCACCCTTTACTTCCTGCCTTGAGGTCAGCCAGCGCTGAGTGCTTAGGGCCTTATTAGGTCTTTCCTGGGCACAGGTACAACTCTGGACATGCACATGACCTTTGAGAGTCACAGGAATATGTCAGAGCTTATTCAAGACTCTAGACAGCTTTTTTCTCAGCCTTTGGTTAGTGTATTGTTTGTTTCAAGTGTTATCTACCATCTCAGGAAGCTGGATACAAATATTGAGAAAAAGATTTTTTAAAACTTAATTAAAAATTGTGTGTGTGTGTGTGTGTGTGTGTGTGTGTGTGTGTATGCGGTGCAGGGGATCAAATCCATTGCCTGTGTATTCTAGGCAAGTGCTCTCCCACTTAGCCATGTCCCTAGACCAGCCATGAATCAGGTCAAATAAGGAAAGCCTATGAGTGAGGTCTTCCAGGGAATCTTTGGATGAGTAAAATCATGGCAGCTCTCTGAGAATAGAGCTTTGAAGTACATTAAATCTTTTTCTGCTCCCCCTGGTGGCTGCCATGCCATCATTTTTCCTGGGATGGTGAGCTAGAGACTAGAGAGGGAGCTATGGGCATAGAGCAAGGTGAACCACCATCAAGCTTGCTTCTCTTACCAAGACGCAGCCTTTGCTTCAATGAGCACCGAGTGTTGTAAGCCTTTGATTAATTTCTAGTGTTCTGACAATTTTAAAAAAATTTTTCTTGTTTTTGGAAATCCTTACTCTGTCCTTTTTGCGGATGTCACTCTGTCAGTGTTACTAAATTTTGTTTGTGTAGCCTCTGTCATTGTTATTGGTGTTAAGCAACCAGGAAGATTAATAGTAAACCATAGTTCATGAAATTTTTTATTAACAATGAATAAAAGGAAAAATAAAAAACAGGGATATTCTTTTTAAAGATTATAATTTAGCTGGGCATGGTGGTGCATGCCTGTAATTCCAGTACTTGGGAGGCTGAGACAGAAGGATTGAAGGTTCAAAATCAGCCTCAGTAATTCAGTGAGACTCAGCAACTTAGTGAGACCCTGTTTGAAAATAAAAATAAAAAGGGCTGAGTCTGTAGCTGAGAGGTAGGATGCTATTGAATTCATCCGTGTGTGTGTGTGTGTGTGTGTGTGTGTGTGTATTAGAACAAAAAATAACTTTGAAGTGTAGAACTGTGTGTTCAGGTACAAATCTGTCAACACTTACAAAGGACATTCTTTTTTGTAATGTAGTATTTGTATTTTCTGTCTTTATATTTGTCCAATTTAAAATATACAATTGAAAACAAAAGCCATTCTGTTTATCTTTAATAAAACATGTAAGCAATTGTACCAATGATTCTTCTTTCAAACAGGTACCATTCAATAATAAATGAGTTGTAGCTAGACTATGAATTTATAAAAAGAATATAAAGCTATGTTTGCCTTGATGTAAAATTGAGAGTAAAAGAATTGTTTGCAGTCAGTGACCCAGAATCTTTTATCATTACATGGAAAATATACTTTATGCTTCTCTTTCTTATTTTCATTCATACAAGGTAGGTTAATAGAAAAATAAAGCTTTGTAAACTTCAACTTTAAATGAAATGTTCATAATGAAAATATGCAAATTATTTTAACTCTTTCAAAAGCAAAACAATATCGATACTAACAAAATGTTAAATTTTTTTAAAATTTTATTTATTAGTTCACTGTATTCATACATCATAGTAGGATACATACTTTTGTAGACATACATGCACAATTTTCCCAGTCAGCCCCCACCCAATCCCCACCCCATTATCTCCCTATCCCTCCCTCCCATGCTTGGCTTAGTAGTTGACATCTAGTATTATGGCAATTTATCTAAAATTAAAAATGATAATCTCACATAACAGTTTCATTTGTCTGATACCAAGCTTTTGATGACTTAAAGATAACATTTCAATATTTCTTTTTGCTTTCTTTCTTACCAGAGAATATTTTTTCTGTTTTTTAGGTGAAACTATCATATATTTATATATTTATTTTTCAGAAAAAAATCTATCCTAATATGGAATATGGAGTCTAGGTACCCAAAACGATCTTGAAAAAGAACAAAGCTAGAAGATATATATTTTCTGATTCTTCCCTATAAATTCTTCCCTATATTGTCAAGTTATTTTTGACAAGGTTTCCACGAACATTTGGTGGTGGAAATGATAATCTTTTAACTAAATATTGTTAAAAAATAATAATTACATGGAAAAGAATAAAATTGGACCCTTACCTAATCCCATATACAAATATTAACTCAAAATAGATAATAGATAATAGACGTAAATACAAATCTTAAGACTATAAATTTTTAGGAGAAAATCTGGGTCATAAAACCTCACAACATTGAAATTGGCATTGATTGAAATTGGCAGTGATTTCTTGGTTATGATTTCAATGACACAGGCAACAGAGGAGTATACAAACTCCCTAAAAAAAAATTGTATATCCAAAGACAATGTAAACAGAGTTAACAGTTACTAATAGAATGGGATAAAATATTTCCAATTGCTATATCTGAAGGTATATTAATATTCCAACTAGAAATCCTAAAAATTAACAACAATAAAGGCAAACAATACCATTTAGAGATAGGTAAAAGACTAACATAAATAATGAATCTCCACAGATAACCATCTTAATTGTCTGTTGGATGGAAACTCTTGTTTCTCTGGTTCTGGTGTGTGTTACCTATTTCTTCTTTGTAGTTAATCTCTTTGAGTATTTTCTCTAGTGCTGGTTTTGAAGACATAAATTCCTTCAGTTTCTGTTTGTCATGGAAGCTTCTTATTTCCCCATCTAATTTGATAGAAAGTTTTGCTGGGTAGGAAATTTTTGGCTGGAAGTTGTTTTCTTTCAGAGTTTGGAATATGTTACTCCAAGCCCTTCTGGCTCTCATGACTTGGTTTGGGAAGTCTGGAGTGATTCTAATTGGTTTGCCTCTGAATGTCAGTTGGCCCTTTGTTTTTGTTGCCTTTAAGATTCTCTGCTTGGCTTCCACATTGGTCATTTTGACAATTATGTGGCGTGGGGATCCTCTTCTCCGATCCTGTCTAAAGGGAGTTCTATAAGTTTCCTGGACCTGTGTATCAACCTCTTGCTCTATGTTTGGAAAATTTTCTCCTATTACTTCTTTGAAGAGATTGTTGATCCCTTTGGTTTCACTTTCTTTTCCCTCCTCTATTCCAATTATTCTTAGGTTAGCTCTCTTAAAATGGGCCCATATTTCTTCAATATCAGATTCCTGCTGTCGGATATTTTTTTCTAGATTAGAAACTATGAATTTATTTTTGGATTGCTCATCTTCTAAGAGCGAGATTCTGTTCTCCATGTGTTCTAATCGGTTGTTTGTGCTTTGAATTGAGGCCTTTACATCATTAATTGCATCCTTTATCTGTTTTTGGCTCTCTCTGAGTTCTTTTCGAAGCACCTCTATTATTTGTACAGTTATTTTCCTGATTTGATCTTCTAGAAATCTCTGATTTTCTGTTTTATCGGGTTCTGATGTTGTGGGGTTGTGGGCATTAATTGCTCCAGTATTATTCCTCTTTCCCATGATTTCCGATGTTTGTGCCTTCTCTGGGTTCTTTCCTGGGTCACTATGACTTCCCTTAAGGTGTTCTGGATCTCGAGTCAGTAGTATCTCAGACCCCACTACTCCTTTACTGGGTTTTATCACAGAGTCTCCGACCCAGAGAGTCGATAGAGGCTGCTTTAGACTGTGGGGGGGTGCCAGGTTGCACATTCTCCTATGGTGTGATATCTCTGCCACCACCACTCCCCCACTGGGTCAAGTCCCAGGGAGTACAGTACTGGGATTTCTCCTCTGTGGCTCGCAATTTGACTCACTGTTGTTGAGTTCACAGATGTAGCTGTACTGGCCTCGCTGAATTCGCTGCTGCTGCCGCCGGTGGCAATATGGCGCCGCTGTTACGCCCTTGGCTATGGGGCTGGCGTTTTTCTTCTTGATTTTGATTTCTACTGTGAATCCCTGCAGTGTGTGCTGAGCTCGGCCACTGGGAGCTTTAGATGCTCTCTGCGCGGAGAAATCCTGCCTAGCTGTTCCGCAGTGGCTCACCTCGGCTTGCTGTAGCCGTCCCGTGAATTCGCCGGTGCCTCCGGCAGTATGGCGCTTCTGCCGCGTCTGCCGCGTCCTCGGGCGCGAGGCCGGTGTATCTCCTCTGTGGCTCTGTTCTCAGTCCGCTTTCTCTCTGGAGCCTGGTGATTTTTTGTTTCACTGGTGATGGTGTTTTCTGGCTATGAAAGGCGCTGATTTTGTGGTAATGGAGATTTGTTCTTAGCGGGGCTCTTAAGCCCCGCTTTTCTCGGTCACCATCTTCCCGGAAGTTACAAAATGTTAAATTTTAAAATTTATTTTTATTTTTAAATTTTTTATTGGTGCATTGTAGTTGTACATCTTAATGGAGTACAAGACGGTAGATGCATATATGCACACACCACTCAATTAGCCCTTCCTCAATTCTCACACCATTCCCTTCCCCCTCCCTCCTTCTCATGTTTGACTTAGTGATTGACTTTGAAATGTTTGTGAATGTACATCAGGCACATTAGGGAATTTCCTTCTTCCCCCCCTTCTATCCCCCTCTGTTAGATCGCCTTATTAGCTCATTTATAGTATCTCCTTCTTTGTCTAGAGTTCATCCTATAATCCATTTTCTCCCTACCTTCTGCATATTAGGAAAAGCACACAATTTCTTATTTTTTTGTGACTAATCTCACTTAGCATAATGTTCTCTAGTTCCATCCATTTCTTTGAAAATGAGGTATTTTTGTTCTTTATGGCTAAGTAAAATTCCATTGTGTACATATCCCATAGTTTTATAATACATTCATCTGTTGATGGATGTCTTGGCTGGTTCCATAGTTTGATAATGGTAAATCGTGCAGCTAATGAACATAGATATGCATGCATTGGTTTGGTAGTTTGGTTTTCTTTCTTTTGGGTAGATACCCAGAAGTGGTATTGCTAGATCATATGTTAAGTTTGTTCCTATTCTTCTGAGGATCCTCCATACTGTTTTCCAAAGTAATTGCACTAATTTGCAATCCTACCAACAATGTATTAGAGTTCCCACTTTTCCACATCCTCACCAGCATTTGTTGTTGTTTGTGTTTTGAATGATTGCCATTCTAGTTAGAATTAGGTGAAATATCTCTCTGATTGCTAATGATGTTGAGCATTTTTTTCATGCATTTATTGGTCATTTGAATTTCTTTGATAAGTGTCTATTTAGTTCACTTGCCCATTTTTGATTGGGTTATTTGTTTACTTAGTGTTGAATTTCTTGAGTTCTCTGTATATTCCAGATATTAATTGGAGGAATAGGTGACAAAAATCTTCTCCTTTTCTGTTGGCTCTCTGTTGAGTTTATTGATAGTTTCTTTTGCTGTACAGAAGCTCTTCAGTTTAATGCAATTTCATATATCGATCTGCCTTTTAGTTTCTTGTGCCTTTGGGGTCTTGTTGAGAAAGTTTTTACTTGTGCCTATGTGTTGCAGTGTTAAACCTATGCCCTCTTCCAGGAGCCTCAAGGTCTCTGGTATAATTTCTAAGTCTTTGATCCATCTAGAATTCACTCTTGTGCAGCATGAGAAAGTGGGGTTTATTTCTATTTTTCTGCATAGGATTAATCAGTTTTGCCAACACCATTTGTTGAACAGGCTATTTTTTATCCAGTGTATGTTTTTGGCCTCTTTGTCAAAAATCAATTGGCTGTGTGTGGATTTGTTTCTGGGTCTTCTATTCTGCTTCATTGGTCTGTGTATCTGGTTTTTTTTTTTTTTTTTTTTTTTTTTTTTTTTGCCAGTACCATGCTTTTGTTATTACTGTGGCTTTGTAGTATAGTTTAAAGTCAGGTATTGTGATTCCTCCTGCATGGTTTTTGTTGCTGAGAACTACTTTGTCTAGTCTGAGTTTTTTTGTTGTTCCAAATGAATTTAAGAACTAATTTTTCTATGTCTGTGAGGAATGATCTTGGTAGTTTAATGGGTATTGCATTGAATCTGTAGATCACTTTTGGAAGGATGGCCATTTTACTGATATTTATTCTGCCAATCCATGAACACAGAGATCTTTCCATTTCCTAAGGTCTTCTTTGATTTCTTTTTTCAGTGTTTCATAATTTTCTTTGTACCTAATTTTTAGTGTGCATAATTTTCTTTGAACCCTACTTTTACTTCCTTGGTTAAGTTTATTCTTAAGGATTTTATATTTTTTGTATATCCTGAGTGGAAGTGTTTTCTGGATTTCTTTTTTTTGGGGGGGGTACTGGGGTTCCTGGAAGCCCTCCTTCCTCCGGGCTACACTCCCAGACCTATTTTATATTTTTGAAACAGGGTCTCTTACACCAGCACGGCTGGCTTCGAACCTGCGTGATCCTCCTGTCTCCACCTCCCAAGCGCGGGGATTACAAGCGTGCGCCACCACGCCCGGCCTCTGGATTTCTTTTTCAATGGATTTATGGTTGGTATAAGAAAAGCTTCTGATTTTTTTTTTTTTTTTTTTTTTTTTTTTTTGTGGTACTGGGGATGGAACCCAGGGCATTCTATCTCCAAGCTATACCCCCCAGCTCTAGTTTTTAGTCCTTTTTATGTTTGAAACAGGGTCTCACTGAGTTGCAAAGTGCTTCACTAAGTAGTAGCTGAGGCTGTCTGCAACCTGTGATCCTCCTGTCTATGCTTCCTGAATGCTGGGATTACAAGTGTGTACCACCAGGACTGGCCAAATCTTCTGATTTTTTGAAATTGATTTTGTATTCAGACACTAGTAATTTGCGTAGCAGTTTTTCATCCAAGTTCATCAAAGATATAGGCCTGTAGTTTTCTTTCCTTGAGCTGTCTTTATTTGGTTTTGGTATTAATGTGATGTTGGCTTCATAGAATGTATTTGGGGGAGTCCCATTTCTTTCTATTTCATGAAATAAATTGAGGAGTATTGGGATTAGGTATCTATAAAGATTTTGTAAAATTCACTTGCGAAGCTATCTGGTCCTAGGCTTTTTTTGATGAAAAGTTCTTTATTGCTGCTTCCATCTCTTTAATTGCTATTTGTTGGTTTATTTATTTATTTATATTTGGTGGTACCGGGCTTCCTGGAAACCCTTCTATCTCCGGGCTACACTCCCAGACCTATTTTATATTTTTTTATTTGGAAGCAGGGTCTCTTAAGCCAGCAAGGCTGGCCTCAAACTTGTGCAATCCTCCTGTCTCTGCCTCCCAAGCATGGGGATTACAAGTGTGCATGCACCACCATGCCCGGCATGTTGGTTTAAATTTTCTATATTTTCTTGACTTAGTGTAGAAAGGTTGTATTTATCTATAAAGTCATCAATTTCTTACAGATTTTCAATTTTGTTGGAGTATAGTTTTTCAAAGTAGCTTCTATATAATTCTCTGGATTTCTGCACTGTCAGTGGTAATATCTCCTTTTTCATCTCTTATCTTTGTAATATGAGTTGATTCTTTTTTGGTTAAGTTGGCTAGTGGCTTATTTATCTTGTTAATTTTTTTCAAGAAACTAGCTTTTGGTTTTGTTGCTTTTCTATATTTTTTTTATAACCTACTTTGTTGATTTTTGCTCTGATTTTAATAATTTTCTGTCTTCTTCTGGCTTTGGGGTTAGATTGTTCCTGTTTTTCAAGGGCTTTGAGGGATGTCATTAGGTTATTTATTTGATGATTTTCTGTTCTTCTTATATGGGCACTCAGTACTATGAATTTTCCTCTTAATACTGCTTTCAAAGTGTCTCAGAGGTTTTGATATATTGTATGTCTATTTTTATTTGTTTCTAGGAATTTCTTGGTTTCACTCCTGACTTCTTCCATGACCCATTCTTCATTCAGAAGTGTGGTGTTCAGTCTCTACATGTTTATGTGGTTTCTCTGGGTCTTCTTATGATCGATTTCTAGTTTCATTCTATTATTGTCTGGAAAGACACAGGGACATATATCACATATTTTGAATTTGCTTGTGTTCACTCTATGGCCCAGGATGTGGTCCATTTTGGAGAAGGTTCCATGAGCAGCTGAAAAAAATGTGAACTCTGCTGTAGTTGTGTGGAATATTCTTTTTTTATATTATTTTAGTTTTTTTTTATTGGTGCACTGTATTCATACATCATAGTGGGATACAAACTTTTGTAGACATACATGCACACATCGCCCAGTCAGCCCCCACCCGATCCCCACCCCATTCCCTCCCCATCCCACCTTCCCATGCTTGGCTTAGTGGTTGACATCTAGTATTATGGCAATTTATCCAAAATTAAAAATGTTAATCTCACATAACAGTTTCATTTGTCTGATACCAAGCTTTTGATGACTTAAAGATAACATTTCAATATTTCTTTTTGCTTTCTTTCTTACCAGAGAATATTTTTTTCTATTTTTTTAGGTGAAACTATCATATATTTTATATTTATTTTTCAGAAAAAAATCTATCCTAATATGGAATATGGAGTCTAGGTACCCACAACGATCTTGAAAAAGAACAAAGCTAGAAGATATATATTTTCTGATTTCAAACCATATAAAGCTACAATAATTGAAACAGTGTAGTACTGTTCTAAAGGCAGATACATAAACCATTGGAGTTAAATAAAAGCCTAGAGCTAAATTCTTCCCTATATTATCAAGTTATTTTTGACAAGGTTTCCACAAACATTTGGTGGTGGAAATAATAATCTTTTAACTAAATATTGTTGAAAAATAATAATTACATGGAAAAGAATAAAATTGGACCCTTACCTAATCCCACATACAAGTATTAACTCAAACTAGATAAAAGACCTAAATATAAATCTTAAGACTATAAACTTTTAGGAGAAAATCTGGGTCATAAAACCTCACAACAATGAAATTGGCAGTGATTTCTTGGATATGATTTCAATGGCACAGGCAACAGATGAGTATACAAACTCCCTAAAAAATAAAAAAAATTGTATATCCAAAGACAATGTAAACAGAGTTAAAAGTTACTGATAGAATTGGATAAAATATTTCCATTTGCTATATCTGAAGGTATATTAATATTCCAACTAGAAATCCTAAAAATTAACAATAAAGGCAAACAATACAATTTAGAGATAGGTAAAAGACTAACATAAATAATGAATCTCTACAGATACCCAATCTTAGTTGTCTGTTGGATGGAAAATCTTGTTTCTCTGGTTCTGGTATGTGTTACCTATTTCTTCTTTGTAGTTAATCTCTTTGAGTATTTTCTCTAGCGCTAGTTTTGAAGACATAAATTCCTTCAGTTTCTGTTTGTCATGGAAGCTTCTTATTTTTCCATCTAATTTGATAGAAAGTTTTGCTGGGTAGAAAATTTTTGGCTGGAAGTTGTTTTCTTTCAGAGTTTGGAATATGTTACTCCAAGCCCTTCTGGCTCTCATGACTTGGTTTGGGAAGTCTGGAGTGATTCTAATTGGTTTGCCTCTGAATGTCAGTTGGCCCTTTGTTTTTGTTGCCTTTAAGATTCTCTGCTTGGCTTCCACATTGGTCATTTTGACAATTATGTGGCGTGGGGATCCTCTTCTCCGATCCTGTCTAAAGGGAGTTCTATAAGTTTCCTGGATCTGTGTATCGACCTCTTGCTCTATGTCTGGAAAATTTTCTGCTATTACTTCCTTGAAGAGATTGTTGATCCCTTTGGTATCACTTTCTTTTCCCTCCTCTATTCCAATTATTCTTAGGTTAGCTCTCTTAAAATGAGCCCATATTTCTTCAATGTCAGATTCCTGCTGTTGGATATTTTTTTCTAGATTAGAAACTATGCATTCATTTTTGGAATGATCATCTTCTAAGAGCGAGATTCTTTTCTCCTTGTGGTCTAATCGGTTGTTTGTTCTTTGAATTGAGGCCTTTACTTCATTAATTGCATTCTTTATCTGTTTTTGGCTCTCTCTGAGTTCTTTTCGAAGCACCTCTATTATTTCTACAGTTATTTTCCTGAGTTGATCTTCTAGAAATCTCTGATTTTCTGTTTTATCGGGTTCTGATGTTGTGGGGTTGTGGGCATTCATTGCTCCAGTGTTATTCCTCTTTCCCATGATTTTGGAAGTTTGTGCCTTCTCTGGGTTCTTCCCTTGGGTCACTATGACTTCACTTAAGGTGTTCTGGATCTCAAGTCTGTAGTATCTCAGACCCCACTACTCCTTTACTGGGTTGTATCACAGAGTCTCCGACCCAGGGAGTCGATAGAGGCTGCTTTAAACTATGGGGGTGCCAGGTTGCATGTTCTCCTATGGTGTGATATCTCTGCCACCACCACTCCCCCACTGGGTCAAGTCCCAGGAAGTACAGTACTGGGATTTCTCCTTTGTGGCCTGCAATTTGACTCACTGTTGTTGAGTTCACAGATGTAGCTCTACTGGACTCGTTGAATTCGTTGCTGCTGCCGCCGGTGGCAATATGGCGCCGCTGCTACGCCCTTGGCCATGAGGCTGGCTTATTTCTTCTTGTTTTTGAATTCCACTCTGAGTTCTTGCAGCGTGTGCTGAGCTCAGTCACTGGGAGCTTTAGATGTTCCCTGCGCTGAAAAATCCCGCCTGGCTGTTCCGCAGCGGCTCACCTCAGCTTGCTGTAGCCGTCCGGTGAATTTGCCGCTGCCGACGGCAGTATGGCGCTGCTGCTGCGTCCTCGGGCGTGAGGCCGGTGTATCTCCTCTGTGGCTCTGAGCTCTGTTCTCAGTCAGCTTTCTCTCTGGAGCCTGGTGATTTTTTTGTTTCTCTGGTGATGGTGTTTTCTGGCTATGAAAGGCGCTGATTTTGTGGTAATGGAGATTGGTTGTTAGCGGAGCTCTTAAGCCCCGCTTTTCTCGGTCGCCATCTTCCCGGAAGTCCTGGAATATTCTATATGTGTCTAATAGGTCCAATTGGTTGATGGTGTTCTTTAGGTCTGAGGCATCTTTACTGACCTTTTGTCTAGAAGATCAGTAAGTGGTGTGAGAGGAGTGTTGAATTCCTCAAGATTTTATCATATTGGGACTGATGTGTGACTTAATTTCACAAAGAGTTTGTTTTATGAAAGTAGCTGCACCTATGTTTGGGGCATAAAAGTTGACTATCATTATTTCCTTTTTTTGGATTTTTACTTTTACCAGTAAAAAATGACATGCTTTGTCTCTTCTAATAAGCTTGGCTTGAAGTCTACTTGTCTGATATCATACTCCTGATTGTCTTTGAGTTCCATTGGCAGGAATTACCTTGCTCCAGCCCTTTACCTTTAGTTTGTAATTATTTTTACTTGTGAGGTGTGTTTCTTGCAGGCAACAGATAGATGGATTCTGGCTTTTATCCATTTTGCCACCTTATGTCTTTTTATTGGGGAGTTGAGGTCATTTATGTTCAGTGTGATTATTCAGAAGTGATTTTTAATATTTAACATTTTTAGTTTTAATTTCTGTTTGAGGTTGTATTTGTTCTTCTTTGCTTAGTTATTTGCTGGATGGAAATTCTTGTTTCTCTGGTTCTGGCATATATTACTTATTTCTTCTTTGCTGTTAATCTCTTTGAATATTTTCTCTAGTGCTGATTTAAAAAAAAATTCTTTTAGCTTCTGTTTGTCATGGAAGATTTTTATTTCCCTATTTAATTTGAGAGATAGTTTTGCTGGGAAATTTTTGGCTGCAAGTTGTTTTCTTTCAGAGTTTGAAATATGTTATTCCAGGCCTTTCTGGCTTTCATGACTTGATTTGGGAAGTCTGGAGTGATTCTAATGGATTTGCCTTTGAATATCACTTGGTCTTTTGTTTTTGTTGCCTTTAAGATTCTCTCCTTGGCTTCTACATTGGTCAGTTGACTATTATGTGGTCTGGGAAACCTTTTCTCTGATCTTGCCTAAAGGGGGTTCTATGAATTTCCTGTACCTGTGTATCGACCTCTTGTTCTATGTTTGGAAATTTTCTGATATTAATTCTTTAAATATATTGTTGATCCCTTTGGTTATTTCCTACTATTCCCTCTTCTATGCCTATTATTCTTAGGTTAATTCTTTTAATATGGGCCTATATCTGTTCAATGTCCAATTCATGCTATTGAATTTTTTTTTCTAAATTATATACCACATGTTTTTTTTTTTTTTTGTGGCACATGCCTATAATTCTAGTACTTGGGAGGCTGAGACTGGAGGATTACAATTTTGAGTACAATCTCAGAATATAGCAAGACTGTCAACAACCTAGAAAGTTCCTTCCTTCCTTCCTTCCTTCCTTCCTTCCTTCCTTGCTTCCTTGCTTTCTTGCTTTTTTGGCAGTACTGGGGGTGGAACCCAGACGCTTTCTACCTCTGACCTATACTCTCATACCTATTTTTATATTTTATTTGGAAATGGGGTCTCACTAAGTTGCCTAGAGCCTCGCTAAGTAGCGGAGGCTGGCTTCGAACCTGTGTGATCCTCCTATCTCAACCTCCCAAGCTTGGGGGTTACTAGCATGCCCCATCACAACCAGAGAAAGACCTTGTTTCAAAACAAAAAGGGTTGTGGGTATAGCTCAGAGGTAGAACACCCCTGGGCTCAATCCCCAGTACTTGTGCCACCATGCCCAGCATAGTCATGCATCTTTTTTTTAAATTTATTTTATTGGTGCACTGTATTCATACATCATAGTGGGATACAAACTTTTGTAGACATACATGCACACATCGCCCAGTCAGTCCCCACCCGATCCCCACCCCGTTCCCTCCCCATCCCTCCTTCCCATGCTTGGCTTAGTGGTTGACATCTAGTATTATAGCAAATTATCCAAAATTAAAAATGATAATCTCACGTAACAGTTTCATTTGTCTGATACCAAGCTTTTGATGACTTAAAGATAACATTTCAATATTTCCTTTTACTTTCTTTCTTACCAGAGAATATTTTTTTCTATTTTTTTTTAGGTGAAACTATCATATATTTATATATTTATTTTTCAGAAAAAATCTATCCTAATATGGAATATGGACTCTAGGTACCCAAAACGATCTTGAAAAAGAACAAAGTTAGAAGATATATATTTTCTGATTTCAAACCATATAAAGCTACAATAATTGAAACAGTGTAGTACTATTCTAAAGGCAGATATATAAACCATTGGAGTTAAATAAAAGCCTAGAGCTAAATTCTTCCCTATATTGTCAAGTTATTTTTGACAAGGTTTCCACGAACATTTGGTGGTGGAAATAAAAATCTTTTAACTAAATATTGTTAAAAAATAATAATTACATGGAAAAGAATACAATTGGACCCTTACCTAATCCCATATACAAATATTAACTCAAAATAGATAATAGACCTAAATATAAATCTTAAGACTATAAACTTTTAGGAGAAAATCTGGGTCATTAAACCTCACAACATTGAAATTGGCAGTGATTTCTTGGTTATGATTTCAATGGCACAGGCAACAGAAGAGTATACAAACTCCCTAAAAAAAAAAAATTGTATATCCAAAGACAATGTAAACAGAGTTAATAGTTACTAATAGAATGGGATAAAATATTTCCAAATGCTATATCTGAAGGTATATTAATATTCCAACTAGAAATCCTAAAAATTAACAACAATAAAGGCAAACAATACCCTTTTGAGATAGGTAAAAGACTAACATAAATAATGAATCTCCACAGATAACCAATCTTAGTTGTCTGTTGGATGGAAAATCTTGTTTCTCAAGTTCTGGAGTGTGTTACCTATTTCTTCTTTGTAGTTAATCTCTTTGAGTATTTTCTCTAGTGCTGGTTTTGAAGACATAAATTCCTTCAGTTTCTGTTTGTCATGGAAGCTTCTTATTTCTCCATCTAATTTGATAGAAAGTTTTGCTGGGTAGGAAATTTTTGGCTGGAAGTTGTTTTCTTTCAGAGTTTGGAATATGTTACTCCAAGCCCTTCTGGCTCTCATGACTTGGTTTGGGAAGTCTGGAGTGATTCTAATTGGCTTGCCTCTGAATGTCACTTGGCCCTTTGTTTTTGTTGCCTTTAAGATTCTCTGCTTGGCTTCCACATTGGTCATTTTGACAATTATGTGGCGTGGGGATCCTCTTCTCCGATCCTGTCTAAAGAGAGTTATATAAGTTTCCTGGACCTGTGTATCAACCTCTTGCTCTATGTTTGGAAAATTTTCTGCTATTACTTCCTTGAAGAGATTGTTGATCCCTTTGGTTTCACTTTCTTTTCCCTCCTCTATTCCAATTATTCTTAGGTTAGCTCTCTTAAAATGGGCCCATATTTCTTCAATGTCAGATTCCTGCTGTTGGATATTTTTTCCTAGATTAGAAACTATGCGTTCATTTATGGAATGATCATCTTCTAGGAGCGAGATTCTGTTCTCCATGTGTTCTAATCGGTTGTTTGTGCTTTCAATTGAGGCCTTCACTTCATTAATTGCATCCTTTATCTCTTTTTGGCTCTCTCTGAGTTCTTTTCGAAGCACCTCTATTATTTGTACAGTTATTTTCCTGATTTGATCTTCTAGAAATCTCTGATTTTCTGTTTTATCGGGTTCTGATGTTGTGGGGTTGTGGGCATTAATTGCTCCAGTATTATTCCTCTTTCCCATGATTTCGGAAGTTTGTGCCTTCTCTGGGTTCTTCCCTTGGGTCACTATGACTTCCCTTAAGGTGTTCTGGATCTCGAGTCAGTAGTATCTCAGACCCCACTACTCCTTTACTGGGTTTTATCACAGAGTCTCCGACCCAGAGAGTCGATAGAGGCTGCTTTAGACTGTGGGGGGTGCCAGGTTGCACGTTCTCCTATGGTGTGATATCTCGGCCACCGCCCCTTCCCCACTGGGTCAAGTCCCAGGGATTTCTCCTCTGTGGCCCGCAATTTGACTCACTGTTCTTGAGTACGCAGATGTAGCTGTACTGGCCTCGCTGAATTCGCTGCTGCTGCTGCCGGTAGCAATATGGCGCCGCTGCTACACCCTCGGCTGTGGGGCTGGCATTTTTCTTTTTGATTTTGATTTCTACTCTGAATCCCTGCAGCGTGTGCTGAGCTCGGCCACTGGGAGCTGTAGATGCTCTCTGCGCGGAGAAATCTCGCCTAGCTGTTCCTCAGTGGCTCACCTCGGCTTGCTGTGGCCGTCTGGTGAATTCGCCGCTGCCGCCGGCAGTATGGCGCTTCTGCTGCGTCTGCCGCGTCCTCGGGCGCAAGGCCAGTGTATCTCCTCTGTGGCTCTGTTCTCAGTCCGCTTTCTCTCTGGAGCCTGGTGATTTTTTGTTTCACTGGTGATGGTGTTTTCTGGCTATGAAAGGCGCTGATTTTGTGGTAATGGATATTTGTTGTTAGCGGAGCTCTTAAGCCCCGCTTTTCTCGGTCGCTATCTTCCCGGAAGTCACATGTTTGTTTTTGAACTGATAATCTTCTAAGAGTGAGATTCTATTCTCCATGTGGTCGAATCTGTTGTTTATAGTTTGTATTGATGCCTTCACTTCCATTATTACATCTTTTATTTCTTTCAGACTATTTTTAAATTCTTTTTGAGAGTCCTCTATAATTTCTACTTTTAAATTTCTGATTTTTCCTTCTGGTGATCTTTGCAATTCTGTGTTGTCAGGTTCTGTAATTGTGGGGTTGTGAGACCTCATTGCTTCCTTGTTATTCCTCATTCTCATGATTTAAGAAGTTTGTTTCTGTTGCTTTGATAGATTTTTCTCACTATCTAGGTGTCATCTGGTATATCCAAGAGCAAGTTGTGTTGTATTCAATGGTGAAGGTTGAGTGAGAAGGGAAGTGAAGTTGTAAATGTAAGAATAATGTAAAGCCACAGATGGGATTGAATAGAATGAGAGTATGATTTTGGTAAGGTTATATAGTAGAGATTGGAAATAATGAATATGTAGTAGAATTCTAGAAACCAATCAAGAGTATTTAGTATACTGATATGAAGTGGATTTAATACAAGACAAAGATGAAAAAGAGAGAGAGAGAAAAAAAAAGAAAAGGGATGGAGAGAAGAAAGTAGGTATGTACAAGGGAAGAAGCTTGGGAAGTGTTTGGGAAGAGAGCAAACAAATAAGCATACATACAAAAAACCCAACAAAACAAAATGAAACAACAACAAAATAAGGTAACCCTACAAATATATGAATATTCATTAGACTGGGCCTCTGCGGTCTCTCTTTGTGCAGACAATGAGTGCCATTGGCACCTTTCTTGCTGCAAGCCTGGTTTTTCTCAGTCTATGCTGAAGGCCAGTTTCAATGGGGCTGGATCTAGTGTTAAGCTTAAGTCACCCTCCTCGCTATCCATGCATGCAAATTCCCATGGTGTCTGAGTCTCTTCCATCCTGTGTAGGCAGTGGGTGCCTCTGGGACCAAACTCAGTGTATAAGTCTGTTCTCCACTCTTAAGGCTGGATTGATCTGAATTCTCCCTGTTCACCACGATTGGGTGGTCTTGGAGATTTTACTAGTTGGATCTGGTGGTAAGCATAGGTTTCTCTCCATGCTTTTCACTGATGCAGAGCCTGAGTCTTTCTGAGCCTCTGCTATATCCAACAGTGAACTCCACCCCCACCTTCTCCAGGTTGAATCATAGAACCTCATGTCCAGTGAATTTATCTCGGCTGTGTGAGTCCCTGCGAGTGAATGTGTTGGGAATTCTCCCATGGGAATGGCAGGTTCAGTTATGGTGTTGTTGAGTGCGGCACTGGATCTCTGGAGTAGGTGGTGAGCTGTTGCAAGTTGTAGCCGGTATTTGTGCAGGAGCAACCGAGGGCTTACAATTTCAATGAGCTGCAGCCACTTCCTTTGATTCAAATTGTTGGATGCTTTTCTGTGAGGCTCTGGCAGTTGGACACGGTGAGGCAACATGGTGCTGGTGTGGTGCCTGTGGCTGCAGTTGTTGAAGGTGGACAGGGTTCTTTTCTGCTTTCTAATAGACCTCTTACCCTTTTTTTGCTGTCTTTTACTTATCATGTTCTTTTTTTAAAAAAAATTATGGTGTTTTCTTTCTTTTGTAAGAATGCTGTTTTTATGGCAATGGAGATTGGGTGTCAGCAGAACTGATATGTACCTACTTCCCTAGATCTCCAATTTCCCTGAAGTCACAGTATGTTCAATTTCAATAATACTCTCTGTTTTTGAGGTACTAGGAATTGGACACAGGGACATTTTATTTTCCAGCCTTCTTTTGTTTATTTTTTATTTATTCATTTTTCTTCTTTTATTTTTTAATTCAAAACAGGGCCTCACCAAGTTGCTGAGGCTTGCCTCCAACCTGCAACCCTGTCTCAGCTTCCCAAGTACTGGAATTACAGGTGTGTACCACCACCCCTGGATTTAATAATACTTTTAAAAAAGTGTTTTCATGCACACATGTGTTTGTGTTTGTGTGTATTTCAATGCTACAACAATACTATAATATTTATAGAAAGGCAGAATTGACACATTTTATTGATATCCAGAACACTTAACTAGCTTGCCCCCAATCAAATGACAGTGTGCTAATAGTGAGGGAGAGAACTAAGAATTAGCATTGATTAGTACTCATTATAGCACGAAGAAAATTGTTTCATGTTGTCTCCTTTAGTTCTCACAATAATATTTTGACCTGGAAATCAATATCCCCATTTTTAGAGAAGGTAGCTAAAGTTTATATTGGTTGGTTAATTTGATCCAGATCAAAACTATAATAGGAAAAGGTCCTAAAGAAGTAAAAGCTTAGGGAAGATCCTGCTGACACCTGATCTCCCTTGCCTCAAAAACAACATTCTACAAAGCCAGAAAATACTATCAGTAGAGGAATAAAAATGATAAATACAAGGGACAGAGAATAAGAAGATTAGAAGACTGACCAGAGAACAGAAAAAAACCCTACCTGCCTTTTGGCGGCAGGTGCCATACCAGCACCATCTTGTCTCCCAGCTCCAGACTCCAGAGATGAAAAGGAAAACAAGGACCTGAAGTGAGCAGCTGCAGATCCATAGGTTGTAAGTCATCAGTTCTTCCTGCACAATTACCAGCTACAACTTCCAGCTGCTGAGCTTACCAAGCCATCCAGGGATCCATAGCAGAGCTCAACATCAGAAAAGAAACCCGCACCTCTGGTGGCCAAGGGCACTATGGTGGTGCCATCTTACCAGTGGCAGCTGAGCACACCATGCCCACCAGAGAACCAGACCAGTGAGCACCAAAATCGTAAGTGAAACTGCAGTCCCCACAGGAGAATTCCCATCACTGCACCCCCCAGGGACTCGGGCAGCTGCGATAAACTCCCTGGGTCTGAGATTATGCAGTTTAACCCAGTGAAGGAGTAGTGGTGGCTGAGAGTACCACACTCTCCAGAGATCCAGAGCAGATCTCAAAAACACCATAAGTGAAGTTGTAGTTCTGTGGGAAATCACCCAGCCCGGCACCCCCAGGGTCCCCCACAGCCCTGATAAATTCCCTGGATCTGAGACTTTGCATTACAACACGAAGATGTGGGAGTAGAGTCTGCTGTTGGACATAGCAGAGGCTCACACAGACTCAGGCTCTGATCAGTGGAAAATGTGGGGGGAGACCTATGCTTAACACTAGACCCAACTAGTAGGATCTCTGGGATATACAGGCCTCCCAATCATGGTGAATGGGGAGAAGTGAGACCAGCCCAGCTTTAGCCATGGAGAATAGAGACTCCGCTGCTTACCTCCTGACACCTCTAAATTCCTACTACTAAGATTGGATTGGACATAATATTCACAAAAGACAAGATGCCAAAATATTATAAAAACAAGCTGAAGGATCCTGAAAAAATGAGAAGTAGGAACAGTGAAGAAATAATAGAAATCACAAATACTGACCTACAAGAAATGCAAGAAGGAGAATTCCAAATCTTCATCTTCAATATGATGAAAGGCCTCAAAGCAAGTGTACAAGAAATGAAAGAGGAAATGGAGACACTAAGAAAGAATCAGAAAGAGGTCTGGAATGAAATAAAAGAGTCAATAAATGAAATGAAGACAGCAATAGAAAGGAATTCTGGAAGATTAGATGAAATGAAAAACAGAATATCACTGTTAGAAGACAGTTCATTCAAAACTGAAAGTATAGTCAACAGCATACAGAAGTCATTACAGCAACAAAACCTAAATATCCAACAACTATGGACAACCAACAAGTTAGTTTCAACCCAGAAAAGCAAAGCTGTTTCAACATACGCAAATTGTTACGTGTTATTCACCACATAAATAGAAATGAGAACAAAAACCACATGATCCATATCATATCAATAGATGCTGAAGAAGCATTTGACAAAATCCAATACTCATTTATGTTAAAACACTGCAGGAAATTTGAATAGAAGGAACGTATTTCAACATCATTAAGGCAATATACAATAAACCCAAAGCCAACATCATATTGAATGGGTAAAAACTGCAAGAATGTCCTCTAAAATTTCCTCTAAAATCAGAAACAAGACAAGGACTCCCACTATCACCACTCCTTTTCAATATAGTCCTCAAGACTCTTGCTACAGCAATAAGACAAGAGAAGAAAATCAAAGGAATTAAAATAGGAAGAGAGGAATTAAAACTATCCTTATTTGCAGATGACATGATCCTTTACATAGAAGACCCAAAGAACTCAACCAAAAGACTACAGGAGCTGATTAACCAATTCAGCAAAGTTGCAGGATACAAAATCAACCTAAAGAAACCAGTTGATTTTCTTTATGCCAACAATGAATCCACAATGAAAGAATTAAAAAAAAAAAAAAACAAGTTCATTCACTATAACCTCCAAGCCAATAAAATACCTAGGAATAAACCTAACCAAAGATGTAAAAGACCCTCTACAATGAAAACTATAAAACATTAAAGAAAGAAATTGAAGAAGACCTTGGAAGATGGAAAGATCTTCCTTGCTCATGGATAGGCAGAATAAATATCATCAAAATGGACATTCTGTGAAAAGTGATCTACATATTCAATGCAATTCCCATTAAAATACCAGCGACATTCTTCATAGACCTAGAAAAATCAGTCATCAATTTTATATGGAGAAAGAAAAGACCCAGAATAGTCAAAGCAATTCTCAACAATAAGAACCATGCAGGAGGCATCACAATTCCAGACTTCAAATGATACCATAGAGCAATAGTAGTAAAAACAGCATGGTATTGGCAGAACAGGCATACTGAATAGTGGAACAGAATAGAAGATACAGAAACAAACCCACACACCTATAGTCAATTAATCTTTGATAAAGGGGCCAAACTCATATGCTGGAGAAAAGGCAGCCTTTTCAACAAATGGTGCTGTGAGAACTGGCTGTCCATTTGTAGAAAGATGGAACTAAATCCTTACCTCTCACTGTGCACAGGAATCAACTCAAGATGGATCAAAGACTTAGAAATTAGACCAGAGACTGTGAAGTTATTAGTGGAGGGCATAGGCTCAACAGTCCAACATATAGGCACAGGCAGTAATTTTCTCAACAAGACCTCCAAAGCACAGGAAATTAAAACAAGAATTAACAAGTCAGATGGTATCAAACTAAAAAGTTTCTCCTCATCAAAGCAAACCACCAAGAACCTAAAGAGAAAGCCTACAGAATGGGAGAAGATCTTTACCAGCCACCACTCTGATAGAGGGCTAATATCCAGAATATAAAAGATCTCAAAAGACTCTACACTAGTAAAACAAATAACCCAATTAAGAAATGGTCAACTGAACTGAATATACACTTCACAAAAGAAGAGATACAAAGGGCCAATAGATACATGGAAAGATGTTCAACATCATTAGCCATCAGGGAGATGCAAACCAAAACTACACTGAGATTCCATCTAACCCCAATCAGAGTGGCAAGCATAAAGAATTCAAATAACAACAAGTGCTGGTGAGGATGTGGGGAAAAAGGAACTCTTTTACACTGTTGGTGGGAGTGTAAACTAGTTCAGCTGCTATGGAGATCAGTGTGGAGATTTCTTAGAAAACTGGGAATAGATCCACCATTTGATCCAGTTATACTACTCCTGGGTATCTTTCCAAAGGGGTTGAAATCAGAAAATTACAGTAACATATGCATACCCATGTTCATAGCAGCACAATTTGCAATAGCCAAAATATGTAACCAATCTAGGTCTCTATCAACACATGAATGGATTGCAAAATTATGGGAAATACACATAATGGAGTTCTATTCAGCTATAAAGAAGAACAAAATCATGTCATTTTCAAGAAGATGGAAAGAGAACATTATGTTAAGTGAGATCAGCCAAGCACAGAAAGCGAAGGGACATATGTTTTCTCTGATATGTCCAAACCAGATAGTACTGGGGATACCAGAGGGACTCCAGATAATGGAGGGGAAATCTCAGCAAAGCTAGAATGGAAAGATAGGAGAGGAAGAAGGCTGAGGCTGATTAATGTAGGAGCTACATCTGAATATGTGTAAAAGTATGAATATAGCATGGTTAACCTGGACACTCATTGTTAGGAGGGGGTAAGGGGAAGAAGGGGTGGGGGAGAGGGCACAAAGCACAGTTTAAATGTACACCATTTTCAATATATTCCACATATAAATAAAATAAAAAATAAGAAGTAGAAGCTTAGTATGATCAGAGCTTTGCCTTTCTTAAAGTACAGACAATCAGACAAATTACTTTACTCCAGGTTCACTATTCTCAGGATTGGGGTATGAATGATATAGGGGAATGAATCCCATATCCTCAAAGGTGGGACAGATAGCTCTGTGTGGAATCTGTTTTCCAGGATACACAATCCCCAAGGTTTGGGCTAAGTTTAGATTTTTCCTGAAACCACAGACTTACTCCTCTTCATCTCTTTTCACATCCTATTTCTCCTCCACTCCTTCTAGGTTTTTCTTTAAGGGTAGTCCTATAAAAAATCACCGTCACTTACATTGTTGTCTGCTCCCAGGAAACCCAACCTAAGGCAGCTGGTTCCAGTAGCATCCTAGAAACAGTAAGAATGGGGCACTGTGCTCTGTGGCGTGGGGCTGCAGTATTAGTGTGGAGACTCACGTGGAGTAAATTGCAGTGGAATATGAGTGTCAGGGATGCATGCTGTGCTGTGTCTCTGTATTTTAAAAGTCATGAAAGGAACTAGAATACACAAGCACAGTGGAATGAGGAAACCAAGGCTGGATACTAGTGATGCAAAAGGGAAAGAACATGGCAGGCTCAGGCTAGCTGGTCACCAGAATAGTAGGAGAATCAGAGACCTTCCTTAACAGCACTGAAAGTGACTCTTCTTCCTACTTCATGTCTCTGTACAGGCCCATTTTGTCCATGGCACAGTATGCCAATCACTTATATGTGAGTTTTACAAAAGAGAATTTCTTTGCAAAGGTAGTCAAGCATGGAGGTGGGAGAGTAACAGTCACTAGTTCTGGAGGTTGTATAGCTGAGCTGTATAGGTGAGTCTCCCCCTAGCTTTGCCATAGATGTCACTGGTGTGCAGATATCATGAAAAGAGTTGCCTTTGTCATTTTCAGGAATATGAAGGCTGCTTTTGCTTAAATCACCAACTTTTGCACGTGTCTGATGGGTGACCCTTTGATGTTAAGAAGCTCCCAAATCCTACCTTAGATCATGCTAATACAGTCATTTTCTGAACATGTGTCCCATGAAGAGCCATGAGGATGGATTATACATGCTCAGACCACTGATGTCTTCACCTGCAGTCACCTTTCCCTATGCTTTCCATCCCCCTACTTCTTTACTCCAGAAGTATCCCCAAATCCTACCTTCTGGGAGATGGAATTGAGAATTTAATCTCCCAGCTTCCCTCTGGGCTGCCTTGACAATAAACTCTGTTTTGCAACACTCACTGTTTCAATGATTGGTACACTGTATGGCAGGCAAAAATGGGGCTGGTTTGGTAATGCAGCTTTAACAAAATAACATAGACTGAGTAACCTATGAACAACAGAGCTTTACTTCTCGCAGTTCTGGAAGCTAATCTTGCAAAGTCCAGGCAGATTCTGTCTGGTCAGGGCCACTTCTGGTTCATAGATGCTGCCTTCTTAATATGTCATAGTAAGGTGGAGGGGGAAGAGGCTCCCTCTGGGGTTTATTTTATAATCCCATCATATGGCCTCTACCCTCATGACCTAATCACCTCCAAAGGCCTGCATTATACCTCCTCATACCAGTACCTTGGAGAGAAGGATTTCAACACATGAATTTGAGGGCATATCTACATTCATTCAGTCTATTGTGTCCCAAGCACCAATCACTTTCATCTCTGGTGCATAGAAAGGATGATCTTCAGCACAGGACTGAACTGACAACAGACTTTCAGAAGAGGCTGAATTCTAATGGAGGCCGGTTTCCTAACAGGCGAAGGGAAGTCCCTGAAAGGGAGGCTGTGAGGTCCTGAAACTTGAGACTTCTGGATCTTCCCGTACAACCCCTCTTGTTAGAATCCCCCTGCCTGGGCTTTACTTGAGAAGTATATCACAGCCTCAAATGATGCAGATAAAATAGAAAGCAGAGCATGCCCTCTTCCAGGGACCTCTCCTCCTGAACACCAGACTCATAAAGAGGGCCAAGTCTCAGCACGTCCTGACTATACTCACAGGCTTGCTACAGGAGGAAAGAGGGCCAGTGCCAAGGATCTATATGACAGAGCCTGGGTAACATGTACCAGCAGAAGCAGAAGTGTTGGCCTGGCAGTGGATTCTGGGGTGCTGAATCAACTAGGGCAGAAGAGAAAGCAAGGTAAGAAAGAGGTACTAGTGGTGATACTCTTTGGGGACACAGTAGATAGCTCCCTTGAAAGGAGCCTGGAGGACAGTATTAACATCCTTCTCATACGGCTTGTGGAAGTTTAGCAAGGTCACAGTCCTTTCTTCCTTCCTTCCTTCCTTCCTTCCTTCCTTCCTTCCTTCCTTCCTTCCTTCTTCTTTCTTTCTTTCTTTCTTTCTTTCTTTCTTTCTTTCTTTCTTTTCTTCTTTCTTTTTGTGTGTGAGAGATAAACAGGAGGTTTATTTAGAGAAGTGAAGGCATTATATGAGAAAGACCATAAAGAGAGTAGAAAGGGTCATACTCCAGGGGAAAAAGCATGTGGAATGCACTGTTACTGAAGAGGCAGCCTGGGGCAATGGGGCTGTGTTCCAGGGATGAGGTCTGGAGTGGTCAGTTTCTGGACAAGGAAAGTGGTATGGAGTGTTCTGTGTGTTGGGTTTTATGGGCCCTCTGGACACCTTCTGTATATGTATTACATTTGGGTGATTGACACTACTTTTCATTTCGCACCTTTGTGACCCTACGTTGTGCCTTCACCCCCTTCCCACAGGGAGGGGGTCCTAGTGAGCAAGGCTTTGCAGGTAAACTTTATCCCAGCCAACCCCATCTCTACCCCTTCCCGCAGGGAAGGGGATCAACATGAGTCTTTGAGAATCTAGTCCAACTCAGCTGACCCCATCTGCTAATGTTTAGCTAGCTACCTAACATTTTCTACCTCAAGAGATTGTGGTTCTGGATTTTTCCAGGGAATAGGGCTGGAAGTCCATCTTCTGTAGCCTCTTCCAGTTGAATAGGGATATTGCTAGGTCTTGGCAGCCTGGGGTAATGGGGTATACTCTCTTTCTGTCTGGTTGGGGCCTGTTGGGATCACAGATGCCTCTGGAAGGCAGGTTGGTCCAGAGGTATCCTGTTATTGTTAATGTGCTGACTGTGGAGAGGTGTTGATAATTTGATCTGAGTTTTGGTTGATGGACTGGAGCAGGGATAAAACCATTTCTATTAGCAAGTTTAGGAGACAAAGACAAAAGGGAAGAGAAAGAGGTCCATGAAAGGCTGGCTAGTTAGTTTAGACAAAATTAGGATGAGACTTAGTTTTGAGGGAGGCAACTAGTACTAAGGACATGTGAAAAAAATTCTTATCTGTTTTCCTTCTAAAGATTCCTGGGTTCGTAGCTCCATGCAGGTTTGGTTTGATTCTGAGGTTCAGGATCTTTTTCTGATATATATGGTTTAATTTGAGTATGATAAATCCAGCTAGACACACCAAGCACCTTTAGAGCTATTGGAGTAGAGATTAGTAAAGCGAGCCCTCCAACAGGGGTTAACTGGGATCCTGGAGATCTACCCCTCCAAGTCTTAATATGGGCTTGGGTTTCAGACTTACAGAGAAGTTGTTATCTGCTTGGATTTATTGACTACTTCTTGTGACAGCCCCTTTCAATGAAGTCAAGATGCCTAAATGTTATGGCTGAGATGAGAGGCAGAAGAAAGCTGAAAGGCTTAGAGAGGTAGAGCTGCTATTGGCCCATGGGTCTAACGTGGTGAAAAAGATAGAGCATCTATTTTTTCAGAGCAGGGACTAGACTTGCTCTCAGTAAAAGAACCATCGTTAAGTGGAAAGTGAGCAGTGGTGTAGGGAAAAGGCCTGGTTTAGATAAAGGCAACAAGATAGAAGACATGTTTCAGACTTCCTGTTGAGAGAACCATCTAGATGCACATGGGAGCTGAGCTGGGGCCTGGGAGAAGAAAGGGAAAGAGACTAGAGGGAAGAATTCATGGTCAGGGAATGAGCCTGACTTCCAGCAATGGCCTATTGATGGTCCACGGAGCTTTGTATTCTCTGTCTGTACAGCTCTTCAATGGGAGAATAATATCTACCCCTTGGATGTTTTTGACATTCAAGCTATTTGCATTGTAAATGGCAAGGAACATGATTTTGTTTTTTATGTCTTTTGAAAACAGAAGCTTACACAAAGACTACAAGTTACTTTATAAACAGGCAAATAAGACACAAAGATAAATTAATTTTCTTCTCAGAATAACATAGCTAAAAACAATTCCTAAAATTGACTCTGATTTCAGTCTCCTGTTTTGCTTTTTTGGGTGTACTGCTCATTCAGGTTGTGCATTTTTTCCCCCACTGAAGTTATTCAATTTTCAGAAATTGGATTCATACATGGAAATGAATTAAAACATAAAATATGTTGTTTCTTCATGATTGACTGGAACGTGGTAACTGAAAGCACAAAGAAGCAAATGAGTTGGGGAAGAGATAAGAAAGGGGAGGAAATGAAGACTGAACCGGGAGCAGAGCCCGTCTTGATTTCTTGTGGCTCTTTCAACATGTATTGTTTTAACATATCAAGTTTATGGATGGAAAAAAAACAGCTTGTGATGATTTTTTTCCAAGAAACAGAGAGAGGATTGTGGCATTCAATTTCAGTTAAGATATCAAGACATATTCATTTTCAATCAAATTGAGAAATCTCTAACATCCTAGTGCGATTTGGAAATTGTCATGTTCTTAACTTTTTCCCTTGTGACAAACATTAGTGATGAATGACATTTCTTATATGTTTCATACCCTTTCCCAAATCCTCTCAAATGTGTGCTTGACCATCCACACCTCAATTCTCTCTTATTTTTAGTTGCCAACTGCTGTGAATGTGGTAGTATCAATTTAGTATGTAATATTTACCTTTGCCACAAAAATCAGATTTTAATTAAGGGAATATTCCTTGTACCAATTTTTGCTAATTTAACTTTTTTTTTTTTTTTTGTTTTTGGTGGTACTGGGGTTCCTGGAAACCCTTCTACCTCTGGGCTACACTCCCGGACCTATTTTATACTTTTTATTTGGAAACAGGGTCTCTTAAGCCAGCACGACTGGCTTCGGACTGGCACGATCCTCCTGTCTCCACCTTCCAAGTGCGGGGATTACAAGCGTGCGCCACCATTTTTATTATTGTATTGGAAACCTTCATCTTTTCCTCCCCACTTGAAGATAATACAAAGCACCCTGGTTATTATATCCTACTGCTTATGCGAGTATCGCAGTAACAATAAGAAATAAATATAGTGGCTGTCAATACCTGGTCTTGAGACAAACAGAATCTAATAGACACTTTATATAGCATTATAGATACAAAGATGCTTTGGAGACATTGAAACTATACATTAAATTATAAATTGATTAATAAAATAAGTGAAAGGGATCATCACAAATTTTAAAATGGTATAAATAGGTATATGCAAAAGTTCTATGAATCATTAATAATAATCTTGGGAACTGGGAAGAACAAGATGTGGCAACTGTCAGATTGTGTATGGAGCTTTCTCAGTATATTGTTATATTTTCTCCCCCACAATGAAAAAGAGAAGCATGGGGATTATTAGGCAAATGTGCTTTGACTTAAAATGTATAATGAATTATAGATATTTCTGTGATGGCTAGAGAATTATTTGGATTGCACCATTTCCTGAGTATACAGAAAGGATTTATGCCTGAAGGGTAAAAGACCCCTAATCACCAACTTAAGAATAGGGAACCACCAAAACTTCCCATGTATTTTCAGCCATATCTCTGTTGAAGAGAAAGTCTCCAGCCATGAGACTCATTTGAAGACCACTAATAGGAGATTAGGGGAAGGAAATTTTTTTTCTCTTCTTTTTCTTTCTTCTCCCCTTTTTTCTTTCCTTTTTCTTTTTTTTTTGTTCCTTAGTTCAGACACCTAATTTTCTTTCAGCACTAAGAAGTTCCTTCGAATTTGCATCAAAATTATTCATTGTTGGAATTCAGACATTCAGGGCTTAGCAGTGACCAATTCCCCTTGATACATGCTTCTCAAGCGCATTCATATCAATCAATAGCTTTATTTTTTTCTTTTATGTACTTAGAACAATAGTCTCTCCTTATTTATAAGGAATGCATTCTAAGATTTCCACTAAATGTCTGAAACCTTATATATACCATGTTTTTATACATAGATTCCTATAATAACGTTTAATTTAAACTTTAAGCACAGTAAGATATTAACAAATCTTAGCAAAATAGAACAATTATCACAATATAATATAGTAAAAGTTATGTGAATGTGGTCTCTCTCAAAATATCTTGTACTATACTTGCCCTTCTTGTGTGATAGGGAGTGGATGATGGCAATAAGATGAAGGGAGGCCAGTGCTCAGGCGTTGTGACATAGTGCCAGCCTACCACTGACCTTCTGGCAATACGTCAGAAGAGGAATCACCAAGCTGTGACTACGCAGGTTGACTGCGAGTAACTGCAAGATAAGGAATGACTAGTGTATTCAAATAAAGATATATTGGTTTAGCTGTGAGACTGAGTAATACGGAATTGGAAAAGGTTGTCATATTTTCAGTCAGCTCAAGAGTAATGTTAGTTATACTTCTTTTAAGGAGATACATCATATCATGCAGATAATGAAAATGATCATGTTTCTTTTCCACTTATCAAATGATTTAGTTTTCTTAATATCACTCTTCAAAAAGGCTCTGAATCAGGGTCAAGTTCTACTATCCTTGCATATTGGAGATTTTGCAACACAGCAAAGTTGGATGTAATGCTTAAATTCAAAGTGATGACTGAGGATAAATAGGTATAAAGAAATCAGCCACTGAGCATGGGAAACAGAAATCTGCCTAAAGTCTTTGTTTTTACTACATACAATAATGATTTTAAAAAATAGTCTAGGATTTATAAAATCATTGCACATAAAAGAGCAGTCAACTTAGTTTAGAAGGAAAAATGAAGAAGTATAAAGTCTAATATTTTTCAGTGTCCTAAGTCCTAGAATTTTATGCTTTTTAATTTAACCTCATGTTAAAAGGGAGATAAACTTCTTTAGAAGCAGGTTTTTAGGGCTCCCCTGCATTATTGCAGAGCTATTTTCTCTCAGCACTAAGAACTTCCTTCGAATTCGCATCTAAATTGTTCATTGTTGGAATTCAGACATTCAGGGCTTAGCAGTGAAGCCAGTTCCCTTTGATATATGCTTCTCAAGTGCATTCGTATTAATCTCCACAAAACTGCACCAAAATCTCATTGGGAGCTGTTTTCAAAATAGCAATTGATGACAAATATAAATGTTTTACATTTTGCCTATAGTTAAGCAGTACTTATCTCATAAATGATTTTTAAAATAAATAGGAAAACAACCAAGCAACAGTAACAATATCCAGCTTGAACCACAACAGTAACAGCAATACCTTCTACTCCTCCCTGACACTTTCATTTCTAGATGCAGAAGTGTGGGAAGCTGGAATTACTTGAAGGTCAGAAGTCTCTGCAGGTCCCTTTTAATGTGCTACCTTAGGAAGTAAATGATGAAATCTATTGAGCAATAAGTTTTTTTTTCCCCATCCTCCTTATTCATCTCATTTCAGGGACATCTTGCTTGCCTTTGGTGTCCCTTAGTGTGACCCTGATATTCCACCATTAAGCCCACAGAGCCACCTTGTGTAGAAAAAAGAAGTGCTGTTTTACAAACGTTTCATCTTTTATGCAAAAAACCCTAGTTTTGCACTAAAATTATCTTGATCCTGATCCTGGTATCTGCTCTGTCAATAACTATTTGGAAGGCCTGATTGGTATTTTAAATAATTAGTATTTTAAGCATTAGTATCATAATCATAGATTTAAATTCAACTTTTAAACTCCCACATTTAATAACATTATGACCTTGAATAAATTCATTCAACTTTTCTGGAATCTTTAACATGGTGATTTTAATATTTATCTCATAAGATTATTGGGAAAATTATAATTTTTGTACTATCTTCCATATATAATCTGTATGGCATTGAAGATATTTATTTTTTCTTTTTGAGTCTCAATTTTCTTTACAAAAAGAGTCAGAATAATTTTTTTAATATCCTATAGACTTTGATTTTTTTAAGGAAATCTTGGAGTTACCTTCCAGTTTTTTCTGTAGACATTAATTCCAATGAGGAGAAGGCTGTATTGATTAATCTAAAGTGAATGTCTCAGCTACTACAGTAAGTATGCCAATAAATAACATTAGCATTTGTTTACAAGAGGTACATAGGTCTGGTTATAGTATTAACTTTTGACCTTAGGCAAATTATTTAGCCTCTTAAAATTTCATCTTACAAATGGAGGTAATAAGATCTACTATACAAAGCTGTTTTAAGAGCAGATGAAATAATATCTGGAAAGTATTGAGATGGTGCCTGATGAACATTAATATCTAATAAGTGGTAATATTCCCATTACTATTATTGTGCATTACATTTTTTTCTGAGACATTTTTCTGGAGAAAAAAGGTGCAGCCTGATAAATGAAAATGATAGAAAGGATTTGTATAAACTCACTTTGCACAAGTCAGAAATATTCACAGCACATTTTGAATAAAGGCCAGTTTCTAACTCCAGGCTGATGGTTGACTTATTTTAAGCAATTTTTGTTGACTAAAAGTTTTAGGTAAACAAAAACTTCAGATAACTCTTTAGACTTTAACTCTTAACTCTTTTCTTACTCTTTCTATCCTATCATTCATGGTCATTGTTGCATAAGTACAGACTCCACCAACAGCAAGGAAACATCTTTTTATTCCCTCTTTTTCACTTACATTCCACCTTTATTAAATTTATTTAATAGAAAATCTGAGCCAGGTGGACTGGTACGTTCCTGTAATCTGAGTACTTGAGAGGCTGAGCAGTTTTGAGGCCACGCTTGCTGTAACTTAGTGAGACCTTGGTTTTTTTTTTTTTTTTTTTTTTTTAAATTCAGGCATGGTACTTTATGCCTGTAGTATCAGTACTTGGTAGGCTGAGACAGGAGGATTGCAGGTTCGAGGGTAGCCTCAGTAATGTAGTGCGATTCTCAGTGATCTAGCAAGACTCTTTTAAAACAAAACAAACATATAAACAAAAAGGGCTGGGGGTGTAACTCAGAGGAAGAACCCTCTTGGGTTCAATTTCTAGTACCACAGACACACATACATATACCTGGCAAGTGAAGGAGGGGAAACCTAAAGGGTTCCCCCTAAAGGGAAAAGGTTTCAAATAGTGTAGGGAATTGTGAAGGATGAATTATCTCCCTGCAACATTTTGAAGAAAATTTAGTTTTTAAATGATCTCAATCTATTTGGCTCAGGAGGTAAATTTCTTCCTAGAAAATCTTTTTGGGAATTGTGTTTATAGCTCCTTACATAATAATCAAATATTTACTTTCTAGAAAGAAAATTCTATGACAAATAAAGAAGATCCCTTGTGCTTGGTATTATAACAAAGTAAAAATAAACATCAAACAAGGTAGTTAAGTTAAAAAAAAAACTACATTGAAACACCCTTTATTGAGTCCTTTTAATATTTTATTGAGGAAGTAGCATTATTTACTTTTAGGTAAGGGCTGATCATTTCCATTAGGTATTAGGGGACAGTTTTCATTTCAAAACAATTCATGTTCTTTCTCCCCAAGCTGCCTTCAGGTCTCCTTAAGGTCTTAATTTTAACTCAACTAACTTGCTGGAAAACAGATTGCTTAATTTTAAGTGTTTTTCAAAGTTCAACTGAAAAATGTCATGATGAAAAATTGTGCCTGTTTATAGAGCAATTTTATTATTAGGCTACTTTTGTAGTTTTTTTTTCTCTAGAGTTTCCACTTACTGTATATGAAAATATGCATAGTTATATACTTAACACCTTAATAGGACCTCAAGTATTTTGCAAATAGTTATTTGTTCAACACAGATGTACAGAATGTTGTGTTAGATGCTCAACATGAATTACTTAATTTATCTCCATGATGATCTGCAGAGGTGGGTTCTATTATTACAGTCAATCCTCATTATTCATGGTGTTTGTACTGGAGATTCACTTCTTTAATAAAATTTACTTATAAATCCATGGCACTTTGCAGTCATTCATGGATTTACAGAGTGGAGAAAATTTGAGGTGCCCAATGTGCATGTTCCCAGCCAAGGCAGCACAAAAGGATACTCTGCTTTCTCATTGCAGCTCTAGGATAGTACACAGGTGTCCTATGTGCTATTTAGTGCTGCTGCCTTTTCATATTTTTGTGCTTTATGTTGATGAATTTATATTTCAAAACAATACTAAGCAGAGTCCTAAAAGTGCTCTTTGGTGTTCTAAGTTCAAGAGGCTATAATGTGCCTATGGAGAAATAACATGTGTTAGGTAATCTTTTTGCAGGCATGAATTACATTGCTGGAGTTTGGGGTCATTGTTAATGAATAAAAATGTATATTAAATATGGTGCCCAGAACAAAGTTATGTATTGATTGCCTGACCAAAAAGTTTTGACCAAAGCTTTGCAGGAATTTAACCCTGTAGGTCCCCTGAGAACAACGGTCCAGTCTTGCCACAACGTTAGAACAATACTTCCACAAACACTGGGAATCAGCCAGCATCTCCATTTTTTGTGAATGAGGAAGCTGAGACCTCGGGTCATGTGGCCAAAGGTATTTGTATCTAAATGGGATCCATTCCATAGCCTTCATAAACTAATTCTAAAATTGTCCTTTTGCTCATTTCCATGCCTTTGCCTGTTGTTTCTGTTTTCTATGTCAGCCATTTGAATGCTGAGAAATATTTCTTCCACTTAGAGTTTGGAAGAAATATTTTCTGGTTGCTACTGGAGAATAGAAACTGGGGCTAATCCTTAAAGACAGACTAGGGCTGGGGACTTGGACTTCTTGGTCGGACATTACCTGTTCCCTCCAGCAGCAGCATAAAGTGTCTAGGTGATGGAACCGGCAGGGTCAGAAGTATTGTCAACTTTTTTTTTTTTTTTTTGTGGTCCTGGGTATTAAACCCAGGGACAGTCTATCTCTGAAATACACTCCCAGCCTTTTTTTAGTTTTTGTTTTGAAACAGGGTCTTGCTATGTTACTGAGAGTCTTGATAAAATGCTGAGGCTGTCGTTGGACTGCTATCTTTTTGTCTCAGACTTCTAAGTACTGGGATTACAGGTGTGCACCACCACATTGGCCAACCTTTGTTCTTATTTCCAGGAACTGTGAGCACAATATCTTCATAAAACTCACCATTATTACCTACATTAAATCCCTTGGACAACAATTAATTCTTTGATCTTTGCTTCAACCCAGCAGCAATATTAAATACACATTCACAACTTCCTGGAAAAACATACCTGTTTGCAGCTGCTTAATGAAACAAGCATTTACAGATTGCTATCAACACAGCCATGTTAAGAACCGTGCACATTTTTGCTTAACACAGTGGGTGCACACACACTCTCACTTGCAAACCTTTGTTCTCCCAGAGCTCTGGGCTTCCAACCACTAACATCTGCATTCTCAAATTTACTTCATGCTTCAGAAATTACTTTTTTTCTGAATACAAAAATGATATGTAGCCATTCTAGATTATTTGAGAAAAATAGAGAAACAAAGAGAAGACTGTAAAAGGCATATATTAGTTCTATTATTCACTTCTAATTCCTTTTAGCATGGGGATATTTTCTTTTAGTTTTTCTTTCCTAAGGTTGATACAGTACCTGATATTTGATTGTGAGTTTTTAACATTTTACTATAAAAATATTTTAAGGACTTCCGGGAAGATGGTGACGGAGGAAAGCGGCACTTACAAGTCCCGCTAACAATCCAACTCTACTACCTCAAAACCAGCGCCTTTCAGAGCCAGAAAATACCACAGCAAAGAAATAAAAACGGTAAATAAAAGGGACAGAGAAAAAGGGCTGGAAAAACAAGACACCGGAAAAAAACCAGCCCGAAGTGCCGCGCCCGCGCGGCGCGGAGCGGCTGGAGCAGCCGGAGCGGCCAGAGCCGCAGCGCGGATTGGGGGAGCCGCGGAGCGGAGCGGCCTGAGCAGCCGGAGCGGCCAGAGTGGCCAGACCCGCGGAGTGAGCAGCTGAGCAGAGCGGCCAGAGCAGCCGAGCGGAGTGGCCAGAACAGCCGGAGCAGTCAGAGCAGCAGCGCGGATTGGCTGGAGCGGCGGCACGGAGTGGCTGGAGCCGCGGAGTGGAGCGGCCGGAGCAGCCGGAGCAGAGTGGCCAGAACAGCTGAGCGTAGCGGCCAGAGCAGCCGGAGGGTAGCGGCCAGAACAGCCGGAGCAGCCAGAGCCGCGTCGCGGAACGGCCGGAGCGGCCGGAGTGGCCAGACCCACGGTGCAGAGCAGCCAGAGCCGCGGTGCAGAGCGGCCAGAGCAGCCGGAGCGGCCAGAACCGTGGTGCGGAGCAGCCAGAGCCGCGGCGCAGAGCAGCCGGAGCGGCGCGGCCTACATCTACCCTAGCAACACCAGGCTCCAGAGAGGAGGGAGACTCAAAACAGAGCTCAAATCCAGAGAGGAGGTACTCTAGCCTCGCGGCCTAGGATGCAGGAGTAGCGTCTTACTGCTGGCGGCAGCGGCGAGTTCACCGGACGGCCCTAGACCAACCCACTCAACCAGCCACCAGGCGCCTAAGAGGAGGGGTGGACAGCGAGCCGAGGTGAGCAGGTGCTGAACAGCCGGGCGGCAGTCAGCAGTTTTGTTGGTGCAGGGAACAACTAAAGCTCCCAAGGGCTGGGCGCAGCACAACTGGCAAGGACTCAGAGCAGAGTTCAAAACCAGAGAAGAAATACGCCGCATCACGGCCGAGGGCGTGGCAGTGGTGCCATATTGCCAGTGGCGGCAGCAGCGAATCCACCGAGTTCACTACAGCTCCATCAGTGCACTCAACAACCGTGAGTCAAATTGCGGCCCCTAGGGGAGAAATCCCAGTACTGCACTCCCAGTGACTTGCGCAGATAGTCTCCCTGGGTAGGAGATTTTAGCAGTGCAGCCCAGTGGGGGAGTGGCAGTGGCAGAGATATCATACCATAGTCACAACTCCCCACTGGAGAACGCCCAACTTGGCACCCCCCACGGTCTAAGCAGCCTTGATTGACTCCCTGGGTCTGAGACTTTGTGATACAACACAGTAAAGGAGAAGTGGTGACTGAGATACCATAGACTAGAGATCCAGAGCATCTTAAGTGAACTCGTAGTGACTCAAGGAAGAACCCAGAGAAGGCACAAACTTCCAAAATCATGGGAAAGAGAAATAACAATGGAGCAGTGAATGCCAACAACACCACAACATCAGAATCTGATAACACAGAAACCCAAAGATCTCTAGAAGATCAAATTAGGAAAATAACTTTAGAAATAATAGAGGACTTTCGAAAAGAATTTAGAGAGAGTCAAAAAGAGATAAAGGATGCAATTAATGAAGTAAAGGCCTCAATTCAAAGTATAAACAACAGATTAGACCACATGGAGAATAGAATCTCGCTTCTTGAAGATGATCATTCTAAAAATGAACGCATAGTTTCTAATTTAGAAAAAAACCCCGACAGCAGGAATCTGACATTGAAGAAATATGGGCCCATTTCAAGAGAGCTAACCTAAGAATAATTGGAATAGAGGAGGGAAAAGAAGGTGAAACCAAAGGGATCAACAATCTCTTCAAGGAAGTAATAGCAGAAAATTTTCCAAACATAGAGCAAGAGGTCAATACACAGGTCCAGGAAACTTATAGAACTCCCTTTAGACAGGATCAGAGAAGAGGATCCCCACGCCACATAATTGTCAAAATGACTAATGTGGAAGCCAAGGAGAGAATCTTAAAGGCAACAAAAACAAAAGGCCATGTGACATACAGAGGCAAACCAATTAGAATCACTCCAGACTTCCCAAACCAAGTTATGAAAGCCAGAAGGGCTTGGAGTAACATATTCCAAACTCTGAAAGAAAACAACTTCCAGCCAAAAATTTCCTACCCAGCAAAACTATCCATCAAATTAGATGGGGAAATAAGAAGCTTCCATGACAAACAGCAACTGAAGGAATTTATGTCTTCAAAACCAGTGCTAGAGAAAATACTCAAGGAGATTAACTGCAAAGAGGAAATGGGTAATTCACGCCAGAACCAAAGAAAAAAGAATTCCCATCCAGCAGACAACTAAGCAAAGAAGAATAAACAGTATCTCAAACAGAAATAAGATCTTAACATGTTGGGAATTAAAAATTATCTCTCTATAATCACACTGAATGTAAATGGCCTCAACTCCCCAATAAAAAGACATAAAGTGGCAAAATGGATTAAAAGCCAGAATCCATCCATCTGCTGCTTACAAGAAACACACCTCACAAGTAAAGATAGGAACAAACTCAAGGTAAAGGGCTGGAGCAAGGTAATCCATGCTAATGGTACTCGAAGACAAGCAGGAGTAGCAACTATGATATCAGACAAGTTAGACTTCAAACCCAAACTTATTAGAAGAGACAAAGAAGGTCACATTTTACTGGTAAAAGGAATAGTCCAGCAAGAGGAAATAACAATAATCAACATCTATGCCCCAAACATAGGGGCAGCTACTTTCATAAATCAAACTCTTTGTGACATGAAGCCACACATAAATCCCAACACAATAATACTGGGAGACTTCAACACACCTCTCACAATACTAGACCGATCTTCCAGACAAAGGGTCAGTAAAGATGTCTCAGAACTAAAGAACACCATTAACCAAATGGACCTTTTGGACACATATAGAATATTTCACCCAACTACAGCAGAGTTTACATTTTTCTCAGCTGCTCATGGAACCTTCTCCAAAATAGATCACATCCTGGGACACAAAATGAGCACTAGCAAATTTAAAAAATGTTACATACTTCCCTGTGTCATTTCAGACCATAATGGAATGAAACTAGAAATCAACTATAAGAAGACCCAGAGAAACAACATAAACATGTGGAGACTGAACACCACACTTCTGAATGAAGAATGGGTCATAGAAGATGTAAGAGGTGAAATCAAGAAATTTCTAGAAACAAATGAAAATAAAGAAACAACATATCAAAACCTCTGGGACACTTTGAAGGCAGTATTAAGAGGAAAATTTATAGCACTGAGTGCTCACATAAGAAAAACAGAAAATCTTCAAATAAATAGCCTTATGACACACCTCAAAGCCCTTGAAAAGCAGGAACAATTGAACCCCAAAGCCAGCAGAAGACGGGAAATTATTAAAATTAGAGCAGAAATTAACGAAATAGAGAATAAAAAAACAATACAGAAAATCAACAAAACCAAAAGCTGGTTTCTTGAAAAAATTAACAAGATTGATAAACCACTAGCCAACTTAACTAAAAAAAAGAGAGAATCAACCCAAATTATGAAGATAAGGGATGAAAAAGGAGACATTACTACTGACAGCGTAGAAATCCAGAGGATTATCAGAAACTACTTTGAAAAACTATACTCCAACAAAATGGAAAATCTGGAGGAAATCAACAACTTCCTAGATAAATACAACCTTCCTAAACTGAGTCAAGAAGATATAGAACACTTAAACCAACCAATAACAATCAAAGAGATTGAAATAGCAATAAAGAGCTTACCATCAAAGAAAAGCCCAGGACCAGATGGTTTCCCAAGTGAATTCTATAAAACCTTTATAGGAGAACTAATCCCAATACTACTCAAACTATTTCGGGAAATAGAAAAAACCGGGACTCTCCCAAATACATTCTATGAAGCCAACATCACACTAATACCCAAACCGAATAAAGACAGTTCAAGGAAGGAAAACTACAGGCCTATATCTCTGATGAACTTGGATGCAAAACTATTAAACAAAATACTAGCAACACGCATTCAAAACCACATCAAGAAAATCATTCACCATGACCAGGTAGGGTTCATCCCAGGGATGCAAGGCTGGTTCAATATACGAAAAACAATCCATGTAATTCATCATATAAACAGAATCAAAGACAAAAACCACATGATCATCTCAATAGATGCTGAAAAAGCATTTGATAAAATTCAACATCCATTTATGATAAAAACACTGCAGAGAATTGGAATAGAAGGAACATATCTCAACATTATTAAGGCAATCTACAATAAGCCCACTGCCAACATCATATTAAATGGGGAAAAACTTCAAGAATTTCCCCTAAAAACTGGAACGAGACAAGGATGTCCACTATCACCACTTCTCTTCAATATAGTACTAGAGACTCTAGCCAGAGCAATAAGGCAAGAAAAGGAAATCAAAGGAGTACAAATAGGAAAAGAAGAACTTAAGCTTTCACTATTTGCAGATGACATGATACTATATTTAGAAAACCCAACAAACTCAACCAAAAGGCTTATAGAACTGATCAACAAATTCAGCAAGGTATCTGGATACAAAATCAATCTTAAAAAATCAGAAGCTTTCCTGTACACCAACCATAAATCCACTGAAAAAGAAATTCAGAAAACACTTCCACTCAGGATCTCCCACAAAAAAATAAAATACCTAGGAATAAACTTGACCAAGGAAGTAAAAGATCTCTACAAAGAAAATTATAAAACACTGAAAAAAGAAATCGAAGAAGATCTTAGAAGATGGAAAGACCTTCCATGTTTATGGATTGGCAGAATTAATATCATTAAAATGGCCATCCTCCCAAAAGTGATCTACAGATTTAATGCAATGCCCATTAAACTACCAAGATCATTCCTCACAGACATAGAAAAATCAGTCCTTAAATTTATCTGGAATAACAAAAAGCCCAGAATAGCCAAGGTAGTTCTCAGCAACAAAAACCACGCAGGAGGAATCACAATACCTGACTTTAAACTATACTACAAAGCCATTGTAATAAAAACAGCATGGTACTGGCAAAAGAATAGATATATAGACCAATGGAACAGAATAGAAGACCCAGAAACAAGTCCACACACTTTCAGCCAATTGATTTTTGACAAAGGGGCCAAAAACATACACTGGAAAAAAGATAGCCTCTTCAACAAATGGTGTTGGCAAAACTGGTTAACCATATGCAGAAAACTGGATATTAATCCCACTTTTTCACCCTGTACAAAAGTCAACTCACGATGGATCAAAGACTTGGAAATTAAACCAGAGACCTTGAAGCTCCTTGAAGAGGGCATAGGTCCAACACTACAACACATAGGCACAGACAAACATTTCCTCAACAAGACCCCAAAGGCACAACAAATTAAAAGGAGAATCAATACATGGGATTGCATGAAACTGAAGAGCTTCTGTTCAGCAAAGGAAACTATCAAGAACCTCAATCGAGAGCCAACAGAATGGGAGAAGATTTTTGCCACCTACACCACTGATAGAGGACTAATATCTAGAATATACAGAGAACTCAAGAAACTCAACACTAAGAAAACAAAGCATCCAATAACAAAATGGGCAAATGAACTAAATAGACACTTCACAAAAGAAGAAATTCAAATGGCCAATAAATGCATGAAAAAATGCTCAACATCACTGGCAATCAGAGAGATGCAAATCAAAACTACCCTGAGATTTCACCTAACTCCAACTAGAATGGCCATCATTCAAAACACAAACAACAACAGATGCTGGCGAGGATGTGGAGAAGTGGAAACTCTAAGACATTGTTGGTGGGATTGCAAATTAGTGCAACCACTTTGGAAAACAGTATGGAGAATCCTCAGAAGAATGGGAACAAATCTTCCATTTGATCCAGCAATACCACTGTTGGGTATCTACCCAAAAGAAAAGAAACCAAACTACCAAACTAATGCATGTGTATCTATGTTCATAGCTGCACAATTCACCATAGCCAAACTATGGAACCAGCCAAGATGTCCATCAACAGATAAATGGATTACAAAACTGTGGGATATGTACACAATGGAATTTTACTCAGCCATCAAAAAAAACTCAATTACATCATTTTCAGGGAAATGGATGGAACTGGAGGACATTATGCTAAGTGAGATTAGTCAGGCACAAAAAATAAGAAATCAGATGCTTTCCCTAACATGTGAGAGTTAGGGAGAAATGGGTCATAGGAGAAACTCTTGGAAGAGGATCAGTAACTTTTAACTCTGTTTACATTGTCTTTGGATATACAATATTTTTTTTTATTTTTTAGGGAGTTTGTTTACTCTTTTGTTGCCTATGCCATTGAAATCATATCCAAGAAATCACTTCCAATTTCAATGTTGTGAGGTTTTATGACCCAGATTTTCTTCTAAAAGCTTATAGTATTAAGATTTATATATAGGTCTTTTATCTATTTTGAGTTAATATTTGTATATGTGTTAGGTAAGGGTCCAATTTTATTCTTTTTCATTTATTATTATTTTTCAACAATATTTAGTTAAAAGACTAGTATTTCCTCCACCAAAAGTTCATGGAAACCTTGTCAAAAATAACTTGACAATGTATGGAAGAATTTATCTCTAGGCTTTTATTTAGCTCCACTGGTTTATATATCTGCCTTTAGAACAGTACTACACTGTTTCAATGATTGTAGCTTTATATGGTTTGAAATCAGAAAATATACATCTTCTAGCTTTGTTCTTCTTTGAGACTGTTTTGGGTATCTAGAGTCCATATTCCATATCATGATAGATTTTTTCTGAAAAATAAATAAATAAATGTATGATAGTTTCACCTAAAAAAAAAAGAAAAAAATATTCTCTGGTAAAAAAGAAAGCAAAAAGAAATATTGAAATGTTATCTTTAAGTCATCAAAAGTTTGGTACCAGACAAATGAAACTGTTATGTGAGATTATCAATGTTAATATTGTATAAATTGCTATAATACTAGATGTCAACCAGTAAGCCAAGCGTGGGAAGGAGGGATGGGGAGGGTATGGGGTGGGGATCGTGGTAGGGGCTAACTGGGCGAGATGTGCATGTATGTCTACAAAAGTATTTTCTTTATACCACTATGATGTATGAATACATTGCACCAATAAAAAATAAATTAAAAAATATTTTAAGATACAGTTAATACTATTTAAATAATAGCTAAATATTCCAGAATATTGACTAATTTAATCACAAATTATTTTTGAACTTCATATAGTTTTACATTCAGATATTTTACTTGTTTTTGATATTATACAACAACTCTACAGTAAGAATCCCTCATTACAAGACCTTGGACACATCTCTGATTGCTTTGTTTGGAAAAAAACATTCAAAATGAAATTGGGAGATCAACAATCTGCACATTTTTGAGATCTTTTCAAAAGACTTACTCCAGTTACAATATAAATATTGGTTAGCACCAAACAGCCTTTACTATTTATTAATTTATTATTATTTATCATTATTATTTTTGGTGGTACTGGGGTTCCTGGAAGCCCTTCACTTCCAGGCTACACTTCCAGACCTATTTTATACTTAAAAATTTTTTTTTTTGAAACAGGGTCTCTTAAGCCAGCATTTATTTATTTTTTATTAGGGCACTATAGTCTCACATCATAATGTGGATCATGTTGACAATGGCATATATTCACAAAGTACTTGGTGCCCACCCTGCTTCCCCATTTCCCTCCCTCCCCATACTGAGTGTGTCTAGGTTAACAATGTTATATTCACATGTATACACATAGTCTCATGTAGCTTTTCCATTAATTGACCTCAGCCTTCTTTCTTCTCTACCCTTTCTTCCTGTCTTCATTGAAGTTCCCCTCCATTATCTGGAGTCCCTCTGGTATTAGTTTGAGCATATCAGAGAACACATATCTCTTCTCTTTCTGTGCTTGGCTGATCTCACTTAACATAATGTTCTCCAGGCCCTTCTATCTTCTTATGAATGACATAATTTTGTTTTTCTTTATTGCTGAGTAGAATTCCATTGTGCATATATCCCATACTTTTATAATTAATTCATCTATTGATGGACACCTAGGTTGGTTCTATATTTTTTATTCTTTAACTGAATTTTCTGCATGCCAGCAGATGTATTAGTGATGTGATAGACAAGATAAGACCTAGAGAAATATACTTCAAGGATAGTGTTTTAGGGAAGAAATCACTACCTCTTAAATCTCTTGCAAGCCGGTGATAGACTAGGGAAAGATAGTACTAGATTTGGGACAAAGAAGCTCTGTGTGTTTGGGTGGGTATCATAAAGAACTCTTTTTTTTCTCACAGAAATTTCCAGACCACCATGATATACGATGTATGCTTGGACAAGTTAGAATAACTCTTGTGATGTAATAGTGACTTTTGAACACCTTATCCTGATTTTCTACTTAGAATCTGCCATCTCTCCTTTATCTGGCCAAATTCCCAAACAATACTCAATCTGGAGTTCAGGACACTCACAAAAATTAGCAATTTTTGCTGATATAGGTGATGTAGGGCAGAGACCCATTGGATAAATTCTCCTGCATGGTAAAATAGAATCATTAAAACAAGAAGTCTGTTCCTGCAGCTGCAAGGATCTATTTTCATCTCTTGGAAAGATAACCATATGTCATCAGTGGCCAATATTATTAAGTTGTAACTGTTCTGCCTACAGAAAAACAGCTACCACCAGCACATCAATCTTCCTACTTATGGCCTAATTAATGATCAATTCTTAGTGTGAGCTATGTGCTGCTTACATCTAGCAATAAAGAAACAAACCCACTCAATTGACACGTTGATAGTATGAGTGTAAAATGAGTTAGATTCCATACAACATTACACGTGGTTTATTGCTAGGTTAAAATTTCTTTTTGGGTCTGAACAAATCAGATGGCAGAGAACAATAGCATTCTTCCTTTTTTACCAAGGAAATTTGTATTATGCACATTTTTAGCTTATGTATGACCAAATTTGTCACAAGGACAAGAATTTTGATCTTTCTTTTATTTCCTGAGTAATAGTGATAGCAACAAATGGTTTTTATCCTTGGAACTGTGCTTGTGTAGAAACTCACTTATGCTTTGACAAGCAACTTAAACGCTGGTTGTCAGGATTGTCAAAATTTCACAGCAGGCTGTTTGAGGCCAAACCTTCCTCTTCTTGTATACTTTCTTTTTTTTCTCACTTCCTATCTTGCAACATGGTCGCAAAGAAGAAGAATTTGATAAATTTTCAGTAAGATGATAATAATCTATGTTATCCCTCCTAGAAATATTTTAATGTTAAATAAAGCAAACACTTAACAAAAAGGAAATTAAAATTTTAATTTGTGTACATTAGTTAGCTTTTGTCACCGTGACAAAAATACCTGACAAAACAACTTAGAGGAGAAAAGGTTTACTTGGGCTCATGGTTTTAGAGGTTCAGTCCATGGTCAGTTGGCCCCAAGGCAGAAACATTGCAGTGGCAGGGAATGGTGAAGAACAGCTGCTCAACTGAAGGCTGCTGGAAGCAGAGGAAGAGCCAGGAAGCAGCCAGGGACAGATACAGCGCTCAAGGCCATGTCCCTAGTGACCTGCATTCTCCAGCTGTGCCCTACCTCTGAACTCTGCTGCATAGACAACACATGAGCTTTTCTGGGGGACATTTCATAGTAGTAGGCTTCTATGCCATTGCGCTAGAACTTTAGAAAGATACATATTTAAGGCCGGGCGTGGTGGTGCATGCTTGTAATCCCCGCGCTTGGGAGGCGGAGACAGGAGGATCACGCAGGTTCGAAGCCAGCCTCGCTGGTTTAAGAGACTCTTTCCACATAAAAATGTTAAAAAATAGGTCTGGGAGTGTAGCCCGTGGGAGTGTATCCAGGAGGTAGAAGGGCCTCCAGGAACCCCAGTACCACCACCAAAAAAAAAAAAGAAAAAAAAAGAAAGATACATATTTATTTTGGTGTTAAGAGGCATGTGGGAAATGTTAGAATCAAGACTAGAAAACTGCACCTCTGTAATTCAGATGTTTTATTTGGCCAAAAGGATTGTTGATTAATATGAAAAATCATCAGTGTAAACAGCCAGGTGTTGGGTAGAAGATTCATTCCTTTTTAATTTATAGTTTTGTATACTTTATCTATTCTCCTGCTATTATGGGAACAGAATTCAGAAGCTGTAAAGATTTGATTAGTATTAAAATCACAAGAAATTCTTTATGGTTCATTTTACAAAATTTATGCTTTATTATACTGAAAATGTTTCCATAGCTCATTGTTTTGTTTGTTGAAGTAGGAAAAATATGTGCACTTAAGTTAAACTTATTTCAATTCCTAGTCAGTTGTGAAACATAAAGGATTTTAGAAGAGCTAAACAAGACAAATGTGTCTGGTCTTCCATGTAAACTATAGCAGTTATTACTCTTTTAGAATTCAGATTTCTTTTTTTTTTAGATACAAATATTCAGTGTAAATGGCAAGGAAAGATTGAAGAGACTATATACAAATAAGCAGGAGTTTTTCTAGTGTGATTTCATGGTATATATCTTTTAAATTTTTTTGCGTGTTTTTATTAAGAAGACAAATTATACTTTATCCTTGTGGTAATGAGCAGCATACATCTGAGGCTACTAGAAAACATTCCATGTGTTTTTGCCTTTAATTTTGCTTAACCTCTTAAAAATGATTTAAATTAATTTCATTCTTTTACGAGAGTTGCCAGTACATATTGTTGAGAAAAGCCTCCATATATGTTTCTATTTTGTAATTCATTTATAATAACTTTTTTGTATGTCAATGTGCCAGGGATGAAGATACTTGGTTTCTTCATCCACATAAGGAAATAGCACAGTGCCACAAGAAAATGTGCCTTCTAGCTTTTGTTGAGTTTATCTTGCGCAGTTCAGTAGTTACAATTTAGATAAGATGATAAATATCATACAATAAGACCATGATTCTGGTCAGAAATTCCTAATTTCTTAGGTTGCTTCCGAAGAATTCACTTAATTTCTCAAGTTTCATCAAGAGTTGCTCTGATATCTTAATTTCCTTCCTTCATTCCCTCCAAATACCAATAATCTTCACCTTAAGAAGTTCCACTGACACGTTGGCATTGTGCTGTGTTCTGAAATGGATCATAGCACTTAGAAAGGGCATTAACCCCCAGTAGCAACAAAAACAATATCAACACCAATAGTGACAACTAGATACTCACATGGGTTGAAGTAAACTCATCTTTAAGATGGTGAATTCCATAGAACAAAGGTAGAGCATAGCTGTATTACTCCATCATGTTGATTGTTGAATACATGGACCCAGAGAGGACTGAACTATAGCATTAGCAAATGGGGAAGTCATGCAAATTAATAATTAGAAAAAGAAGCTGACCGCTGAAATAGACAGGAAACTCCAGGAAATGGTTCTTGGAACTGTCTAGGGAAAAAGTCATGCTGTGTGTAGAAAAAAAATAACTTTAAGTGCTGATTAAATGCCAGTCCTTCAGGGATTGAGGCCTTATCTGGTAGCTCCACAAAGGAATGGAGGAAAATATATAATGGGATTTCTAGAGAAAGCAAATAGTGTTCATTTAGTGAAAAATTAAAGGAATGAATGTTGCTGTATGAACTTTTTTTCTAACACAGTCCTGAGCCAATTTGTAGTTAGGATTTTCAGGAATATATTACCAAGATTCCTGCATCTATCAATCCCACAGGTATATGGAAGGTGCTGAAAGGCTCCATTTAGAAGAAAAAATCATAAGCCCCTAGCAGCCAGCTAATAGTTAAAAAGAAAAGTATATTTTACTGCAGCTTACAGCTTAGGAATGTAAAATATGCGATAAGCCCACCCCATCTTATCTATACTGACTGGGTCAGAGCGCCTTGACCCGGGAGCTTACTGACTACACTTGGTATCTTATCTAACACCTGACTACAGAATGTACTTTTCAAATGATTCTGTAATTTTCTGTAAACGCATGCAATCTGGCACAAACCCCTACCCCCCCTAACTGGTGGTCTTTTCCCTATAAATATCCACACTTTCAGTTGCTCGGGGCCGAACTCCTATACGAGTCGGCCCCAGTGCACTGGCTCCTTAATAAACCTTTTTGCTCATTGCATCAAGGACGTAGTCTCTCGTGGTACTTGACGTCGCTTATCCCGAGGTTGATTGAGGGTCTCCCCTCGGCGGGGGTCTTACAGTGCCAACCAAATTTCTGTCATTGGGATAACTGTTGAGTTAAAAAAAAAAAGAATGAAAATACCTGTGCCGAAGGAGATGCAACCTTGTGGGGGGACCAGTCTTTGCATAAATAGCTGTGGAAATTAGGGAGAAGTGAAAACCGCTGTGTCATCATGATGGACTGGGGAGGTGGAAAGGCTTGGCGCAGAGGAAACATCCAGGCACAGTAAATGGATGTGTAAAGGCATAGAGCAGAGTTTCCCAAAGTCTATCTGGAATGCCAAGGATGTGTTTGTTCTCAAAATACAGATTTCTGGGCCTCAACAGGTAGTTGGAGTTAGACTCTATGGGCAGAAGGTATCTCTGCAAGTATTCAAATGCATTCTTAGGCTCCATACAGCTTGAGAAACAGTGCTATGAAGGAAGTACAAGAATTTCTGGATTTTCCTTGAAAGAAGAAAGACTGGCAATGGAACCTAGAGATTCTGTAGGGATATGGTAGACTGTGTGGTTGCCACCTTAGGAAACTTTTTAGGAGTCCCAGTGATCAGAGATGTGCTGGCATCACTCCAAAGTCCTGTATTCTACCTTTCCCACAACAAAGAAGGAATCACAAGACTTTTTGGGCCTCTTCGGGTTCTGAATGAAGCATATTTCACAGCTGGGAATGCTGCTTCAGCTCTAACATCGAACAGCATAAAATACCCTTTTTATTAGTGTTTAGTATTTTTATTAACGTTTAATGCTAAATATTTAGTATTTCTGAGTAGGGAAGGTCTCTGCAGCATGTGCTGGAAGTATGAGTGGTGGGAAAAGAGGCTGCTGGGCTTGTGGCAAACCCCAGTGGGAATCACAAGGCAGGCCACTGGAGTTCTGGACTGAGGCAATTTTATCAGCAGTGTAGAATAACATGCCTCTTGAAAGGCATGTTATCTCGTGGTGTGCTGCTGACCCCTGGTAGAGACACAATGGCTGACCATGGAACACCAGGTGCCCCCACAGCTGAATCTGTTCATAATGAGCTGGGCAGACTCAGTAAGACCAGGAGTGAGTATGAGCGGAACTAGCCGGCAGCAGGAACCGACCATCCCTCCAGAGCCCAGGCACCCACAGCTATTATATAGTCCACATTTGCTTCTGATGACAGAGATATAGAAATACCACAGGAAGATGAAAAGCCCTGCTGCTTTTGGGCCTGTGGTGAAGCAGCGCAGCATGGTGGGGAGTAGGTGGCAGAGCAAAGAGACCCACCTCCTGGCCATAAAGTGAAAGACTAGAAGAGGAAAGGGCTGGGGTCTCATTATTTCCACCACGGGTATGACCCCAATGACCTGAAGACCTCGCAGGAGGCCCCACCTCTGAAAGATTACACCACCTTCCAATAGTGCTATGTTGGGAAATAAGCCTTTAACACGTTTGGGGGCTCTTTGGAAACAGGGTCTCACTAAGTTGCTGAGATCCTCACTGAGTAGCTGAGGTTGGCTTTGAACCCTCACGATCCTCCTGTCTCCGCCTCCCAAGCACGGGGATTACAAGCGTGAGCCAACATGCCTGGCTTTTGGGGGACATTTAAAACCCAAACTAACACCAGACATGGTGGCGCACGCTTGTAATCCCCGCGCTTGGGAGGCGGAGACAGGAGGATCACGCTGGTTGGGAGCCAGCCTCTCTGGCTTAAGAGACCGTTTCCAAATAAAAAAAAATGTATATATATATATTAGGTCTGGGAGTGTAGCCCAGAGGTAGAAAGGAACCCCAAAAAACAAAAGGAACCAAAAAACCCAAAAAACAAAAAACAAAAACAAACAACCCTCACCCCCAAACTATAGCATGGAGTGGGTGTCTAAATGTGAAGATCTGTGCACCACATGTTTACACTCATGGACAGCATCCCTGGAATAGGCATCAAGCTGCTAACCAGGTAGATTGACACAGCCATTTGACATCAGCCAGCTTCTGTCATTTAATACTTGTCTTAGTCCATTTTGTGTTTCTAGAACAAAATACCTGGGGGATTTTTTTTTTTTTTTTGGCGGGTCTGGGGATGAAACCCAGGGGCATTCGACCTCCAAGTTATACCTCCTGCTCTATTTTGTATTCTTTATTTTGAGACAGGGTTTCACTAAGTAGCTGAGGCCGTCCGTGAACTGTGATCCTTCAGTCTCAGCCTCCCGAATGCTGGGGTTACAAGTGTGCGCCACCACGCCCGGCACCTGGGAGATTTCATAAAGGAAAGAGGTTTATTGAGGTCGCAGTTCTGGAAGTCCAAGAACATGGTTCTGGCATCTGTTCAGCTTCTGGTAAGGGCCATGTTCTGCTCCATGCATGGCAGAAGGCCAAGTGGGTACAAGTAGAAGAGATCATGTGGCAAGAAAGAAGCAAGAAAGCAAGCCAGGGAAGTTATTACAACCCTCTCTTGTGATAATTAACCCATTCTCACAGGAACTGCGTTAATCTCTTCAAAGAGTAAGACCCCATGGCCTAATTACCTCTTAGAGACCCCACCACTTCTCAATACCATTACATTGGGAATCAGAATTTCAACATGTGTTTTGGTGGGAACAAAGCATATTCAAAGCATAGCATCACCCTGATACTGACACAATGAGCCCACGAATAGTCACCATGGTGGCTGTGCATGTGCCCCAAAGCATGGACTCCCACTTACCAAGCCCACCCAGCTACTCCACTCTGTAAACTGCCATTTCTGGAGAACTTCGAGTGTCTCCTTCATCTATAAGGGACATATCTCCCTGACCTAGTACACTTCCCTTCCACATCCTCTACTCTGCTCACTGTTGGCTTCTGTCTTTTCCACACTGGAGTGAATTGTAAGTTTTAAAGCTCCATGCTTTCCTGATGCCTCAGTGTCCCACGCATAGCTCTGGGTTCCTCCTTCAGCAACCAGGTGCATGAGCGTGATACGGCTGGTCCCAGCCACAAGTTCCTCTTTTTGCTCTCCCCTGACTATAACATAGTGACTTTCAAATGTTCCAGCAAAACCCCCTGATGCCTTTGTGTCCTCCAGCAGGATCCCCTAGAAAGGCCCTTGCCCATGGCCCTCGCTCTAGGCACACGCTCACGTGGCGGGGCTTCTTTCCTGGTGCTCCTCTCCTCTACTCCCGTGTGGTATGCAGCATAGCCCTGTCGAAGACCTTTGAGTGTAACTAACAAGCCCTTTAATTTTACAAGCTCTCCAAGTATAATTTCTTTATATATATATTATATATACATATAATATATATATATATATATATATATATATATATATATATATATATATTTACTGGCACAGTGTAATTGTACATGGTAGTAAGATACACAGTGATATACATGTACAAAATATTAGTCTGTTTTCTTCTCTGTACCTCCCCTTTTACTTTCCCGATCCCTCCTCTGCTCCCCATCACTACTCGTATCTCTAATTTCCATGAGGTTCCTTTTCTTTCCTATTTTCTCTCTAGCTTCCACATATGAGAGAAAACACGAAATTTTGATTTTCTGAGTCTTGATTTCTGATCTCACTTAGTGTGAGTCTCCTGTTCCATCCCTTTCAAGTATAATTCCTTCCTTCCTCCCTTCTTTCCTTCCTTCTTTCATACTGTGGATTGAACCCAGAAGTGTTCTACCTCTGAGCTACACCAATAGCAATAATAATAATAATAATAATAATAATAATAATAATAATAATATAATATTACTATTATAATAGTAATATAATTATAATAGTAATAGTAATAATATTATTATTATTATTATTTGATGGTACTGGGGTTCCTGGAAGCCCTTCTACCTCTGGGATACACTCCAAGACCTATTTTATACTTTTAATTTGAAAACAGGGTCTCTTAAGCCAGTACTGCTGGCTTCGAACCTGTGTGATCCTCCTGTCTCCACCTCCCAAGCGTGGGGATTACAAGCGTGTGCCACCATGCCCGGCTATCCAATAGCCATTATTTTGAAACAGGGTCTCACTATGTTGCTGAGGACCTTGCTAAATTTTGAGGCTGGCCTCAAACTTGAGCTTCTTCCCTCTCAGCCTCCCAAGTACTGGAATTACAAGCATGCACTACCATGACTGGCTCCAAGTATAATTTCTAAAGTTGTGTTGGAGAGATCCTTAAAGACCCTAGAAAGAGGACTTCGTCTTCCATTTATAACGGAGAGCCTCAGTTTCACTGTTAGCATAGATTCTTGAAAAAAATCTGTGAGATTATTTCCTTTGCAAATATGATCTCAGTATTTAGAGTTCTTAAAACGTTCATTTTTTGAGCCACACAAATTTTATTTTAGTCTTAGTAGAATATAGTTTAATCTAAAATTATTTTGGTTGTCTTTAAACAGCTCATAAATTGACATTTATTAAAAAGGTCAGTTTTTTTTTTTTTGCAGGTCTGGTACTCCAGGGGCATTTGACCTCCTAGCTATACCCCTGCCCTATTTTTAGTCTTCATTTTGAGACAGGATCGCACTAAGTTGCAGAGGACCTCACTAAATAGCAGAGGCTGTCTGTGAACCATGATCATCTGGTCTTAGCCTCCCGAATGCTGGGATTACAAGCGTGTGCCACCATTTTACTAGCACATTTTAAAAATGCATCACAGAAATCTCAGATTAGAAAAGGAGAGGGCGGGGAGCTCACAGAAACGTTTATGGATGAAAAGTTGCTGTTCATAATACTCAATTCCTCATCTTTTAAATCAAAGGCAACTCAAATACTGTAGGAAAATACAACATCATTAATATGACCTTTTACCAACTCACAATATCTCATAAAATGAGCTAAAATCTTATAGGATGTACTTTACATTTATTTATTTATTTATTTATTTGCGGGTCTGGTGGTGGAACCCAGGGGCATTTTACCTCTGAGCTACACCCCCTGCCCTACTTTTTATTCTTTATCTTGAAATCGGGTCTCACTGAGTTGCAGAGGGCCTCACTAAGTAAGTAGCTGAGGCTGTTTGCGAACCGCGATCCTCCAGTCTCAGCCTCCCGAATGCTGGGATTACAAGCGTGCGCCACCACGCCCGGCCTATTTATTTATTTATTTGTATTGGTGCATTGTAGTCATACATATTAATGGAGTACAAGATGGTGGAGGCATACATGCACAATCACCCAATTAGCCCTTACCCAATTCCCGCCCCATTTCCTCCCCCTCCCTCCCCACGTTTGGCTTAGTGATTGACTTTGCTATGTTTGTTAAAGTACATCATGTGCATTAGAGAATTTCCCTCTTCTTCCCTTCCATTCCTTCAGTTAGGTCACCCTATTTGCTCATCTATAGAATTTATAGGAAGTACTTTAAAAAGACCAGTGTATTCAAGAGAAAAAAATAAAGTGATCTTACACAGAAGTCATTGGTCATATAAAAAAAATCATATCTAGGAAAACATGAGAACACACATTTGTAATATCTGCCGTCTTGTGTCAAGATGATGAATACATAAAAGTCTAGCTTTAGACAAATCTCTACTTGGCAGCAGAGTAATTTCAACTGGGAAAAGCAATCCTTGAACCAGTTAAGGGATTAACTGGAGTCTCAGCAGCAGATAAAGCCTGCTTACTTGGGATAAACATGCTTTGAGGTTTTAACACTTGTAAAACTTCATCCTGTCTTGTATTTTGAACTTTATATTAAAGTGACCCAGAACTAAAAAAGTCTCTAGGACAGAATCTCACATCGACCTCTTGAGGTGTGGTAGAAAGGCAGCCACGTTTCTTATGACACATAGTGGTGGGCTTGTGCTATTCTATGTAATGAAGGAAGGGTGTTCTACATCCCTTTACCCCAGGTAACTACAGTAGAACAATTAAACGCTGAATGCCAAACACAGCACCCAGTGGCAAACGAAACATGGAAGAGAATTGGACTTGCTTCTAACGGTACCTTTGGGAGATCTCTGATTTTGGAGATTTTGGAAGCAAAATAGCATTTTATTTTCTCATATTAAATTAACAGTTTAAAATTGAGCTAGCGGGGCGTGGTGGCGCACGCTCGTAATCCCAGCATTTGGGAGGCTGAGACTGGAGGATCCCGGTTCGCGGACAGCCTCAGCTACTTAGTGAGGCCTTTTGCAACTCAATGAGACCTGGTTTCACAATAAAGAATAAAAAATAGTGCACGGGGTGTAGCTCGGAGGTCAAGTGCCCCTGGGTTTCATTCCCAGACCCACACAAAAAATTTGAGCTAAGTCATATTGGGAACATTTTGCTTTAGGGAAATTTATCATTCTATGTCCTGGTGCTCCATCTATTCCCTTCTGAAAATTATGCCTTGCCAGCCCAGTTTCTTAAGATGCTGTCTGCTTTCTCACCAGGCTACCTGCTGTGGCCTAAATACTCCCTGATTCTTCCAAGTTTCAACTCTGATGAGAACTTTCCCTTGTCATCTCTGTCTCCTCAAGTCCTACTTATCCTTTAAGGTGTCATTCAGCACTTCTCTGAGCCCTATAACTATGATGGTCTCTCCTTGGTAGGCTCCCCCTAGAACAGAACTCACCTCATCTGGTTGTGTTAAGAAGACTTATTTATTTCCAGAGTATGTCCTCTAGATCACCAGCTGAGGCAGGGGCTGACCCCCCTTCTCTCCTGATTCCCTACTGTGGCAGTGCTCTTTTCCTCTGCTATTCACCCAGCCTGTGCTTCCTGGATAACACTTTCTCCACCATTTTAATTTTTTACTCAATTTTTTGACAAATAAAAACTATATATTTAAGGTGTACCATATGCTGTTTGGATATGTATACATTGTGAAATGATCACCGTGATCAAGCTAATTATCACATCTATTACCACATCACATATACCTTTTCATGTGTGTGCTTGGAAGAATGCTCAAGGTCTACTTTCTCAGCAAATGTCAGACATATGCTGTATTAATGTTAACTACAGTCACCTTGCTGTACATTAGGTTTTTCAGAACTTACTCATTTTTGCTACAGTTTGGATCTAGAATATCTGACAAAGCCCTGCCTGTTAAAGACTTGGTTCCCAGCCTGTGGTGCCACTGGGAGGTGATGGAGTCCCTGAGAAGTGGAGCCTGGTTGGAGGAAGTTGGGTTGTTGGGAGTGTGACCTTGAAGGGAATATTGGGCCCATGGTGGCCCCCTCCCTTGTTCCTCCTCTTCCTCTTTGCTTCCTAGCCAGCATGACGTGACAGGCTTCCTCTGCCACACACTACTGCCATGATTTACCATGCTGCTGTAGGTCCAAAGCAACATAACCAAGCAATCATGAACTGAAATCTTGGAAACTGTGAGCCAAAACAAACCTAAAGCTTAAAAGTTGATCATCTCAGGTGATTTATCACAGTGATCATAAGCCGATGAACACAATCTTATAACTAAAACTTTGTACCCTGAGACTAACATCTCAACATTTCTCCACCCTCTAGCTTCTGGTAACCATGATTCTGTTTCTATGAGTTCCACTTTTTTAGATTCTACTCGTGAGACCATGCAGTATTTGTCTTTCTGCATCTGTCTTATGTCACTTGGCCTAGAGTCTTTCAGGTTCCAGGGTGGTGACACTTCACACGGACCCTTACCATGGAGGGCTTTGTCTCTATCCTCACCCCTGACAGTTATATTTAGCTGGGAGAGGTGGTTGTTCTAGACATGTCTTGAGAGCCATCGTAGCCAGAGCCCAGGTCAGCTGAAGAGTGCTTGACTCAGAACACATTTGTTGTTGTTTCATCCCTCTGTGGTTTTATTCCTTTAAAATCAACAAATATATTTTTCATTTAGGTCAAACTGTATTTATTAATGAATATTTTTAATCTACCAAGTGCTTTTATTTTTTTATTTATTTTTTATTTTTTTTGGTGGTACTGGGGTTCCTGGAAGCCCTTCTACCTCGGGGCTACACTCCCAGACCTATTTTTACATTTTTATTTGGAAACAGGGTCTCCTAAGCCAGCGCGCGCGGCTGGCTTCGAACCTGCGCGATCCTCCTGTCTCTGCCTCCCAAGCGCGGGGATTACAAGCGTGCGCCACCACGCCCGGCTACCAAGTGCTTTTAGAAATACAATATTATTGTTGTTTAAGCCCAGTTCAGCTTCTCTAAATCATAGTTTAGATACTGTTATTAATGATTTAAAAATATACTGGAAGCTTTCTGGATGGCTTATAGAGCAGAAATTGAGCTTTTTAGACAAGTGGCCTCAATTATAGGAAACCACATGCATGATTAAAGGAAGGCACACAGGATACATTTCAATGTTGTAAGTTTCCCCTTAACGAAGGAGTCACTGGAAACCCAATGCAGATTTCTATTTCTATTTCTCAACATGTAACAATAAAGGACTGTGGCTAACTGAATGGCCATCAAATGTTAAGCCAAATAACTGAGAAATGTGCCAAGTCTACACCTGTGGTTTTCTAATTTTATAATTTGTAGTAAAACTGTCAGGATTTGGTACATGAGCTGGCAAAATGTTAAGAGTACAAACTAAAGAGCTGCTGTACAGAGGAAAATGGAACTTGGGAATGTTTCAAATGAATGGCATGTGTGTGGTGAGTTCCACCTTTTTCAGCACAGTGAGTACTTATTGCCCAAGTTTAGAAACTGTTTATGTGAAATGACACTAAACCTTAGCACTTCTCAGATGTGAAACCCCAAGATTAAACAACCACACAAAGTATGGAAGAAAAGGACTGGTGTTCTTTTTGAAGACAGGCCTTTCCTCTTAACTAAAATATGTGATTTTTCCTAAGTAAAAATTTGATTCATCTTCATTTAAGGCTGCTACTTGTTGTTAATATTTGTTCAACATTGTCCTAATTATACTATATGTTCAGAATTTTCTTAGAAACCAAAGATTCAGACTTCTTTACTGTACTGAGAAGATAAAAATCCAAACTGGGAATTTTCCATGCCTGAGCATGTATTTTGAATTCTGGAAGGAGAGCCCCAGAGATTTCCCTTTTCCAGTTTGTCTGAATCATGCCTTGCCTTTTCCAAAACTGGAACAGTGAGGATGAAAGGCAGAGAGAGCTGGTCCTGTGAATTTATTTAGTTCAGGTTACTTACTTAGGGCGATATGGGGGAAGGACAAATTTACTCCAGGCCATCTCTGATAATGACGTAACACTGAATGTGGGCTTACTTTTTACTCTTCTAAACCTTCTGACAACCTCAACCTCATTCTTCTTGCAAAACCTTCCTTGCTTCTATATCTGTTCAGTCTCAGTCCATTTTTGTAAGTGAGAAAATAGAGAAAGCTTTGCCACTGTGAAGCTGTAACCTCTTTTGACTTGGTCTTTAAATGATCTTAAGCCCTTGATTTATCATAACTTGAGAAATGTCTTCTTATCATAGCCATAAAATAGTAGTTAAAAGTGTGGGAACCAGACTCAGACTGTATAGATTCAAAACCAGATTCCACTGTGGTCTGACCTATGGCAAGTTACCTCACCTCTGCTTCCATTTCACCATTTCTAAAAGAAGATAATTATTGAGGTTAAGGGAGATTATGTTTGTAAATAGCTTAGGACAGTGTCTGCCAGACAGCCAGTGCTGAACAAATGCTAGCTCTTGTTTGTATGTGGGTTACCATTACTACACAGCCTTCTAATTTTAAGAATTCTATTGGGACTATCAACAGATTCCACCCTTCATTAGAGCCCTAACTGGGTCATCCTAAGTTAACTCTGCCACAGAGGTGCTTCAGGCCTCACCTCTCAGAGCGCTGATATTAATTCCTTTCTTTTTAATTTATCAAGGGACTTCCACTAGCTACTAATTTAGCTGAGCCCAGAGTCCCCCTGTATGTCCTTGAGCTGAGATGTAGCAGATCAAGTACAAAGAGAGAGACAGGAAAAAAAAAAAACTAATTGCTTCGCCTTCCAGCTGTTCATTTTCTTGTGTTTCAAAATGGCTCTTAGCAGCTAGCAGGAGACAAGAAAAAGGTGGTTTTACATTGGAGCTTGATTTAATGTGTTCTGGACACAAAACTTTCACTTTCCACCCTCCTCAAACCCCAGTACTTGCAATATGGCCTGTAATACATTTAGTAAATGGTGAGTGAGCCAGAGGTCAAAGACCATCTGGCATTAGGGAAAAATCTGATCTAGTTCAAAAGTCACCCTTGCAGGTGTGGTTTCAAATGGGTGGGCTTGATGGTCCCCTCCGTTCTGGGGAGGCAGTGTAAGATTAGTATCAACCCCTTTGGAGCAAGTAGAGGACTGCCTTTCCCCAATTCCTCCCTCATCTCTTTATGTGTGACTTCAGTGGATTGCAGTGCCCACAGCTGAAGTCACAGTCCCATTACATCCACACAGAAGGATAATTGCAGTGCAGCTTGCAGGATGGCCAAGGTCCTCCATGGGGGAACCTCAGGAATCCTTCTGGAACAGGACAAGGCCCTGAGATACTGCAGCATCTTGACCATGTTTGCTGAGAGAGGAGAAAAGGTGACTTCCATTTTGTTTGGGGGAAGATTGCTTCTCTAGTTATTTTACTCTGTCTCATTCCATTGCCTTTTATTTTCTTTAAGACTCACTAAGGGGTAAAATCTATAAAGTCTTAAAAGGTATTGAAAGAAACTTTGCCAGGCATGGTGGTGCACACCTGTAATCCCAGTACATGAGAGGCCGAGATTGGAGAATTATAGGTTCAATGTCAGCTTCAACAACTAGTGAGATCCTACTTCAAAATTAAAAAAAAATGAGCTTGGCACAACACCCCTGAGTTCAGTATCCTGTGCCAACAAAAGAAACTTAAAGGCAAATATGTTTTCTTCTATGCCTTGGATTTCTTCAGAAAACAACAATATGAAATGTATAAGTTGAAACAAGGATTTTAACTGATAAACTATGACTCTAATACTAAATAGTACTTTTGCTTTTGTCCCTTAATGTTTCTAATGTGTCCTTGCTCAGATCAAAAATAAGGGGCTGGGATTGATGAACTATAAAGCCCTCATCAGATTTTAAAACTTTATGGTTCTGCTAGTGGCTTAATTTATAAGGAAATTATCAGTCCTCCCCAGACATCTCTAGAAAACATGCTATTTTATCCACAAACATTGCTGATATAGCATCTATTTTTCCATTTCCAATGAAGTGGGGAACAATGCGACCCATTTAAAAGATGGCTTGCGAGAATATTAGCCACTGGTTACCAAACCATCTATTTAATTTTCTTGATAAGAAGCATATGATAGAAAGATTTCTTTGCTGCAAAACTAGTAGGAGTCTAGACTATATTTGATAACACTGTACATGTACTCTGTAATCGCTCTGAAAAATGGATCTCATATTTGTTGCCAATTCAATTTGGGTGAGTTGAGAAAAGGGAGAAAAACCACTTTTGTGCTCATCTCTCCTGAATGACCAAACGGTTAAAAAGACATATGGTTTCTCCAGATTATTAGAAAGCCATATGACTACTTTCCCTGAGGATGGCTCCTGTGTCTAGGGTCTAGAAATTATTACTATTAAGATAATGAGAATTTTTTTTTAGTTTTAAGAAAATAGTCTTCTGTTCATAGACATGCTTTCAGGAGATGAGCTAAAGGATATTTACTAAAAAAGATGGGAAAATAGCAATGAATGGAAAGCAGCATTATTTTAATAAGAGAACAGCATTATGTTAGTGAATAACTCAGTCTATGGATATAGTTTTCTTAATTTCACCCATTAAAAACAATCTGGTTAATGTCTGTCTGTGGTAGTTGAAAGATATTACACAAATATGTTTCTCTAGAGACGGACATGACTTGGATATATTTGATAAGTGGTTGTCATGTTCTCTCATTTTGATAGTCACTTTAAAATCAAACTTCCTACTCCTGAATTAGGAGGAAACATTAGAATATATAACATTTTAAATGATGTGTTGTTAACTTCTAAATTCATAATTAAAAAATACCACATGATGATGGTCATTAAACAAAATATATTCTTGTGCACAAAAGAGGCTCAAGAAATACTTTTTAAAAAAACAAAAAGTAGCCCATTAATACTGATGGTATAAGCCAGCATGGTGGTGCATGCTTGTAATCCCAGAATTCTGGAGGCTGAGACTGGAGGATCGCGGTTCGTGGACAGCCTCAGCTACTTAGTGAGGCCCTCTGCAACTCAGTGAGACCCTGTTTCAAAATAAAGAATAAAAAATAGGGCAGGGGGTGTAGCTCGGAGGTCAAATGCCTCTGGGTTCCATCTTCAGAGGCGCAAAAAAAAAATACTGATGGTATGACTATAAATCCTTTTCAATTTATAATAACCTGGGACTAGAAATACTCCATACAACACGTGCACACAGTAATAGACAAACACATGCACTCATAGTCACATACACTCATACAGTCAGATATGCACAACAATCATGTACACAACACTGACAGAAGTGCACATATCACATACATGCACACATACACACACTCCCAGACACACATGTGGATACCATATGCACATGTACACACATATTTTCCTGACATATACAAAGACACACAGAGACATACATATATACATATACACAAGTCACATGTAGACACAGGGACACACCACAAACACATATATGCACACAGACCACAGAGATACATACATAGTTATACACACACACCACACAAAAGGTACACGCAGATATACACAGTCACATAAAGATGCACACACACACACACACACACACACACACACACACACACACTCGCATAAGGCACTCCATTTGAATGATTGATGTAGAGTGGAGAACACCTCTGCAGGGCATGAGTGCTAGGTAAACAGGACCACAGAAAGGGCTGATTATGACTTGGAAACCAAAACCTGGAAGGGAGCAGAGTGCTGCTTCTTACCTCCCAGGGAGTCTCAGAAAAAGGTACCCAGAAATTGGAGAGAACAAGAGAGGTACAATGCAATTACCAGGGCCTTTGTCTTCAGCTCACTTCTGCAAAGGGTGATACGGAGGGAGAGTGGAAAACTAATGAGGGAAGAAAAGCAAAAAAGTGAGATGGAGGGAGAGGGAGGAGGAAGTCCTTCAAGATGGACTTGGCTTAGCAGGAAGATAATCTATCGTCTAGAAAAAATTGGAAATAATGTCCCTTCATTCTCATAGTATCTCTTAATGATAATTGGCCAGCCTATATCTATACATGTCACAAATCTAGTAGCATTTCTAATGATAGGACACCAGTTGGGGACTCTGAAAGGTTACATGGTACAACCAGGAAGGAAAACTACAAGTATTTGGAAAAGACTTGGGCAAAGGGGTGGTACCTACAGGTAGAAAATGTCACTGCACTTCTCTTGTATATTTGTATAATTTGTTAGTTAGCTTTTTGTCACTGTGACCAAAATACCTGACAAGAAAGGCTTAGAGTAAGAAAACTTTATTTGAAAAGTTCAGTCCATGGTCAGCTGGCTCTAAGATAGAAATATCATGGGTGTGGTGTGGAAATATTTGGGTGTGGTGAAGGAAAGCTGCTCAATTCGTGGTAGTTGGGAAGCAGAGAGAGATTGTAAGGGACCAGAGGTAGATATGGCCAGTCACCAAGGCCAGATCCCCCATGCCTACTGCTTCCAGCCATGCTCCATCTGCCTACACTTACCACACAGCAAATCCATTAAAATTATTAATTCATCAATGGATTAATCCACTGATGAGTTTAGAGCCCTCATGATTCAATGAATTCACCTTTGAACATTTGATTCATTGCCAGTACATGAAGTTTTGGGGGACATTCCCAACCAAACCACAATTTTTTCTTTTAGGTACTAGGATGGAACCCAGGGGCATTCTACCTCTGAGCTACACCCAAAGCCCTGTTTTTTTATTCTTTATTTTGAAGCAGGGTCTCACTGAGTTGCAAAGGGCTTCATTAAGTAGCTGAGGCTGTCTGTGAACTTGGATCCTGCTGTCTCAGCCTCCCAAATGCTGGGGTTACAAGCATGTGCCACCATGCCCGGCCAAACCACGGAATTTGAATGATAGAGTTTTTGAAGCTTAGGTACATAAAAAAGGGATTTTTACATCAAGAATAATCTTCAGACTGGATGGCACTTTTCCCTCATCAAGCTTTTGCTTCTGCCCCTGTCTTTCCCCTGAGATGCCCCGACAGTATCCGTGCCCTGTCTCATCACCTTCTTGAATGCAGGCTGGCGTTTGTGACTTGCTTCTGGACAAAGAAATGGGGCAGAGATGATAGGATTCCTCTTCCAAGATTAAGTAATAGACTCCTTGGCCACCAACAGCCCAGTGAGTGAACTTAGAGGAAGATCCCCTCCTATCTGAGCCTTGAGATGATGCAGACACAGGCCCTTTGAATGCAGCCTTGTGAGAGACCATGAGTCAGAGATGTGGATCGTTAGGTGAGCCCAGATTCCCAACTCAAAAATGATGGGGTGATAAATGTCTGCTATGCCTACATTTTAAAGTGATTTATTATGCAGCAATAGATAGTTAAGAAAAGGACCTGCTTTGTCTTCTTGTGGGTCTCATGTATTGGTTTCTGAACCTTCCACTAAACAAAAGTGGCTAAATCAATCTTACAACCAGCTGTCTTTGAACAATTAATTGAATGTCCACTGTTATAAGCATGACAAAATTCAAAAGAGTGTATGCGTTAAATGCAAGGGAGCTTTAATTGTCGTTGAAACTCTGCTATCCTTTGGATTTTGAATGTCCCCACAAGAACCATGTGTTGAAGGCTTGGTCCCTAGGATGGTACCATTGGGAGAAGGCAGAAGTGTTAAGACGTGGGGCCTAGTGGGGGGAAGTTAGGTCACTGGGGACGTGGCCTTGAAGGCGATATTGAGATCTCAGCTCCTTTCTCTCTCTCTCTCTCTGTGCTTCCTGGCCATTTTGAGGTAAGCAGCTCTACTCTACCCTATGCTCCCTGCCATGATGTTCTAACTCACCACAAGTCCAAGAGAACTGGATCAAACAATCCACGCATGGAAACCTCTGCAGCCACGAACCAGAATCTATAATTTGTTTATCTCAGGTATTTTGTCACAGGAATGGAAAGCTAACACACTCTTTGACTCTATGGCTTAAAGCCTTAAGGTCCTAAACTTATTAAACCTTCAAAAGTACCAGCTTCCACTTCTCACAATGCTGCTCCTCAGCCATGGGTCACCTCATCCAGTTTTCCACTCGCGACCCCAGGCCTCCTATAGTTCCCTGAGTCAGGGCACAGGCTGAGGCCAGGGATGTGCTGCTCTTGCTCTTACGTTTTGTGTTTGTGTGTGTGTGTGTGTGTGTGTGTGTGTGTGTGTGTGTGTGTGTTACTGGGGATGGAACAATCCAGGGGCTTTCTACATCCAGGATGCACTTCCAGACCTATTTTATATTTTATTTGGAAACAGGGTCTCATTAAGTTACTGAGAGCCTCACTAAGCTGCTGAGGCTGGCTCCAAACCTGCATGAAACTTCTTTTCTCAGCCTCCCAGTACTGGGATTACAAGCGTGCCACCACGCCCAGCTCTATTACTGGTTTTGAAAAAGGAATGGCTACATTTCCTGCTCCTGACTGGTAAAACATCTGGCTCACTTGAAACATTTTGCTTTTGTTGGCTAAAAGCACAGCTTATTTCTTAATGAGGCCATTATTTCTCTTTTTGATAAGAGCTTTTTATAGTTTCTCCTCCATACAGTTCACTCTTTTTAAACGTGCTTTTGTTGGTGCATTAGAGTTTCACATCATACTGTAAGTTATGTTGACAATGACATACATGCACACAGCACTTGGTGCTCCCCCACCCCCGCCTCCTCACAGTTCACTAGCACGGCAATGAACCTGGGTGGTTGAGAGCTTGCCTCTGGATCCCAATTTCTGGATTCCAAACTTGTCAAGCTTGCCAGCTGTGTAACTTTGGGAAATTTGCTTCATCTCTCTGATTCCACACTTATATGTGCAAAATTGGACAGTAATAGTTGTAATTGAGAATCAAGAAGCATATATTCCTATTTTAGGAGGACAAGAACTGGCCGACTGTGTTAGGATGTGAAACAATCTGGGATACATGGGCCACATTCCTGCAGGTGCTTAGGAAGAAGGAGGTTGCTATGTGGACAGTCCCTAGAGCAATGACTGGCTCCCAGTGAGCCCTCTGCAAACCTCCACTACTATTACCACGGTATCACTGGGCCCACATCAAATGATCACCTTGAAATCAAAACACGTTATTAAGCTGGGCCTATGTTCTTTAACTTAGATTTTTGGAGTTTGCCATGAATTGTGAAACAGCTCACTGGCATATACTGGGTTCTTACAAAGACTGATCTATAAACTCAGATTTTTGCAAAGGAAATAAGACTTCTCTGTGTAAAACCTTTACAAGCCATTTGAATTCAGTGAGCAGGGAAAAGTCTTGCTTTACTCCAGAAAAAGGGAACCTGTCTAATTAACCCATTAGGTCCCATTACCCTCTATACAGACACCTATAAAACATAAATTGAGCAATTTTTAGGTATCCTATACGATTTATAGGTTTTTATCCATGTTCTCTGTATAGGACAATGGGACATAATGGCTGTGATGAGGACACTATAAAATTATTTATCAAATTTTCAAAGAACTGCAATTTGTAAAATAAATATGGCATCATGGGAAAGTCATCTGTCAGTTAAAGTAGAATTCAATTTTAAGTTTCATTATTCTATGTAGGGGAGAGAAATGTGATGTTGTGTAGATATTCACACCACCCTTGTATTTTTTTTTTATACTGTGGATTGAACACAGGGTGTTCTACCTCTGAGCTACATCTCCAGCCCTATTTTATTTTTTTATTTTGAAACAGGGTCTTTATAAATTACATGTGCTGGTCCCAAAGCTGCAATATAAATTGTCTCAACCTCCCAAGTACTGGGATTACAGACATGCACTATCATACCCAGCTTCGTTAATATCATTATCAACGGTAGTTTTTTTAATTTTAATTTTAATTTATTTTTTATTGGTGCACTGTATTCATACATCATAATGGGATAAAAAAACTTTTGAATATATACATGCACACATCGGCGAATTAGCCCCTACCCAATCCCCACCCTGTTCCCTTCCCATCCCTCCTTCCCATGCTTGGCTTAGTGGTTGACATCTAGTATTATAGCAATTTATCCAAAATTAACAATGATAATCTCACAGAACAGTTTCATTTGTCTGATACCAACCTTTTGATGACTTAAAGATAACATTTCAATATTTCTTTTTGCTTTCTTTCTTACCAGAGAATATTTTTTTCTTTTTTTTTGGTGAAACTATCATACATTTATTTATTTATTTTACAGAAAAAATCTATCCTAATGTGGAATATGGACTCTAGATACTCAAAACGATCTCGAAAAAGAACAAAGCTAGAAGATGTATTTTTTTTTATTTCAAACCATATAAAGCTATAATAATTGAAACAGTGTAGTACTGTTCTAAAGGCAGATACATAAACCATTGGAGTTAAATAAAAGCCTAGAGATAAATTCTTCCATATATTGTCAAGTTATTTTTGACAAGGTTTCCACAAACATTTGGTGGAGGAAATAATAATCTTTTCACTAAATATTGTTGAAAAATAATAATTACATGAAAAAGAATAAAATTGGACCCTTACCTAACACCATATACAAATATTAACTGAAAATAGATACAAGACCTAAATATAAATCTTAAGACTATAAACTTTTAGAAGAAAATCTGGGTCATTAAACCTCACAACATTGAAATTGGCAGTGATTTCTTGGATATGATTTCAATGGCACAGGCAACAAAAGGGTAAACAAACTCCCTAGGGAAAAAAAATATTGTATATCCAAAGACAATGTAAACAGAGTTAAAAGTTACTGATAGAATGGGATAAAATATTTCCAAATGCTATATCTGAAGGTATATTAATATTCCAACTAGAAATCCTAAAATTAGCAACAATAAAAGCAAACAATACAATTTAGAGATATGTAAAAGACTAATATAAATAATGAATCTCCACAGATAACCAATCTTAGTTGTCTGTTGGATGGAAAATCTTGTTTCTCTGGTTCTGGTGTGTGTTACCTAATTCTTCTTTGTAGTTAATCTCTTTGAGTATTTTCGCTAGCACTGGTTTTGAAGACATAAATTCCTTGAGTTTCTGTTTGTCATGGAAGCTTCTTATTTTTCCATCTAATTTGAAAGAAAGTTTTGCTGGGTAGGAAATTTTTGGCTGGAAGTTGTTTTCTTTCAGAGTTTGGAATATGTTACTCCAAGCCCTTCTGGCTTTGTTTTTGTTGCCTTTAAGATTCTCTGCTTGGCTTCCACATTGGTCATTTTGACAATTATGTGGCGTGGGGATCCTCTTCTCCGATCCTGTCTAAAGGGGGTTCTATAAGTTTCCTGAACCTGTGTATCAACCTCTTGCTCTATGTTTGGAAAATTTTGTGCTATTACCTCCTTGAAGAGATTGTTGATCCCTTTGGTTTCACCTTCTTTTCCCTCCTCTATTCCAATTATTCTTAGGTTAGCTCTCTTAAAATGGGCCCATATTTCTTCAATGTCAGATTCCTGTTGTCGGATTTTTTTTTTCTAATTTAGAAACTATGCATTCATTTTTGGAGTGATCATCTTCTAAGAGCGAGATTCTATTCTCCATGTGGTCTAATTGGTTGTTTTTACTTTGAATTGAGGCCTTTACTTCATTAATTGCATCCTTTATCTCTTTTTGGCTCTCTCTGTATTCTTTTTCAAACACCTCTATTATTTCTACAGTTATTTTCCTGATTTGATCTTCTAGAAATCTCTGAATTTCTGTTTTATCAGGTTCTGATGTTGTGGGGTTGTGGGCATTCACTGCTCCATTGTTATTCCTCTTTCCCATGATTTCAGAAGTTTGTGCCTTCTCTGGGTTCTTCCCTTGGGTCACTAAGGTGACTTCACTTAAGGTGCTCTGGATCTCGAGTCTGTGGTATCTAAGTCCTCACTACTGCTTTACTAGGTTGTATCGCAGAGTCTCAGATCCAGGGAGTCAATCGACGCTGCTTTAGACTATGGGGGGTGCCAGGTTAGGCGTTCTTCTATGATGTGATATTTCTGCCACCACCACTCCTCCACTGTGTCAAGTCCCTGGGAGTGCAGCACTGGGATTTCTTCTCTAGGAGAATTTGACTCACTGTTATTTGAGTGCGCAGATGGAGCTGTCGTGGACTCGGTGAATTCGCTGCTGCTGCCGCTGGTGCGATATGGCGCTGCTGCCATGCCCTCGGCTGTGAGACTGGCGTATTTCTTCTCTGGTTTTGAGCTCCACTCTGAGTCCCTGCAGGGTGTGCTGAGCCCAGCCGCTGGGAGCTTTAGATGCTCCCTGCGCCGAGAAATCTGCCAAATTCCTCCCGGCTGATCCACAGCGGCTCACCTCAGCTCGCTGTCCGCTGCTCCTCTCTTGAGCCTGGTGGGCTGTTGAGTGCGTTGGTCTCTCAACAGTAGTTTTTAATGGACTAAGAAACATGTATGTATATAATATTTTATTTATAAAGACTAGAAATTGAATACTTGTTTTGTAATAAAATCCTGAAGAGAAAGCACAACACAGACACACAAACACACATGCATGCATGCATGCACACACACGCACACACACATGCACGCACACACACACACACACACACACACACACACACACTCTTCTTAGGAGTCCTGCATGTATTTGCTCTTCCTGTCTCTGATTCTGTCTCCACTCCTTTGACGTTCTGCTGGTGGCATTTCTCATTAGCTGGAGCTCCCCTCAGTCACCACCACCTTGTTCCACTCTTGTGGCCAATACACAGATAGACAGGTGCCAAAGATTATTGCTTGGAGCCACAAGCACTTACAATGGTGATGAAAATGGAAAGTCTACATATAATTTCCCCACAAAGCACAGGGGAAGACATAGAAAAATCTATCATAAGTATCTACTATTTTAAAAAATCAACAGTAGCCAATAGACATTTTTCTTTTACTTTTTCTTTTCTGATCCAATTAATTATATAGAATAGTGGGTTTCATTGTGAGATCTTTGTACATAACAGGATATGATCAGATTATACGCTTTTGAACCCAGAATGTGTTCTTGGACCGCCAGCATTATTATCACATGGGAGCTTGTTAGAAGTACAAAATCTCAGCCCTAAAACCAAACTCTTGAATCTAAATCAGCTTTTTAGCATGAACATTAACGCTCTTGAAGCACTTCCCTGGAAACATGTGTGGCTAAAGTCCAGTTCTTATCTGAAGCTAGAATGCCCTGTTCATCACCTATTGTCATACTTTCCTAATCTGTTTGAAACTCAGTTTTCTTATCTAGAAAACAGGAAGGATAATAATACTATCCCATGGGTTGTTAATTGAATTAGTCACTGTATAATGCTTAGAACAGAGGCTGATGCAGTAATTAGGTGCCATGTAAGTGTGGGTTAAAAAAAAGCTTAGTGTAACATAATCAAAACATTCTAGATTTTTTTTGTGGTACTATGGGTGGAACCCAGGGGACCTTATATCTCTGGACCACATGCCCAGATCTATTTTATTTTTTATTTGGAAAGAGTCTCACTAAGTTGCTGAGTGCCTCACTAAGTTTCCGAGGCTAACTTTGAACCTGTGATCCTCTTCTCTCAGCCTCCCAAGTACTGGTATTACGAGAGTGTGCCACCATGCCTGGCTCGTTCTAGAATTATTTATGGAGCAAATTTATGGAAACCATATCTAAGGCTGAGTTGACCATTTTCTCCACATTCTCACATACCACGACTTCCCTCCCACATCTCCCCCATTTTGTGCTTATTTACCTTGCAGTGTAATTATTTGTTTATTCTTGCTCTGCCTTCCATACTAGACAATGACACTTGGGATCAAGGACAATAGCTTAATATTTTGATATCCCTCCAATATCTGGCCACAGGAGGTAATCAAGAAATGCTTATAAAACCACCAAACAAGCTGGGCGTGGTGGTGCACACTTGTAATCCCAGTGTTTGGGAGGCTGAGACAGGAGGATCGCACAGGTTCGAAGCCAGCCTCAGCTACTGAGTGAAGCTCTCAGCAATTTAGTGAGACCCTGTTTCCAAATAAAATATAAAATAGGTCTGGGAGTATAGCCCTGAGGTAGAAAGCCTCTGGGTTCTACCCTCAGTACCACCAAAACAAAACAAAACAAAACAAAAAACAAAAAACAAAACAAAACAAAACCACCAAACAGATATTTTATTTATTGCCATTTACCAATCTTTCTTAGAGCCAGGAACTACTTTGTTTTTATCTTGCATTCTTCTCTCTATACTGTTAGATACCAGAATATGTCATCCCTAAACATGATTGTAAAGGAGTTAGAGCCATGCCACCTCAAAATATACCACTTTGGTGTACTGAACATTTTGAGCAGAAGGCACTGAGGAAACGGCAAATACCAGGAGATTCTCTGGACTTCCACTAGCTGCTTAAAGGCAAATCATCCCCAAATTCAGTTGGCTTCCACCCCCTTCCCTCCCCTCCTAGGAGTTTTATCAACCAGGGATTAACTCCTATCATAAGAAAGTGTTCTGGTCTTGGGCAGTCAGGACTCAGAAAAAGACCCTGTGAGCCACATGTGGTGGCTGATGCTTGTAATTCCATCATTTTGGAGGCTGAGACAGAAGCATCCCAGGTTTGTGGCCAGTCTCAACTACTTAGTGAGGCCCTGTTTCAAAATAAAGAATAAAAAATAGGGCTGGGGGTATAGCTCAGAGGTAGAATGCTCTTGGATACAATCTCCAGTATTGAAAACAAATAAATAAATAAATACCCTATGACTTTCATCTGAATGGCTGATGAAGACATATCCTGTTCTGTTGTAACAGGCTAGCTTGTTCTCACATACATCTTGTGGTGACAGACCAGCTTGCCCTCTTGTCCCTATCCCATAAGATAAGGAAGCCAAAATCCTATTATAAGCCTCAGGGTCCAAAAGATAGCAGTGTCTCTCTCTAGCACTCCATCTCATTTGTCTCCATGTGTAGGTGCTTTCTTATCACTCTAATAAGTCCTACTTTAGCAGTGCATGCAGGTTTTTCCTGGCTCTTTGTTTCTATACTGGGCTGGTAAAAGGACCCATGGTGATACTGAAACCTTAACATAGAGGACACCAGAAGTTGACACCGCACCTAAAAAAGTTTTGTCACAAAGTATCTTATCATACATCTGGTTTTTTTTTTTTTTTTTTTGGTGGCACTGGGGTTTGAACCCAGAGGCATTCTACCTTGAGCTACACCCCAGCCTGGTTTTATTTCTTATTTGGAAACAGGGTCTAGCTAGGTTGATTAGAGTCTCACTACTTGCTGAGGCTGTTTTCAAACCTGTAATCCTACTGTTGTAGCCTCCCCAATATTGGGATTACAAGCATGTGCACCAATGCCCGGGTCCCTTCCACCTGTTCTTCTAAAGGCTCATTTTCCTAAAAGTCATATCCTTTCTCCTAAAATGGTTTAGATCCCTTTTTCTTTCTCTTATTAATATTTAAGCTCTCAAACCTCATCTTTTTTTTTTTTTTTGTATTTCACTATTTTTCCTCTGGAACTACATTTTGCAGTAGGGGAGTGAGACTGGAATAAACTCTGAAGACAACATGGGTAAAAGTGAAAATTTATAGCCAAAAAGCAGGGGTGGGGGTCAGTGGATGAGACATTGCTTAAAGGAGACATCAGTGATAAAGGGGATTCTAGCTAAATTGTCCTAACAAGACTCTTATTGAACACAGGTCAGGATGACCAGACATCACCTGGGGCTCTATGGAGGATGAAAAAACCAACCAATCAGAAATTGATGGTAGGGGATTCTTGATAAATCAGCTTATTGAGCTTCTTGCTAAAAGTGGATTTTATAAAAAAGTGCACAGGTGGGCCTAGAAGAGACTTCAGATCCTGATTGAAGTTTGCTCAAGCAAAGTATCTTTGCCAGTATCTATAAATGTCCGAAATAAACTCAGAATAATTTTTAAATTATTTTAAGTAGATTTTGGTGCATACATATTTTGATATAGGTTAATAATTTTAAAAACATTTTTGTTAGAATTAAGATTGTCAATCTCTGAATGATTTCTAAAAATGACATAAGAAGTCACAGGGTATAAAATAATAATAGTAGATAAAAAGTACATGGAGATTTGTATATATCTTTTATAAAGAGGTAAGGAGTCACAGAAATGAATCACGTAAAAATTGTAAGATGTATATGGTAACTAGTAGTAGGTTGAGGAATCTGCTTTGACTTTGATAAAGCTATAAGTGGCCTGACTAAGGTGTCCTCAGGTTGGTATAGTAAGCTCAATTTCTCAAATACACTAAATTTATTTAATACTTTTATTGGTGTATTATAGTCTATATAATAATGCAGTTCATAGTGATGGTGACACACACCTACACAGCACTTGATGGGCTTTCCCCTGGCTCCCTCCCCAATCTCCCCTTCTCCATACAGGATATTGAGATTGGCATTGCTATTCTCACATATGTATACAATGCCCATGGAAGTGATTTCTTTACTGATTTTCCCTCTTGTCTCTCCACTTCCCCTAGACCACCTCCCTGTCTCCACTGGAGTTTCTCCTCCATTATCTGTAGTCCCTCAGGTATCCCCATTACTCGCTAGCTTCTGAATATTAGAGAAAACATATGACTCTTCACTTCCTGTGATTGGCTAATAATCCTACTTAACATAATGTTACCGAGATCCTTTCCTTTTCCTGCAAATGACAGCATTTTGTTCTTTTTTATTGCTGAGTAGAATTCTATTGTGTGTATATCTCACAGTTTTATAATTCATTCATCTGTTAATAAACATTTAGGTTGGTTTTATAATTTGTGTATTGTGAATTGTCAACAAATAATTAAAAATACGTATTTTTAAAAAGCTAGTATTTGTGCTCTAAAAATAAAAGGTATATGATTGAGGTATTGACACAAAATAATGACTTTGCTTTAAAGAAAATAAGAAAATAGTTTATTCTGAGCCAAATATGAGTGACCATGGCTCAGGAATATGGATTAAAGTTACCTGATATGACTTGTTTTACCATGAAAGAGTATACATAAATTTTTATAGTCACAAGAAAAAAAGTCATAAATCAATACATTAACCAAATACATTAGTGGAGGCATTAGATAGGTGGACTACAGCATGACAGGGAAATCTTTTCAATAGGTTTCAGATGTTTTACTATTCTTAGCTTTAGGATTGGTGGAGGCTGGGGGTGTGCTAAACTTAGTGCTACATTCTAAGAATTTTACCTAATAGTCAAGAGGGCATAAAGGTTGAAAGAGGTTGAAAGTAAATATATATTAGAGGGACTGAAGTGAACTTTAAAAATATCCAGTCTTATCAAGAAGCTTGGTAAGTTGATTTATCAAGGATCCCCCTACTATCAATTTCTGTTTGGTTTATTCTCCACCATGCTTTACTTGGTCAGTGTCAGTCTTCAGGCTAGAGTATCATCTGTGAAGAAATAATCAAGCCTTTTGTTATAGCACAAATTCACAGCATCAGTACTTTATAATTTAGATGATGAGGTTATTAAAAGTTGATGAGATTATTAAAAAGCTCTGGAGTTAGGACCTGGCAGTCACCAGTCAAACAGTGATAGGTTCATGGTGTTTACAGCACATCCAGTGCCTTGCACTGTGTCCCCAGTTTCTTATTTCCCGAGGTTTAAAGTACAATTTTCAAAAAGGTAAAATTACAAAAGTAAGTTGGATGTGTAACAAGTATTTAACTCATTAATTAAAATCCACTTAAAATGAGGATTCAGCCGGGCGTGGTGGTGCACGCTTGTAATCCCTGCGCTTGGGAGGCGGAGACAAGAGGATCGTGCAGGTTCAAAGCCAGCCGCGCTGGCTTAAGAGACCCTGTTTCCAAATAGAAATATAAAATGGGTCTGGGAGTGTATCCCTGAGGTAGAAGGGTTTCCAGGAACCCCAGTATCAAAAAAAAAAAAAAAAGAGGATTCAATTTACTGAGGCTTATACTCTCTTCCAGACAAAAATTCACTTGCATTATCATGAACAAGAATTATTTGCATAGCTATGGGCAGAGAAAACATTTGTGTTGTTATCCATTTTCTCTAACTTTTATCCTATCCTTACAGAGTTGTGAAACAGTCTGGTCCATCAAAGGCAAATAAGAAAGGACATACTTTGTAGAATTAGATACTCCCTAGGGAATTAGATAACAATGTCCTGAGCATCACTGAAAGGACATCAAGAATCACTATAGCACACTTTCAAGTTTTCGACCATTTTTCTCACTAGAGGGATATTACTGAAGAGAAGTTCCAGAAGCTCTTGAAATCATGCATTAAGTGGGCTCATTATAGAACTGTGATAATTTTCAGCCTGACTCAAGACTCACTGATGATGGTGACCTAAATTATAAACAGCTGAAGAGCCAGGCATGGTGATACATGGCTGTAACTCCAGTACTTGAGAGGTTGAGACAAGAGAGTCGCAGGTTCAAAGCTAACCTCAGCAATGTAGCAAGGCTCTCAGCAATGTAGTGAAATCCAGTTCCAAAAATTTTTTTTCAAAGAGTTGGGGGTGTAGATCAGAGGTAGATTGCCTCTTGGTTCAAACTCCAGTATATAAATTTATGTGCTGCTCATAAGCTCATGTAACTTCAAACTTTCATAGACAGATTAAAAAAGTAAAGAGAAATTGATGAAATTGATTTTAATAATATGTTTTTCGGCGCACGCCAGCCGGGGCCCGGGTCGCGGGACTCTGGGCTCCGGGCTGAACTGCACGTAGCACGCCAGACCCCTGGAGAAGCCAGGCCCAGTAAGACGCTGGGTTCTGGGCGGGGGACGCGCGCGGGGCACCAGCCGGGGCCGGGTCGCGGGACTCTGGGTCCCTGGCCGAAATGCTCGTAACACGCCAGACCCCTGGAGAAACCGGGCCCAGTACCCTGGGACCCGGGCGGGGGTCAGGCGGGGAACACCAGCCAGGGCCCGGGTCGCGAGACTCTGGGCCCCAGGCCGAAATGCGCGTAACACGCCAGACTCCTGGAGAAGCCGGGCTCAGTACCCTGGGTTCCGGGAAGGGGTCGCGCGGAGCACTCCAGCTGGGGCCCGGGTCGTGGGACCCTGGGCCCCAGGCGGAGTAGGGCGGATCACTCTGGACCCATGGGGAAACCAACAGGGTTACAGTGCTACTGAGTGCCTGATCCCACTACCTCCTCAAACCACATATACTGTCTTCTCTTATTAAAAAAAAAAAAAAAGGAACAGAAAAAGAAAAAGAAAAATATTGGAGAGGAGGTAAGAAAGCCGCTATGGATGCCAGGACACTGGAGATGAAGACAAAACTCATCTAAATGCACTGGAACTTATGGAAAAATTCCCCGTGAAAGAGGACTGCTATTTCTCTATATTGTTAAGAATCTCGGACATCACCTGTAAGGAGAGAGTTTAGCGGAGACCAAGGAGAAAGGCGGTGTTGAAAGAGTTCTCTGTGATGGTAGAGGAGACTTGTATTCAGGAGAAGCAGAAACCGATCCTACCAACTTTATTTTTTTGGAGAAATTACACCAAATGTTGAATGCTACCATCACGCATGCTTAGGAACACTGGACAACATTCAGAGTGGAAAAAGAGCCTGGGAAGGATTTGAAATGGTGGAGGCAGTGGCAATGCCAGTGGCCAGTACTCAGGGGAGGCAGAGATCTGATATATTACACCTGGAATCTTTGAAATAATAACAGCAGAGACAGTGATCGGAACCTGCTGAGGGGTTAGGCGGGCACTGGGGCCAGTGGCCGACATCGGAGCTTGCTGTGAGGCAAGGCCACTACTGAGGCCTCCGTGGCCAGGATTGGAGCCTGCCGAGGGGTTAGACCGATGCTGGGGCCAGCGAGGCTGGCATTGGAGCCTGCCATGAGGCAAGGCTGGTGCTGGGGTCTACGAGGTCGGGTCCGGAACCTGCTGAGGGGTTAGGATGGTGCTGGGGCCAGCGAGGCTGGCATCGGAGCCTACCGTGAGGCAAGGCCGGTACTGGGTCCTCCGAGGCCAGGATAAGAGCCTGCCGAGGGGTTAGGCTGGTGCTGGGGCCTCCAAGGCCGGGATAAGAGCCTGCCGAGGGGTTAGGCCGGTGCTGGGGCCAGTGAGGCCGGCATCGGAGCCTGCCGTGAGGCAAGGCCGGTGCTGGGGCCTCGGAGGCTGGGATAAGAGCCTGCCGAGGGGTTAGGTTGGTGCTGGGGCCAGCAAGGCCGGCATTGGAGCCTGCCGTGAGGCAAGGCTGGTGCTGGGGCCTCCGAGGCCGGGATAAGAGCCTGCTGAGGGGTTAGGCCGGTGCTGGGGCCAGCGAGGCCAGCATCGGAGCCTACCATGAGGCAAGGCCAGTTCTGGGGCCTCCGAGGCCGGGATAAGAGCCTGCTGAGGGGTTAGGCCGGTGCTATGGTCAGTGAGGCTGGCATTGCAGCCTGCTGTGAGGCATGGCTGGTGCTGGGGCCTCCGAGGCCAGGATAAGAGCCTGCCGAGGGGTTAGGCCAGTGCTGGGGCCAGCGAGGCTGTCATCGGAGCCTGCCGTAAGGCAAGGCCGGTGCTGGGGCCTCCGAGGCCGGGATCGGAGCCTGCTTGAGGCAAGGCTGGTACTGGGGCCTCCAAGGCCGGGATAAGAGCCTGCCGAGGGGTTAGGTCGGTGCTGGGGCCAGCGAGGCCGGCATCGGAGCCTGCCATGAGGCATGACCAGTGCTGGGGCCTCCAAGGCCGGGATCGGAGCCTGCAGAGGGGTTAGGCCAGTACTGGGGCCAGAGAGGCCGGCATCGGAGCCTACCATGAGGCAAGGCCAATACTGGGGCCTCTGAGGCTAGGATAACAACCTACCAAAGGGCTAGACCGGTGCTGGGGCCAGCGAGGCCGGCATCGGAGCCTGCCATGAGGCGAGGCCAGCATCGGAGCCTGCCGTGAGACATGGCCAGTGCTGGGGCCTCCTAGGCCGGGAACAGAACCTGCCGCAGGGTTAGGCCGGTGCTGGGGCCAACAAGGCCGGCATTGGAGCCTGCCGTGAGGCTAGGCCTGTGCTGAGGCCTCCGAGGCCGAGATTGGAATCCTGCCAAGGGGTTAGGGCGGTGCAGGGGCCAATGGCCAGCATCGGAGCCTGCCGTGAGGCAAGGCCACTCCTGAGGCCTCCAAGGCCGGGACCGAAGCCAGCTTAGGGGTTAGACCGGTGCAGGGGCCAGCGAGACCAGAACTGGGGCCTCCCATGAGGCAAGGCCGCTGCTTAAGCCAGCGAGGTCTGGATCAGTCCACTGAGTAGCCAGGCCACTACTGGGGCCATCAAGAGTGGGATCGGTACTTGCAACGTAGCATGCACAGAGAAATATCACAGAAAATATAAATCAGACACTTCTCTTAATCAGCAATAACTAGGAGGAAAGGGGCAACAGGAGGAGGTTGAGCTATATAGAAAGGGCCCTATAGTGAAGCAACGAATGTGACCAATCAGAGGGTATGTAATACTGGAGGACGGAGCCTCTTTAAAACGCAGGAGGTACATAAACAAATGTATCAAAGTAAATCACCAAAGAAGAGTGGGATGGAGGGAGGGAGAGGGAATGGGATGGGGGCTGGAGGAGGGCTAACTGGATGATGTGTGCTTGTATATCCTCTCATGTCTTGTACTCCAATGTGATTGATATATGACTACAATGCACCAATTTAAAAAATAAATAAATTAATTAAAAAAATAATATGTTTTTCAACCCAATATACCCAAATCATTATTTCAATATATAATTGACAAAAAAATTTGTATGCTTTTTTCTGTACCATTGAACAAAAACTATAAAAGGCTATTGTTTTGGACTAAACACTGCAATTTGGGCCTCAAGAAACAAGATTAAAAATCTAAGCAAAAGATGGGCATGCTGGTTCATGCTTATAATCCCAACATTTGGGAGGCTGAGAAGGAGGATCAAAGTTTGTGGACAGTGTCAGCTACTTAGTGAGGCCCTTTGAAACTCAGTGAGACTTGTTTCCTAATAAAGAATACAAAATAGGGCTAGTGTAGCTTGGAGATAGAGTGCCTCTGAGTTCCAACATAAGTGCTGCAGAAAAAAAAAGTTCTAAATGGAGTCATCTACGTTAAAGTTGCACATCAAAGATACGAGGGATTTTCCCAAACAAGCCAATTTTAATTTTAAAATTTTTTTCATTTTTTCTTTTAAAAATTTTTTTTTTGTGGAACATATTGAAAATGTTACACATTCAGACTGTGCTTGGTTCCCTCTTCCCCTACTCCCGCTTTCCCTTCTCTCCCTCCCAACAATGAGTGTCCAGTATAACCATGCTATATTCATACTTTTACACAAATTCAGATGTAGCTCCTCCATTAATCAACCCCAGCCTTCTATCTCTCCTACCCTTCCAGTCTAACTGAGGTTTCCCCCCATTATCTGGAGTCCCTCTGGTATTCCCACTACCCCCTAGTTTGGGCATATTAGAGAAAACATATGTCCCTTCTCTTTCTGTGCTTGGCCGATCTCATTTAACATAATCTCCACCAGATATTTCCATCTTCTTGCAAATGACATGATTTTGTTCTTCTTTATAGCTGAATCGAATTCCATTGTGTGTATTTCCCATAATTTTGCAATCCATTCATCTGTTGATGGAGACCTAGGTTGGTTCCATATTTTGGCTATTACGAATTGTGCTGCTATGAACATGGGTATGCATATGTTACTGTAGTTCTCTGATTTCAACCACTGTGGAAAAATACCCAGGAGTGGTAGAGCTGGATCATATGGTGGATCTATTCCCAGTTTTCTAAGGAATCTCCACACAAATCTCCATAGTGGCTAAACTAGTTTGCACTCCCACTAACAGTATAAAAGAGTTCCTCTTTCCCCACATCCTTGCTAGCATTTATTGTTATTTGAATTATTTATGTTTGCCATTGTGATTGGGGTTAGATGGAATCTTAGCATAGTTTTGATTTGTATTTCCCTGATGGCTAATGATGTTGAACATTTTTCATGTATGCATACATTGGCCATTTTTTTTTTTTTTTTTTTTTGGTGGTACTGGGGATGGAACCCAGGGGCCTTCTACCTCCGGGCTACACTCCCAGACCTATTTTATATTTTATTTGGAGACAGGGTCTCTTAAGCCAGCTGAGGCTGGCTTCGAACCCACGCGATCCTTCTGTCTCAGCCTCCCAAGCTCGGGGATTACATGTGTGTGCCACCACACCTGGCTACATTGGCCATTTTTATCTCTTCTTTTGTGAAGTGTCTATTCAATTCAGTTGCCCATTTCTTGATTGGGTTATTTGTTTTGCTAGTGTAGAGTCTTTTGAGCTCTTTTATATTTTGGATATTAGCTCTCTATCAGAGTGGTGGCTGGTAAAGCTCTTCTCCCATTCTGTAGGCTTTCTCTTTAGGTTCTTGATGGTTTGCTTTGATGAGCAGAAACTTTAGTTTGATGTCATCCCATTTGTTAATTCTTGCTTTAATTTCCTGTGCTTTGGAGGTCTTGTTGAGAAAGTTACTGCCTGTGCCTATATGCCAAACAGGCCAATTTTAATTGACAAGATAATGAAGTCCCCTCTACTTTAATCCTTGTTTGTTACTGTGTTAGTGAATCAGTTACTTTTCTATTTTGTTTCCATGTTACCACCTTGCTTTGAAAGTAAATCTATTCCTTGTCCCTTTTTCTTTTGCCTTTTCCTGTTTATAAAATCAACCTCTTCTCAGCCCATCCTAACATTCTCTTTTATGGAATGAACTGTTATGTGATTCTTGAATCAAATAAAGCCGATTTAGATTTTTAAATTTGTTGCAACTTTGGCTTTTGACTAAGTTTCTGAAAGCCACTGCTTATCTTAATCTTAGCAACATTTCTCAGTTTGAATTAGCCACATTTCAAGTGCCCCACACCTGCATGTGGCTACAAGTGCCCACCTTACTATACAGCACAGATTGGATCACTTGTGTTCAAACTGTAGCCTTTAGTGCTTGTTAAATTGCTGGAATCAGAAGGTGATTCAAGTCTGAGGTGAGAATTTAAATTTTTAATTATTTCTTGGCTGATGCCAATACCACTGGTCCAGGGACCACAATTTGAAAATCACCAGTTTAAATAAACCAAAGGTATTTACAAATAAGAAAACGGCTTCTCTGTGTATGGATGTACGTTTGGGGCCTTTGTCATTTATGTTTGTGAGATGGTCCTTGTGCAGTGAAATTGAGAATTTCTAGGTTGACTCCAAATGATCTGTCTTTTTCAGTCTTTTTGAATGTTTCTTCTTCATCATCTCATTCTTGAGCTCCTAATATTTTATATGCATTTGACTTTTAACAGAAGTAATTCCACAACTTTCACTGAGTATAAACATTAATGTAAGAATAAGCCAACATGGTATTATTCACATTTTTTAAAAAAAGTATTTGAGCTGGGCGTGGTGGTACATGCTTGTAATCCCAGCATTTGGGAGGCCGAGACAGGAGGATTGCAGTTTGTGGACAACCTCAGCTACTTAGGCCCTTTGCAACTCAGTGAGACCCTGTTTCAAAATAAAGAATCAAAAATAGGGCTGGGGGAGGCGATCCCCCCACCCAGAAAGGCCTGGAGGTCCAGGCTCAGGGCGGGTGGGCGGGCACAGGCGGGGCACCCTTAGGCGATCCCCCACCACCCAGAAGGACTCCGAGGTCCGGGCCCATGTCCCCGACCCCGGGCCGGCTGGGCACCCTTAGGCAACCCCTCCCCCCACACACACACACCCGGAAAGGCCTGGAGGTCTGGGCGCAAGGTCTGACCCCGGGCGGGACCCCCTTAGGCGACCCCCCCCCTTGGGAGGGGCTGGAGGTTTGGTGGCCCTGACCCCGGCGGGTGGGCAGGCAGGGCAGGGGACCCTTAGGCGACCCCCCACTCCCACCCGGAAAGAAAAAAAAATTCATCGCTATCGAGTGCCTGATTCCACACCCTCCCCAAACCACACATACTCTCTTCTCTTATTAAAAAAAAAAGGGAAAAGAAAAAAGAAAAATATTCGAGAGGGGTTAAGATGGCGGAGGCAGCAGGTAGAATATTGGAGATGAAGACAAAACATATCCATCTGAACTGGAACTTTTGGAAAAATTCCCTGTGAAGGAGGACTGCTGCTTCTCTACATTGTTAAGAATCCTGGACATCACCTGTAAGGAGAGAGTCTAGTGGAAACCTAGGAGGAAGGTGGTGGCGGCAGCAGTGGCCGAGATGGTGGTGGAGACTTGTCTTTGGGAGAGGCAGACATCTGATCCAACCCACCCTGATCCTCTGAAGAAATTACCCCAAAGGTCGAATGCTACTGTTGCGCATGCTTAGGAACACTGGACATTGTGTGTTATGGGAAAAGAGCTTGGGAAAGATTTGAAATGGTGGAGGCAGTCGAATTGGCAGCGGCAAGTACTCAGGGGAGGCAGAGATCTGATATAATACACCTGGAACTTTTGAAGAAATTACCTCAGAGGCAGAATACTACTACCATGCACCCTTGGAAATGTGGGACAACCTGCTGTGTGAAGAGGGTGCTCGGATCGGAGCCTGCTGAGGGGTGAGGCTGGTGCCAGGGCCAGGGAGGCCGGGAATGGAGCCTGCCATGAGGCAAGGTCATGAAAATTCCTACATAAGTACTGAGAAAGAGCTTTAAAGTATAAATATTGTTGTATCTTTACCAGCCACCACTCCGATAGAGAGCTAATTTCTAGAATATACAAAGAGCTCAAAAGGCTCTACACTAGCAAAACAAACAACCCAATTAAGAAACGGGCAAATGCATTGAATAGACTCTTCACAAAAGAAGAGATACAAATGGCCAAGAGATTAAAAAAAATTAACATTATTAGCCATCAGGGAGATGCAAATCAAAACTACACTGAGTTTCCATCTAACCCCAATCAGAACTGCAAGCATAAAGAAGTCAAATAACAAGTGCTGTTGAGGATGTGGGGAAAGAGGAACTCTTTTATGCTGTTGGGGTGGGAGTGCAAACTAGTTCATTGACTATGGAGATCAATGTGGAGATTTTCTTGAAAACTTGGAATGGATCCACCATATGATCAGGCTATTCCATTCCTGGATATCTTTCCAAAGGGGTTGAAATCAGAGAACTACAGTAACATATGCATACCTATGTTCATAACAGCACAATTAACAATAGCCAAAATATGAAACCAACCTAGGTCTCCAGATTGCAAAATTATGGGAAATACACACAATGGAATTCTACTCAGCAATAAAGAAGAACAAAATCATGTCATTTACAAGGAAAAGGAAAGACCTGGAGAACATTAAGTGAGATTAACCAAGCACAGAAAGAGAAGGGACATATGTTTTCTCTAATATGCTCAAACTAGGGAGTATTAGGGACACCAGAGGGATTCCAGATAATGGAGAAGAAACCCCAGCAAAGCAGGAAAGAAGGGGTAGGGGAGGAAGAAGGCTGAGATTAATTAATGGAAAAGCGACATTCAAATATGTGTATACATGTGAATATAACATAGTTAACCTGGATGTTCAGTATTAGGAGGGAGGGAAAATGGGAAGGTGGGGTGGGAGGGAAAATATCAAGTACTGTGTAAATATATGTCATTTTCAACATGATCCACATATAAATAAAATAAAAATATTGTTGATTAAAAAATAGGGCTGGGGGTATAGCTTGGAGGTAGATGGAACCCTGGGTTCCATCCTCAGTACTGCAAACCAAAAAAAAGTATTTGATGAAGGGACAGTTTCCCCATGTGTTAAATCCCAGTAGTGTTATTATTCCTAGCTTTTGTTTTGTAACATATCTTTCAGCTACAGATATATTTGTTTGTTACCTGGCATTACCAACACCTTTTGTTAAAGTATGAATTTATCAGGCTGCCATAATTTATTTGAAACTTACTAACTGCATAAATTAAAACTTTTTATTTTTCTTAAAACTATACCTTTTAATCTCCAAGAAGAGCTTTCATAATTTCATTGTTCCAAGATTGGACAAACATAACTATATCTATGCACTGATACCACATTACTTCCCAAGTAGAATGTCTGGATTTTCAGTGTCCCCCAAATGCCACATCTTAAAGCCTTGGTCACAGTCTGTGGCACTAGTAAGAGGCGGTGAGATCTAATGAGAAGACATTTAGGTCCCTGGGGATGTGCCCTTGAAGGGGATATTGGGCCTCAGCCCCTGCCTGTCTCCCCTTTGCTTCCTGGATGCCACGAGGTGAACAGGTTTCCTTTGCAACATGTTCCCCCCATAATCTCCCATGCCATCACACGCCCAGAGCAACACAGACCATAAACTGAAACCTCCTAAACTGTAAGACAAAATAAACCTTTCATGCTTTTAAGTTGATTTAATCTCAGTTATTTATTACAGCAACAGAAAGCCAATGATAGGCTGTAGGTAAGAAGACCATGGGGCAGAAATGCCCAAGCTCTCTGGGGTGCATTGTCTACTACCATGTGCCTTGGATGCCAGACACAGAGTTTGAGTATTTAGTGTTTGCTCTGCTGGGTTTTGATCTTGCCTGGGTCCACTTTCTCCTTGTTTTTGTTTTATTCATTCCTTTTGGAATGGGAATATTTACCCATGCTAATGTATGTTAGAAGAATGTAAGTTTTTTTTTTTTTTTGTACTGGGGATTGAACCCAGGGGTATTCTGCCTCAGAGGTATACTCCCAACCCTATTTTTTATTCTGTATTTTAAACAGGGTCTCATTAAGTTGCAAGTGCCTACTAAGTAGCCAAGGCTGACCCAGAACCTGTGATCCTCCTGTCTCAACCTCCCAAGTACTGGGATTATAAGCATTGGCCACCATGCCTGGCTTTTTTTTTTTAATTTTTAAAGTGACTTACAGGTAGGAATTTTCCTTGAGTCTTACAGGAGACTTCATACTTAGGCCAATTTGTTGATCAATGCTGGAATAATTAAGGTTCTGAGGACTCTTAGAGATGATCGGATCAAGAGATCATGCACTGAAACTTCTGAAACCATGAACCAAAATAAAAATCTCTTCCTTACAAGTTGATTATTTCAGTTATTTTATCAAAGTCCCGGAGAGCTAACACAGTGAATAATGAATACATTATGGGAACTTTGGTTAGGGTCTTATGTATTAGTTATAATTCATTTTTGTCCATAAGAAATTCTATTCCAAAGTATAGTATTGGAATGTATAGTATTGGAATGTATAGTATTGGAATTTTGATAGCATTATCAAAACCTATATTTCTTGCACAAATTATTTTAGTTTAGTCCTGTAAAAATCATCTGTTAGTACCAAAGCAGTTAGGAAAAGAGAGAAAAAAGTGTAGGGATGGGTGGAATTGCATTTCACTCTATTAGAAAAGGAGACAGCCCTGGATATTTTTGGTAGCCAAGAAGACAAAAGTTTCTTTTCAGTAGATGCAAGGAAAGACAGATCTTTATTTTCATGTAACCAAAGAAACAAAATTTCTTCTTTGTAGGAAATTCTGGAACGTAGCAGAGGCCATTTTCTCACAGTTATCACAAAGGCACAAGGTTTCCATCAACTCCAAATATGGATCGTCTTGGATGCCAGGAGCACAAGGTCTTCATCAGGCTTCTGCTACAGAGGGGAATGTTCTTCAAGTTAGAAAAATTTCCAAGAAGAACAGAATCAATGGTTTAAAAACAGGAAATAGAGAAAGCTTAAAACATGAATGAAATATTTCTTATGATGATATATATATATATTTTTTTTGCAGGTATAGGGATGGAACCCAGGGGCCTTGGACCTCCGAGCTATACCCCCTGCTGTATTTTTTATTCTTATTTTGAAACAGGTTGCAAAGGGCCTCACTAATTAGCTGAGGCTGTCTGCGAACCGTGATCCTCCTGTCTTAGCCTCCTGAATGCTGGGATTACAAGTGTGTACCACCATGCCCGGCTGATGATATTTTATATAAAAAAAAATCAGATCCATTGTGACCTAAAGATAAAGGCCATTTAAGAATGGGACTTTGGATTTCAAAATATGTTACATAAGAAACAATGTATTTCAGTTATAAACATTTCTCAATAGATCAAGATTTTGATTTGAGATAGTCGAATTACAGAGTTTCCAAAATATTTGTTATAGGCTTCTGTGTGTGTGTGTGTGTGTGTGTGTGTGTGTATGTATGTGTGTTGTTTGTGTATGATTGAGGATTGAACTCAGAGCTATTCTATCTTTGAGCCACACAGCCAGCCCTTTTTACTTTTTTGTTTTGAAACACTACCTCATTAGGTTGCTAAGAGTCTCACTACGTTGTTGAGGCTATTTTTTTTTTTATAGCTGGATCTTCCCGTCTCAGCCTCCAAGTACTGGAATCACATGCATACACGTTCTATTTTTTTCTGTTATTAGGGATTGAACTCTGGGGCATTCTACCTCTGAGCTATACCCCGAGCCCTATTTTTTTATCTTTATTTTGAAATAGCATCTCACTAGGTTGATGAGAGTCTCACTACGTGCTGAGGTTGTCCTTGCACCTGTGATCCTCCTGTCTCACCCTCCCAAGTACTGGGATTACACATGTGCACCATCATGCCCAGCTATAGGTTCTATTTTTTAAAGATTAAGATCTTAGGCCAGGTGTGGTGGTGCATGCTTGTAATCCCAGCATTTGGGAGGCTGAGACAGGAGGATCACAGTTTGAGAACAGCTTCAGCTACTTAATGAGGCCCTTTGCAACTCAATGAGACCCTGTTTCAAAATAAAGAATAAAAAAAAATACAGCTGGAGGTGTAGCTCGGAGGTAGAATGTTCCTGGTTTCTATCCCCAGTACTGAATAAAAAGATTAAGATCTTGTTCTGTGAATTAGTCAATAAGCATTTATTGAGTGCCTTCAATGAGGATGACTTACTAAGTCTTGGGAATTTAAGGATGAATAAAATGAAGTCACTGACTTTAGGGAGTTCAAGTGCTAGAGCAAGAGAAATAAGCAATGATTAGGATGCAAATGCTTTAAGGATAGCAAGCGGCTTGCAAACTATGGGAGCTGGGGAAGGTTTCACAGGGAGAAATTATGTGAGCAGAGTTCCGTAGGTAGTGAGGGCTAAGGTAGGCGGTGGAGGAGAGGAGCAGGACGAGGAGTGACAGATATTCTGCCTTTGGGCTGAAGGAACACTGTGTGCAATACACACAACTGGAAATAGCATGGTATATCTGGGACTAGCAAGTATCTGATGTTGGAGTCACGAAGTTGATCCTGTGTGGAGAACATGGCAGCTTTAAGGGTATAAGATGGAGAGAACTGGAGGAAGGGAGACCACTTAGTAGGCAACTTAGTAGGCAGGGTAAGAAATAGTGAAGTCGAATTATCTATTATCTTGATACTCTATACAGCAATGGAGGTCTAATGCATTTTTAATACTTTTATTGGAATTATACGAGGTGTAGAGTGATAGGAACACACCTGCACACAGCTCTTGGAGCATCTCTCTCTGGGTCCCACCCTTCCCTCTCTTTCCCCCATACATGTCTTTGAGATTGGCACTGGTAATTTAATATATGCACATGTATTACTTCAGCTGTTACATTCTTTATGTCTCTATCCCCCCTCTCCCCTCCTGTAAACCCCATCTATTACTCCCGTGGAGTCTCTACTCTTCTATCTGATGTTACCCGTGTTTCCAAATTTCTATCTAGCTCCCACATATGAGAGAAAATATACAACTAGTAATGTTTTTGAAACTGGCTAATTTTTTTTTCAGAACTGGTGGTTGAACCCAGTAGTATTTTTACCTCTGAGCTACACTCCCAGCCTTATTTTTCTTTCTTTTTTTTTTTTTTTTTAGTTGGTAGTACTGGGGGTAGAACCCAGGGGCTTTTCTACCTCTGGGCTATACTCCTAGCCCTATTTTATACTTTATTTGGAAACAGGGCCTAAGTTTCTGAGAGCCTCACTAAGTAGCTGAGGCTGGCTTTGAACCTGTGTGATTCTCCTGTCTCAGCCTCCCAAGCGCTGGAATTACAAGTGTGCGCCACCAGGCCCAGCTTTTAAATTCTTTTGAAACAGGGTCTTACTAAGTTATGGAGGGCCCCACTAAGTAGCTGAGGCTGGCCACGAACTTTCAGTCCTTCTGTCTCAACTTTCCAAGTACTGGGATCACACCTGGCTGAGACTGTCTATTCTTACTTAGCATGATATTCTCAAATTCTATCCATTTTCATGCAAATGGAATAATTTTGTTCTTCTTCATGGCTGAGTAAAATTCCATTGTGTATATAATACAGTTTTGTAACCCATTCATCTGTTGATGGTTCACCTAGGCTGGTCCCATAATTGTGCTGCTGTAACCACGGATATGCATGTGTCACTGTCACTATCATATTCTGACTTCAATATTTTTGGAAAGATGCTTAGGAGAGGTATTCCTGGGACATATAGTGAGTCTATTCCCAATCTTCTGAGAAACCTCCACACTGATCTCCATAATAGCTCTACTAGTTTTCTTTTTTTTTTCTTTTTTTAAATTTTTTTATTTATTTTTATTTATTTATTTTTATTGGTGCACTGTATTCATACATCATAGTAGGATACATACTTTTGTAGACATACATGCACACTTTTCCCAGTCAGCCCCCACCCAATCCCCACCCCATTCTCTCCCTATCCCTCCCTCCCATGCTTGGCTTAGTAGTTGACATCTAGTATTATGGCAATTTATCTAAAATTAAAAATGATAATCTCACATAACAGTTTCATTTGTCTGATACCAAGCTTTTGATGACTTAAAGATAACATTTCAATATTTCTTTTTGCTTTCTTTCTTACCAGAGAATTTTTTTTTTCTATTTTTTAGGTGAAACTATCATATATTTATATATTTATTTTTCAGAAAAAAAATCTATCCTAATATGGAATATGGACTCTAGGTACCCACATCGATCGTGAAAAAGAACAAAGCTAGAAGATATATATTTTCTGATTTCAAACCATATAAAGCTACAATAATTGAAACAGTGTAGTACTATTCTAAAGGCAGATATATAAACCATTGGAGTTAAATAAAAGCCTAGAGCTAAATTCTTCCCTATATTGTCAAGTTATTTTTGACAAGGTTTCCACGAACATTTGGTGGTGGAAATATTAATCTTTTAACTATATTGTTAAAAAATAATAATTACATGGAAAAGAATAAAATTGGACCCTTACCTAAAACCATATACAAATATTAACTCAAAATAGATAACAGACCTAAATATAAATCTTAAGACTATAAACTTTTAGGAGAAAATCTGGGTCATTAAACCTCACAACGTTGAAATTGGCAGTGATTTCTTGGTTATGATTTCAATGGCACAGGCAACAGAGGAGTATACAAACTCCCTAAAAAAAAATTGTATATCCAAAGACAATGTAAACAGAGTTAACAGTTACTAATAGAATGGGATAAAATATTTCCAAATGCTATATCTGAAGGTATATTAATATTCCAACTAGAAATCCTAGAAATTAACAACAATAAAGGCAAACAATACCCTTTAGAGATAGGTAAAAGACTAACATAAATAATGAATCTCCAAGATAACCAATCTTAGTTGTCTGTTGGATGGAAAATCTTGTTTCTCTAGTTCTGGAGTGTGTTACCTATTTCTTCTTTGTAGTTAATCTCTTTGAGTATTTTCTCTAGTGCTTGTTTTGAAGACATAAATTCCTTCAGTTTCTGTTTGTCATGGAAGCTTCTTATTTCTCCATCTAATTTGATAGAAAGTTTTGCTGGGTAGGAAATTTTTGGCTGGAAGTTGTTTTTTTCAGAGTTTGGAATATGTTACTCCAAGCCCTTCTGACTCTCATAACTTGTTTTGGGAAGTCTGGAGTGATTCTAATTGGTTTGCCTCTGAATGTCACTTGGCCCTTTGTTTTTGTTGCCTTTAAGATTCTCTGCTTGGCTTCCACATTGGTCATTTTGACAATTATGTGGCGTGGGGATCCTCTTCTCCGATCCTGTCTAAAGGGAGTTCTATAAGTTTCCTGGACCTGTGTATCGACCTCTTGCTCTATGTTTGGAAAATTTTCTGCTATTACTTCCTTGAAGAGATTGTTGATCCCTTTGGTTTCACTTTCTTTTCCCTCCTCTATTCCAATTATTCTTATGTTAGCTCTCTTAAAATGGGCCCATATTTCTTCAATATCAGATTCCTGCTGTCGGATATTTTTTCCTAGATTAGAAACTATGCGTTCATTTTTGGATTGCTCATCTTCTAAGAGCGAGATTCTGTTCTCCATGGGTTCTAATCAGTTGTTTGTGCTTTGAATTGAGGCCTTTACTTCATTAATTGCATCCTTTATCTCTTTTTGGCTCTCTCTGAGTTCTTTTCGAAGCACCTCTATTATTTCTACAGTTATTTTCCTGATTTGATCTTCTAGAAATCTCTGATTTTTAGTTTTATCGGGTTCTGATGTTGTGGGGTTGTGGGCATTTATTGCTCCAGTATTATTCCTCTTTCCCATGATTTCGGAAGTTTGTGCCTTCTCTGGTTTCTTCCCTTGGGTCACTATGACTTCACTTAAGGTGTTCTGGATCTCGAGTCAGTAGTATCTCAGACTCCACTACTCCTTTACTGGGTTTTATCACAGAGTCTCTGACCCAGAGAGTCGATAGAGGCTGCTTTAGACTGTGGGGGTGCCAGGTTGCACGTTCTCCTATGGTGTGATATCTCTGCCACCACCCCTCCCCCAATGGGTTAAGTCCCAGGGAGTACAGTCCTGGGATTTCTCCTCTGTGGCCCGCAATTTGACTCACTGTTCTTGAGTATGCAGATGTAGCTATACTGGCCTCGCTGAATTCGGTGCTGCTGCCGCCGGTGGCAATATGGCGCCGCTGCTACGCCCTTGGCTGTGGGGCTGGAGTTTTTCTTCTTGGTTTTGATTTCCACTCTGAATCCCTGCAGCGTGTGCTGAGCTCAGCCACTGGGAGCTTTAGATGCTCTCTGCGCGGAGAAATCCCGCCTGGCTGTTCCGCAGCGGCTCCCCTCGGCTTGCTGTAGCCGTCCCGTGAATTCGCCGGTGCCGCCGGCAGTATGGCGCTGCTGCCGCGTCTGCCGCGTCCTCGGGCGTGAGGCCGGTTATCTCCTCTGTGGCTCTGTTCTCAGTCCGCTTTCTCTCTGGAGCCTGGTGATTTTTTTTTCACTGGTGATGGTGTTTTCTGGCTATGAAAGGCGCTGATTTTGTGGTAATGGAGATTGGTTGTTAGCGGGGCTCTTAAGCCCCACTTTTCTCGGTCGCCATCTTCCCGGAAGTCCTAGCTCTACTAGTTTTCAATCCCACCAAGTATATAAGAATTCCTATTTCCCTACATTCTCACCAATATTTATTATTGTTTGAGTTTTTGATGATTACTGTTCTAAATGGAATAGAATGGAATCTAACACTTCTGATCTCTTCTAATACATTTTGATTTTTTTTTTTGTTGAACCCAGGGGCCTTCTACCTCTGAGCTCTACCCTCAGTCTTATTTTTATTTTTATTCTTTCTTCATATTTTTTTGGTGGTACTGGGGGCGGAATCCAGGAGCTTTCTACTTCCGGGCTATACTCCAAGACCTATTATATATTTTTTTATTTGGAAACAGGGTCTCACTAGGTTGCTGAGAGCCTCACTAAGTACCTAAGGCTGGCTTCGAACCTGTGTGATCCTCCTGTCTCAGCCTCCCAAGTGCGGGGATTACAAGTGTGTGCCACCATGCCCGGCTTTATTCTTTATTTTGAAACAGGGCCTCACTAATTTGCTGAGGGCCTCTATAAGTTAAGGAGGCTGGCTTCAAACCTGCAACCCTCATGTCTCAGGCTCCCAAGTATTGGGATTACAGGCTTGTGCCACTGTGACAGTCTCATGTGTATTTTAAAATCTCATTACTTGTTTTTTGTCAAGTTGGGTAAGACACGTATACGCTCTGAGCTTCAATAATGTATCATCCTCATTTCAGAAATGAGGAAAGTGAGCAAAGATGAGATGAGTAATGAATTTAGTTTTATAAATGTGATTTGAGAAACAACTTAACAATAGTGGGAGTGCATGCTTGTAACCTCAGTACTTGGGAGGCTGAGACAGGAGGATCACAGGTTCTTGGCCAGTCTCAGCTACTAAGTGAAGCCCTCTTCAACATAGTGAGACCCTGTTTCAAAATAAAGAATAAAAATAAGACTGAGGGTGTAGCTCAGAAGTAGAATACCCCTGGGTTCAATCCCCAGTATCATCACAGTAGTAGTAGTAGTAGTAGTAGTAGTAGTAGTAGTAGTAGTATTGCATAGGAAGGTAGCTTACAGCTATATTTTTATTTAAAAATTTTGAGAACCCTCTTATGTATTATTTTTTCCAATTGTGAATTTTTTATAATATCATACATACCTTTCACATAGAAGAGAATGCTACCTCTGTTAACATCGTAACTCAAAAACACGAATAAAGCAGTGTAGGGTGGCTCTTTTCAGAGTGAGGACATGGAAAGTTGTCTTTTGATTTAGTCAGTTTCTGTACATCAGTCCATCCATGTTGATGGCTTTGTGTGAAACCCCCAAACTTCCCAGCTTTGGGACTTTTTTCAATGGACATACCATGATTTTTAATTCCTGTTTCTCATGGTCATCCCCTGGGACATTATAAATTTAAGTATATTGTTTTCAAAGTTGTAACTTCTAGCTGGGAGTGGTGGTATACATTTGTAATTCCCGCATTTGGGAGGCTGAGACAGGAGGATCGCAGGTTCAAAAACAGCCTCAGCTACTTAGTGAGACCCTGGTTCAAAATAAAGAATAAAATATAGGGCTGAGGGTGTAGGTTGGAGTAGAATGGCCCTGTGTTCAATCCTCAGTTCCGCAAAGAAAAAAAAAGTAAACTCTTCAAGGTCAAAGATCAATCCTATTTCCTCATGGAATCCCAAGTCTTAGGACAATGTCTTCCTAATAATCACTGTCTGGATAGATAGATAGATGGAGGGATGGATGGATGGACAAATGAATGAACATGTCCAAGTTAGCAAAACTTAAGTGGAGCAGTATGGCTTTACTACTGACAGACTGTCTGAAGAACCTAGAGCTTGGGTACATGCATGCAACATATAACCATGGTTTGATCAATAATGGACCACAAAGATGATGGTAGGCCTAGAAGATTATGTTGCCTATCGACTCTGTAGCCATCTCAGTCTTTGTAAGCACACTCTCTGCTTACACAACAGCAAAATGATCTAATATTGCATTTTCAAAACCTGTCGTTAAGCCACTCAAGACTGTATTTCTATTCCTATTGTGTCCCAGAATGTGCAGAAAGCTCACATCTGCTGTCAGAGGGTCCTGAGAGGACCTGCTGATTCCCTCCTTCACACATGAAATGTAAATAGCAACCTTGTATTTATGTGATCATAGGCTAAGGAGGCTTATGGATAACTAGTCCAGAATGTACCTGGGTGTCTAAAGCCTGACTGTCTGATGGCAAGTTCCTAGAGTTACCCAGATTACTAGCTAGGTCCTACCTATATAGGTGGTCTCAAGGGGTAAAGTCAAGTTACTAGGGCACTCAGTGCATCTAAAATCCTGAAGTGATGGGTGGTTACTATATTATATTATATGCTTTGAGCAATATTTGTAGCACAGTGATTTGAGGTGGCTGGTAGGCGGTCAAGCTTCCTGTGTGCATGCATTTTGCATGTTCCGTCCAGAATCAGCTCAATTGGGAGTGGTGTTTTGTTTATTTTCTTAATATTTCCCACAGATGAAAGTGACATAAATAAACATGGAAGTCTAATTGTGCTCAAATTGTTCTCTAGCATATTAACTTCATTTGAACACATTTGCATTTCCATAACAAGTATTCTAGTGGATATGACTGTTCTTCAAACACTTTATATATATTGTTATTAAATTTTCTTGATTGCCCTTTTGATTTGGTGGAATTACTGTCCTTCATTTTATTGATGAACAAATTAAGACAAATAAAAATTAAATAACAATAAAGATAAAAGATTATTAAGCCACAAAGCCATTATATTATATGCCTTTCAATGTATTATGTCAATGACAACACATTTAATAAGATTAATAAGAATCTTATTAGTAAGAATAATAAGACTTTTGACATGGGATTTATTTAGGAAAGGCCCATTTTAAATAATTCTTAATACTGGATACGCAATGTGTTTTTGCTTAAACTTTTCACATTGTAGTTTATTTTTCCTATATCTTCTCTGGCAAGATGGGGAATGTTAAGCTATCATGCCTCATGTTACTGCCCCTTAAATCATTGAGATCCAGTTGAAAGCAGCATAGGCTCCTGCTTAGTGGTTAGTATGTGCTCAGTGTCAAGCTTACCTTTCTTTTCCATCACTGGTAATTGTGCTAACACCCAGAGAAGCCTAATCAGGGTCCTCATCATCCTGTAAGCATGCTGTGCCCCATTAGCATTCCAAGTGTTTATTGCTTTGTGTATTTCATTAGTGTCCCTGGTTCTTCCTCATTACACAAACTCTTTATGGAATAGAAATATTTAACATAAAACATCTTGAATGCTTTCTGTTTTTGAGGAGTAGCATTTTAGGTTGCTAAATAGGCACTTAACGATTCATATCTCATTGAGAGCTGGTAGCAAATGTGAATGGAAGAAAAGCTAACGACACTCTGGGCTTCTTGGTATCATAATGATTAACACATCACTCTGAGGATGGGGGTGGTGGTTGTGGAATGGCTTTTCTGCTGCTTAGAACTGCATTCAAATTATTTTCTTTCTTTTTCCCTTCCTTCTTCCCTTTCTTTCTTTTGTTCTTTCATTCATTCTTTCTTTTTTCTGGTATGGGGATGAAAACCCATGGGTGTGCTATCATTGAACTACTACTTAGCCCTTTATATTTTTCTATTTTGAGATAGGGTCTTGCTAAGTTTCCCAGGCTGATTTGAACTTGTGATCTTCCTATCTCAGCCTCCCAAGTAACTGATATTACAGGGAGGTACCACAGTGCCCTGGTCACATTCAAGCCTAACTCCTCCCTTTGTTAGCTGTGACTATGGGCAAAGCACTTAATTCTCTGAGTCTCAGCCTCTTAGGCTTTAACAAATACATTTTGTCATTTTATTGTGAATTACTGTGCTAAATCATGTTGCATGCACAATACATAATAGGTAATTAGTAAATCACCTGCCAATGGAAAAGAACCCAGCAGCCCATCAGGAGGTCAAATCATGGGCTGCTGGTCTGAGCAGGACAAGGTTAAGACTGGAGATAGGGCTGGACAAGAAGCCTTGTGGTGCAAAGCATCAAAGCTAGAGAATGGCAGAAGACAAGCAGGGGCCCGAAGGACAGAGAGGGGGGAAGTCAGAACTGAAGCAGACATTCATGCTTATAGAGAAGGGCTGGTTTGGGATCCCAACCAGTTATTCCATTTTCTTTATCAAAGTCTTAAAGTTACATATAGAATGTCCAATACAAACAATGACCTCTAATGTAAGCTGTGGAATTCCACTAATAATAATACACTGGTACTGGCTTATCAATTATTGCAAATGTGTCACTAATATTAATAATAGGCAAAACTTGAGTGAGACGAGGAGGTATATGAGAACTCTCACATACTTTCTGCTCAATTTTTCTTTAATAAGAAATTGCTTAAAATTAGAAAAAACCAAAGTCAATCATTTAAAATTTTCTGTTGTGATATTTCCAACGGAGCTGCCTTTACACTTTTCTTGGAAGCCCCTGTGACTCCAGCTGCTCATGGCCAGCACACCTATCAGCTGGCCAGAGGAAGGACACTGTGGGCTACAGCGTGTGTTGGCTGGGTAGCTGGCTCCCACTAGTGCTTCCACCCCACACTCAGCTGATAGCAGGGCCAGGCACCACTGGCTACTTCTCCATCTCTGAAGGCTCAGAGGTGAGGGTCTGGTGGTCGAGAGCACAGCTCTGGATGAAACAGACCTCAGATCACCCTCTGCCTCTGTCTGTGGTAGTGGACAAGTTTCATTTTCTCATCTGAATGTGGGATGATACTACTGAGCCTCTGATTGAAATTAAAGTGAATAATCTGTGGGAAGTGCTTGGCTGGTTTCTGGTACATAGAAAGTGATGGCTTTGGTTAACTATGCTGCATTAACAAACCAGAGTGTGGTGGCTTAAAACACCCACGTAGTATTTTTCATGATTCTATGGGCCAGGAATTCAGAAAAGGTTCAGATGGACCTATTTTCCTTCTTTTCCACACAGTGTCAACTGGTTTCACTCACTTGACTGCATTCAGCTGTGGCTACGCTGTGCTGAAAGGTCTGAAAGGCTTTACTCACAAAGCTTCACCTCTATGATCTCTCCACATGGCTGGCCTGGGCTTTCTCACTGGACAGTGACCGCAGGTGGGAAGATTTCTTACATGATGACTTGTTTCTAAGAACAAAGAAAAAGTGACTGGCCCTTCTAAAGCCTCAGCATGAAACTGGCATAGGGTCTCTCCATACTAGTCTACTGGACAAAGCAAGTCAGGAAATGAGCTCTGATTCAAGAGGAAGGGAACAGAGACAGAAACTTTGGAGCCATCTGTATAGGGACTGAAGAGCTCAAAGAATTATTTCCCTGTGATCTGGCCTGCCATCTTGCATTATGGGCTTCCTGCTTCTGTAGGGGAGAGTGAGGAGTTCCAGCTGCTGTAGGAACTGAAGTAGGGTGTAGCCAGGGGGATAGTCTAATTTGGCCATGGAATCTTTTCTTAAAGTCAAAACAGGCTTAGTACATTTTTAGTATTTCTGTTTTGTCAATAGTGTGCATTCTCTCAAGCATATGATTTACTTTGTATTTTATCTCATGTCATGAGATTATTTTTTTTATTTTTTTATTTTTGGTGGTACTGGGGGTGGAACCCAGAGGCTTTCTACCTCCGGGCTATACTCCCAGACCTATTTTATATATTTATTTGGAAACAGGGTCTCACTAAGTTGCTGAGAGCCTCACTAAGTAGCTGAGGCTGGCTTAGAACCCGCGCGATCCTCCTGTCTCCGCCTCCCAAGCGCGGGGATTACAAGCGTGCGCCACCATGCCCGGCTATGTCATGAGATTATTTTGAGGCATTTTTAAAAACAGCACTAAAATAGACATTAATTATATATGTCATCTTTCCTTTTTATTTATTTATTTATTTATATTTATTTATATTTATTTTTTAAAATATGGAACGCTTCACGAATTTGCATGTCATCCTTGCACAGGGGCCATGCTAATCTTCTCTGTATCGTTCCAATTTTAGTATATGTGCTGCCGAAGCGAGCACAATCTTCCCTTTTTATTAACACCATAGAAGAAAAAACTTGAATAAAAAAAGTGAACACTGCCGGGCGTGGTGGCGCATGCTTGTAATCCCCGCGCTTGGGAGGCAGAGACAGGAGGATTGCGCAGGTTCGAAGCCAGCCGTGCGCTGGTTTAGGAGACCCTGTTTCCAAACAAAAAAATGTAAAAGTAGGTCTGGGAGTGTAGCCCGGAGGTAGAAGGGCTTCCAGGAACCCCAGTACCACCAAAAAAAAAAAAAAAAAAAAAAAAAAAGTGAACACTTCAAGCATTCCAAAATAGAGTTTGCATTCTATGGTGATGCTTGCATACCCATGTTTATTATGTAATGATTCATATTAGTCAAATTATGGAACAAACACAGGTGTCCATCAACAGATGACTGAAATTTTACTAAGCCATAAAGAAGAACAAAATTATGTCATTTGCAGGAAAAAGGATGGAACTAGAGAATATTATGCTAAGTGACATCAGTTAGTCTTAGAAAGTCAAGGGTTGTATTTTTTTTTCTCATATGTGGAAACTAGAGAGAAAAATAGAAAACAAAAGGCATTTCAGATCAATGAAGAGAGAGACCAGTGGAATACTGGAAGGGGATTGGGGGAGGGAGGAAAAGAGGAGAAAAAGAAGGCTTGAGGAAGGCAACGGCTTAAGTAATGCTATGTTCTTAAGGGACGGTATCACTATCAATCTCACTAACATGTATTGGGAGGGAGGAAGGAGAGCAGGTGGGATGTGGAGGGAAACACACCAAGTGCTGTGTGCATGGATGTTTGTATCACTCAACTCTCAGTAGGCTGTGTAATTACAATTAACCAACAAAAGTATATAACAAAAGTGACCCACACTGGCTTCTGTATTCAAGTTTCTGTTTGTGTTCCTTTGGACTGGAATGTCCTTCTTACCTTTCTTCTTTACTCTTCTGTGGGCAAAAAAGCACTCATTTCTCTTTCAAGATAGCTCATATGTCACTTCCTTCATGAAGCCCCTATTGACACACCAGTCACCAGGTAAACCCGATTGCTCCCTCTTTTGAGGCCTCACCACACTCTGAAAGCTTCTACCTTGGTAACCATAACTTTCATTGTACTAATGTATTAATAAAGGCAGGCTAATAGGGTCATTGTATGGCTGGTGGCATAAGAAAATAAATTCTTAAGTGCCAACCATGTGCTACATGAAGGAGGAATGGATACCAAGAGAAATAAGATGAATCTCTTGTTTTGTTGGAGCTCTTGTCTATTAGAGGAGAAGGCCAGGAAATATGTACTTAAAATATAATTCTAATTTCAGGGCTAGAGATCTCCACAGGGTGCTATTGAAACACAGGGAAAAGGCACTTTAACCATGAGGGTAAGGGGTTCTGTTTAACAAACAGCTCCCTAGAGTAAAGGTTTTGTTTGTTATACTGATAGTTTAGGAATCGTCAGTGTAATCAGCATCATTTTGGGGCTAACGTAGGTGTAGGCTCCAGGCACAGCTGCTGTGGTCTCTGAGAAATGGAGAGACTGTGGCCCATGTTCCTTAGAGGAGATGAGGATTTTTTTTTTTACACAGATAAGGGCTTTCTCACTGCAATGAAGTTGTAAAGACCCTACTTAGAGCCAAGGCTTCTAAGAAATTTTCAAGATGAACACAAGGGCATTGTTTTAGACTGTTTAGTTTGGAAAAAGACAAACACAAACAGCAATTGAGCAAATAATTATCTTTGAACTCATCTTTTCCTGATAAACTACTGGAATAGTCAGCTTCCACTAGGTTATGCTGCTCTGACAAATGACCTCCAAATCTCAGTGGCTTACAGGGAAATGTTTATGTCTCACTGACATTAAATGTTACCTTCTAGTTGGCTGTGGCTCTGCTCTATGGCCTTCTTAATTCCAGGGTCCAGAATGAAGAAGCAGTGCTTTTTTTTTTGGACTGGGTACTCTGAAGAACAAACAAAAATGATGGTGGCCCCATATAATAATTCCTAACGATTTCTTCTAAAGAAAGTGGCACATGTCACTTCTACTCCTATGGACAAGCAGTGGAGGGGCAGCAAATGGTAGGAATAATCAGATGATTTTCCCTGACTATACAAACCTAAGACAAGAAGCTGACAGTTCTGAAGACACAAGATTAAGAAGAGGTAAAAAAAAAATGAGGCTTATAAATGTAATTTCAGATGAAACATATCAGTCTGCTAAAGAATGAAATTTAAAAGGAAAAATAAAAAAAATCTTATGCACAAAATCGGAAACCTTCATCAATAAAAGTTATACTGAGAAAAATTTTAACGTCCTCCTCAACAAAACAAAAAACAGACTAATGAACTAAACAATTAGGAGTGGGTCGTACTTTGGGCATAAACCTTTGGAGGGACATGTTTTTAGCATGTCTGAATTGGTTTTTGGCAGGTCACAGAGGCCTTTAAAGGGAATATGGGCCCACAATGAGCACTTGTATGATTCAGCAGCATTGTTTATGCCTGGAATACTCATTCAGTGCCCAAGCCAATCCTGCTCACCTTTTTAGGTTTGTCTCAGATCCCATCTTTACCAAAAAACCTCGCTGGATCTTTCCCATCAGGATGTTAAATCTTTCTTAGATTTAGTACTACTTGAATTTCTATTTAATAGATTTCATATTGCCTTGTATTGTAGTTAATTATCTACTTCTCCTACTCACCAGAGATATGAATTCCTTCAGGGCAGAACTAGTGTTTCCTGCCTTCTGGGCTCTCCCACAGTGCCGAGTGCAGAGCTGTGCACTGCAAAGAACATGACCATTCATTACTGAATGGCTGACGTTCATGCATTAAAATCTGGATAGAAGGGCTTTGGCATGCATAGGTTGGCTCTGCCCTCCAGGTATTCCAGAGCATACAGTGCACACAGGAGAGGGAGGTTGTGGGGAGTCATTAAGGCTTTCCTCTAGATTAGGGTCTCTGACTCAGCTGACTCTCCTTCGCCCAGAATCAACAAGGTTTGGGGTTATTGAAAGTTCAAAGAGGTCTGAGAGAGGATCAGGTGGTGATGACATGAGGGTACTAATTAACCTATCTGTAATGTATGTGTTTTATATTGGTCTTTATTGTATTCTGGTGGTGGTGGCATGAGAATGCTGATTGACCTGTAACTGTGTATAAAAACCTCTGGAAAAACAAATCCGGCATCGGCACAATAAAGATGAGATTGACCCAGAAGTTGCGTTGGCCAGGAGTGTTGGTGCAATAGAGAATACTGACCCAGGCATAGTCATCAACCCGTAAGAAATATTGACCCACGAACAGGAGTCGACCAGTAGAGATAGTAGACTGGCGGCTCCCCCATGTTAGAATTAAAAGTTCTCCATCCTCACGCCTCACTTCAGAACCCATCTTGTCAGCTGGCTCCGGCAGGTGGTGCCCCGTACAGGGAAAATTCTGAAACTGAGGATCCTGTGAAGGACACCGCTGAATAAAAAAGGAGCATGCTCGAAAGATTTTTGGTAGCAGTGAAACATGGGAATTTTGTAATATATAATTGGTCACTAAAGTAAAGCTTCACGCAAAAGAAACTAAGCCGGCAAATGAAGAAAGAAACTAAGATAGAAAATGAAGGCGCCTAACATGTAAATAGTAATAGACGATAGGTCGGAAGATTAGTTCCTAACGTAAGAGTTGTAAAAATCCAATGGGTCAAAAAATATAATATACAATGGGTCAAAAATTAGTTTTTTGTTTTTTGCATATATGTTAGAAGATAGGCTTTGTGTTAAGTTTCCTAAGGAAGAATCTGCTGCTCAGTACCATAGAGATGAGTTGTTTTCTTTAATATCACCACTTCAAGCAGCTATAAATCGGGCTGCAAAAAATGGAAAAGATACTAGGGGATTCAGAGTTTTTCCCGGATACTGAAGACCCTGATGGTTAAGGAAGTGTTATTAGATTTCTTAGATGCCGACAAAACTGGGTCAAGGAGGTGTTATTAGAGGACATAGACCCTTTCCTTTCAAACAATCCAGTTACTGAAGATCTTGATGGTCAAGGAGGTGTTATTAGAGGACATAGGCACTTTCCTTTCAAACAACTAAAAGAATTAAAAATGGCTTTTGCTCAATATGGGCCAACAGCACCTTTTACTCAAGCCATGTTAGAATCTCTCTCCATAGAGGCTTTGTGTCCTTCTGCTTGGAAACAGATAGCCCGAGCTTTTTTTTTTTATCAGGGGGTGACTTTTTATTGTGGAAGTCTGAATTTGCAGAACAATGCCAATCCATAGCAGATTTAAACATAGCTCAGGGAATACTCATAAATTTTGATATGTTAGCAGAAGAAGGACAGTCAGCTGAATCAGAGACTCTAATCTAGGGGAAAGCTTCAATGGCTCCCCATAGGAGGTGATAATCGCTTAGGATTACTTTAGGACCCCAACTCACCAATACACTAAGAAAGTCTTGGTAAGGTAGACAAATGGTAAGAAAAGATTGGGAGGAGAGGACAATATAGGTACAGGGTGCTGTGAAGTAATACAGGGTATTGTGGTGCTCACTACAGGGTGCTGTGAAACAAGCAGTATTTCTGTTCTTCTGTTCCTTTTAGGTATTTCTATTTATAATCTCCTAGTATCTAATGCTAATTAGTTACACAGGATTTAGTTTTAAGAAATTATTCTACTGATATTTGACCTTACTTATACAAATACACAAAAAAGCAATGTGAGCATAATTTGAAGGGTCAAATATGTTAAGTGGAAAGGGATTAAAAAATCATAGAGGGATATGTGGAATAGTTACATATAGAGCAGGAATATTTTTAGCATCTCTGATATTGGATTTAGATGTGCTTGTTCTATTTTGTATATCAAAGAATTGGCCTATATATTTGATCTCTGTGTTTAGATTTTACGTGATGGACACCTTATAATAACTAGAAATAGAAATTCCATATTTGGTGGTAATATAGCACAGGAACCTGAGGAGAGAAGGTCTTAAGGTGCTGTTAATTAGCAGAAATCTGCAGTACATAGTCTCAAAGCAATTAAGGATGATAATTGAATATTTATATGCAGAGTGGAATGGTTCATATGTGGCTGGAGAGGGTATTCTAGGATTGCTTACAGGAGTTACAGTATACAAATAATTTTGAGAAATACAGAAAGAATAGATATGGGCCAAAATGTTTGTTGAGTAGGCAATTGCATTTTTGAATGGCAAAATGCAATTGTTGGCTATATAGACAATTGCAAAATTGTTAATATTGTATTTTTTTAGCTAACAGACAACTGCAAAATTGTCTATTAGCTAAAAATTACAATATTAACAATTCAGTCTTTCAACTTATCCTTTGTAAATATGGCATAGCACTTAAGGAAAACTCAACTTTTGCTCTAGTGATTTTGCTGTGCTCTGGTTTGGTAAACACCTAACATTCTTGTGATACTTTCAGTGCCATCAGTGATCACATAATGGTTACAATGTCAAATCTACACACATCTGGGAGTTGGGGTGCAGATTAGAGGTAACCAGCTTTGAGTGGCAGTGATTTTGTTAAGGAGGTCTTCCATAACCTTTGTGTGGGCTTCATTAGCTGTGGTGTTTGATTAATATGTGAACATTTTTTGGGGGGAGGAGGTACTGAGGACTGAACTCACAGGCATTTTATCACTGAGCTATACTCCGAACCCTTTAAGAAAAAAAATGTTTTAAGGTCTCCCAAGGTTGGCCATGAACTTGCTCTCCTCCTACATTGATTTAGCTCCCAAGTAGATGGAATTACAGATGTTTATCACTGCAACCGGCTGGGTGAAAGTGCTTTTGACCTTCCTTCCTTCCTTCCTTCCTTCCTTCCTTCCTTCCTTCCTTCCTTCCTTCCTTCCTTTTTCTTTGCTGTACTAGGGATGGAACCCAGGGGCATTCTACCACCGAGCTCCATCCCAAGCCCTATTTTTTAGTTTTTAAATTTTTATTTATTTAATTTTTTTGGTGGTACTGGGGGTGGAACCCAAGGGCTTTTCCTACCTCTGGGCTATACAACCAGACCTATTTTATACTTTATTTGGAAACAGGGTCTCACTAAGTAGTGGAGGCTGGCTTTGAACCTGCATGATCCTCCTGTCTCGGCCTCCCAAGTGCTGGGATTACTAGCGTGTGCCACCACACCCGGCTGAAGTTTTTCTGAGTTGCGAAGGGCCTAAGTAGCGGAGGCTGTCAATTGTCAATGAAGACGCGATCCTCTGGTCTCCGCTTCCCGAATGCTGGGGAAAGTGCTTTTCTAAAAAGAAACTCAAAACAAATTCAACATTGCAAAAAAAATTTTTTTTCCGAGTAAAGAAAATGAAATCAAATGTTCCTTTTGGAAGAACTTCATTGGAAAATGATTAAGAGTTTTGGTAGAACTGACCGATTTTTAATAGTTATGGCTCTAGTAAACGTTTCCTACCAATCTCCGGGGCAAATAAAAGAGATGTCCACAAAAGCCCCAGGTGGCAGTGCAAGAAAAACGAATTTAGTCTCTCAGATTGGTTCAGTCTTTTGAAAGATGGGGCCACTTTATGGTCTCCAAGTTAAGAAGAAAGAAAAATTACACATATGTTTGAAATATACAGATTATCTAAGTTCACCAATAGTTTTCACTTATTTTGCTAAACTTTCCAGAAAGCAGTAGAACTGACTTTTCCCATCCTCTTTTAGCTCTAATTCACTTTCTAGAGAAAAAAAAAATTTTTTTTTTTTTTTTGTACTGGGGTTCCTGGAAACCCTTCTACCTCCGGGCTACACTCCCAGACCTATTTTTTATATTTTTATTTGGAAACAGGGTCTCTGAAGCCAGTGCGGCTGGCTTCGAACCTGCGCGATCCTCCTGTCTCTGCCTCCCAAGCGCAAGGATTACAAGCGTGCGCCACCACGCCCGGCCTAGAGAAGTTTTTAATTGGCTCTGCTGTGGCTTTTGGAAAATAAATAAATAAATAAAGGTGTTGAGCAGGCACTGAGGGACCGGAGCACAGACTCCAAATGTTCCCTAACTAATCATCTCTATGCATATTTGAGGAATTAGGCATTCGTAAGCATGGCATGATTTAGAACAAGCTATTCAATTGCTAACAGTGAGATTTGGGTGAGTGCACAGAGCATATCTATAATATATAAGAAAACCAAATTGTACTTTAGGCCAGAATCTGAGCTTTTTATGCAAATATATCTTCTAAAAATGTGCAGTCAACTGGCTTAGGGCTAACCGACTAGGTCTTTGGGACAGGAGGCCAAGGCGCTGACACTGGATTTGGAAGCGTGTTTGAGGTAACAATGTGACCTCTTTGGATCAGGAAGGTTCCTGTTGCGCAATGTGTGCATTTCTTTATTTACACGATTTCACTGTGAGGTTGGGAGATGTGTGTACACAGTAAGGGGAGCCTCTAGCGGCACCCAGACCCTGAGGCTAGAACCAAGCACCCTCTCTTTATTACCTTTCACTACCTTTGCCTTTGAATTCGTCCTTTTTTTTTTATGCAAAAGCTTCCGCAAATAACATCTACTCCTCCACATTCAGACTTTTGCTTTTCCTGAAACGGTTACTTTTTAAGCTTTAAAATTTTAAGGAATTTATACCTGTCTTGGAAAAATTTCCATGCTCTTTTTCATTGTGCTCTAAGGAAGAATTAAAAAGTAAATACTGAGTGATAAAAGATCCTGCTGCGGAAACTCTTTGAAATTCTGCTCTAGGATCTTTCAGTCCTTTTTAAAAAAATTTCCTTCTACGCACGGCGACCCGTATTTCTCTTCTCCAGCTCCCTTTCTTTTGGGTATTTCTTGGGCTGAAGATGAAATCAAATGAAGCCCAGGGGCGCCTCCGGGGGTGGGGCGCCGGGGCGCAGGTCCGGCCGGCCCGCTGCGCGCAGGGGGCGGGGCCTCGGCGCGGGCCACGCCCCGGCCGGGTTTATAGCGCCGCGGCGCGGGCGGGACCTGAGGCTCCGTCCAGCCGCCCGCGCCCGTGCAGAGCCGCCCGCCCGTCCACACGCGCCGCCGCGTCCACACGCGCCGCGCTCCGCTCCCGCCAGGCGCACGCACCGCGGGGACAGCCCCGGCCGCGGCTTTCCCATGGCTGACCTGAGCTTCATCGAAGACGCCGTCGCCTTCCCCGAGAAGGAGGAGGACGAGGAGGAGGAGGAGGAGGGCGTGGAGTGGGGCTACGAGGAAGGTAACCCGCGCCCGCCCGGCTGGCCTCCCGCCCCGCCCCGGGCGCGCTCACCTGCCTGCGGGGTCCCGGGCCGCGCCTCCCAGGAGGAGCCCAGAAAGTGTTTACACTTGGAGAAGACAGCGCGCCTGCAACTCTGTTACTCTCTAGTCTTCTCATGAAGATACTAGCAAAGTTCCAACTCTAAAACTTGTTCTAAATTTCAAACTGGATCAGTGGGGCTTGGGATAAGGGGCTCACTTTTAAAGAGAAAGTTTCCTAAATGTATCCCTGACGACAGTGGCTGTTAGTGGCGATGTTTACTCTAAATACTTAAACATACATAGAATATATAAATTTAGTTATAAAAACTTTAGAAGCGATACATATATGTAAATCTTTCTGCACATTTTGTTGTATATACATTTCTGATAAGAGGTGTTCAGTAGCATCAGAAATAGTTTTTGGCTCTTGCCAGACATGTTGAAAGTTACAGCTATTTCCCAAGTACTGAACGGAATTGAGTCAAGGAGCAGAGGAAATTTTTATGGTTTTTTTTCTAATCACTGAAAGATGACCTAAATTTCCTAATGCCATAAGTCATTACATCTATGTGGGCAAATATAAGCAAATAGAATGTCCCATTCAGGATTTTGTATGTGAATAGGATATCTCATTCAGGATATTGTATGTGATATTTGGTAATATTATACAATTCATAAAATAAAGGTAAAAATCCACATAAACACATCACATTTCATTTGTAAAGTGACTGTAGTCATGACACCGAGTTCAAATTAGTTTTTACATGTAAAATTTTACTGTAACCTACTTTTTCTTGATTTTTTTGTTTTCATTTTTTCCTTAGGTGTTGAGTGGGGCTTGGTGTTTCCTGATGCTAACGGGGAATACCAGTCTCCTATTAACCTAAACTCAAGAGAAGCTAGATACGACCCCTCATTGCTGGATGTTCGCCTATCTCCAAATTACGTCGTCTGCCGGGACTGTGAAGTCACCAACGATGGGCACACCATTCAAGTTATACTCAAATCCAAATCAGGTATCCTAGAAAGCATGCTTATGTGCTTTTGCAAACTGGATGTCATGTGGTTGATCAACTCTGACTAACTTGTATGATTGTAAAGGTACAACTCACAAGGCTGTCTTTTCTAGAGGCCTTTATTTATCATAGAATAAATTTTGGGAATTATTTTCTGGAATGAAAGGGTGAGATGATAAAGATCTCGGTGGTTCTTTTTTGTCCGATGTTGCTAGAACTACATTAGTTTGGTCAATTTGTGAAATAAGAGGAAGGGCATGTGCAGGTGTACTGATCTGTATTTTTTTTAAACTCTTAAGCTAAAATAACTTAATCATAATTCTCCATTTTGCGACTTTGTGAAACTGAAGATTAGGTTTGTTTATATAATCTGCCATTTAAGATAGACTTTGCAAATGAATTTTCTCTAGTATATTAAGATGAATCAACGAATCAACTAATAACAATAAAACATCTTCTAAACTTAGCTGATGATTTAAATGGTAAATTAAGCTCTTATTTTTATTTCTTTTTCAGCTCTAACCTATTTGAGAGGAATCTGAAATGTTTTGTGGAAAGTGGCAATTTCTGGGGAAATGGGTTTTTAGCTTAAATGTATGAGAGAGGAAAACAGAGTTAAAAATAGCATTAATATCATGCTTTCACACTGAACAGTAACTATCTTTCTTTTGGAAAGAGTGCAAAATTAGAGTATGTTAAACTATTAGGTTATGTCTTTTAAACAGAGACTGTTTAAATTGATACATTTGATATTTCAAATTTAAATGTTTAGGTTTAGGCAGGTATTGATTTCTAACTATGGATTTTTTTAAAAATCAAGAATGTTTCTGAGATTTAATTTAGAACCACTGAGATAATCTTAGTTTCAGGTACTCTTTCTTTTGTGTTATCCTGAGTAGTTAAAGAAGGGGAATCACTCTAAAAATATTCTAGGTCTTATATGTACTTAGTCAGAGATCTGTGTAACTTAAATCAGATTTGTGCTTGAATCAGAATTGTTTTTTTGGCATCAGGTTTATCTATGATGGGACATTATATGTTATTTTTAAGTAAATTGTGTAATTTAAATGTTCAGGCATATAAATATATTCAAAGGTAATTAATATATGTATGTGATATGACATGTTGGCCTGCCTGTAACCTGAATGTTGAGTCCATCTGTACTTCTGGAATTCAGTGTTTACAGGTCTAAACAACAAAAACACATTTCATATTAGGCACCAAAATGAGTGTTGGTTATATACACATAGCTAAGGTGGTTCTTAAAGATTCATTGTCTATGAAAACAGAGTTTGTTAAAGTTCTAGTGTAAATATGATATGGGTGTGTTATAAAGTATTGGGAGCAAAGGGATTGCTAAGCACAAATACTCTCTTAAGACAGTATGTATAATCCTGCTTAAATATCAAATACTTCATCAAATTTTTAAAAAATTCTTTATTGGTGCATTGTATTCATACATCTTAATGGGATGCAAGATGGTGGAGACATACATGCACACATCACTCAATTAGCCTTTACCCTGTTCTCACCCCATTCCCTCCTCCTCCCTGCTTCTCTGTTTGGCTTAGTGATTGATATTGATATGTTTGTTAAAAAGTACATCATGTGCATTAGAGATTTTCCTTCTTCCCCCACCCATCCCCTCAGTTAGGTTGCCTTATTTGCTCATCTATAGAATCTCCTTCTTCATCTAGAGTTCCTCCTATGACCCATTTTCTCCCTAGCTTTCACATATTAGGGAGAACATCTGATTTCTTTTTTGTGACTGACTAATCTCACTTAGCATAATCTCTTCAAGTTTCATCCATTTCCCTGTAAATGACGTAATTGTGTTTTTCTTTATGGCTGAGTAAAATTCCATTGTGTACATATCCCATAGTTTTGTAAGTCATTCATCTGTTGATGGACATCTTGGCTGGTTCCATAGTTTGCAATGGTGAATTGTGCAGCTATGAACATAGATACACATGCATTAGTTTGGTAGTTTGGTTTACATTCTTTTGGGTAGATACCCAGAAGTGGTATTGTTGGATCAATGGTAAGTTTGTACTCATTCTTCTGAGGATCCTCCTTACTTTTTTCCAAAGTGGTTGCACTAATTTGCAGTCCCACCAACAATGTATTAAAATTTCCACTTCTCCACATTCTCACCAGCATTTGTTGTTGTTTGTGTTTTGAATGATTGCCATTCTAGTTGGAGTTAGGTGAAATCTCAGGGTAGTTTTGATTTGCATCTCTTTGATTGCTAATGATGTTGAGTCTTTTTTCATGCATTTATTGGCCATTTGAATTTCTTCCTTTGTGAAGTTTCTATTTAGTTCACTTGCCCGTTTTTGGTTAGGTTATTTGTTTTCTTAGTGCTGAGTTTCTTGAATTCTCTGTATATTCTAGATAATAGTCCTCTATCGGAGAATACTTCATCAAATTTGACTCGTTTTTTTATAGTATTTGCTCAGACATTCATAATTTTCCTTGGTGCTTTACCCATCCTCAAATAGAGACTATCAGACAACATGCTGACTGTGGCCATGAGATGTTGTTTCTTTCTCACCTACCTTTTTTGCCCTTTTCCCTCCTCATCCTTCACCCCTGACCACTGAGGAAGAACTGTCTGTATTTCTGTCTAGGCCTGATTTGGATATGCGCTGATGTTTAAGGTATTTTTTTTTTTTTTTTGTGGTACTGGGGGTGGAACCCAGAGGCTTTCTACCTCCGGGCTATACTCCCAGACCTATTTTTGGAAACAGGTCTCACTAAGTTACTGAGAGCCTAAGTAGCTGAGGCTTGCTTCGAACCTGTGTGATCCTCCTGTCTCAGCCTCCCAAGTGTGGGGATTACAAGCATGCGCCACCACGCCCAGCTTGAGGTATTTTTGAACACCCCGGTGTGGAAGATGAGGCCAGTTCTCTTATTACTCTCTCCTTTTGTGATTTTGCCCCCACTATTGTCTTTATTATATTTTAAGTTAATACTCAGGGTTTTTATTATATCAATTATGTAACTGTTATTTTCAGCTGACACTGTATTTCCTTATTGAAAGTATTTTTTTTATCTGGAGTTAATGTATTTTTGTTTATTTATTTTTAAGTGTATCTGTCACAGATTCACTCCACATGCTCTGACCCAGCTCTTCTCTCAGGCTGTTCAGAGGCACATGGTGGCCTCGGCCCCTCCCTCTTGTCCTTCCTTCTGCTCCTGGAGGCCACTCTCCCAGGCCTGGGCTGCTTGCCCTCCAGCCTCCTTACAGCCATCACTTCCTTCTCCTGCACCTCGTCCTGCCAAGTCCCTGTATCTTCCTCGTTTGGTTCCATCATTCCTGAATGCTGTCGTCCTCTTTTGAGGTTATGCTATCATTTCTGGTTTATTTCCTTCTACAGTCCATTTTTTGGGAACATCCAGAGGAAAGGGTCCTGTGAAGAGTGTTTGGATTCTCTGTGTATCTGCAAGACGGGCCATTCCATTCCCACTGCCACTCCAAGGTGGCAGTCTGTGTCAGAAGTATTTTTGGTGTTAAGTGATGTTTGATGTTGTTGCTACTTTACCTTTTCATTTCTAGTCTTGTGATGGAAGAGCTAATGGCATCTGCTTTTCAACCGCCTCTGTATATTCTTTTTTCTTTGTTCCTTTCTGGAAGCTTTTATAGCTTTTTCTCTTCCTATCTGTTGTTTTGAAATTTTTAGTCATGTTTTTCCCCCAATTTTTTTTTGAGCTGAACACTTGGTGAATCCTTGCAGTCTAGATAATTATATATTTTATTTCTCAGAAATTTTCTTATATTTCCTATACCTTTCATTGATAAATTTTCTTTTTCCTTTTTTAGTTACTCCTGCTTTCTCTTTGCTATTTTCTTCTTCTTTCTGGTAGATTTCCCAGACTTTCATCTTTTTTTTAATTCTTTTTTTTAAGTATTTTTTTATTTTTTATTGGTGCAATGTATTCATACATCATAATGGTATAAAGAAAATACTTTTGTAGACATACATACACACATTACCCAGTTAGCCCCTACCCGATCCCCACTCCGTTCCCTCCCCATCCCTCCTTCCCATGCTTGGCTTAGTGATTGACATCTAGTTTTATAGCAATTTATCCAATATTAACGATGATAATCTCACAAAACAGTTTCATTTGTCTGACACCAAGCTTTTGATGACTAAAAGATAACAGTTCAATATTTCTTTTTGCTTTCTTTCTTACCAGAGAATATTTTTTTCTTTTCTTTTTTTTAGATGAAGCTATCATACATTTATTTATTTATTTTTCAGAAAAAATCTATCCTGATATGGAATATGGACTCTAGATACCCAAAACAATCTCGAATAAGAACAAAGCTAGAAGATGTATATTTTCTGATTTCAAACCATATAAAGCTACAATAATTGAAACAGTGTAGTACTGTTCTAAAGGCAGATATATAAACCATTGGAGTTAAATAAAAGCCTAGACATAAATTCTTCCATATATTGTCAAGTTATTTTTGACAAGGTTTCCATGAACATTTGGTGGAGGAAATACTAATCTTTTAACTAAATATTGTTGAAAAATAATAATTACATGAAAAAGAATAGAATTGGACCCTTACCTAACACATATACAAATATTAACTCAAAATAGATAAAAGACCTAAATATAAATCTTAAGATTATAAACTTTTAGAAGAAAATCTGGGTCATAAAACTTCACAACATTGAAATTGGCAGTGATTTTTTGGCTATGATTTCAATGGCACAGGCAACAGAAGAGTATACAAACTCCCTAAAAAATAAAAAAAACTTGTATATCCAAAGACAATGTAAACAGAGTTAAAAGTTACTGATAGAATGGGATAAAATATTTCCAAATGCTATATCTGAAGGTATATTAATATTCCAACTAGAAATCCTAAAAATTAGCAACAATAATAGCAAACAATACAATTTAGAGATAGGTAAAAGACTAACATAAGTAATGAATCTCCACAGATAACCAATCTTAGTTGTCTGTTGGATGGAAAATCTTATTTTTCTGGTTCTGGTGTGTGTTACCTATTTCTTCTTTGTAGTTAATCTCTGAGTATTTTCTCTAGCACTGGTTTTGAAGACATAAATTCCTTGAGTTTCTGTTTGTCATGGAAGCTTCTTATTTCCCCATCTAATTTGATAGAAAGTTTTGCTGGGTAGGAAATTTTTGGCTGGAAGTTGTTTTCTTTCAGAGTTTGGAATATGTTACTCCAAGCCCTTCTGGCTCTCATGACTTGGTTTGGGAAGTCTGGAGTGATTCTAATTGGTTTGCCTCTGAATGTCACTTGGCCCTTTGATTTTATTGCCTTTAAGATTCTCTGCTTGGCTTCCACATTGGTCATTTTGACAATTATGTGGCGTGGGGATCCTCTTCTCTGATCCTGTCTAAAGGGAGTTCTATAAGTTTCCTGGACCTGTGTATCGACCTCTTGCTCTATGTTTGGAAAATTTTTGCTATTACTTCCTTGAAGAGATAGTTGATCCCTTTGGTTTCACCTTCTTTTCCCTCCTCTATTCCAATTATTCTTAGGTTAGCTCTCTTAAAATGGGCCCATATTTCTTCAATGTCAGATTCCTGCTGTCGGATATTTTTTTCTAGATTAGAAACTATGCGTTCATTTTTGGAGTGATCATCTTCTAAGATCGAGGTTCTATTCTCCATGTGGACTAATCGGTTGTTTGTACTTTGAATTGAGTACTTTACTTCATTAATTGCATCCTTTATCTCTTTTTGGCTCTCTCTGAATTCTTCTGGAAACACCTCTATTATTTCTACAGTTATTTTCCTGATTTGATCTTCTATAAATCTCTGAATTCCTGTTTTATCGGGTTCTGATGTTGTGGGGTTGTGGGCATTCATTGCTCCTTTGTTATGCCTCTTTCACATGATTTCGGAAGTTTGTGCCTTCTCTGGGTTCTTCCCTGGGTCACTAAGGTGACTTCACTTAAGGTGTTGTGGATCTCGAGTCTGTGTTATCTCAGTCCACGTACTCCTTTACTGGGTTGTATCGCAGAGTCTCAGACCCAGGGAGTCAATCGAGGCTGCTTTAAACCATGGGGGGTGCCAGGTTGGGCGTTCTCCTATGGTGTAATATCTCTACCACCACCACTCCCCCATTGGGTCAAGTCCCAGGGAGTGCAGTACTGGGATTTCTTCTCTAGGGGCCGCAATTTGACTCACTGTTGAGTGCGCAGATGGAGCTGTCGTGGACTCGGTGAATTCGCTGCTGCTGCCGCCGGTAGCAATATGGCGCCGCTACCATGCCCTCGGCCGTGAGGCTGGCGTATTTCTTTTCTGTTTTTAAACTCCACTCTGAGTCCCTGCAGGGTGTGCTGAGCCCAGCCACTGGGAGCTTTAGCTGCTCCCTGCGCCAAGAAGTCTGCCGAATCCCGCCCGGCTGTTTCGCAGCGGCTCACCTCAGCTCCCTGTCCGCCACTCCTCTCTGGAGCTTGGTGGGCTGTTGAGTCCGTTGGTCTGGTGCCGTCCGGTGAACTCGCCGCTGCCGCCAGCAGTAAGGCGCTGCTGCCGTGTTCTCGGGCATGAGGCTGGCGTATCTCCTCTCTGGTTTCTGAGCTCTGTTATGAGTTCCCTTCCTTTCTGGAGCCTGGTGCTGCAAGGCAAAATGGCACCCGCCGCTTCATGCCGCGGCTCCGGCTGCAGCACTGCGGTCTGGTTTCTGGTGTCTCGTTTTTCCAGCCCTCTTTTTCTCTGTCCCTTAAAATTACATGTTTTGTTTCTCTGCTGATGGTGTTTTCTGGCTATGAAAGGCGCTGATTTTGTGATAATAGAGATTGGTTGTTAGCAGGGCTCATAAGCCCCGTTTTGCTCCGTCGCCATCTTCCCAGAAGTAATTCTTATTTTTTTATTTAAGAGATATACTCTCTGAAGGAGAAAAATATCTCAGAGGGATTCATGTTCTGAATATCAGCAATGGACGTTCCAAGAGCCATCTCTTGCCGACACACTCTTTAAGAAGCAGAGTTTTAGTCCTAGTACTCAGGAGGAAGTAATGACTCCTCGTTGTTGCTAGTTTTATGAACCCTTGAAAGCCAGACTTTCATCTTTCATTTTCTCTACTGAATTTGTAATTTTTGCCCGATTGCCGGGAGTGGTGGTACATACTTGAAATCCCAGCATTTGGGAAGCCAAGACAGGAGGATCACGGTTTGTGGACAGCCTCAACTACTTAGTGAGGCTCTTTGCAATAGGGCTGGGGGTATCTCAGAGGTAGAATGCCCCTGAGTTCCATCCCCAGTACTGCCAAAAAAAAAAGTGTTGATTTTTAAAAAAAATCTTTTTATGGCTTCTAATATTTTCTTTCTATATTTAAAGTTAGTTAAAGCCAGGCCTGGTGGCCCACACTTTTTAAAATTTAATTTTACTTTTTTGCAGATAATATTGAAAGTGGCATACATTCAGACTGTGCTTGGTGCCCTCTCCACCCCCCATTTCCCCTAAGACTGCTGATTTTTAAAAAAGTATTTTTAATTTTAAAAATGCAGCATCCAGCTTTTCATGACTGTGAGCTTTCCTCATTATATCTGTATTGATTATTGTTTCTTTCCTGTTCTCTCTATGTCTCTATTTATTCTGGCTTCCTTCTGTTTGTTTTGTTCCCTCTCCTTCATATTTGAGGTTCTCATCAAATGTTGAGTGATTTTGGTTCTTTATTCATAGTTAGGAATGTTTTAAAAAGTGGACTGGAAGCTATGTGCACATGGGAGGGATTGAGGTCTGGTGGACTCTGTAGTAATGTGAGATCAGTCAAGGACCAAGCCATGTGGAGGAATCTTTGTAGCTTATATCAGTTTCCCTGGAATTTACCCATCTTTTGTTTGTGCTTTGGCTTAGAGGCCAGCTCATACTTAGCTGTCTACAGTCTGGCTGTTGGCCACAGTGTGTCGCCATGTGGTAGGCCCACATTCTTTCCTCCTCTAGTGTAGAAGGTAAAAGGTAGCTGCCTTTCCAGGAGAATTGGGTCAGGAGGCTTAACTGTTCCTTTTAAAGGATTTAAATCCATTTTCCCACTCTATAATTGCATATCCACAAATATCTAATGCCTTTTTATCCAGAGCCTTTCCTGAAGTCTTATTCCATTTGGCCACTATGACAAATACCCAAAACTGGATTGTTTATAAAGAATCGGAATTTACTTTTCATAGTTCTGGAGTCTGGAAAGCCAAGAGGAAGGTGTAATGGACTCACTAGATGGTGAGATCCCACTCTGCTCTATAGTAAGAATGCAAGGCAGTTCAGGAGAGAGGCTGTGCTCTTAAGATTATCCAAGTGAAATGGTCCCTGCAGGGCTGCCAGTTCCTTCCATCTCAGATTCTTCTGGCGAGGAGTTGGGAAACCTCAGCTTGAACAGCTTAGGGAAGGAAATTCATCTCTCATTGAGGAAATCTGTTTGCATTTGAGCATTTCCAGAAGTCAGAAAATTCTACAGTCCATTGTTTCTATTTTGGGACTCTGGACCTACATAGAACACATAATAGTTGTCTTCCCACACAACATCCTTAAAGATACTAACTACTGTCATTGTGTCACAAAGTTGTCATTTTTTTCCTTTTAGTTGAGGAATTCCTATGATAGTCCATCTCTCAACACTTACTTATTATTTACTACAGGAGTTAAAAACTCATTTGTCTGAGAACCAAGCAGATACTATAAATGTGAGCATTCAGGAGAGCGAAAGATTGAAAATAACTGGTGACCCTCTGCTTCATTTGTGATGTTGGGGAGTCAGTAGGGCCTGGTGAGGAGATCAGCAAGCTGCAGAGAGCATGCCTAGCTTGCCAGCTGTTAATGTATCAGGGGAAGCTGGAGATGTACCCCTGTGCCCCAAACATACATGTTCATTGGTTTCCTGCAGCTTGCAAAGTGTAATTGGAAATCATTGTTTTACTTTATGCAAGGAGTTACATGTTTTGGATATGGTAAATATAAATCATACCCTTAGCCTTCCCAATGGGAAGTTACAATGATAGGTTATGGAAGATAGGTGTTAGGATGGGTTAGTGGAGGAGGTAACATTTGAAGTGACCCTTAAGGGGTTAATGACATACAGACATGGTGGGACATGGAAGGGGCTAGCTCTGTGTGGTATAAGGAATGGGAGATCCTTTAGAACATTTGGAAGAGAAGACTCCTTCGTAATAAAGGGGGAATATCATAGAAAGGGCATGTTGGAATGCCTCCACCAGGGACCCTGGAAAGAGTCTAACTAGTATAATCTTTTTTTTTTTTGCTGTAAGATAAAGTCATAATTAATGTGTTGCTTTAGGAAAATTAACCTGGCAGGACTGAATGAGATGGCATCTTGGAGAAATTGGGAGCCAGTTTGAAGATGAGTGCTGGAGTTTCAAATAACAAAGACCACAGCCACTGCAGTATCAGTGGAAAAGGAGCCATGACACAGAGAATTTTAAGATGTGATCCATGCAGCTCTAGTAGTAGCCATGGGAGCAGGGCAGAGATGATGGTGGAGCCTCTGACTGGTGACCTTTGGGTCTTGCCAGCATTTCTGCACCTCTGCATAGGGCATATTTCAAGGTGTCCTTTTGAACGTGGAGTAACAAAACATTGTATTCCAGGGGTGATGTGACCATGATACTAGTCCTGTTGTCTTCTTGAGTATGGATAAGTTTCTTAAGGCTGCCGCATAGATCATTTAATTTCTCAGCAGAACAGATGAATTACTGTTTGCAAGTATCTTAACATTTAAGGTATACAGACACATTAAAATTGAACGTACTTAGAGTGGTATGAAGAATAGCATAAGCACAAAAATATAATTATAGTGTTCCTTGCTTATTGGCGAGGGATGCATTCTAAGACCCTCTGTGGATGCCTAAAATCATGATTATACCAAAATCTGTATATAGTTTCTTCCTATTATAAATACCTCTGATAAAATTTAACTTATAAACTAGGAACAGTAAGAAATTAACAACAATAAGTCACAATGTAATAGAATGATTGTTAAAATATACTACAGCAAAAATTATGGGGAGGTGATCTCTTTCTTTCTCTCTTTCTGGAATTTTCTATTCAATGTTTTCAAGTTGTGGTTGACACTGGGTAACAGAAACCACAGAAAGGAAGGATGCAAATGAGGGTTACTTCTGTATGGATTTCTGGCGTGAGATTGCCCAAGCCTTTGAAATAGCATGACCTTCTATCTGGCTAGTTTTTTAAGTAATGGTATTTTTTTAATGGGCCATCAGTATGGGAAAAACTGCTAATCAGGATAGGTCATTTGTGCCCTTCAGGGTAGCTTATTATAGAAACTTTAATTAGAAAGTTTTACTTCTGGGTCTTTTATAATTCTCAATACTAATTTTAGGCTAGATGATCATTATTAATCATACTTCCCCCCAAAATCACAAGTTTTTTTAGTGTTTCTTAGTAACCTTGCTGATTCAGAGATGAAGTTATTAAAGATATCTTGCCATTATTTTCACTGAAGAAACTTTGATTTTTGTGACTTTTTAATGAAATGTCAGAATTGAATTTCTTCATGACTATATTATATATTATTAGCTAAATTATAGAACTTGAATTACTTGAACGGTGGCTCCAATCTGCTTCATTTTGCCAGTGTGCCCGAATGCCTACTCTTTATGCTTTTGTTGCTATCTTGTTTTTTGTTTGTTTGTTTGTTTCTTTCTTTCTTTTGTTTGTGGTGCTGGAATTGAACACAGGGCCTCACACATGCTAGGCAAGTGCTCTGTTACTAAGCTACTCCTCTTCAGCCCCAATTTTTACTCTTAAAAGCTTGAAGAAGCACACATACAAACACACATGCACAAGCACACAGTAGCTAATAGTTTATTGTTAAGTACCTGGTTTTTCAAAAGTAATGGTAAATTCATTTGAATAAGACAATAAACAAGCCAAAAGAATAAATGCTTACTAATTATCAGAAAATCTGTGGCTATGTGGGCTGTCATATAGAAATAAAATATCACTCAGAAGTCAAATCTTAGAGAAGATTCATTCTCTTAGTAGTCTACATGGAGCAGGTTTATAGTACTTTTTAGAATAGTTATAAGACTTTGTAGAATTATGTAGATTATTACCTTCTAACCAAATATGATCTTTTGACACATAACTTATTTTTTTGGTACTAGGGATGGAACCCAGAGATATTCTACCTCTGAGAGACACCCACAGCCCTATTTTTTATTCTTTATTTTGAAACAGGGTCTCACTTAGTTGCAAGGGACCTCACTAAGTAGCTGAGGCTGTCCACAAACTGCCATCCTCCTGTCCCAGCCTTCTAAATGCTGGGATTACAAGTGTGTGACACCATGCCTTGCTTGGCACATAATTTTAAAGAAATCTGATGAATTAGTAGTGAAAATTTGTCTCCTTTTAAATAAATTATTCTTGGAAGATGGTGACGGAGAAAAGCGGGGCTTATGAGCCCCGCTAACAACCAATCTCTATTACCACAAAATCAGCACCTCTCATAGCCAGAAAACACCATCAGCAGAGAAACAAAAAATGTAAATACAAGGGACATAGAAAAAGAGGGCTGGAAAAACGAGACACCAGAAAGAAACCAGACCGCAGTGCTGCGGCCGGAGCCATGGTGCGGAGTGGCGATGGGGGCCATCTTCCCTCGCAGCACCAGGCCCCTGAGAGGAGGGAGACTCAGAATGGAGCTCAGAGCCAGAGAGGAGATACGATGGCCCCACGCCCAAGGATGTGGCAGCAGTGCCTTACTGCCAGCGGCAGTGGCGAATTCACCGGGTGGCACCAGACCAACCCACTCAACAGCCCACCAGGCTTCAGAGAGGAGTGGCGGACAGCGAGCCAAGGTCAGCTGCTGTGGATCAGCTGGGCAGAATTCAGAAGATTTTTCGGCACAGGGAGTGTCCAAAGCTCCCAGGGGCTGGGCTCAGCATACCCTGCAGGGACTCAGAGTGGAGCTCAAAACCAGAGAAGAAATACACCAGCCTCACAGGCGAGGGAGTGGCAGCGGTGCCATATTGCCACCGGTGACAGCAGCAGCGAATTCACCGAGTCCACTACAGCTCCATCAGTGCACTAAACAACAGTGAGTCAAATTGCGGCCCCTAGAGGAGAAATCCCAGTACTGCACTCCCAGGGACTTGACCCAGTTGGGGAGTGGCAGTGGCAGAGATATCACACCATAGGAGAACACCCAACCTGGCACCTCCCCCATGGTCTAAAGCAGCCTCGATTGACTCCCTGGGTCTGAGACTCTGCGATACAACCTAGTAAAGGAGTAATGGGGAATGAGATACCACAGACTCGAGATCCAGAGCACCTTAAGTGAAGTCGTAGTGACCCAAGAGAAGAACCCAGAGAAGGCACAAACTTCTGAAATCATGGTAAAGAGGAATAACAATGGAGCAGTGAATGCCCACAACCCCACAACATCAGAACTCGATAAAACAGAAATTTAGAGATTTCTAGAAGATCAAATCAGGAAAATAACTGTAGAAATAATAGAGGTATTTCGAAAAGAATTCAGAGAGAGCCAAAAAGAGATAAAGAATGCAATTAATGAAGTAAAGTCCTCAATTCAAAGTACAAACAACTGATTAGACCACATGGAGAATAGAATCTCGCTCTTAGAAGATGATCACTCCAAAAATGAACGCATAGTTTCTAATCTAGAAAAAAATATCCGACAGTAGGAATCTGACATTGAAGAAATATGGGCCCATTTTAAGAGAGCTAACCTAAGAATAATTGGAATAGAGGAGGGAAAAGAAGGTGAAACCAAAGGGATCAACTATCTCTTCAAGGAAGTAATAGCAAAAATTTTCCAAACATAGAGCAAGAGGTCGATACACAGGTCCAGGAAACTTATAGAACTCCCTTTAGACAGGATCAGAGAAGAGGATCCCCACGCCACATAATTGTCAAAATGACCAATGTGGAAGCCAAGCAGAGAATCTTAAAGGCAATAAAATCAAAGGGCCAAGTGACATTCAGAGGCAAACCAATTAGAATCACTCCAGACTTCCCAAACCAAGTCATGAGAGCCAGAAGGGCTTGGAGTAACATATTCCAAACTCTGAAAGAAAACAACTTCCAGCCAAAAATTTCCTACCCAGCAAAACTTTCTATCAAATTAGATGGGGAAATAAGAAGCTTCCATGACAAACAGAAACTCAAGGAGTTTATGTCTTCAAAACCAGTGCTAGAGAAAATACTCAGAGATTAACTACAAAGAAGAAATAGGTAACACACACCAGAACCAGAGAAACAAGATTTTCCATTCAACAGACAACTAAGATTGGTTATCTGTGGAGATTCATTACTTATGTTAGTCTTTTACCTGTCTCTAAATTGTATTGTTTGCTTTTATTGTTGCTAATTTTTAGGATTTCTAGTTGGAATATTAATATACCTTCAGATATAGCATTTGGAAATATTTTATCCCATTCTATCAGCAACTTTTAACTCTGTTTACATTGTCTTTGGATATACAATATTTTCTTTTTTTTTTAGGGAGTTTGTTTACCCTTCTGTTGCCTGTGTCATTGAAATCATATCCAAGAAATCATTGCCAACTTCAGTGTTGTAAAGTTTTATGACCCATATTTTCTTCTAAAAGTTTATAATCTTAAGATTTATATTTAGGTCTTGTATGTATTTTGAGTTACTATTTGTATATAGTGTTAGGTAAGGGACCAATTCTATTCTTTTTCATGTAATTATTATTTTTCAACAATATTTAGTTAAAAGATTAGTATTTCCTCCACCAAATGTTCGTGGAAACCTTGTCAAAAATAACTTGACAATATATGGAAGACTTTATTTAATTTAGCTCCAATGGTTTATATATCTGCCTTTACAACAATACTACACTGTTTCAATTATTGTAGCTTTATAATGTTTGAAGTCAGAAAATATACATATTCTAGCTTTGTTCTTTTTTGAGATTGTTTTGGGTATCTAGAGTCCATATTCCATATCAGGATAGATTTTTTTTGAAAAATAAATAAATAAATGTATGATAGATTCAACTAAAAAAAAAAAAGAAAAAATATTCTCTGGTAAGAAAAGAAGCAAAAAGAAATATTGAAACATTATCTTTAAGTCATCAAAAGCTTGGTATCAGACAAATGAAACTGTTATGTGAGATTATCATTGTTAATTTTGGATAAATTGCTATAATACTAGATATCAACCTCTAAGCCAAGCATGGGAAGGAGGGATAGGGAGGGAATGGGGTGGAGATTGGGTCGGGGCTAACTGGACGATGTGTGCATGTATATCTATAAAAGTTTTTTTTTTTATCCCATTATGATGTATGAATACAGTGCACCAATAAAAAAATAAAAAAATAAATTATTCTTTTATAAACACTTGCTTTTTGGATCACATGGGCCTTGTGCAATCATAATGTCACCTCTTTGGATGTCCTAAAAATGTTGGCTAAACCTAGGTCTCCAGCAACAGATGAATTGATTGCAAAATTATAGGAAATATACATAATGGAATTCTATTCAACTATAAAAATGAATAAAATCATGTCATTCGCAAAACGATGGAAAGACCTGGAGAATATTATGTTAAATGAGATCAGTCAAGCACAGAAAGAGAAGGGACACATGTTTTCTCTAATATGCCCAAACTAGGAAGTATTAGGGATACCAGAGGAACTCCAGATAATGGAGGGGAAATCTCAGCAAAGCTAGAATGGAAGGATAGGAGAGGAAGAAGGCTGAAGTTGATCAATGGAGGAACTACATCCGAATATGTATAAAAGTATGAATATAGTATGGTTAACCTGGACACTCATTGTTGGGAGGGGGGAAAGGGGAATGGGTGGGGGTAAAAGAGCATCTAGCACAGTCTAAATGTATACCATTCTCAATATGTTCCACATATAAATTAAAAAAAATAGAAAAAAATGTTGGCTAAGATTTTCTGCAATACTAGATTTAAATTTCGAAATGTAGGCTCCATTGATAGTCCAGAACATACCAGCACCAATATATTCCAAGTCACAATGGCCTTGTTATCCAGCTATATCAAATAGGATAGCCAACAACTCAAAAGATTTTGCCAAGAGCACGAAGTATAGTTCTTTTATTTGTAGATTCTGCCACCTTTGGCCTTAGGTCTGTTCTGTAGTACATTCATTTCTTAAAGTAGTTATATTGCCTCCAGAACCATTACCTTAAATATGTCTCAAAGCATATGTGGGTAATACATGGCTCTGGATTCCTCTGGCCCTAAAGTATTCTGAAAGACCAAGACTCATCCAGTACTCAAATGGGCTTTTGTCTGAAGAGCTGAAGATATTTGTTTTTTGTATGAAATAAAACTGTATATTACAAAAAAGGGAATATAAATATGGATCTTTGCTTTTAAGACTAAATGTCAAAACCAAATACTGCTTTCGCAATGTTTTACACATACATTTGGAATTCCTTAAAAGTTGTAAAACCCTTAAATCTATTATGTATTTGGAGCTGGGTGTGGTGATACATGCCTGGAATCTCAATACTTGGTAGGCTGAGACAGGAGGATTGCAGGTTTAAGGTCAACCTCAGCAACTTAACAAGGTTCTCAACAACTTAGGGAGATACCATTTCAAAGTAAAATATATATATATATATATATATATATATATATACCTCTGCAGCTCAGAGGTAGAATACCCCAGAGTTGAATCCCCAAGTATCCACTGTCCTCCACACAAATATAATACTTGGACCTTTAGGGTGTGTGGCAGGAACCCACTGGGATTTCTCCATTGTGTTGGAAGTGTGGCTCCAGCAAGCTCATCTCCTGGAGTCACTGTCTTTGCCTGGGCTATGGCAGCAGCTATCACACTGGTCAAGCTGGCCCTTTACTACTCTGCTCTGTGCAGACACTGGAGTAGCCCTTCTGAATGCTAATATGATCATGTTGGCTTCCTGCACAGAAGCCATCTATGGCTCCCAACAGGATAAATTCTAGCTTCGAGGCTGCATGTCTCCCACTAATCCCATGTCATGAACCTGCCTCTGACCTGTGGTAATCTACCATTTTAATACTGCATTATGCTTAGGCTGTTTCATATCTCTGAGTTTTTTTTTTAAGTCAGGCTCTTCTCTCTGCTTCAAGTTCACTTTTCCTGTTCTCTTACTTTGTGAGACTCAACTTAGCCATCATCTTCTCCAGGAAGTCTCCCCTACTTTGTGATTCCCATTTGTTTTTGGCTTGGCCTTTGCTGAGTATCATGTATATTTTCCTTTACTGTCTCTGCTGTATCCCATTTGAACTATTTAGTTCTGTAAGCATGGAGAATAGCTGGCCAGTACTGGAACTGGGTCCTTTCACTTTGTGTCCTGAGAGGTCAGCACAGGGCCATGTATAGAGTCAGTCTCAAAATATATGTTGAACTCAAATGAATGGGAAGGAATAAGTGTTGAGCAACTGCCTTTGAATTATCTGGTAAATTTGCTTTTGTACAGGATTATAAAAATGTGTGTGTGTGTGTGTGTGTGTGTGTGTGTGTGTGTGTGTATGACTCAAATTTTATAGAAGTTTTCCATATAAAAATTCTTTTTTTATGGCTCATAAGCATATTAACCATGCCTGTTAAAGAACATTTAAGGAAACAGTACCAGTGACACTAATTACATATAGTATATTGTTTTCACAAGTTTGTTATTCTAAGAAAATTTAGCATGTCATCAGTATGAGTTGCATATTATTTCAATGTAATTTTATTGACTCCAATGTCATCACAACCAATAAACCTGCTGTATAATTGCCAAATATCACTCAGTGAGATTTGATATTAATAAAAAAGACATAAGCTCCCAAAAGGAGAATAATACCTTAAGAGGATGCTACCAAATGGATAAAACAGAGCTGAAACTTACTTTTAGTGTATAAACACAATCACTCTCCAGGGATGAACAAGTAATGCTGTTACCTGGCACCCCATAAAACTCTGAATTCAATATTTTTCATTTTTTATGGCTTTGCACAGCCACATGATTTTAGTGTGGTTTAACTCTGGATTATTCATCTACAGCAAAATGAAAGGCACCCACAACCTGATTCCTGGCTGAAAGCCACCTCTTTGCCACCTGTCCCTGGAGGACAGGGGCAGGGGGATGCTTCCCTTTTCTGTGTCTCCTTCAGCCTCATAGTATATAAGATCCATGAAGATCTTATTTCATTGTAATTTTTTTGAGCATAATGATATCACAGCTACTAAACCATCCATGTACAGACAAAATATTACTCAGAGAAAGTTGACCTTCATAAAAAGATGAATTGATATTTCCACACAATAGAATGCAAGATCCATGGGGTCAGGAATTTTGTCTGTCAGAATCAGCACATCATAAACATTTCATACAGTTTCATGTATAGTGCAGTAGATGATAAAAAATATTTGTAAATACTGAGTTTGGGCTTTGAACTTCTCCCTATCAAAACATGGATCTGTGCAGCAGCTTGAATTTCTAGGATGCTTTAAAAAAAAGTTACCAAGTTTTAAAGACTTTTTTTCTAAAGAAATATTGTACATCATTCAAGTGGGGAGTATATTTTTGTCACATGGATGTCTTTTTTGAACTCTGAAACCATTGTTCAGACTGGCTGTATCTTCTATTTCCATAAGAAAGTACTCGTAGTCAGCATCATAACAGTTTTAGAAAGTGTGTGTGTGTGTGTGTGTGTGTGTGTGTGTTCTGAGTGTACAGAAAGTTTTTTTTTAACTCTCCCATCTCACATGTGCTTCATCATTTCATGATAGTCTAGCAACATGGAACTGAACCTCTAACGCAATTTTTTCACCTTCTTTTAAAGGTTGAGGGTCATGAAACTAACCCCCTTATCAGGTCATGTCATTGCTGTGTATGTTACAGGTCATGTATTGTACATCATTTTCATTCTACTGATGCAGTCTGGGGTGTCTTGTGAGATAGAACAATCTCCCCCTCTTTTCTGGTTGTGGGGATGCAGTGGGTAGACTCACGGTCTCCTTCTCAGGTTTTCTTAAGACCAAGTTTGGATAGCCAAAGCAAGGGAGGAAGTGGTAAGGTTATTCAGAAACCATGATTCTGCTTGAAATAAAAACATTTCATAATTCTTAAACCCACAGCATGGATGTTTACTGAAGAGAAACATAGAGGGAGTCTATACTGTAGTTAGGAATATCTATAAACCTTTTTGACCCATTTATTTTTTTTGGGTTGTCTTAGAAAATAAGATGGAATGTAGTTCTCAAAGGAGTAATTGCAGTTTAGAAATCTAGCCTTGGAGAATTTGTCATTTTGTGTTCATACTCACAGATGTTGATATTTGGGTCTGTGTTCTTCTGTCACCTCTGGGGTGTGGGTCAGAAGATCCTAGCTCCGGGTTCTGTCCTGGGCCTGCTAGCTGGGTGACTGGAGCAGGCCACCTTTATCTTTCTGTCCATGGAGATGATAACACTGACCCTTTGGATTTGTTGTGTGACCTATACCAGGCCAAGTGTGAGGAAGGACACTGAAGTCCAGTGAGATGGTATTACCCTAATAGCCTACATCTCATCTTTTCCTTCAGCATGAGGTTTGTCCACTTGATGACGTAAAAATCACCTTTTCTGTGGATGCTGTTTTTCTTTCTTTCCTTGAGCTGTTAAAAAATCTAGAACCAAATTTGTAGGACACAAATTTTTTGTGTGTGATACTGGGGATGGGACCCAGGGGCATTCTACCTTTGAACAACATCCCCAGCCCTATATTTTATTCTTTCTTTCTATCTCTATTTTTTTGTGGTACTAGGGGTGGAAGCCAGGGGCTTTTCTACCTCCGGGCTATACTCCCAGACCTATTTTATACTTTATTTGGAAACAGGGTCTCACTAAGTTGCTGAGAGCCTCACTAAGTAGCTGAGGCTGGCTTCGAACCTGCGCAATCCTCCTGTATCAGCCCCCTCAAGTGCTGGGATTACAAACGTGCACCACCACGCCCGGCTTTATTCTTTATTTTGAAACGGTCTCACTGAGTTTCAAAAGGCCTCACTAAGTAGCTGAGGCTGGCTTCGAATCTGTGCAATCCTCCTGTCTCAGCCTCCCAAATGCTGAGATTACAAGCGTACACCATCACGCCTGGCTTTGTAGGACATCTTTAGTGAGGACATCATGACCTTCATCTTGTGTGATAGCTTCATTTCTCTATTAATTTTTTGCCTCTTTGTGTCCTTTTGTTCTTGTACCTAATTTATAATTTTGACTGTATTATATGTATGCTCTTATAAGCAACCTTAAATCCTATTTGATATAAATTATTAGCTAACACCCAACTAAAGAAATATTACTGCATCAATTTGCCTTCTTTTTGATTGAATTTAAGGATGGACAAGAGTTCTCAAGAGAGAGGTCCAGCTCTGTTTATTCCTCCACAAGGGCAATGCAAGTGTGAACAGTAAGCTGTTTCACAGGTCCTACTGCTAGAGTGGTGGTGGTAGTGAATTTTGTCAGCTCTTCAACCAAAAACAACCTAAAATTCTTAGAAAATACCATTTAAAATTGGAAGTTGCCAGGGGACAAGTGCCTGGGATTAAATAACCTTTATTTGTGTTTAACCATTTTTTTAAATAAAAAAACTTTATTTCAAGGTTTTACATATGCTCTCAGGGAGAATTTAGCTAAATATTTTATTTTTTTAAGACAGGTTATCACACCAGTATATTTTTATCATCCTATAGGATGCCCTTGTGTTTCAGTCAGCATTCTCATTAGTGTGATCCAAAACACCTGATGACCACAACTTAGATGAAAGAAGGTTTTTTGTTCACAGTTTATTTGCTCACAGTTTGGTCCATGTTAGACGAGGCCACATCTGCTGAGCTCAGTGCACGGTGGCGAGGGAGTGAGCCAGGGGAGGGTGAGGGACATGTGTATAGCTCCAGGCCACCCCACTGGCCCACCTCCCCCAGCCACACTCATCGGCTCACCCTGCCACCCAGTAAACCCACTCAAGTTAATTAACTCTTCAATTGATTTATCCACTGATGAAGTTTGAACCTTAATTGTCCAATTATTTCACCTCTGAACATTTTTGCATTGTATTACATGACCTTTTCCAGTGGGTATTCTATATCTAAACCCTAACACCTTGTTTGGGACAAAGTTCTGGATTATACCCAGAAGTGAGAAATAGAAAATAGGGCCCCGTAGGATTGATGTTAATGTCTTGAGTATACTGTTAATATTTTATTATAATTATATTTGTATTATATCTGATTTATTTATAAATATGATTTTATTCTCATTTAATGTAACAGTAATTCTCTTCCTGGAGAATTTTTTAGCCTATATTTCATCTCTAAATTAAAAGTCTGTGAGTACCAATGGGTGATCTGCAAGTATAGGTTAGTTTGTTGATAGCAATACAGCTAATTATTGATTATGCTGAGACTCAGACCATCTTTTTGTCTCCTTAGTCAGTGCTGAATTCAAGTCTCAAGGAGGATTTTGTTTTTTTTCCCCCCTCTACTTCTGGGCTGAAAAAAACCAGGAAGTTAAAATATACATGTTATTATTAAGTTTTTTAGAGTTTTTGAACTTCTACTTTATCTGAGTGGCTAGTACAAGTTTTTTTCTTTTTCTTTTTTTTTCTTTTTTGGCAGTACTAGGGATGAAACTCAGGGACATTCTACCTCTGAGCTACATCCCCAGCCCTTATTTTATTCTTTATTTGAAACAGGGTCTCACTGAGTTGCAAAGGGCCTCACTAAGTAGGTAAGGCTGGCCACAGTCCTATCTGAGCCTCCTAAATGCTGGGATTACAAGCGTGTACCACCATGCCCAGCTCAAGTGCAAGTATTTTAGACAAACCCAGATACTGTAAATTCATCTCAAAGTTGTAGAATATTTCTCATTTTTTGCTTTGTAAATTTAGCCTGTAAATCCCACAAGGGATTTTTGGCCAAACAACAATAAGGACAAAACAAAACAAAAACAAAAATTAAAAACATTGAAAACCTCCAATGTATATAAAGCTGTGTTAACAAATTTGTGATATAATTCAATCAAATTTATTTTTTAGTTCTGTCGGGAGGACCATTGCCTCAGGGGCATGAATTTGAACTGTATGAAGTTAGATTTCACTGGGGAAGAGAAAACCAGCGTGGTTCTGAGCACACAGTAAATTTCAAGGCTTTTCCAATGGAGGTAAGAATAATGATCATCTTGTAAAACTCTTGTCATTCTGTAAAATATTGATTTACTGATAATGGTTAAGCTTAAAAGCAGATGTGTAACTCTTGAATTTTATTAATTTGTACTAAGATAAAAATATGCTTAATTAAATGTAAGCTTGAAAGCTGGGCATGATGGCGCACACTTGTAATCCCAGCATTTGGGAGGTGGAGACCGGAGGATCATGGTTTGCGGACAGCCTTTGCTACTTAGTGAGGGTCTCTGCAACTTAGTGAGACCCTTTTTCAAAATAAAAAAATTAAAAAAGGGCAGAGGGTGTAGCTCGGAAGTTGAATGCCCCTGGGTTCCATCCCCAGACCCGCAAAAAAAAAAAAAAAAAAAAAAGTAAGCTTGAGACAGCAAGTACTACTTCTTACCTACCTTACTAGGCGTGGAGTGTGCAGGTAAGCTTGTGGCAATGGGGTAACCCGCACTCTTAAGTTTCATCCTTGGGTTATTAAAGTTTTAAACATTCTGCAGCCTCTGCAGATGCAGTGGGTCACTTTTGTAGATGCTTTGAGTAGAACATATAATTGTTTGAAGAAGCAAGCTCAGTGGTGATCAAAAGTCTAATTTAGCTCATTTAAAATAGATAGGTTGAGTTTATTCACCCTAGGCCAGTGGGGATATGAGATTTATAGAGAGTGATTTTTAAAAAATTTATCTGAAATCTTTTTACCCCCACTTTTTTTCTTAGTTGACTCCTACCCTTTGTTCTATACTAAGCTAAATGTCATATCTTTTTTTCTCTGGGTCCCTTCCTTAGGCAAAATTCATTTTTTCCTCTTCATCCTCCTGTGTATCCGAGACATCGGTGCCACACTCTGATCCCATGGATTGGTACATACCATGTTCACTGTATCTGTCTGACTGACTGTGGGCTCCAGAGCAGAATCTCCCTCTCATTCCCATGGTGATGGCCATAATTTGGTGCACCGATGGGCACACCATAGACAAGCAATCCATATTGAAGGGGATGGCTCCCTTGGTCCAGGCCTTGTTTATACTTCTTAACTGTAAGGAACCTCAGTTCCTAAAGAGTGTATTTTTCTTCTTCTCCACCAGCCCTCCGTTTCTCCTGCCTAGCCTGCTTTCTTCTCTTGGTGATCTATTCTAATTTTAAGGATTAAATTCTTAACTCTGTCAGCCCAGATTTTATCTTTATCCACAATCATCTAGACAACTGTCTAGTGGATTTTCTGAAAAGGGTGTTTGGTGTACATGGCAGATTAAAAACAATCTAACCTTAAAAGACAGTGTATTTTATGGGAATGCCTGTCTTCTTCCTCTGTCATTTCCAACTGCACATCTACTTAATATTAAATATATAGTTGCTCACGGCCAGGTACCCCTCCAGAACTACCTCATTAAGCTTGCTCTGAGCAAGCTTAATTAGATTAGGGAAGTCAGTGACCTGAGCTTTTTGCTGTGTAGTCGGATAGAATTTCCGGACCGAATGTTCAGACTGGCCTGGCTACTAGGTGGCGTTTTAATTGCTTTGGTCCATTAAGCACAGGTATTGCACTGTTTTGAGTGAAGATTAAATTCTGCTAGTGAGGTTTTGTTTCTACAGAAATATTTATATTTGAGATGATGGAATTACTGACTAATTTTTCCAAAATAGGTAATGAGTAATATTTATATTTTTGTTATCCCAGATTATCCTTGAGGAAATCCCAGAGAAAAGACTTTATCAGTCATCAGACCTTTGTTTAGGGCTTTATCCTCTTGAATGTGTAAGTGCTGTGGGTACGCAGAATTATGGAACGACCCCTGCAAACCAGTTTTTAAAACTAGAGGCTATGAATACTGAGCTGGCTTTGAAGGAGGAAAGAGCAGAGGCAGCTCTTGTGATGTGATGGCAGAGAAGAGAGAGGAGGAACATTCCAGGAGTGTTGTAGGTTGTGAGTGCCAGTTGCTTAGATAACTTACTGCTGGTCCCCTGGTCCTTAGCAGCCACCAGTGACCACCTTCAATATAAGAATGTGGTCAGCAGGACAGTGAAGAGTGAGGGGATCCTTTTGAATATGTTTTATTTATCAAATTTTGTGGACTTTTCATATTTTATTTATATTGTAAGACTAACATTAACACCAGAATCACATATCCACGCACTTGTTTCCTTATTGTTGATTCCACTTCAAATTACACGGCTGGTTTGTTAGACAAATGTTTATCATGCCTGCTACTTATAACACACAAGAACAGCATTTAACAGAAATCCATCAGCTTCTCTTTCCTTGACTTTTAAAAATTCTTACTACAAGTCTATAAACAACCTTGAATGTTATTTATTTATTTTTTTTGGTAATGGGGGTTGAACCCAGGGAAATTCTACCTCTGTTGCTGCGTCCCTAGCCCCCCTTTTTTGGTGGTACTGGGGTTCCTGGAAACCCTTCTACCTCTGGGCTGCACTCCCAGACCTATTTTATACTTTTTTTAAAATTTGGAAACAGGATCTCTTAAGCCAGTGAGGCTGGCTTCGAACCTGCACGATCCTCCTGTTTCTGCCTCCCAAGTGCGGGGATTACAAGCGTGCGTCACCACGCCTGGCCCCCTAGCCCTTTTTATTTTTTAAAAAATTTGAAACATAATCTTACGAGGTTACTGAGGCTGGCCTGACCTGCAGTCCTTCTTTCTCAGCTTCCCAAGCACTGGGATTACATCTGTGTAACACCACACCTGGTTCTGAATGTTATTTTTGATACTGCTAGGGTTCTACACCAAAACTGCTTCAAAAGTTAACACAGTTTATAACTTCCAATTGCAGCTCTTTCAATAACAGGATGGATAAAGCATGCCATTTTTGTTTTCTCTTCTTGAGTTTTTTTTTTATAGAAACACATATGCTTCCATGGCCATGTAGCACTTTCCACATGCTTTTATCTTGTGAACCTAAATTATGTTATGAATACTCTAGGTGTATGCCTAGATGACAGTGCCTTCATAAGAGCAAAAATAATTGTGCTGCATTTCCCCCCTGCTACCTGAGAACCTCAGTGAATGGACCTATGTTAATTATTTTCTTATAAATGTCTGGGTCTTATTTAGCAACTGAAATTCTTTTACTTAGTGTGTGAATATTTTGCATTGTAATATTTAGTCAAGACAGTAACCTGAGAAGAAGGTTGATGATTTAAAACCAGATTGAGATAATCTAGTCTTAATTTTTGTATATGTGTTTTCTTTGATCATTGCTAGACATCTTAGTTTTTGAAGTCCAACTTTAATTCCATATGAATTTTGCCATTTTACTAACCCTGATCTGCTCTGTGTGTCCACTATTCCACCAGAATGAAGTTATTCATCTTTTTCACACTAATTTTATTATATATATGGAGTGCCTGGATATTTAGGCTCACAGGTTCACATCCTACTTTCAGGCCATATATTCTATTTCCATAATTTGTGGACACCATCATTTCTTTGCTGCTTCAGCATAGCCTGACTCTGATCTGTATAATTCCTAGTAAATTATAACCAATCTTTACACTTGAAGGATTACTCTCATAATTCCAGGAAAGAGGGTTTCCCAGGCAGTTAGATTTTATGCTGGATCAATAAAATAAAAATAAGTGACAGAGAGACCGACAGCATGGACAACTTTTCATTTATTTTTCAATAAGAACATCACTCTGCTGCCCCAAACATTTGATAAAGGGAGGATCTTTATTAGCCAAATGTAGGAAGTACGTGGTCTCAGAATAAATCACAAACCTATGAATTGAACAGGGTAAGCTTTTTAAAAATCCTCACTATTTCTCTTTTACCCATTTCACTATAGATGCTTGATGGTCTGTCAAGGGATTGGACCCTGATCCTGCCCACAGACTAGCAGAGACCTAGTATGGAGAGTAACTTTCTTGCCCTCTGGGCCAAAAAGTCTGTGATTTGAAAGCAAGCTGCCTGGCAAGAGGTCTAGCTCTGTTGTAGGACACACCATTATCTTTGTTTACATTATATTTAAAGAGCTGCTATTGCCCCCTGTACCCTGAAAGGGCTCAGTGATAAATGAGGCACATGCCAGCTGTTTATGAGGGGTTGAACATTAGGGAAACAGAGGTAAAGTCTTCATTGTGCAGAGTAGGATCCTTTAATTGTGAAGAGTCAAGGCCTCGGTTATAAAGCAGACCAACAAAAATGTTATGAAGACTTGTATCAAGACATAGCATTGACTGTAAATATTACATATCCCCAACCTCAGTCTACTAGGTTTCCAGATAATTTACACCACTTCTTGTCAGGCATGTGAAAGTATCTACAGTGAAGCGGCTCTTGGAAAATGGACTTTAGGGCTGCTGCCTCCCTCCTCATTTGTATATTCACCTGAAAGGTACATTTTGTTTTACTCTGTTGTCACACTCCTATTTGACTGGTCTGAGAAGATCCCAGGAAGAGTTTCACTGGCTAATAGTGAGATTCCTGTCTTTTCAAGATATCAGACCTCCAAGAGCATTTCAAGTAGGGCTTTAGGTTTATGAATCTCTTGTAAAAGAGAAACTTCCTGTCACTTTCCAAGGAAATATAACAGGAGGACTTTAGGAGACACACTATGATGAGATTTAGACATAGAAGATTTATGATGTAAGCGTTATAGACTTAAAAGGAACTTTGGAGATTGTCTCGTCTAAACACACAGGAGAAATCTCAGGTCCAGAAGGTTGAGTGTCTTGGAATACCCTGAAGGAAACCATGGTGCATATAGTTTGGATGAGAAAGAGTATAGGTTGGTTAACTAAACGTTCCGCTGAAGGAAGAATTATCCTCTACTAATGCTTTTTCTGCTAATGGTCTAGAAGCTCAAGTTCCCAAAGTGGGCGATACTGCCCCTCCTAGTGTGGTGGGTGGGGTGAGGTGGGGTGCACACTGTTTAAATACATAAAAAACCCTAGTGTGCCACTGCATCTTTCTGTTGATTCACTTGAAGATAGACTTCCAAGGGGGTGTGGAGTAACTTTTTTTCTGAAAAGAGACTGGTATGCCAGATAAGTTCAGGGGCCTCTGGAGATGAACACAGGAAGTGTGCTGGGCTCCATCTCCACTCCACCCCGCGAAGGGTTCTTAGTCTGCAGTCACCCTGGATGCAGAACTGAGCATTGGCTTATTCAGAGGGCAAAGTTGAGGCTGTGGGAAGCTGGAGTGGCATTGAGAAGGCCAGGGCTGTGGTCATTGAGGACCCTGATGCTGAGAGCATGGGGTGGGGTGGCGTGGGGAGTTCCAGTGGGTCCTCTAGTCTCCTGCTCTCCTCTTTCCCTGGGGTCTCACCAGGTTTGGAGAGGGAAGCCACTAAGCTCAGGGTTATAATCCTCAGAGTAGCGGAACCAGAAAGAGGAACATTTGTGTCTAAATACAATAACTATTATGATTGTTATGGTTTGGTACCTTGAAGTCTCCCTTTGGGCTGGTGGATTGATCTGATCTTCCTGCCTACATAGAGGAAGGAATGAGAACCTTGTTTTCTAGCCTCTTTCACAGTCAGTTGCAGAAACTTCCTCTCACGTCTTGGCAAAAGAAAATAAAAATATAGAAATAAAGAAAAAAAACCCCAAATTTTATTTTTCCTGAATTCTAATGAACACTTACATTTTTACTCTGTAAAAATTATAGTTTCTTCTTTGATTCAGCATGTTTACTTTTTTCATTTATTAAAATACATTTTGTGCAGAAACCTAACAGTTTACTGAATAGAAAATAAATGATGGTGTTGAGCAAACAGAAATGTTCTTTCAGTGATACCACATGACAGACCGTCTGCCCACTCAGAAGGAGAGGGAGATGAGGCCAATTTGACCTTTGTGTGGTTACTTTGAAGTCACCTTTGATTTTGTATTTCCTTGGTACATCATCTTGTCATGTGTTTGAAGATACATAAAAGGTCATTTGGGCAAACTAAATTTAAAAGAAGTGTTTATACTGTGGCTGATTTTATATATTGAAGTTTGCAGAAAAATAAAAATTAGTTACTATAAAGGAATATGATATTGATTAAAATCTATGGGTAGTTTGGGTTTGAACATATCAAAATTCTATAGAAAAATAACTCTTATTTCCATATGATTTTAGAAAATAAATAAGTGGACAATGATTTGAATACATGGTCTGTAACTCTGTATCTGTCCTTAAACTCACATCCATTTGTTCATCTATTTCTCTATCTATCCATTACTCATCCATTCATCCATTCACTCAATAAAATGTTCTGAAAACCTACTGTTCAGGTCTTTGACTAAATGCTAAGACAGTGATTAATGCAGTAGATAATTTAGAAGTTTTATTTTTTAATTTTTTAATTTTTTAATTTTTTTAGTGCCAGTGATTAACCCAGGGACATTCTATTTCTGAGTTATACCCCCAGCCCTATTTTATTTTTTAGTTTGAAGAAGGGTCTCACTAAGTTGCTGAGGCTAGCCTTGAGCCTGCGATCTCCATGTCTTAGCATCTCAAGTACTGGGATTATAAGCCTGTACCAACTAGCCTATCTTAGATTTTAATTTTTCTAATAAAACAGGGAGTCCAAAGTAGTACATATGATTTACCTCCTTCTCTTCTTTTTCTTAAATGGGTGAATCTTTAGAAGATATAGTTGAGTGATTCTGTGTTCTAAACTGTTTATGCAGTACACAATTCTGGCCACTAGATGTTAATAAGAGGAAGATTTGAAGACACTTATTGGAATATAAATATGTCATTTGAGTTGCAAACAATTGCCAAGCACACAAAATATTAATTAGTATGTGAAAGGCATTATGCTAGGTGTACTGAGTCATGGTCCTTGTTGGCTAGATAAAGTAACCTAATAAAGATAGAACCAGTGAGACACAGAAAAGCTGTGGCCATTGGAAGAGTTTAAGAAAATATATTTGGAATATTAATATATCTTCAGATATAGCATTTGGAAATATATTATCCCATTCTATTCGTAACTTTTAATTCTGTTTACATTGTCTTTGGATGTATAATATTTTTCTATTTTTATGAAGTTTGTTTATTCTTTTGTTGCCTGTGCCTTTGGAATCATAGCCAAGAAATCACTGCCAATTTCAATGTTGTAAAGTTTTATGACCCTGGTTTTCTTCTAAAAGTTTATAGTCTTAAGATTTACATTTATCTATTTTGAGTTAATATTTGTATATGGTGTTAGGTAAGGGCCCAATTTTATTCTTTTTCATGTAGTTATTATTTTTCAACAGTGTTTAGTGAAAAGATTATTATTTCCTTCACCAAATGTTCTTGGAAACCTTGTCAAAAATAACTTGAACATATATGGAAGAAAAAAAAAACAAACATATCAAAGGTAATCAGGAAACCAAACATGGGAAGGAGGGAGGGGGAGGGAAGGGCTAGGGATTGGGTAGGGACTGATTGGGTGATGTGTGCATATATATCTCCACAAGTTTTTTTTTTATCCCATTAAGATGTATGACTAAAATGCAGCAATAAAAATTTATTTAAAAAAAAAAAAAGAAAAGGTGTTGGTTATAGAAAGCCAGGAGATAACGTGGGACCAGGGCAGTTGCCTTTGTGAGAACAGTGGTAGGAGTCAGAACATGGGCCCTCAGCCCAGGCACCGTGGTTTGGGTAAGCTAGGAAACCTTTTCCGACCTTGACCTTTCTGTCTATAAAAAGGGCTAGAACTTAGCTCCGAAGTTGGCAGTCACTCCTTCTGTGTTTCCTAGTAGGGATAGATGGGGGAACATCAAAGGGGTGGTTGTGGTTGCAATGATAAAATCTAGTGGAAATATCTTGATAGGGAATACAAAAACCTTTTCATTGCTACAAATAACTATAGAGAATATAAATGGAGAAAAAATGTTTTTTCTTTAAAACTTCTCTTTCTACACGAGTTGAATACCTTGCCTTTTATAAGTATAATCAATATGGTATTTCCCTGACATACTTTTATTATTACATATGCATATACAGTAGAGTTTATATTATCAGTTTATTTTATAGTGAAAAATCAAATAAAATTGTATTGAGAAAGTTAACTGGGCCATACTATCAAACTTCTAATTAAAGGATGCTAAGAGATTTTTTTTTTGGTAATGGGGATTAAAACTAGGGGCATTTTATTTCCTAGCTACACCCCAGCCTTATTTTATTTTTTATTTTGAAACAGGATCTTGCTAGATTGATGAGAGTCTCACTGCTTGTTGAGGCTGTCCTTGAGCCTTCCATCCTCTTGTCTTACCTTCCCAAGTACTGGCATTACAGGGGTGCGCCACCACACCTGGCTGTTGCTAAGAACTTTTTTTTTCCATAGTTGGCTGTACAATTTTTTCTTTTTTTTATAATGACTATATTTATTTTTTTAAATTTTATTTATATGTGTAACATATTAAAAATGGTATACATTTAGACTGTGCTTGGTCTCCTCTCTCTCACCTACCCCCATTCCCCTTTCCTCCTCCCAACAATGAGCGTCCAGGTTAACCATGCTATGTTCACACTTTTACACATACTCAGATGTAGCTCCTCCATTAATAAACCTCAGCCTTCTTCCTCTCCTATCCTTCCATTCTAGTTTTGCTGAGATTTCCCCTCCATTATCTGGAGTCCCCTGGTATCCCAATGCTGCCTAGTTTGGGCATATTAGAGAAAACATATGTCCCTTCTCTTTCTGTGCTTGGCTAATCTCACTTAACATAATGTTCTCCAGGTCTTTCCATCTTCTTGAGAATGGCATGATTTTGTTCTTCTTTATAGCTGAATAGAATTCCATTGTGTGTATTTTTCATAATTTTGCAATCCAGTCATCTGTTGATGGAGACCTAGATTGGTTCCATATTTTGGGTATTATGAATTGTGCTGCTATGAACATTGTTATGCATATGTTACTGTAGCTAAGAACTTTTTGACTCTGTTAAATCTTACCCAGCAAAAAACCACATACATATTTGGTTTTTTTCTTCAGTGTTTAAGAATGACAGCTTGGGATCTGGGGTGTGGTTCAGTGGTAGAGTGCCTGCCTAGTTTGCATAAGGTCCTGGGTTTCATTCCCAGCAGTATGGGAATTGATGTAGGGATGTTTGTAATGTTTTTATGTGTTTGAATATACTTTTTCTTTTAGTTTCATAGGACTCCACACAACTAAACTTCATTATAGAACCATGGTATAACATATGTTCTCAGAGGAGAAGATGGATGGTTTTTGTGACAAAGTTCTATAGTAGGAAGCTTGCTCTGGTGATAGAAATTATGAGTCCTGATAAGCTATATACTAATTTTAGTTCACTATGATATTTGCTATCTGACTTCTATAAAGTTGTTTTATTTACATAGGATAATAAAATTTTCCCTACCTCTATGAAACTTAGGGAGAGGCTATAAAAATTCAGTGTGATGTTGGAAATACCCTGTACCAAATTTCTTGTATGGTAGTGGAGAAACAGTGCTGTTAAACAAAATCTGGTATTCACTTAAAGTGCTTTCTAAAAGCATTTTATGGCCATAATTACATGCATTGGGTATAAATGGTATGGAACTTAGGACAGTAGATACTGTTTTGTGTGTGTGTGTGTGTGTGTGTGTGTGTGTGTGTGTGTGTGTGTGTGATACTGGGATAAAACCCAGGGGCATTCTACCTTCCAGTTATACACCTATCCCTATTTTTTAGTCTCTCTTTTTTTTCTTTTCTTTTGGTGGTACCAGGGATGGAACCCTTCTACCTCCGGGCTATACTCCCAGACCTATTTTTATATTTTTTAAAATTTGGAAACAGGGTCTCTTAAGCCAGCGAGGCTGGCTTCAAACCTGTGCGATCTTCCTGTCTCTGCCTCCCAAGCGCAGGGATTACAAGTGTGCGCCACCACGCCCGGCTCGTCTTTTTTATTTTTGAAACAGGGTCTCACTGAGTTGCAGAGGGCCTCACTAAGTAGCTGAGGCTGTCCGCAAACTGTGATCCTCTGGTCTCCGCCTCCTGAATGCTGGAATTACAAGTGTGCACCACCACTCTTGGCTTATATATTGGTTTTTTTTTTTTTTTTGAAGGCTTTAAAGGTAATAGAAAAAATTGGGATTTTAAATTGTTGAATATAAAAGCATAAGCATAGAAAGAGAATTTTTATTCCAAGATGTAACAAGTTAAAGGTGGCTCTTCATTCATTAATGCTTACATGGGACCCAAAAGCAAGTAAATTTTCTAAACTCAGTTTAATGAATCACTTGCCCTGTGAACAAAATCACTGTTTCAGTTGAACTGATTTATTTGGCTCCAGAGTTAATGTATTGCTCATGACTATTTCTTGGGTGAGTTCTCCAAGGAGACTCAGTAAAGGAGTTCCTTCCCTTTCTGAATTCTGAACAAAGCAGGAACTGAGGCCTTAGCAGAGTCCTCAGATGGAGAGCAAAGCATCACCTCTGTCATGAATAGAACTGTGCCTGAGAGGGAGGGGTCTGCCCAGCTCTAGACAGAGGTGCCCACACATGTAGGCAATGATGTGTAGGGAAATCCCCAGGTAGGATTTATTGGTCTCTTCCCTAAGAGTAAGCTCAGATTTCACAAGTTAAAAACAGAGAGAGAGAGAAGGAGGAGCTTGTTGAAGGAGTGAAAAAGAAGGCCAGCTTTGTTTAAGAAAAATCCCTCTTTATAGAAACCCGGAATAGGGAAGAGATGTTTCCTGTAATAGGACTAAATCTTCAGAATTCCCCTACTTACCTTGTAAAGCTTTAGGGCACTAGACTCTAGCAGGAGGGCAAGCACATCTGGGAATCAGTGAAGGAAATCCCATTTCTTTTTATTGCAGCCTGGTTGCTCTGTCCCACCTAAGATAGTCACTCAGTTCTCCACATTCTAAAAAGGTTTTGGGGTGGTGTGGTTGACCAGCAGGGATATTTTAATCATCCCAGGATTTAGATTTTCTTCTTTTTCCCATTTCTTTCTAATTTATTGGTTCTTCTACCCCCCCCCCCCCCTTGCTTACCACTGCAGCCTGGGAAATCCTTGTTTAATCCATGGATATAAACCAAGTTTATGGATTATTCACTTTTTAACAACTGTCACTTTGGTCCAGGGTTTAAATCTTGAATCCTCTTCTGAATTTGGGTTGTATAGCACTGGAAATATTTTGCCATGATTTTTAAAAGCAAATGTCACTTATATACCTTGTTATGGAGAATAAACATTACAAATTTTTCTCTGTGGCCATTGTTCCCAACCTGACATGCTTTGTTCAGAGCTCTTCTGTAGGACAGTCTCTTATATACAGCAGCAGCCTGGATCATTGAGGGACAAAGGCCATGACACTCACAGTATCTGTCACCTTCCTCCACTGATCTCCTCGCCTGCTTTCTCTATAACTCTCTCCTTTTCGGAGGTGGTATTCCCTATAAGTGAGTGAGAAGAAAGACATTACTGAATTTTGAGTCTAAGTGGGTAGGAAGATGGTAGAATAGAATATACCATTCAGTTAACAAATGTTTAAGTGTGTGTGTGTTTGAAGCCATAACCTATGAGGATTGAAAATGTAAGAAAACAGCTTTTTTTTTTTTTTTCTTATGGTACCGGGGATGGAACCCAGAAGCAGTTGACCTCCGAGGTACAACCCCAGCCCTATTTTGCTATCCTTTATTTTGAAACAGGGTCTCACTGAGTTGCAAAGGGCCTCACAATGGAGTAGCTCAGGCTGTTCACAAACCTGGATCCTCCCGTCTCAGCCTTCCAAATGCTGGGATTACAAGTGTGTACCACTAGGCCCGGCAAAAATGGCTTTTGTTTTTAACGACTGAAGTCTGGCTGGGAAAGGTGGAAGTAAGATAGAAACAGGTGAAAAGAATAGGACTGACAGGTGAAACGAAAATGTTAATCAGTTCAAGATATACTTAGGAAGCAGCTACTGTGTGTTTTCTATGTTCTAATTCTGAAGGTTCAACAAGGAATGACAGCAGGATCGTATTTCCTACAGTTGGCAGGCCCATTAGACAGCGTCTCTGGGCTGGGGGTGTAGCTCAGTGGTAGAGTGCTCCTAACAGGCACTAGGTCCTGGGTTCATCCCCAGCACCACAGGGAAAAACAAATGCTATTATGTCTGAAAAGGCTGTAGACCTTAGGGGATGTTAAGGGGAACATAGGCTGTAGAATAATGAATTTCTACTAAGCTCAGAGAAAGGAATGAATTTTGAAGTTGGGTCTTGATGATGGATAAACAAGGCTGGGAAGTGATTCAAAGATGAGAATGTAGCATGAGCCAAAACAGGAATTTTGGATTCCTCACTGTGTGTTGGAAAGGACACTGGAGTGTTCTGGAGTTAGGCTGGGAAGGTCTATCCCTGCCTGAGAATTATACTCTATTTTCTTGAGACAATCAGGAGCCACTAGTGCTTTTTTTGTTTTTTTTTATGGTACTGGGGGTGGAACCCAGGGGCTTTTCTACCTCTGAGCTATACTCCCAAACCCATTTTATACTTTATTTGGAAACGGGGTCTCACTAAGTTGCTGAGAGCCTCACTAAGTAGCTGAGGCTGGCTTTGAACCTGTGCGATCCTCCTGTCTCAGCTTCTTAACCTTGGGGATTACAAGCGTGCACCACCATGCCTGGCTCTAACCACTAGTGCTGTTAAGCAGGTAGATTGTTAAGTGCTGGATTAAGGTGGTAGAATGGGAATGAGAAGAAAAACATGGGGGGGAGATATACATGAGAGATGTGGTAGAGGACAAATGGATAGGGCTGGATGAGCACTAGAAGAGGCCACATTAGGATGCTGAGAAATAGAACTCAAGTAATGGACTATTATTGGAATTATTAGAATTATGATGGTTCAGTTACAGGTTGTGTGTCTCTTATACAAAATGCTTGGGATCAGAAGTATTTCAGACTTTGATTTTTTTTATTTTTTTGGATTTAGGAATATTTGCATAGTCATAATGTGATATCTTGGGGATGGCACCTAAGTCTCAGCAGATTCATTTATGTTTTTAATGCACTTATAGATATAAACTGAAGGTATTTGGAACAATATTTTTAAATTATTTTGCATATAAAATAGTTTCATGGAATGGAATTTTCCACTTGTGTTATGTTGGTGCTTAAAAGAGTTTTGGATTTGGGGGCATTTTGGATTTTAGATTTTTAGATTAGGGATGCTTAGCTTGTAGTAGGAAAAATGGAAATCAGAAAGTGAGGTACCACAATGGAGGGAAGCTGATAAATTTGAGTCAATACTATTTAGTAGTAATGCCACTTTACCCTTTTACTATCTATATTGTGATTGATTCTACCTACTTAAAAATACATAAAGAACAGCAGTAGTTAGAGCCATACCTTCTTGATAAATTTCTAAGATGCCCTTAGCTATAGGTAGGGTGAAGAAATAAAAATATTTAAAGCTGTTCTAAGGCATATATAATTTGAGTCTTAATTAGAATATGGATAATTTCTCTCCATCCAATAGGAAAGTGAATTGAACTAAGGATGACTAGATATTAGTTTTTTTATTCTTAAATGGAGTTGATTAGTATTCTTTTTAAAATTTTTTATTGGTGCATTGTAGTCATACATCTTAACGGGATACAAGATGGTAGAGACATACATGCACATATCACCCAATTAGCCCTTACCCAGTTCCTGCCCCATTTCTTCTCCCTACCTCCTTCTCATGTTTGGCTTAGTGACTGACTTTGATGTGTTTGTTAAAGTACATCATGTGTATTAGAGAATTCCACCCCCCCATCCCCTCAGGTTGCCTTATTTGCTCATCTATAGAATCTCCTTCTTCATTAGAGTTCCTCCTATGACCCGTTTTCTCCCTAGCTTTCTCATATTAAGGAGAGCGTCTGATTTCTTATTTTTTGTGACTGACTAATCTCACATAGCATAATGTCCTTCACGTCCATCCATTTCCCTGTAAATGATGTAATTATGTTTTTCTTTATGGCTGAGTAAAATTCAGTTGTGTACATATCCCACAGTTTTTTAATCCATTCATCTGTTGATGGATATCTTTGCTGGTTCCATAGTTTGGCAATGATGAATTGTGTAGCTATGAACGTAGATACACATGCATTAGTTTGTTAGTTTGGTTTCCTTTCTTTTGGGTAGCTACCCAGAAGTGGTATAGCTGGATCATAGGGTAGGTTTGTTCCATTCTTCTGAGGATCATCCATACTGTTTTCCCAAGAGGATACACTAATTTGCAATCCCACCAACAAAACTTTGAGAATTTCCCCTAAGAACATGAACAAGAAAAGGATGTCCATTTATCATCACTTCTCTTTAATATAGTACTTGAGACTCTAGCCAGAGCAATAAGGCAAGAAAAGGAAATCAAAGGAGTACAAATAAGAAAAGAAGAACTCAAACTTTCACTATTTGCAGATGACATGATACTATACTTAGAAGACCCAACAAACTCAACCAAAAGGCTTATAGAACTGATCAAAAAATTTAGCAAAGTGTCTGGATACAAAATCTATCTTAAAAAATCAGAGGCTTTTCTGTACCAACAATAAATCCACTGAAAAATCCAGAAAACACTTCCACTCAGGATATTCCCCCCAAAATAAAATACTTAGGAATAAACTTAACCAAGGAGGTAAAAGACTTCTACAAAGAAAAATGATAAAACATTGAAAAAAGAAGTTGAAGAAAACCTTAGAAGGTGGAAAGATCTTCTATGTTCATGGATAGGCAGAATATATATCATTAAAATGGCCATACTTCCCAAAGTGATCTATGGATTTAATGCATTACCCATTAAATTACCAAGATCATTCCTCATATACATAGAAAAATCAGTTCTTAAATTCATTTGGAACAACAAAAAACCAGAATAGCCAAAGTAGTTCTCAGCAACAAAAACCATGCAGGAAGAATCACAATACCTGATTTTAAATGATACTACAAAGCTATAGTAATAAAAACAGCATGGTACTGGCACAAAAACAGATACATAGACCAATGGAGCAGAATAGAAGATTCAAAAACAAATCCACACACTTACAGCCAATTGATTTTTGACAAAGGGGCCAAAACACACAATGGAAAGAGGATAGCCTGTTCAACAAATGGTGTTGGCAAAACTGGTTAACAATATGCAAAAAGTGGAAGTAAATCCCACTTTCTCACCCTGTACAAGAGTCAATTCAAGATGGATCAAAGACTTAAAAATTAGACCAGAGACCTGAGGCTCCTTGAAGAGGGCATAGGTCCAACACTGCAACACATAGGCACAAATAAAAACTTTCTCAACAAGCCCCCAAAGGCACAAGAAACTAGAAGGCAAATCAATATGTGGAATTGCATGAAACTGAAGAGCTTTTGTACAGCAAAGGAAACTATCAAGAACCTCAAAATGAGCGCCAACAGAATGGGAGAAGCTTTTTGCCAACTATTCTTCTGATAGAGGACTAATATCTAGAATATACAGATAATTCAGGAAACTCAGCACTAAGAAAACAAACAACCCAATTAAAAAAATGGGCAAGTGAATTAGATACTTCACGAAGGAAGAAATAAAAATGGCTAATAAATGCATGAAAAAATGCTCAACATCATTAGCAATCAGAGAGATGCGAATCAAAACCACCCTGAGATTTTACCTAACTCCAACTAGAATCAATAAAAACACAAACAACAACAGATGCTGGTGAGGATGTGGAGAAGTGGGAACTCTAAGACATTGTTGGTGGGATTAGTATTCTTAAGGGTGAAAAATACAGCTGTGGAATTTCCATTCTCTCTTTTTTTAATCCATAGTCTTTATTTATTTATTGTCATAGGATAATATATATTTTTCCTTGGGTTTCCTAGGCAACATCCAACAGAAACTTTCCTACCTGATGGTGTTTTTCGTGGAGCTTTGTCTATGCCTCTTAAAATCGCTGTAGTTTGCTATTGTCTATACTGTTCTTAGAATCTTCTTTTTTTTCATACACTTTCCATTGCCCACGACATTTTTCAACATGGTGTCTATATCCTGTCAGTGTTCCTGGAAACTTTTGTAGCTTTCTGTATTTTTATAATTTAAAAAAAATGATAAACAAAGAATAATGACTACAAAAAACAAGTGAAGATGCATCAAATTTCATGGATGATATACATTTACATATATCTAAATTTTAGTAGACGCTCAATTTTGACTTTGGCATGAAAACCATATTTGTGTCAGAGAACTTTATATTATTAGAATTTATCATTGGGCATTACTGTTTTGGGATGAGCTGAAAGCTTTTGAAGAACTATAATTTTGCTTCTTGTTTTCAATTAAATTTGAGCCCTCTATAAAGGAAGAATTATATTTTTCTGTGGAGTCTAATTTCAGAAACATTTATATTGTGTCTATAATTGAATGTGTATTATGGCGTGCAAAAATTTGAGATGATGGCAGATGACTTCTCTCTCCCAACCTTCTCTTTTGGAGGGTCTAAGAGAAGTTAAGTATAAAATTGGGCTAACCAAACATTATAATTTGTTATGTTTGGGTTTAGAATGTTTTCCACAAAGCTTATAAAACATAGTCCCCATTGCAGGAACAAAGTTCAGAGGTGGGGCATGGCTAGAGGAGGTGGGTCACTGGGGTCTTGGGAGACTATAAAGGTCTGTAGATTCTTTTTTCACTGTTTTCAGCTACCATGACTTAAAGTGGCTTTTGTCTCCCACATGCTCTGCTGCCTTGGTTTCTGTCTTGGAACCAGGTGATCATGGACTGAACCTCTGAAACTCTGAGCCTGAATACACCTTTCCTTCTCTAAGTTGTGCTTGTCAGGTATTTTGGTCGCAGTGACGGAAAAGTAGACTGAAACAAAATTGTTTTCAGAGTGATACTCAGTGATCATGTGTGTAGTGTTATGAATGAATTGTAGTGTTACCAGGTACTGGGGTTCCTGGTAACCCTTCTACCTCTGGGCTACACTCCCAGACCTATTTTATATATATTTTTGGAAATAGGGTCTCTTAAGCCAGTGAGACTGGCTTCGAACCAGCGCGATTCTCCTGTCTCCACCTGCCAAGCGCAGGGATTGCAAGCGTGCACTACCATGCCCGGCTGAATTGAAAATTTTGAATGTGAGATGTGGGAGTGTTGTGTGTTGTTGAATGATATAGGAAATGCTAGGAGGCAAAGGGAGTTGGAGGAAAGTTGTCAGAGTCAAACATAGTCATGTTAAAGTTGAGATTGGTCAAGACTTAAACTCAAATAAATTTTAGGAATTTTTATATTTGGAAGTTTGGTTTGACTTCTATTAGAATTTTAATTTCAGGCATATAGTGGATTTTAAAGAAATACAAACAAGGGGTAAAATAATATTTGGGAAAGCTTTAGGCATAGAGCCAGGTATTGAGGACACAAAGAGGACAAACATTCTTCTTCCACCCTATGGACTTTGTGATCTCTACTGTCGGGAATATTCTCCCCAAAGATAGCCAAATGGCTTGCTCCTTGAGTGACATTATAGAAGAAGGGTGTGGCAGAGGAAAACTGCTCAGTTCCTAGGAACCAGAGAGAGAGAGAGAGAGACAGACAGACAGACAGACACAGAGACAGACAAAGAGATAGTTAGGTAGGAGCGCACGCACACACATGCTGGGGAGAAGACAAACCCTTGCAGGGCATGACTCCAGTGATGTACTTTACCAGCTAAGTTCTGTCTTCCAAGAGTCCATCCAATTATTAATGGATTAATCTACTGATCAGGTCAAAGCCCTCATAGTCTAATCATTGTCTAAAAGCTCCACCTTTGATCATTGTTGCATTAGTTATCATGCTTTCAACACATGAGCTTTTGGGGGACATTGTAGTCAACTTTTCCCTCACTGTGACCAAAATACCTGACAAACACAAGTTAGAGGAGGAAAGGTTTCTTTGGACTCATAGTTTCTTAAGTTTAGTCCCTAGTTGGCTGGCTCCAAGGCAGAAACCACAGTGGCAAGACTAGGTGGAGGGACACAGGTCTACAGAAATCGAGGAAGCAAGAGGAGACTAGGGATGGATATAGTTCCCAAGATCACATCCTCAGTGACCCACTTCCTCCAACCATGCCCCACCTCTGAACTTTCCTGCCTTGAGGACAATGCTTTGAACACATGAGCTTTGGGGGGCACATTCTGAACCCAAGTTATAACAGGGAGACATTCTGGATACAAAGCATAGCACCATTCATCCTGTGGAAATGCTTAGGAAGGAGCTGGAACTGTAGATGTATGACTCAGAAGAGTGGTCACAGACTGGTATTTATTGCAATAGCTAATATTTACTCATTTATCTATTTAAATATGGCTCTAGGGAAAAGCAGTAATATAAAAATACACAGCATCTTCTATTAATCCAATATCATGGGATAATAGTCCCAATTTTAATCTAGTATCCTAACGCCAGTGTTTATTTGGTATCACAGGAATATGTAATTTTCCCAAGTAAGCCTAATCATGCAAGTACTTTATCAAAGGGAAATTATATTCGTGATTCTAGGTAATAGCAATTTTATGTTCCTAGTTTCAATATTATGATTGTAGCTATAATGGAAGCATATGTTTTCCTTATCCACATCAGTAATCAATCCATTCTTGAAGCTTATTAAAGTACTCCCAGCAATAAAGTACCACTAATAAAACCTACTGCTTCATTATTAGAAAATGTTAATGTGAGTAAAAGATTTGATATTAGACTTACCTTCTTAAGATTACCTTAGTTAGCTGGGCGTGGTGGTACAGACTTGTAATCCTAGTACTTCAAAGGTTGAGGAGGATCAGAGGATTGCAGCCAGCTTCAGCAACTTATCAAGGTTCTCCTCAACTTAGGATGGTTCTTGCTTTTCTAAGGGGCTCATATCAATGTCAAAATATAGTTTTGCTTGATATATTTTACTTGTATAAAGCACATAGGAAATCTATACACAAATCTTTTATAAAATGATGAAAGTCCTGCACTGCTTAATGACAGGGACACGTTCTGAGGAGTGCACTAGTAGGCCATCTTATTACTGTGTGAATGTCATAGTGTGTGCTTGCACAAGCCTGTGTAGTCTAGGTCAGTCAGTAGACATGGCTTCTGCCTGCAGGCAAGAGCAAGGATAAATGTGAGATGCATGTGGCTGCTACTCACGTAACATAGCATACTGTTTCACAGTCAACTTTGTTTTTAAAATATAGGTAGAAGGAATACAGTAAAATTACAATAAAAGTATAGTATAGTAAATACTTAAATTACTAACATAGTTGTTGATTGTCAAGTATTATGTTCTGTACATAATTGTATATATGGGCAACGTGTGCTGTGACATTGTGATGGACATGCAGTCATGATGGATATGACATCATGACAGCTATGATGTTAATGACATCTGTGACATCACTAGGTGATAGGATTTTTTTTAGCTTTATAGTCATATATGCTGCCTGTTGTTAACTAAAACATTGTTATGGGGTCTGTAACCATAATACTCTTTCTATTATTTAAATTTACACAGTTGTTATGAAAATGACTTTGATTACTAAGAAAATAAAGAATTTGACCAGTGCAGTTGTATGTACTAGTTAGTGGTGGCCGGGTATCCAGGGTGGTTGAGAAATGAAGGGAAGAACTGGAGTTGCAGGCCAGGGTGGGTATCATGGAGATGAATGCAGACCTTTCCCAGAGCTACTCCCACATCTGCCCTCTGAACTTTTAAAGCACTTTCGTTGTTGATGATGATTCATTTTGGATTATGTACAAGATGCAATCACCATGTTTTAGCAGTTTTTTTTCCTCCATATCAGTATGTACTGTACAGAATTGAAGTGTATCGCCATATCAACGTAGGTAAAACTTCCTATCTGAATTGTTGTGCCTTTTCTGGTTCACGCCCATTAATGGCTTTCCTGTTCCTGTTTCTAGCTGACCTTTCTTTTAACCCGAGTTGTTTTGGTTCAAGTTCCAGCTCTATCAAGGAAGGTGATGCCTTAGCTTGTCATAGCATTGAAAAGGAAGTAGACTCTATGATTTAGGTCAGGAGTGTGTTAGGATTTAGTTTCCTAGAATGTTGAAATAATTTGATTTGTTTCGGGTTGCATATAGACCAAAGGAGCAGGGGAATCTTAGCAAGTTTCAGGGAAGCACAGTTTCCTTTAATGGGAGTACCTGCCATGTGGTGTACGGTGAGTTTGTTGAAGAATGGTTCTTTGTACAACTTCCTTGAGCACCAAGTGAGCTGAATAAGTTTGTTATGATTTTAAAATAAATTACAACAGTTATATAAATAAGGAAGTACTTTGTGGGAAAAGCATAGGTGTAAATTTTTACAGAACTTTCTGTCTCTCAGATTAGGGTAGCCTTTTTCAGTTTCATGTAGTTGTAGAGAGAAAAAAGAATTCCCCCATTCCAGGGAGAATGTTATTGGTAAAATTCTATTACATTTATCACTGTAGATACATTTACTTGTTTAGCCTGTCCAAATTTACTCTTCTTACAATATTTTGATGATACGAGAGGTTTATATTGTTGGAAAGTTTTATATCCCTTGTATTATCTCATGGTCATGGGGTTAATGCAAGATACATTTTACTCTAATCCTCAGGGAATGATGGGAACAGCATTTATCCTTATGAAGACCATCTCTGTGCCAGGCGTATCCCATCTTATTTAGTCCCTTCTAGGTAGATAGTATGTCTATTTTTGAGCTGAATTAGCAGGTCTTGAGGCATTAAATAAGTTGCCCAGGTTACTAGGTGATATCTAAGGGTTGGCTTCTCCTGAGAAGATGGTTCTGATTTTTGTTTCAGGTAATTGCAGTTTAAGAGAGAAAAGCCTCTGTGTATACTATATTTAACAAACAAGTACCTTTTCAGATGTAGTGAGACTTGAAATGAAAGATTTTCATTTTTCAAACTTTTTTTGGTGTATGGTACTGGGGATGGAACCCAGGGGCATACTGCTAAGCTATACCCCATTCCTATTTTATTCTTTATTTTGAATAACAGAGTCTCACTAAGTTGTGGAGAGCCTCACTAGTTGCTGAGGCTGGTTTTAAACTTGTGATCCTCTTGCCTCAGCCTCCCAAGTACTGAGATTACAAGCGTGTGCCCCCACACCTGGCTTTGTCAACATTTTGAAGATAAATACATTTCATTGTAGAGGGTAATATTTTAAATATTATAATTTGGTTTAAAAGTATTTCTCCTGAAAATTAGGTTGTTAGACAACAAATGGATATGTAAAGTTGGAGTGTCAAAACTGACAGTGGTATTTTACGGAGAAATGAAATAGTGTTGGATTTTAAGTCAATTTAAACTGCTTTATGTGCATTTCTGTTACTAAAGAGAGTTCATTTCTATAATTGTTATTGTCTGCATACTTGAAACAGTCAGTATAAATATAAAATGAGCCAGATTTGCCACATTTAAAGAATTAGGGAGATATTCCTTTAATGCATTGCACTTAAGGAATGTAGATTATACCCAGCAGGCAGACTGGAGCCTCTCATGAGCTTATTTGCACTGTGTAACTGCATGGTAGAAAATGAACTTGAGAAGCCACTTTGGAGGCACAGAGATTGAGAATTGGGCAGTAAGTCTGGCAATAGATTATGGGTATCTGAACTAAGAAATTGCTGATAGGGATAAGTCAGAGTGGGTGAATTTGGGAGATTTTTTGGAGATAGAAATAACAGACACAGTAGCTCATGATTGTTAAGGGAAGAAGTCAATGGAAGAGGTTTCTGGTTTAGGTTCCATCATGGAAGCCGGGGATCAAAGAGGGAGGCATCAAGTCAGCGGCATAGAAGAGCAAAGATCTGATGGACCAAAGATCTGTAAGGAGGCAGCGGCCAAATAGAATAGAGTAAGAACAGATAGATATTAGGGAAGAAAGGATGGCAGGAAGCTCTGGCTAGCGATGGATTTTTCTAATGGCTTTATTTTCTTTTGAGAGGTAGTGGCCTTGGTGTTAGAATATTAACCATGTCTATGTGCCTAACTGGTGGGCTTGGGGGCTAGGTATAAGGATGGCTTCTGGTGGCTCTGTGTTTTGTAAATTTGGAATTAACACACCTGGGGGCAGGGCTCTATTCTTCCAGGTTTCTCAACTTTCCCAGTCCTGGCTTCCTGGAGGCCTTTGCTGTTGTGACTCTGAGAAAGGTGGCCTGACTTTCTCTAGTGGCAAGCATCATTAGTTATCTTTAAATTTTAAAAAAAGTAAAAAAAAAATTAAAGGAATATATAAGTGACTCTAGACAGCATAATAAAAAAAAAAAAACCACTCATTGTTTTCAGAGGTGCGGCTCCGGTGGTACACCCTACTGCCTTCCATTTGTCCCTTCCTGCTTCTCCCCACCAAGTCAGCTCCAGGCAGCACTGTCTATAGTCTAGGAGCTTTCCAGAGGATAGTTCTTGCCTTTCAAGTTGTCTTACTTGATAGTATGGCTTTTACTTTTTCAGACTCAGAAAATGCAGGTAGCTTTCCTAGGAGCTGGGGGCAAGAGCGTCCACTTGACCAGGCATGCCGTTGGCTTCTGATAGTTTTTCTGTATCATGATTTTTCTTGTGTTTTACACTCTCTGTTGTTTCTCTTGGTTTTTCTTGTGTCTAAAGAGAACTTTGTCATTTGTCCATGCTTTGTGTGCACCTTCACTCAGTGAATTCTGCCCTGCTCAGTGCTCCTTGACCCCTTCCCCATCTTGGAATAAAGTAGCATAGAGATGTTCAAGGCCTGGCTCTGTCACCTGTGACTGTGACCTTGGGAAGGTTATGGTTATCCCTTGTTAAAGTGGGATGTTGATTGTTTCAGTCTGTTTTCTTACTGTAACACAATGCCTGAGACTAGAAAATTTACAAAGAAAGGGTGTTTGTTTAGCTGACAGTTCTGGAGGCTGGGAAGGCTAAGAGCACAGTATTGGCATCTTTTCAGCATTTGATAAATTCTTTGTGCCATGTTAGAATATAGCAGATGCCAGAAGGTCAGTAGGCACCTGTGAAGAGGCAAAGCACAGGGATGGTCTTGTTTTATAATAGCTCACTCCTGGGTAGCTACCCTGATCTTGGGAGATTAGGTTACCCAGTTCACAAGAACGGCATTAATCCCTCCTAAAAACCTAATCATCTTTCATAGACCCTGCCTTCCAACCACCACCACAGTGGCAGTCAAATTTCATCATGGGTTTCAGAAGGTACAGACCATAGCATGGTAGTGAGAGAATCCACCATTATAGAGACGTTAATGAAGAGTGAATGAAAAATACCGCTCAAGAATAGTGCCCGGCAGAGCGTAACCTCAGTGCTTCCTAAATCAACACAAATACCCACAGCACCCTCCAGCACATTTATTGCACACTAGGCCTTTTCACTCATTGTTTTCTTACATTGGGCTATATAATTCATGTTTTTATTTATGCATACCCTTGATTCTTGTGTAAAGAGTTTAGGAATCTGCCAGATGTGTTGGTGCACTCTTGTAATCACCGTGCTTGGGAGGCTGAGACAGGAGGATTGCACATGTTCGAAGCCAGCCTCAGCTACTTAGTGAGGCTCTCAGCAACTTAGTGAGACCCTGTTTCCAAATAAAGTGTAAAATAAGCCCGGGAGTGTAGCCCAGAGGTAGAAAAGCCCCTGGGTTCCACCACACACACACACACACACACACACACACACACACACACACACACAAAAAAAAAAAAAGATTTGGAGTCTTTGTATTTCTGATGGTGAAAACAGTGAAGGAAGTCTAAGCCCTCGGTGCTATTGGTGCTCAATAATGTTTAGAGGAATGGAACTCTTATGTCAAAGGTGTCTCTCATCTGTGGCTGGGGAGGGAGAGACTACACCCATGATCACTTATTCACACTCAGGCCAATCTATAAATGGTAGGCATTCTGCAACCCCAAGACCTCTCAATGGTCTTTTTTTTTTTGTTTGTTTGTCCTTTTTTATTTTCCAGAATAATAAGTATAGTAGACAGAACTTAAGTTATAGCAATTTAATTGCAGTAGTAGCCCACATTTCAGATTATTTTTTAGAAAGTAAGAGGTAGGCTACTTCTCAAAACACCAAGAAACCAGTGTTAAAAAATCAGTTTTGTTTCTGATCTTAAATATAAACTATTTGAAAATGGTGGAGTTTTCCTTTCTGTACATGACTGCCACAATAAGGCTCTCTAAAGTATTCATTGTAAATTTCCTAAAGACAGCTTCATTTGGGGGAGCAGAGCCCAACAGTTTATGATGCCCTGATTTCACAAAGGCAGCAATATTAAAGTAAACAAAAGGAGATTAATCAGCATTCAAAGAGGGAGTCATTGTGCTTTGAAAGATAATCTTTTTATACATTGCATAGACTAGTGGCTTTTTAATTGAAAAACTCTTAACCCTAAGAGCACTACAGATACCTTTTGGTATTAATATATTAATGGATGAAGTTGTTCTGAAGCACTCTAACACATTTTCCTATTTCTCTTTTACCTATATAAGATGATACATAATTAAGTTTGGGCAAACATACCAAGTAGGTGACAGCTAGAGATAGAATTTCACATCATTCATTTTCCACTCCATGCTTTCCAGCGCTTTGTCACTATTATGTCTGTCTACACCTTGGGTGTCCTTCTCTGAATAATAGCTGCATAATATATTGACAGTGACACCTTAAAGTGCAGCAGCACCTGGAGATAATATGCACTAAATCTCGATTTATCTCCAGATGAATGGGCTGCTTCACATAATTAAGAGTGAGTCTGGAGAGAAATGCCACTTTCTTTGTTAACTGTTTTTCAGTTATTTAATGCTCCAATTTGTTACTCAAACATTTCACTTCCAATTTCTTTTTCTTTTGTATTCCAGTGCTTAATGTCTTCTTTCTTTCAGTCTCCAGTATCATAGGTAGAGTTGAGAAATGACTCTATTTCTTGTTTCCATTTAAAACAAAATTTATAGCTCTGCATTTGCAGCTTGTGTGCAGCCCTGGGTTTCATCTCCAGCAATACACACACACACACACACACACACACACACACACACACACATGCACGCACGCATGCACGCACACGCACACGCATGTACACACACGTGCAAAGGCATGTACAGCAATTTCATAGCTCTGAGCGCTTTGAGAAGGCATACTTTGAGTGTGATAGAGCATAGATAGGCAAGTGACATAATTGGCTTCTGAAAGTCAAAAATCTGCTGGAGCCCAGTTACTACTCTCTTCGGTTGGATTTTTTCGAGACTGAAGAAAGTGACTAGGTCAAACCAGGACACAGATTCCAGAACCTAGCCCTGATGACCCCTTTTTCTCTATGAATCTCTTCTGTACAGTGACTTGGGTCAGTGGAAAGTACTTACTTAGTGACTCCAAATGGTAAACGTGATTTTCAGGCTCAGTTACATCTGAGTTCATAGGTTGCCTTGAATGCTTATGGTTTATCAGAATTTACAGCAGCCTGTGATTAGACCATTAAAATAATAGATAAAGCTGGGCATGGTGGCACATGCCTGTAATTCCAGTATTTGGGAGGCTGAGACGAGAGGATTGCAGGTTCTAGGACAGCCTCAGCAGTGTAACAAAATTCTCAGCAACCTAGTAAGACTCAGTTTCAAAATAAAAAATAAGGGCTGGGGGATGTAGCTTGGAGGTAGAATATCCCTGGGTTTAATCTCCAATAATGCATGCACACACCCACATAAAAGAAAGAAAAAAAAGAATATTAAAAGTTAAAGACAAAATTTGCTTAAACATAAGCCTACCATTTTTTTCTATTTTAAAAAATTCACTTAGCACTCTCTTCAGCTGCCTGCTTACTTCTGGTTTTGGACAGTCCTGTCCACTGTCTAGGTTTTATCTGGATGCTTTCACGTTCTGTTGTTTGCCTTTCGTTGTATGGGAGCTGCCCTCTAAGTCATCTTAAAAAGAGTGCATGCAAAATCTCTTTCTGTCCTTATTTCCTTTGCTTCTTTGAGTCATGTAGCTTTGTGGCTAGTGTAGCCTTGACACCATAGATGAACATACTTTTTTCTAGAAAGTCTTCTTTCATTTGTCCCAGTGGTGTTCTGGAATTTTCTGGGTTTCTTCCTGTATATTTGATATTCCCTTTTTCCTCATCTCACCATTTTAGTGGTGAGTGTTCCACAGGTGGATTAAAGCCACATTTCTCTAGGGTATCTGCAACCTTTAGCTTCTTCTCAAGGAGTATTGAATTCTGCATTTCTCTTGATTGGGATATCTGTTGGGCTGTTCAAATGTATATTTAGATTAAAACAGAACTCATCTCATTTTTGAATGTGATTTTGGTAGAAATTCTAGTTATCCCCTTTTTCTTCTTTCTTAGCTACCTGTTGGTTCAATTTCTACATCTTTATCTCACATCGATCCATCCCCCAGGCCTTGCCTCTGATCTCTACTCTGATCTCCCCAATCTTTTAGTCTTTTTATTAAATGCCTGCGATCCCCTAGGGAGGATAGGTAGGGTTTGCATAAGTGTTAGAATAGGGCAAAGAAAGACCTTCCGAGTGGAACATACACAGAATGGGGAGGTGGTTGTGAGGAGTCAGGTTCACACTTGGTTTGAACATCTAGGATAGTTAGAATGGGGAAGAATGTCACTAGAGGCCTTCAAGCAGGAAATCAAGGAAATTAAAGATTTTTGAAGGCAAGAAATGTTGTGAAACCTGGTTCAAGAAGGATTAGTTGGGATTTGTGATGCAAATGAGTAGAGGGCCAAGATGGAGCCTGGTGGGTTCCAGATAAAGGGAAGGGGAGGTCACAGGCTTAGGAGGAGTCTCTTAAGAGTCAAGAAGAGGGCACCTTTGAAAGGAATTGATGTCAATTCTAGAAATATTTAGGAGGTGACAAGAAGATGTTTTGAAGAAAATGCCATCAAACATTTGCAGATAGAAGGCTTCACAAAACTTGTTTGAGTGCACAGGGCTGAGGGAAGAAATCTGTGAGTCATAATTGCCTTTTCAGTTTTTACTACTTTTCCCATTTCTCATGATTCATTCTTTTGTACTGTAATGCGGTCGTGTTATTTATGTTAATAATAAACCTCATTTATCTTGAAGATAGCTTTCTGTTAAGCTGCCATGAAATCTTCAAACTTATTTTTCTCAGTGACAAATAAATGATTATAAGGCTACAGCTTGTCACAGTTTCATAACTTTGGACAAATTTATCTATTGCTGTGAGTTAAGTATATTAAGATTAATGTTTCCCAGGTAATAATGGTAAAGTCACATAATCAATTGCAGAAAATTTGAATTTGTGAGCTCTATACAAAAGCTCAGCCAAAGATTTTCTTTGAAACTATCTAAGAGTGCTTCATAGTTGTTCTCCTGTGTTGTGTGTGTGTATGTGTGTGTGAGAGTATGTGTGTGTGTGTGTATACACCTCACACAAGATAGGCATAAGCACTCTAGCATTGACTCCTGCTCCTATCCCTTTTTATTTTATTTTGAGAGATGATCTTGCTAAGATGCTGAGGCTGCCTCAGATCTAAGATTCTCCTGCTTCAGCCTACCATGTAGCTGGAATTACAGGCCTTGGCCACTGTACCCGCTGCTGATTTTTAATAGGAAGGCACGATGGTCATCTATTTCTAGAGAAGCATCATTGCTTCTTTATAGCACATGCCTCACAGTGAAAACTCTGTGGGTGAAGAATGGTCAGGGTAGGGAGAATGGTGGTAAGGAACAAGGAAAGAGATGGCTTTAGTTGTTAGAAAAAACTGCTTTCTTCTTTCTTTCTTTATTTCATTTTTATTATTTTGCTTTCTTCTATTCTGACATGTCCATGTAGGGAGGAATCCGAACCTTTTGTCTTTTGAGAGAAAGCTACTTAGGGGAGAATGGCCACTGTTGATGGTTCATTTGGGTACTTCTCCTCTGCCTGATTTTCAACCACTGTTGGAGGCCACAGTAGGAGCTCAGGTTGAAACATCCGGAGGCAGCCTCTTGACTGGACAGTGTGTTCACAAGGCAGGCAAGGTCCAGGCTCCTACTGGCCTTGGTGAGGCTGAGGCCTGCCTGAGTGCATCTTTAGTCCTGTGGAGACAGGTGGCTGTGTGGTGGCCCACTGAGTTCAGGCAGCACATACAATGAAAATACCATCTGACCCATGGAGTCCTTAGCAATAGTAAGCCATGTTTGCATACTTGGTCTTCACTATAATCTGGTTAGCCGCTCTCCATCCTCAGATTTCATCCCCCTTCTTCCATGCCTTTCCAGCTATAGACAGCTAGAGCTAACGACAGCAAAATGTGATAGAAATGTAGGAATAAAAAGTACCGTAGGCAGATGAGGCAAGGTGTAAAGAAACCAAGCTTGTAAGGTGCAGCTTTCCTTATGTTCAAGAGACTGATGCTCAGATGAGTTGGTGACTGTGAGGTTCACAGAGCTAAGGAGGGTGGGATTGAAGCCAGAATCAGGCCCGTGATTCCTGGCTCAGAGGTCCCCTCGGAAAACACGTTGCCTCTAAGAATTACCTGTCTGGTCACAGATGTGAACAGTGCTGATGCCTCTCCATCCTGCACTTGTCCCACAGCGGAGTGGACCTGCACTGTCGGCTTTGAAGTCAGTCTTTTGATGATAGCTGCCTACTTGGACCTCTCATAAGGCAGTTCATAGGATGAGGACTGCCTCACCTCCCTCGGGCTTTGCTTTGTTATTTATAAACCGTGTCCTTAGTATTGTATGCTTTTCAGTTCTACCATGTTTGTCTGTGTTTGCTTTAACTATTTCCATTAGAATAGGCTTCAGAGCAGATATCCTTAATCTGTACATTTTTTTTTTCAGTACTGGGGATGGAACTCAGTGGCATTTTACCTCTGAGCTACACTTCCAGCCCTACATTTTATTCTTTATTTGAAACAGGGTTTCACTTAGTTGAGGAGTGCCTCACTAAGTAGCTTACTTCGGCCACCAACCTGAGATCCTCCTGTCTCAGCCTCTCAAGTACTGAGATTACAAGCATATGTTACCATGCCTGGCTAATATGCACATATTTTAAAATAAATTATATTTATGCATTAATATGTAACAGTAGGTTCCCTTCTCAGACAGGGATATTTCATAAGCCCTCCATTAGATACCCCAAACCACAGATACCACCAAACCCTATATACAAACATGTACTACATATAGCTGTCATGTTTTTCTTATATGTACATGTTTATGATACTTTTAATTTATGAATTAGGCAGAGTAAGAGATGAACAATAGCTAATGATAAAAATAGAATAATTAGGTTAATATACTGTGATAACAGTTATTTAGAATTTATGAATGATTTATTTTTTTAATTGTCTACTTAATATTTCAACTTGGGTAACTGTAACTGAGGAAAGTAAAACCATTGATAAGAGGGACTACTGTATATATTATATATTTTGTGAAGCACAGAGAAATTTAAATAAGGCATTTGGTAAAAGTAAATATAAGCAGAAGTTCTAGTATGTTTTTCTGATCCTCAGGGAATTATTTCTATTTTTCTGTGTAGTCTTAAGGAATAAATCCCAAACACTGACACTTTGTTAGGCTCCTTTCTCTTTATTCCCATTGCTACCAGTCATTTTCAGTTTTGAGCCTCCTTTTGTCACTGGAGGGTGTCTGGAAGGTCCTGGAGAGGGGGCTTCAACTCAGGATGACAGGGACCTTGACATATATTGTAGGAAAAAAATTCTAGATATGTCAAAGTGAGGCACAAACACATAATTATTAGGAAAGCAAAGAGTGGATGTTCAAGGGAGAATGTGGGCTATCTTGAGAGTGAGAATCGTTTTGGGGGATAAAGGATACTTGGGGAGGCTTATGCACAGGCATGCCTGAGAGGATGCCATCAGCCTGATGACTATAGTTTACTGAGGTCTGGCAATTCGCAGGATTCTTAGATTGACCTCTTCCCCACTGTCCTATCAACAGATAACATTGGGAAAGTACCCTATATAATAGGTTTCAGATCTCCTTTTGCTCAATCTAGTCTAAAAATACTTGTATTAATGGTCTTACTAACAGTGCACAGGGCAATTTTCATAAGTGGGTGAATTTCCAGTAACTTTAAAGTTGTGAGGGAAGATCTGTAGAATTTTCAGAAACTTGGGAGTGACAGGTCTGGGTGAAGCTGGCTTGGAGAGTGGTGGGCCGGGAAGAGTACTGGCTCTGGGAGTGAAGGTCTGATGAATGTTGGCTCAAGGATTTCAGATTAAAATTACAGTCTCTCTTTCCTTTTTTTGCTCCTTTCTACCCATTTTTATCTTCTTCTATCCTACCTCATATTGTTCTCCACACTTTGTTTTCACAGTGTTTATTAGTCAGAGTTCTTCAGAAAAATAGGGAGAAGAAGAGGGTAAGAGAGAGAGAGAGAGAGAGAGAGAGAGGAAGAAAAAAAAGGACTGGGATAGATATTCAGGAACTGGCCCATGAGATTATGAGGACTGGCAGGTTCCAAATCTGCAGGGTAGGCTGAAAGCTGGAAATTCAAGCAAGAGCTGATGATATAGTTCAAAGGCTGAAAACTGGTGAAATTTTTAATCTTGTTTTCTGGAGACAAAATTCCTTCTACCTTGAGGGACCTTAAGTTTTGCTATAATGCCTTCAACTGGTTGGATGAGGCTCACCTTCATTCTGAAGAGTAATCAGCGTTTCTCAAAGGCTGCGGATTTTAATGCTGATCACTTCTAAAAAGATGTCTTCAGAGCAACATGTAGACAGGTGTTTGACCACACAACTTGGTTCTATAGCCCATCCAAGGTAACACATAAAATTAACCGTCCACATCACTATCACAGTTTTGTTTTCATCTGGAACTTCTGGCAGCTGCCTACTTGTTTCCCAGCCTCTCGCCCATTGCCCATACCACCAAAAGTACCTTGAAGGAGAGAGGTTGTTATGGGGGAGTTTGATTAATTTTAGGCAGCACATAGCTAACAATATTCATTGCAATCATGTATTGCTTTAGTGTTTTTCACTAAAGAATCCAAAGCCATGTGCAGTCTGACCCCTCTACCCGTGCAACCTCACTGTCTTCACCAAATATACATCCCCTTTCACGACTCACACTTAATTCCCCACATGCACTTGGGATTTTCCCACCTCTGTGGCGTTGCTTTATGGAACTGAAGCAGCACTACCATAATGCGAGCGGTGATAAAATGACAGGAATAACGAAGGGGCTATGTGAGAACAGGAGGAGACTGAGTAACTCAAGATGCGAGATATAAGAAGTAGAAAAAAAACGCTGGGTGTGGTGGCGCACGCTTATAATCCCCGCGCTTGGGAGGCAGAGACAGGAGGATCGCGCAGGTTCGAAGCTAGCCGCGCGCGCTGGCTTAGGAGACCTTGTTTCCAAATAAAAATGTAAAAATAGGTCTGGGAGTGTAGCCCGGAGATAGAAGGGCTTCCAGGAACCCCAGTACCACCAAAAAAAAAAAAAAAAAAAAAAGAAGAAGTAGAAAAAAAAAAGAAGGCATTTGTTTTTGTTTGTTAATGTTTTTGTTCTGAAAAAAGCCCTATAATATTGCTACAAGAAGAAAATGTCAGTTTATAATTTGTTTTATAAAAAATGTATTAAACCTTGGGCCTAGAACTTCTTTGTTGATTTCATGAAAGCAGTCACTTTTTATCTGTACTACTAGGACTTCTGTGCTATTGTTGGGGCCATAGAAGAAATATTAAAATTAGTATTTTATTATTAACTGAGAGCTTATAGAACATTGTTTTATAAAAGCTGCTACCCTGGCAGCTCAGGTTTACCCGGTGGCTACAGTCTATGTGAGCTTTTTGCCTGGCTTTGGGCTTGTTCTTTTCCTAGGTTACTGCTTTGGTTATTAATTTTATTACTTCCCTCTAGTGGTCAGTCTTATAATCTCAAATTCTACTTGGATAAATTTAACAGTGAAAGAAAACCACATTTGTGGCATTCTTGTGATAATTTTAAAAAATATACTCTGGATATTAGCCCCCTATCAGAATGGTGGCTGGTAAAGATCCTTTCCCATTCTGTAGGCTTCCTCTTTAGGTTATTGATAGTTTCCTTTGATGAGAAGAAACTTTTTAGTTTGATGTTATCCCACTTGTTTATTCTTGCTTTAATTATATATTTAGTATAGGTTCTAAAATACTTAGAAATTATAGTTTATTTATATCCTTTTAGATTATAAACTAACTTTTAAGTGGGATGATGCTTTAAGGTGCTAAGTAACAGTAATGAAGATAGTATTTGAGGCAGAGGTTTTATCTATTGCTATACTACGGGGACCTCAGTGGCCATTTGACTTTTAAGGAGGAAATTGGATGTGGTTTCTTGCAAGTGTTTATCGACGCCATAGAAGCAAGTGCATATTCTAGATAAACTTGAAAGCCCCGAAGCTTTATGAGGCAAGGAGTAAGGGACTCTTTTGAGCTTTGTTTATCATTTCTTCATAGATTAAACTTTATCTCTAGTGTAGGAAACAGCTTTTAAAGATTAATATCAGCATTTCTTATTTTACCACGTCTTGAAAAAAGTATTTTTTTAAAAAAAAATATTATGCTATCTCAGGATATTCTTGGAGTTGAAATAATTACCCAAATTTGAGGCTGATACTGGGTGAGGTGGTATTTGGTTATGCAGGCACTAATCCACCAATCCTTTGAGTGAGTTCTAGTGTTTGTGGCCAGACCTGGAGTAGGTCCCACAAAGAAACGGAGGGGACATCATTTAAGGAATTCAGTTAAATCCATGAGTCCCCTAACTATACTTCTCCTGGTCAGAACTAAAGCTGAATTCAGGAGGCAGTGATCTGGTGCTTCTGTTGAGGTGTTCTGTTAAGAAGGAAGGAGTTTCTACCAAGAATCCCTGTGAAACCAGTAGTTTGTTGATGTTGATTTGTGATCCCCATATTGCATATGGTGATATGGTGAAGGCGGTGATGTGTTGTGTTTGTCTTTCTGAGTAGAGGTGCATTGAGTGACATGATATCTGTTTTGTTGCCCAACAGCTGCACCTGATCCACTGGAACTCCACCCTGTTCGGCAGCATCGACGAGGCTGTGGGGAAGCCTCATGGAATTGCCATCATTGCCTTGTTTGTTCAGGTACTTGGGCTGCCGTGGTTGCTGCGTTGGTTAGATGCTTCTAAGTCATAATGTAAAATATATCTAATTTTTATTCTCTCCCAGTTTTATTACATAGAGGTGAAATTAGACATACAGAAAATGCTGATCATTTAAAAACAAAAAATCTTTGTAGTTCATAAATATGGCTGTAGTTCAGCCATATTCATACTTGGTGAAAAATAGTTCATTATTTTCCGTTTTCTATGAATGGTTTTATGTATTCATTAGAAATTTTCTTTAGAGTGTCATCCAGTGTTTTTGGAGAAATGATTTAGAAAATGTCTCCTGAAGGCAGAGTTCATTTTATTTATGAAAAAGCATTTTCAGAAGTGTTTTTAGATTCTGACTGCAAAATCTAAGAAACATCAATGATATAATCATGTAGTGGATTACCTTACGTCTTTGTTATTAATAATTTCCACTAGATGATTGAAATGCTTTATAGAAAACACTGCTAAAATAGACTGGCAAAGACCATGGCAGATTTAGCTAATATAAAATTTAGATTCAGCTATGCTGTGGGCAAAGGCTATGATATAAATATAGCCAAGCATACAAATATAGACCATATGTTTGCAAAGGTTAAAATTTAATTCAGTTCCTAAGGTAAATCTTCTGAATTTTGTCTTACCATCTGCTTGATGTGCTAAAAGACTTAGAGGTAAAGGAGATCATAGAAATCTTAGACATTCATTGACCTCTAGTCTTAAAGAAGAGAATCGAAAGCCCAGAGAGGTAAAAAAAAAAGTGTTTATAGCTGGGCGTGGTGGCACACGCCTGTAATCCCCGTGCTTGGGAGGTGGAGACAGGAGGATTGTGCAAGTTTGAAGCCAGCCTCACTGGCTTAAGAGACCCTGTTTCCAAATAAAAATATAAAAATAGGTCTGGGAGTATAGCCCGGAGGTAGAAGGGCTTCCAGGAACCCCAGTACCACACACATAAACAAAAAAAGTGTTTATAGTTTCATAGCAATTTAATGCCACAGGCCAGGACCAAAAACCACAGCTACCGCTGCTGGTTAAAAGCTGCCTCTTGGAGGACCTTGGGTTAGAGCAGTAACAGTGATCTTGAGTGACTAAATTTCCAAAAAGTGTTGAATATTGAACCTCTTTTTATATATGATTTTTTGTGGCTTATAATACCAAGAATATTATTTGTTATAACAATTTTCTATTCTGCCCCTAAAAATTTTTCTTATTGATGTTTGGAAGTAGCCATCCAGTTTTAGCCTCCTAATATTTCAAAATGTGAGCGTGTGACACATGCCGTAGAATTTGAAAGCAAATCTTTACATTTTTAAATTAATCTTCTTTTCACTGTTTATTTCATGACCTTTTCACAGGCAGGGCCCTGTATTCTTTCTATTTTATTACATTATATAAATAGAACAGGATCAAAAAATACTGATGAAAAATATTTGTAACTATACCTTTTGATAATCATTAGTCTATTGAGAAAATAATTTTAAAAGACCATCTTCATAACCTGAGAAAGTCAATATAACATCATAGTAATAGTATCTCATATTAAAGAATAAGAATCAAAGTAATAAAATTAAGCCAAGAATGGTGGTTCACAACAGTAATTTTAGTACTTGGGAGACTGAGACAGGAGAATGACAGGTTCAAGGACAGACTCAGCCATGTAGCAAGACTCTCAGCAACCTAGTGAGACTGTTTCAAAACAAAAAATATAAAGGGCTGGCGATAGACCTTGGAGGTAGGATGCCCCTGGGTTTAATACTCAGGTCCCCCTCCACCCCAAATTAAGAGGAATACAGATAAATAAGTAATCATATGCAGAAGAAAACATGTCAGTTTTATCTTTGGAACTGGTGCTCAATGAACTTTTGAGGGCTGAATAAGATTCGCTAGCATGGTGCTTTCCCCCGCTGACCTTCACGTGTGGAGATGACGGACTCATCAAGCTGGACTGAAGCCCCAACCTTTGAACCAGCCTCAGTGTTTCCCAGAACAAGCTGCGTCATGTGGACCTCGAGAGCACATACATTTGTTCTCACTTCTCACAGTTTTCTGTGAAGAAAACGTCAGCTTACCTATGTAAAAATGCCTTTCTCAGAAGCGTAATATTACAGAAACAGTGATAACAAGCTTTCACAAGGAAGGACAGGCGGACAGCATCAGATGAAGCAGAGGGCTGAGGGCTGGAGTCCTCCCAGGTGGCCTGGCACTCAGGCCAGGGCAGTGGGCGGTGGGAGGGAAGAGGCTGGGCGATGAGGCACACAGAATTACCTTCCAACAGGCCCGAGTGAAGGAAGGAAAGACAGATTTGCAGTAACTGGTGGTAGATTTAAGATCCGAGATCTTGTGTTTTTATTAGGAGCAAGAAGAGCAAGTGCAGATATAGAATTAAAAGCAGATAAGTCCTAGAGGAGAGGGGAGGGTGGGAGATGGAGAGGTCATGTGGATAGGAGGGGACCAACTCACCCTTTCTCTAAAACAGAGGGCCTAGAGGAAAGGGTGGACACAAAGAGAGTCAATTTGTGAGTGGAGCTAGGCAGGAAATCAGTAGAGTTCATGCCTGACAACCTTCATTATTTGAGACATACAAAACAAAATTATTTATAGAGCAAGGGAAGTGTGGGTGTGAATTTGGGCTTTGAAATAGCCTGGAATAGGATGATAGTAGGTGGTCTTGTCAGTGAGGGACACTGAGTGAGGGTAGACTCCTTACAGCAGCGTGTGATGGCCATTTCTCTAGGGAGAGGAGTCAGTAGAGCAGTCAGTCTACTGCAGAACAAATGACTTAGGAATTGAAGAGTTGAGAGTGGTGGGAGAGATGCATTAGCTTAGCTAGGAGGAAAAAGGACACAAAGCTAAGAGGGTCTGAGGAAATGATGGCCTGGACAGACGCAAGGAGTCCACATGGACCAGGAGTGGGTGGGAGAGCTTTTCAAAGATGCAGAGCTGTCCTGACTCCAAGGAGCACAGTAAGAACAAGGCAAGAGTGAGCTAGAAGGGAAAGAACCCCAAGCAGGGCGAAGCAGAGCAGATTCCTGGAGGACAGGACTGACCGATGGTTTGCATTTTCCATGGTGGTAAAAGATGGCAGAGGTGAGGGGTGAGAAATCAGTGGGTCTTGTGGTCCTGGAAGACTCTTGTGACTTGAATGGCTGCAAGATTTTAGCAGTAGGAATGGCATCCATATTTGATTTTTGGTGGTTATAAAATTTTTGTTTGTTTGTTTTGCGGTACTGGGAATTGAACCCCCCAGGGTCATTCTACCTGTGAGCTATACCCACAGCCATATTTTTTATTTATTTATTTTAATTTTAATTTTTTGTAGTACTGGGAATGGAACCCAGGGACATTTTACCTCCAAGTGACACCACCAGCACTATTTTTTTATTTTTTATTTTGAAACAGGGTCTCACTGAGTTGCAAAGGGCCTCAATAAGTAGCTGAGGCTGTCCACAAACCAAGATCCTCCTGTCTCAGCCTCCCAAATGCTGGGATTACAAGCGTGCACCAGCATGCTTGGGTCTATTTTTTATTTTGAAACAGGGTCTTACTAAATTGTAGAGGGCCTCACTAAGTAGCTGAGGCTGGCAACAAACCTACGATCCTCCCAGCCTCCCAAGTACTGGGATTTCAAGCATGTGTCACCATGCCTGGCTTGATTATAACTTTTTAATGTACAAATTTGACAAAGAAGAATAGGCAAATGACACTGATAGCTGGAGTTTGCTGTGGGATGTAAAATTTTGTCCATGAAGTAAAGAACTTTTATTGACAGGGGCCAATAATAGTTATTAAGTGCTACTATACATAAAAATTATATTGAGGCTGTACAATAGCACTCAGATTAAGAAGGATAGAGGATGACCTTAATTGAGTTATGACACATGAGGCTGTGTGCTAAATTCTTTGATTTAATCTTATCTTCAGTTCCATCTCTGTATCCTCTCCACAAGGACACAGAGGTTAAGTCAACTCTGCCAAGGTCAAATAGCTAAAAAGTGGCTGAATCACAATTAGAACCCAGCAGTAAGTCCAACCTAAGGAAGCTTGCTCCTCCATAAACCACTTCATTATATGGCCTTACAAGATTCAGAAGGGACTCTCTTCTGAGTTTATAATCTGACAGGAGATGCACAAAGTGGAACAAAAATAAACCATGACGAGGGGTCTAGGCATCAAGTGTTACCTCCAGGTTAAACCAGTGAAAAAAAGAGTCTGTGTATTTATTCTGAAGACTTGGTGAAGGCTTTTCTGCCTGAGCTCCAGGCTCCTACACTCATGGGGACATTTGCAGTGAGCTTGACTGCTCTTCCCTCTTTCCTCCCTACCCTCCCTTCTTCCTTCCTTCCTCTTCAGAAAATTTGATTTTCTATTTTTAGAGCCTATTACCAGAATTGGAAACACTTTGGAAATAATGAAAGTGTTGATTTCATTGAGCTGATTGACCCAGGTTTCTTGTCTCCCTTCTTCTCTTATCCCTTGCATATTTCACATTTGGGCAACACTGAAAGAAAGAGAGAATCTGTGCATGTTGACAGCCACTCCAGCTTATAGATCATTCTCCAAAAATGTATGTGCAAGAGAAAAAACTAAGGGCTAACAATGATTGTTTATCTGAGGTAATAAGTGATCTTCCCTGTTGTTCTGTACATTGCCATGGACCACTGGAAGCCGGTTAAAAAATAAGAAGTAGATTGCACTTACAAGTTATAAGATAAGGTCACGGACACTAAATAGCAAAAACAATGTTCAGGTCTCAAATTTCTTTGGAGTATTTTTTACACTAAAATATGCAATACTCCTAAACAGAAGAAAAGCATGTTCTTGTTTATTGAAGAATAAAAAGGTAGCTATAGAATCATGACCAGTGATAATTGAAAAATGTCTTAATTTTGAGAACTTTAACATATAAAATCACATGTCCACTTTTTTTTTTTTTTTTTTTTGGTGGTACTGGGGTTCTTGGAAACCCTTCTACCTCCGGGCTACCCTCCCAGACCTATTTTTTTTTTTTTGTGGTACTAGGGTTCCTGGAAACCCTTCTACTTCCAGGCTACACTCCCAGACACACACACACACACACACACACACACACACACACACACATATATATATATTTTTTTTTAATTTGGAAACAGGGTCTCTTAAGCCAGCGTGGCTGTCTTCAAACTTGCGTGATTCTCCTGTCTCTGCCTCCCAAGCGTGGGGATTACAAGCGTGTGCTACCACACCTGGCTCACATCCCCACCTTTTTAAAATACTTTTATTAGTGCATTGTGGTTATACATCATAGTGAGATTCAAAGTGTTATAATGCACACATCACTTGGTGTGTTTCCCTCCGTATCTTTTTTTTTTTTTTTTTTTTTGGTACTGGGAATGAAACCCAGGGTATTCTATCTCTGAGCTACACTCCCAGCCCTATTTTGAAACAGGGTCTCACTGAGTTGCAGAGGGCCTCACTAAGTAGCTGAGGCTATCTAGGAACCGCAGGATACCCTCCTGTCTCAGCCTCCCAAATGCTGGGATTATAAGCATGCGTCACCACGCCTGGCTCCCTTCATATCTTAATATATACATTTTTCCGAATTTCTTCAACTTTGAAAAAATATTTATAGCAATGATCTATAAATGCTAAATGTAAGAATACAAGAGTTTGGATATGTCATGACTAATTTTAATTAAAAATATCCTTAACATTTTTATGTAACAGTCTTTTATAATTTGTTATATGATGTATAGCACATGATGTGTGGGACCTATGCAGAGCAGGGTATATTTAGAATGGGTTCTTTTATTTTTGTGGGTCTGGAGATGGAACCCAGGGGCATTTGACCTCAAAGCTACATTTCCTGCCCTATTTTTTTATTCTTTATTTTGAAACAGGGTCTCACTAAGTTGAGGAAGGCCTTGCTAAGTAGATGAGGCTGTCCGCGAACCGCGATCCTTCAGTCTGAGCCTCCCAAATGTTGGGATTACAAGGGTGTGCCACCATTCCCGACTTAGAATGGGTTCTTGAGTATCATGGCTAATACTTTGTTGTACTAGCTGTGACAACTTTAATTACCTTTAGTAGGTAATTAATAGATGTTGGCTTGACCATAAATAGGTAATTTAACTTCCCAAGAAGGACATTCAGGCAAACTAGAACTTCTGATAGTTATTTTGAGTAAACGCTAACATTAAAAATATTGTGTCTTGTGGTTTATACTTTATGTATTTCAGATAGGGAAGGAGCATGTTGGTCTCAAGGCTGTGACTGAGATCCTCCAGGATATTCAGTATAAGGTAAGTGGTTAAAGTTAAATAAAAACACTGGTTGTTTAAGAGGTCCCCAAGAACACCTCGAGGCTTGATAATTCTCTAGAGAAACCGATAGGACTCAGAAATGCTGCTATATTTGTGGTTTATGACAGCGTAAGGTCACAGTTAAAAATTAGCAAATGAAAAAGCCACATAGAACTGAGGCTAAGTGAGACCAGGAACCAGCTTTCAGGTGTCCCCCTCCCAGGGAGCTCTCATGTAGATGGCTCCTAATTCTCCTAGCAAGGATGTGTCACAGTGCACACGAATGTTGCCAGCCAGAGAAGCTAATCTGAGCCTTGGAATCTAGGAATTTCATTAAGAGTTGGTAAAAAAACAAAACAAAACAAAACAAAACAAAAAACTCCATGTGGCTGGGCGTGGTGGCGCATGCTTGTAATCCCCGTGCTTGAGAGGCGGAGACAGGAGGATCGTGCGAAGCCAGCCTCGCTGGCTTAAGAGACCCTGTTTCCAAATAAAAATATAAAATAGGTCTTGGAGTATAGCCTGGAGGTAGAAGGGTTTCCAGGAACCCCAGTACCACCAAACACAAAACAAAACAAAAAAACCCCATGTGCCTGCCAACTGCCCTCAGCTCCTCAAACCCCAGGCCCCTCTCTCACACCCCAGCAAGGCCAAGCATCAAAAATTACCTTGTCAGGATAAACTTGTCTGGTCAGACAGGTGCTGCATGTCCCAAGGCCGCAGGCATACAATATCAGGAGTTCATGGTAAATACAGCAGGTCCCAAGGCCTGGGGCATGGGAAATACTCTCAAGGGGCAGAATATCCCCAGGTCTCAGGAGTTTTGGTCCAAGAGCCAGCTGAGGGCTAATCCTGAAGATAAGCCTTTATTTAGGATGTTCAGAAAATGAGCAACCTGAGTTAACCATCTGCTCAATCATTATAGGAAATCTGTGTAAAAGAAACCAATATAATTTTGAGAGTCAGATTAAAAGTACTTATGTAAAATAATCATAAAAATAATAGTAAAAATTACACATAATACATAAGATGATATCCCAGAGAGGGTGACTGAGATCAATATGGCCCTTAGTGATTGGGTCCAACAGTACTGAGAAGCCAAGCTCTTTTAGGAACAGGATCTTCTGGCCCATGCTGAGTAGAATCTTAGCAGCCTTGGGCAGGTGAGTAGTTTAGTCCTATATGGCTATTGGAGATTCAGAGCAGGAGCTGAACTTACTTGACATGGGATCCAAAGATACAAAGCCAGTTCTGAGACCAGTCTGGAGATGAAGGCTAATTACCTCTATCCTGGCATAGGGAAAGAACATGTGGGCCCGAAGGCTGTGACTGAGATCCTCCAGGATATTCAGTGTAAGCTAAGTCATTATGTAAAAGAAAATAGAAATATTAGTTGTATAAGAGGTCCCTGAGAGCCCCTCCAAGTGTCTTAAACCAGGCAGACTCTCCACTAAAGATCTGCTGAGCTGGCTCAGAATAAGCCCAGTTACTGAGAGAAGCCCAGACAAGTTGAAAGAATCTGGTGTCAAGGGGAAGAGGACATATTTTAACTAACATTTGTCAGTAGAAATGGGCTGAGAAAATTTCCCTCATTTCTTGAGCTAATAGGGGATCAGTCATTCTGTAATGGCTGATTGTACAGGAGACTGGGGAGAGGCAAGTGGGCCGGGTTCCTTAATGTGTAAAACAGTCCCAGTCAGAAAGAGAGGTACTTCTCACATTTTCCCTATGTCATCCATATTAATAGAGCAATCTTATAAGAAAACTCTGACATTGATAAGTGTGTCTGCCTCTAAGGCCTGAGCCACTTAAGGGCATGATTTAAAATACTGATTTTAAGTGTGAATCGTTGAATAAAGGCATAGATATTACTCTAGAAATTTAAATCTTGCTTTAAAAAAAGCTGATTGGAATAGAACATTCATATGTGAGTTTCAGATCTACCTTTCTGGATGGGAAGAACATTGAGAATAGTTTCTAGTGCTGAATTACCAAATCCACATGGGACAGAAATCACAAATTGAGTGCCAGGTTACAATGCCAAAACGATTAAGAATAGAGATCTAAACAGGTAAGAAGAAAGTCACTTAAAAAGAATGCTCTGAGCCAAGTGTTATATACCAAGCATTGAACCTATGCCTTGAGTGTGAGTGTTTTCTGGAAGCAGAAAACATAGTTGACACAGGATAGATGGAAACCAATTATAAATTCCACACTGGGAATGATAGGGAAAACTGAGCTGCAGTGGCACAGAAAGTATCTATAGACCCAGAGTAGAAGTATCTTGTTGAAAGCAATCATTTGTGCTCTAATGAGAAGACAGCATGATATACCCATCTAGGGGGCTTGTCAGCATTCTCACTGTGAGAATATTTTGCTGTGGCCCAAAATACTTGATGGCCACAGCTTAGAGGAAGGATGATTTATTTGATCACAGTTCTGGAGATTTCAGGGGTTCTGTTCATGTTAGGACAGGTGGAGAGTCTGTGGAGCTGAGGGCATGGTGTGGGGAGCAGAGAGAGGGAGAGGGAGAGGGAAAAGTGAAGAGAGAAAGTGAAAGGTAGCGAGTAGGAGACACGTGTGTGTGTGTGTGTGTGTGTGTGTGTGTGTGTGTGTGTGTGTGTGCAAGGGCTTTGCTCTTATATTACAAAAGCCAAAAGCAGAGAAAAAGAGAAAGAAAAAGAGGAACTTTATATATTCCCCAAGGCCACACTCCGAGGACCCATCATTAGCAACCAAACCTTACCTCTAACATGGCTGCCTTGTCTATGGGAGGTCTGGGGAGTATCCTAAATCAAAACAAAGTCCCAATGAGGCCATTTAAAAGACTTCAGTCTATATTTTTATCCCTAGTAACATTTTTATTAAAAAATTAGAAATTTTGAGCCGGGCGCGGTGGCGCATGCTTGTAATCCAGCATTTGGGCGGCTGATTCCGAAAGATCACGGTTCATGGACAGCCTCAGCTACTTAGGTCCTCTGCAACACAGTGAGACCCGGTTTCAAATAAAGGATAAATAATAGGGCAGGGGATGTAGCTCGGAGGTTGAATCCCCAGACCTGCAAAATAAAAAAATAAAAACTTAGAAATTTTACATTAGCATAGAATAAATTATTTTTTATTTTTCAGGGGAAGTCCAAAACAATACCCTGCTTTAATCCTAACACTTTATTACCAGGTAAGCACTTTCCTGAATTCATAAAATGAATTTGAAATATGGATATAAACATGCTGTTCTCAGAATACATGTACCTATATATTATTATTGAATACTTTTTTCAATTTGTATTTTCTGTAACACGTAGCAATTTGAGGCTACTGTAAATATAGGAATAAAAATTTTGAAGTAATAAAAAATACCTTGGTACTAGTTCCACTAATCCATGAAGAACTATTTTAGGATTGTCATTTATAAAAAACTTCTACCTTTTGTAATACACTTCTAAGATTGGTCAGTGAAGGACTTATTAATTTTTAAAGTAAAATAAATCTTATATCTAATTTTATAGTTACTTTATTATAAGTTCAAGGTGGTTTTATGTAAAATTTTGGTCTTCATATATCTCTGCCTAAGTAATTTTCCTTTTTTAGTATTTCTAACGAAACCAAATAGGTTGTTGTGTTGTACCATCTGTTCTACATTTATTGCTCTAAAGAAAACCAATTTCTATAAAATTTAAGCATTTACTTATATTTAATCTTAAATTCTTTTTTTGGGGGGGGTGGTACTGGGGGTGGAACCCAGAGGTTTTCTACCTCTGGGCTATACTCCGAGACCTTTTTTATATTTTATTTTGGAAACAGGGTCTCACTAAGTTGCTGAGAGCCTCACTAAGTAGCTGAGGCTGGCTTCGAACCTGTGCGATCCTCCTGTCTCAGCCTCCCAAGCGGGGGGATTACAAGCGTGTGCCACCACGCCTGGCATTAATCTTAAATTTGAATTCAGAGATAATTCAGATTTAATAAGAGTGATTTATTTCTTCCCATCTTACTTTACTATTTTCCTATTGAGGAAGGAATATAAAGGTGGTTAGACCCAAATGGTCAGAAATACAGGCTGTGAAGCTGGACTGCATGGCCTTACGGCTTGGTCCTGCCAGTTATTAGCTCAGTGGCTTTGGGAAAATTCCTAACTTTCTGTGATTTAGCTTCTGCATCTGAAAAATGGAACTAAGAAAGGCATCTGTTTCACTGGTTTGTTGTGAAAGCTAAGTGAATTGATGTATAATAACAATACCTAGCAGGTAGTTCAATAAATATTAGGCATAAATCAACAAGGTAAGTTCTCTAATAGTATAAAAATAGAAAATGAAAACATGGATATATTTTCTAAATTAAACTTTATAGATGTGATAGAAATGACTGTAAATAAAAAAAAGATTCATCATGTTTTTATCAGTTATGTTTTCTGTGATGATTATTTTAAGAATTCATATCTGTAATACCAGTACTTGGGAGGTTGAGACAGGAGGATTGCAGGTCCAAGGCCAGCCTCAACAACTTAGGCCCTCAGAAACTTAGTGAGACCCTGTTTCAAAATAAAGAATAAAATAGGGCTGAGGATGTAGTGCAGAGGTAGAATGCCCCTGGGCTCTACCACTCACACAAAAGAGTAATAAAAATAAAAATTAAAAAATAAAAAGGAAAACATATGTGACACCATTAAAATGATATCTTTCTGAGAAGCATCATTGGGGCATTTTGAAAATTGTTATTGGCATCTTCCAGATTACTGTTAATTAACTCACCTTATCTTGCCACGCCCTGTGGTCTCACAGACCCTCTGCTGCGGGATTACTGGGTGTACGAAGGCTCTCTCACTATCCCTCCTTGCAGTGAAGGTGTTACCTGGATATTATTCCGATATCCTTTAACTATATCCCAGCTACAGGTGAGTATGCTCTTATAAATCTTTCAGAGTGAAGCTCTGCCTTAAAGGTTAAATATTGTTTCTGTAAAAGGAAAATGTCTGTTTTGTGTTTGAGCTCCCTTTAGATCAGTCATACCTTTTCAGATCAAAGTTAAAAGTCTTGAGCCAGTGAAAGCAATGGAAAGGTCAAGGATGAACAGAACCAGGCACTCAGTTATGATCTGTATTTTAAAAGTTAGTTTTTACAGAGTAAATAGAAGTCACTGACAGAGCCAAGCTTCTGATTGTCTGGCTATTCCTTCATGCGGGTTTCCCGGGTGAAGAGAGGAGGGGTCTGGAAGTAATGTGAGAATGCTAATTACTTCTCCAAGTCACACCTGGGCTTCACTACAGCCCTCCTTGTGAGCACCCGAGTAGCCTGCATTCCCAGGGCCCAGGGAACTAGATAAAGTGCCCTGGAAGGTTTTGGATTATTCTTGGGCTTCACTCTGTCACCCACTCAGGCCTCATGCTTCACATAGGTGCTTTAAGTGCTAGTTCAAGTTGGCGCAGTGGTAACACCTGTAATCCTGGCTATTTGGGAGGCTGAGGTGAGAAAATCACTTGAGCCAAGGAATTTGAGAGTAGCTTGGGCAACATGGCAGGATGCTGTTCTGAAAACAAAAACAAAAATAGATAAACATGGAGGGCGGTACCTGAGTGAATTGCCACTGGGATGGTGGCTGGTAGAACATGAGGCAGCATTGCTGTAATGTGTTTAAACAATGACTTGGAAGGGTCTGGAGATGTAGCTAAGTGGTAGAGCAATTCCCTAGCTTGTACAAGGTCCTGGGTTAGATCCTCAGCACCACAAAATAAATTAAAAATAAATAAATAAATAAATAAATAAAAGAAAAATAAGAGAAAGAAAGAAAAGAATAAACAATGATTTGAAACGTGGCCAGTCAGAACTGAAATGTGTTGGAAGTGTGTAACATATAGTGAGGGACAAAGGGTTAATATGAAAATAAGAATGTAAAATGCCTCATCAGTGACTTTTTATGGACTTTGTGCTAAAATGATTGTATTTTAGGTATATTGGGTTAAACATGCTCTTTGAATTAATTTCACCTGCCCCTTCTGACTTTTTATTATGACTACTAGGAAGTTTAAAGTGACATATGTGGTTCACATTGTGTTCCCACTGGGCAGAGATGGACGAGAGCCATCCGTCACCTTCAGAATCTAAGCATTGGCCTTAGTGCACTGACCTGAGTCACACGTGGACTTATGAAGCGCTCGTTCTCAACGTGTGATCCCCACGATAGAAATGCAAGTTGCTGGCTGCTACTTCACACCTCCTGGATTTTATGTCGGTGTGAAACAATTGTTACCACAAGTCACTAAATTTTGAGGTTTACCTTTTACAGTAGGTACTGTCCTTGCCTTTAAATATCAACTGTAGACAGTATTAGTGCAAGCCTTTATGTATTAATTACAAACCTTTAAATTTACTCTCCTTCACCTTACTAACTTCTAATATTTTTCAGAAATTATTCACTAAGCCTCTCAGTCTGGGCGGAGTGCCTTCCATATGAGTTTCTGGAACATATTACTTATCATAATTATAGCTGTGTATGTAATCATCTCCCTCCCCAACTCTATAGTAAAGCTTTTGAGAAAAAAGACTGTGATTTAATCTTTGCATCCTCTGTACCCAACTGACACTCAGGAATAGTTTCTTAAAAGAACTTATAAATGAATGATGTTTTGTCATATATAAAATATGAAATTCCAAAAGTAATGAATGTTGATAAAATAAAGAAAGAAAGAGAGGAAAGGCTGAATGGGAAACTTTAAAAATTCAGCTCTCTGCTTTTATGAGCTTAACTCTTTTATATTCCACATATTAGTGAGATCATGAAGTATTTGTCTTCTTGAATACCCTTTCGGGTATAGAACCAAAGGGATAGAAGCCAGTATCTTAAAGAGAGATCTACACTCCCATGTTCATTTTAGTCAAGACATAGAAACACGAAAATGTCGATAAGTGGATAATTGCATAAAAAGCACAGACTTTTATGTACTATGTTTCTTTTAAATGAGTCACATGAAATATAAGTTAATCTATTAAAAAATGGTCATAGGAACTTGGGACTTGTAAAAGTTAATTTGAACCAGACTGCAAGCTCTGGAAATTATCCCTTTTGAATGCATTTATAAAGAAAGCAGTTTTCAAGCTGAACTTTAGTGAATAACCTGGTTTATCAGTCACTTTCTTAGATCAGCTGGGATGCATCTCTGAGTCAAGAGAACAGTGGCTATTCAGTCTAATACCTTCAGAAGGCAAGGACTTCTCCCTGGAGTGTTGAACCTCTGTCCATTCTCTTTCACACACTCTCTCTGTTTCTGTCTCTCTCTCTCATTGTCTCATAAATTGGTTAAAAACAAACACCATGTTTAAGTAGAGTAGCCTAAAATGTATGCAATTCAGCATTCTTCTGTATGTAGTGATGGTCTCTGCAGGGCCCTGACATTTGAGTGTGCTGCAGACTTTCATCCTGAGATGTCATCCTGCCACCCCCCAAGCCCCTCTCTTCACTGTGGGCTGATTCAGTATGCACTTGAAACCGTTTGAAGTGACTAAAGGGTTTAGAGGGGTGGTTACTTCAGAAAAACTGGCATTTCAGAAAGATGTGTTTTTGCTTCCATCTCTGTTGATGTTTGAAGTCTTCAAAGTGTTGCTGTGATTAGAGAAAAATATTTCTTGTGGAATAGTTTTCTCACAAGCACAGTGATTTGAGGCTGGCTGTTGATTCAGACTGTCTCTTTCACAAGTTGTTTTCAGGGAATGTGCTTCAGGCCGGGGCCTGGGGCTTGAAGGATGTATCTTCAGTTTGGATTATGTAAGTATAAAGCTAACTTACCTTTAAAATAAGCTTGGAATCAATAAAATGTGGAGTAGTTCTCTAAGTGTGTTTAGGCGAATAGGTTTCTAGTCCACATTGCTCATCAGTGACCCTGCCCTAGATTCTGGCTGCAGTATTACCTATTCTTCAGTATGAATGCTAGGGGAGATACCATTATGTTTTCTCAGTGAATTGCTTTGTTATAAGTTGTAACTAAATATTTATCTCAAAATGCTAAAATTTTGACAAGAAGTTGAGTGATAAGAGGGCTTCTATTTATCAAACATTTCCTATGTGCTTGGAATGATGCCAAGTCATTTTTATGGATATTCTTATTTCTTTGTCATCTTTGTGGGTATTTTTTCCAGTAATTTCGTTACACACAGGTGGAAACTGAGGCTTAAAGAGGCAGCATCACTTGGTCATTGAGGTCACAAGTGGCAGAGCCAGGACAAAAACCAGCCTTTGAATACAAAGCCAGTGTCTTCATCATCATATTTTGCTTTTTAATAAAGCATGGGATTCTCTGACCAACCAGGTTCTTTCTACTCTATACTTAGGGAAAACTTAAAATTAAATAATAATAGGGGATTCTCATGAAGTCTCATTCTAGAAAATTTCCAGCTGCTACAAGCAATAAGTGCAATCCACATTCCCACTTGAAGACTAGAAAGGTCTCCTGGCTCACACATTGCTTATCAGACTGGATTTGCTATATAAACACAACATTTAGGCAGTATGAAAACAAACAAACAGGACAATTCATGTTGGGTCAGAGTTATCCCACCTAGGGAAATCAATCAGTATTTGGAGACATGGAAAAATGAAACCTTAGAAACCAGATTTGTAACCTGGCCTCTATTTTACCAAGCCATTTATATTTTTCCCCCTGGCTTTGTATCCCAACTTGGATGGGAGTAAAATGAATTAGAATCTTGTGAGATTCAACATTTTTGGAGTCCTCACCTTTGGTAAATGCATACATAAAAATTTGTTTATTATTTAGAGGTTCCCCGTAAAGTTTAAGCTTTATAGAACCCCCAAATTAACTGATCACTAGCATTATTTTCTCCTTATGAAAGGCAGAATTCTTTGGCTATGTTATATTAAGAACCTCTGTAGATGGAATCTTGACATGCAATGGTGAACTGTTGGTGGATTAATGCTGTTCAAATCACATTTGCTAAATAATCTGAAATGTATGCAGGATATAGGTCATACTGATTTGACAGAATTTTCAAAGTAATTATGGAGCTAAAAGAGAACAGGTGGACCTAGAATTGTCAGACTTCTGTCACTGGATAATTAGATTTTTTTTTCTAGCTTTTATTTGCTTTTACTGTGACAATATAGCATTTTTTTTTTTTTTTTGTGGTACTGGGGATGGAACCCAGGGGCATTTTACCTCTGAGCCACACCCCCACCTCTATTTTTTATTCTTTATTTTGAAACAGGGTCTCACTAAATTGTGGAGGGCATCATTAAGTAGCTGAGGCTGGCTGCGAACCGGGATCCTCCTGTCTCAGCCTCCCAAATGCTGGGACTACAAGCCTGCACCACCACACCTGGCAAAACATAGCAGTTTAATGAAGTAATGTGATAATCTCTGTAGGTTGATCAGCTCATGGTGGGAGTGAGTCTCAGAAATGTTCATCACATTTTTTCTTTTACTTAAATACTTCTCAGAGTCTTATGTGGTAGTTAGTAGGCTTTGGGTTCTCAAGAGTCTCAGACTTAGCAAATTAGAGAAAATGTAAACTGTAGTGCAGCTGATGTGATATGTCCCTCTGGAATCTGGGAACCTTTCACATATAACAAGGAAACCACAGGACCTGAAGAGGCAGTGAGAAAGGGAGGTGAATTTGAGAATAGTTTTGGTAAAAGAGGAAATTGTGCTCAAACTTTTGGAAGATCCAAAGTCTTCTTTGAATCTCTTTCTCCAAACAGCTAGATAAGCAGAGAAGAAAGTCTTCTGACAAAGGAACACTTTAATTAATAAGTCAGACAGCTCCTCAGTATTGCCATACAATAACATCAGAATATGTTAACTAAGAATATCTTGGGGAACATTCAGGAACACATATTCATTTGTTTACTCTTTCTGTTTGTGTTATAGATAGGCACAAAAGCTTTATGTGAAAGGTGTATTGTTTTTGCATTAATGAGTACAGTAGGCTTTTTTGGGTACTGAAGTTGTCTGGATACCTTGAGCTCTTACAAGGACTTTGTGTAATGTTGGTCTCAGGTCTGTAAGAATTAAGTCTGATCTTCTTTTGAAGTTTAATTTTTATTTTATATTATTGTAATGTATGTATACTTTAATTTATAAAGTCCCAATTTTGTTTGTAACTGCTCTGATTTTGTTTTTTTTCAGATAGAAGAGTTTCGAAGGCTGAGAACACACGTTAAGGGGGCAGAACTTGTGGAAGGCTGTGATGGGATCTTGGGAGACAACTTTCGGCCCACTCAGCCACTTAGTGACAGAGTCATAAGAGCTGCATTTCAGTAGCAAAGAGAGCAGGACTAGCCCATCTTCATCAGGGTATGTGCAGACTAAGTAAGGAAAATGGGTGCACAGTTACCTAAACCTAATGTCCTAAAGTCGCTGTGATGGTCAACCTGCTGGGAGGTGAAGTCAGGAGAATTACAGGCTTGTGGTCAGCCTCAGCTACTTAGTGAGGCCCTCTGCAACTTAGTGAGACCTTGTTTCAGACTAATGAATAAAAAATAGGACTGGGGGTATAGCTCGGAGTTTCCATCTCCAGTACCGCAAAAACAAAACCAAAAAACAAAAAAGAAATCTCTTTGATGGGCAAGGTGCTAGATATGGTGGCTCAGACCCCAGAATAGGAGTACTGGACATGGAGGGGTTCATGTATAAAAAGTAAAAAGAGCAGGTAGTACCTAGTGATGCACTGGGAGAGGGTAGAATGAGATGGAGAAGTGCTGAGGTTTGGGACTTAGGAAAGAGTGGATAGCAGGCCACTGAGTGACAGTGGGAAAGCCAGGGGTAGGATCTAAAGGGGGTGGAAAGGTACAGAGATGAATCAGAGCACAGTGAGAGAGAGATGGCGTCCACCACAACAGTGAGCTTGTGGGGAAGGGCGTTGGAATTTCAAAGGTGGAGATCTGACTTGTCCTGGCTGAAATGTACTTAGCATAGATGATCTATGTATATGCAGCATTCTAATGCATCTGGTGGGATTGCCTCATTCAGTGTTAATAAAACATTATGTGAGGCTTTATAGGGGAAGTAACCAAGTCACAGGGAAGTCAGGTAATAGTCCAAAATAATGCAGTTCTGGAGCAGCAGAGATGGAAACCTCTTCCCCTTGGCTTGACGGCATAGCCTCGTTTCTCAGCCACCATGTGCGCAGAGGTCAAGTGGGGTCCCCACCCTGCTGGTCAGGGAGGCTGGAGACACTCTGTCCTGGCTACATGCACTCTTTCAGTTAAAGGCTGCAGACAGAGAGGGAGTGGGGTTGGGGAAGCCTGATTTCATGTTTTTTTGAAACAAAAGAAATACTGGAACTTGAGCATGTAAATAGAGAAAGGCTGTTTCTTGGAGAGGAGAATCCTAGTGGTGAAGTTTCTGAAGACTTGAAAGGAATGAGATGTCTTACAAGAAGAGTGGGCCTTTTTTGATTCTTTTCTTTCAGGTTTTCTTTTCTTTCCTTTTCCTTTTCCTTTTTTTTTTTTTTTTTTTTTTGTGTGGTACTGGGGATTTGAACTTAGGGGCCTTCTACCTCTGAGCCATACCCCAAGCCCTATTTTGTAATTTTTTATATTTTTGAAATATGGTCGCACTGAGTTGCAAAGGGCCTCACTAAGTAGCTAAGGCTATCTGCCTCCCAAATGCTGGGATTACAAGCCTGAGCCACCAGCCTGGCTCCTGCTTTTATTTTTTAACAAGGAGTTCCATAGTAGGGAGGAGGGGCCAGTGGCAGAGGAGCTGGCAATGAGAGCTGAGTGAGGGCCCAGTTAGAAGACAGCAGGGCGGTGTGAGGCTCAGTGATTCTCCAATCTAGAGTTAGTATCTTTCTGGGAATACCATTAACTGTAAATGACAGTTTTAATGAAATAAGATTATTGCCTTGAATATTTGATCTGTATTTGGTCCTAGACCAGAGTTACCTCTCTCTAAATAACCATCACTATTTTCTGACACTTCCTCCTTCCCTCCCTCTCTTGCTCTCTCGCTCTCTCGCTGTCTCTCTCTCTCACACACACACTCATGAGATTATACATATTTCAGATATTTCATTATATGAAAGAAAAGAATAATGTGTGCTTTTTATTTATTTATTTTTTTTGGTGGTACTGGGGGTGGAACCCTTCTACCTCCGGGCTATACTCCCAGGCCTATTTTTTTAGGTTTTTTTTGGAAACAGGGTCTCTTAAGCCAGCACTGCTGACTTCGAACCTGTGCAATCCTCCTGTCTCTGCCTCCCAAGCGAGGGGATTACAAGTGTGCGCCACCACACCGGGCTTAATGTGTGCTTTTTTAAAGTTTTAAATTTTATCTTTTTTCTCTCTCTCATGCATACAAGTAGACACCACACAAGGACAAAAATGTTATTTAAAAGATTATGTGTATTTCAGATACTTTATTATATAAGAAAATAAGGTATATTTTATCAAACACATAATTAATTGCAGTTTATGTGTTTTTAAAAAGGAGCATGGATTTATGTTCTTATCTTAGTGGCTGAGATTACTTAAACAACGTAATTTTCTCCCCCAAATTTCTAAGAATAGAGCAGGAATTCTTTCCATGGTGAATACAATTTTTTTTATCCTTATATGAATATACTTTTCGTCTTTTTATCTTAAAATGTGTAATACAAATCTAGTCATAGTTCTACATAAAATTATATTGGGAAATCACACTTATGGCTGTGTGCTTTTTATTTGATATTTAATAATGCCCTAAGGCAAGTAATTCAAATTTTTATTAAAGTGAAATGATTTGACAGTTAGACTTTGAATTTAATGCATGAATGTTTCATTTAAGCTCTTGGAACTAAAATGAGGAAATTTTTTTAGCTAGTTTTTTTAAACAATATTTAAAATAATTCAGATTATTTAGCTGTGTTTTACTGAAATAACTTTAGTTTTTGAAAATAAAATAATGAGTTATTTTTTATTTTTCAGTGACATGTCTCTATATCTGTAGAGCTCTGATAACTGAGATTTAGTATCCTCATGAATAATCTGAGACTTTTATATTGCCATTTAAGAAGTATGAATGATGGTTTTGTACTCATTTAAAGAATTAGCATGTAACTCACTGAGGTGCTAGGTATTCTTCCATTCAGCAGTGGTGATTCTAGTTAGAGGAACTAATTGCTATCAAATGATTATTTAGCGAATTTTTATGTAATGCAGAAGAATCAAATCTCAATAATAAAAAAAACAAATGCTAGGACTAAAATTTAGGTTCAGGCTACATAGAATTCTTGTATCATAATATTGGTACTAATCTGACAAAGTGATCATTTGCTATTTATTTCATTATGTATTAACTCGTTTTTAAGGCTATTATCACTAAAACCAATTTTATTCATGATTCAAGTATCACTAAACTCTTAAACTTATAAGTTATAATTTTTACTTTCTATAAAAATCAGTGCTGCAATGCTCTTTAAATAGTTTAATTATTTCCCTCTTTAAATTAGAAAAATTAATTTTCCCTAAATAGATTAGAAAAAAAAAGAAAAAGGAAAAAATGGTGGAGTTATTAAGCAAGTGTCTATGAATAGTCCATTTGCCAAAATTGGCCCTATTTTTCTTTCTGGGTCTTTGAAATAATCCTTGACGGTGTTGAACTGTTCCCTCTGTGTACTTTTGCAATTAATGATGTTGTCTTCTTAGCTTTGATAAAGATATAGTTAGCATCAATTTCTTTTCTTTTCTTTTCTTTTCTTTTCTTTTTTTTTTTTTTTTTTGGTGGTACTGGGGTTCCTGGAAACCCTTCTCCCTCCGGACTTCACTCCCAGACCTATTTTTTATATATATTTTTATTTGGAAACAGGGTCTCTTAAGCCAGCGCGTCTGGCTTTGAACCTGTGCAATTCTCCTGTCTCCACCTCCCAAGCACAGGGATTACAAGTATGCACCACCACGCCTGGCTTCAATTTCTTATGGTTTTTTTTTTTTTTTTTTTTTTGGTAACATAAAAGAGCTATAGGTTAGGGAAGAATAAAGCATCATGGAAAGTGAGGCAGCTGTGTGGGGAAGTGAGAATGTCAATTCCAAATGGCCAAGTAGGTAAAAGCTATTATCCTCCAGGATAAATGAAAAGTTTAAAGCTATATTCTCAGTCAGTAGAACCTAGACTCTCCTCACTCTATTCATCTAACACATGTATAGCATTAGGTAAGAATCGAAAGCTCTAAAGATATAGCTGTTTTCTATGTACTGTGTCATATAGAATTTCCTAAAAAAAATGGCTTTTCTAGAGGATCACAAAATGATTTAAGTAGAATGCCAAAACACCAAGGATACTCACCTACCTACTATGTTTTGATTATGGATATAAAATTATTATTAACCCAGGAATGCAAACCATTAAAATTATATAGGCTATCTTCAGGATTACTTAAGGAAAATATTTCCTGCTTGAAATATATAATTTATTTGCTTTTTATATTTTAGAATATTAATTTATTATGTATAAAAATTCCAAAGTAATTTGGATTTTTCTGCCCACCTGATGAATTCAACCAAAATTTTGTTTGTAAAGAAGGAAAGAGAACATCTTGCAGTGATGGACCAATGTGTATGTTGAGCTTTACTATATTTAGATACTTAAAATATAGTAGAAATATTTTCCATAAGAAAACCACTATGACTAGCTTATTTCATTTATACATGTTTTATTATGCTTTTTATACATGTGAATGTTTAAAAGATATGTGAGATATAAAAAATGGTTTGTAACTATCACCAAAAAGGATTTGTTTTGCTAAGGAAAGATTTACTTGTAGAGGCTACAAGGAAGACATTTACTATAGATAGATGAATCAACCCCCAGAGCAGGCTTTCAAGGAATACTGCGTGTTAAGTACTTGGACTTCTGGATGCTGTAGGACAGGCAGATTTTCCAACAGGCCTCCCAAGGTGCCTTTGACTGCTGGCTTATGTGCAGAATATGTTTTGCTATGTCTCTGTTAATTTTATCATGGAAAAGAAAAATAAATAAACAGCAGGTAAAAGAGGAGGAAAATGAAATGAATGCTTCTTTGTTAATCAGTTTCTTACAGGTTTCCAAGTGAAAATAATAATGCTCAAGAATTGATTTGAAGAAATTACCAAAAATGCTAAAATAAGAGTGCAGAAATCATTGGAAATAATATGCCTTAATTAGAAGTTTAAGGAGTTACTTCTTTTTAGGTACACGAGGAATCTTTTTTTCCCTTTTTCTTTTCAAAGATAGGATATTTTAGGAGCAACAGTAAAAAAGGACCCTCTACATTAGCATCACATTATGATTAATAGTACAGGGAAATAGAGTCAAAGTAGGATTAGTACTTAGATTAAAAATTTTACAATTATAACAATTCATAAAATACCTACAAACCTACCTCAGATTGAAATAAGGAGGAAAGTGATTAACTATTAAAAACTAGGTTGTTATTAGGCAAATATAAAGAGTTCAGATTAGACTACAAAAGATTAGACAAAAACCTCTGCTCTTGCAGTTGTGTAATAATAGTGACAAGGGAAATGATCATGTTTTCTAATTTTCAGTAAAATTCTACCTGACCTTCATCTTTCTACTTTTAAGTTATCTTATTTTTTGTCTGATTTCTTAGCATTTATATATATTTGAAGTGCTGGGGATCTGACCCAGAGCCTTGCACATACTAAGCAAGCACCTTACCACTAAGCTACATTCTCATTTAAAAATATTTTTTTAACAAAAATATACCAGACAAGAATTTTATTTAACTATAGGTCTTTGAGATATTTTTGTTATTTACATATAGGTTTGTTTCATTTTTTGGCTATCTCAGTTTTATTTAAACATTCTAGTCATAACATATTTTTATAACATATAAAACAAAAATAATCTAGATAATGCCCAATTCTTTAGATAGAAATATTTGTCAGATAATATGGAGGATTCTCCAGTCAAGAAATCTGCCATTAGGTAACACCTTCTCAAAATAAATAAATTGTTAAAACAAGAAAACCACACTGGTTTTGGGTGGGTATCTTTTTCATTTTAGTGCTTTTTAAAACAACAAATGAATTATTATTGTTCTTATTGCTGGCAATTTTTATTGTTTGCACTTTTATGAGTTTTATTAGAAGCTCATAAAGGTTTTTAGGGCTTGTCTATAGAAAATATTTTGAGATATCTTAGAAGCATGACAGTGAATTGAATCTTGAGACGGTCTTTAATCTAGTCTTTTGCCTGAAGAGTTGTTCAGCTAAATTATTCTAGATGGTTACTCTACATACCTAGAAAAAAAAGGTAAATGAAACTTTTTTTTGCTGGAGAATATCAACTTCAGTATTTCCTTACTTCTGCATAATACAAAAATAATTTTTAAAGACCCTCATGAAATACTCTGTTCAGTGTCAAAAGTCCATTTTGATGGCAATATTCTTATTTTCTATAAATATTTTTGATAAATATAATTGGCTATATTTGAAGTATTCCAAGATTTTCGCATTCTGTTAGCAGCATGTGAAATTCTTAGAGCCTTTATGCTGAAAAGAAACTCATGTAATTTTTACAAATATGAATGTTCATTCTGATTTCAGTGTAAGTATAAGCAATGGTTCTCTAATGGTATCTTTTCTTTTAAGAATGATTATATTTAGTGGGTCCCAGCAATAAAATCACTATAATGAGTAATAAAGATTGTAAATAAGAATAACAGCATTATTAATCATCAAAATTAGGCAGTTATGGCTCATTCCTGTACCTGAAATATTTCCATAGGAAACAAGACTAAAACCCACATTTACTTATAATTAGACATAATACAAACCTTCCTCATTATAATAGTTGCCCAAATCCCAATTCAACTTAATTTCAATGACTTTGATTTCTGGACTAAAAGCATTAAGCTTGAACTAGTGAAAAATGTATAATATGTGCATTCAATTAAGAAGTAATTAGATACTCGATCACCCTTACAACACACCAGGGATTAGGGAAGAAGGAAGAAAAATGCGATTCTCTGTAGTGTATAAAAAAACAGTTTTGTTAATTAGTTTAGTGATAATTGAGATTGAGAAAGTGTTAGAGAATTACATAGGCTTGTGAATAACTCTAACAGCTAAGCTTAGTGTTTTCATAATATATTAGTGCAAAATAATGTAGAAATTACTTGCCTGTATTACTTATCCTAAAGATTGGGCTCAAGTTTTTATATGCTTATTAGTGAGTGTTATGTGCATGAGAGGAATGCTTTTTTTCTATTCTAAATGCTGTGCTGTATTTTATCTCATTTAACTCTTACAACAGTCCTATGAGTCATGTGTTTTTATTTTCATTTTAGAAAGAAAGAAACTGAGGCTGGAAGGGGTTCAGTTACTTGCTCAAGGTCAGAGCCAATAGTACAAAGCAAGAATTCAGACCCAGATAGGTTCAACTCTAGCCCTGTGGTCTTTTTACCACACTACATTAAAAAATAACAAAGGGCAAAAAAATCATTAATTTCTTTGTATACTTTTGCCTTCTTATCTCTTTTAAATAGATATCTGGGAATAAGATTTCTGGGGAAAAAGGAATCTACAAGATTTTGTTTTTTAGTAACATTACTATTACTTTCTTTGAGGGCTGTGCTAATCTGTGCTTGCACCATCAGTTGAATATTTTACAGAAAGTATTTTTACCCTTTTTGAGGTTATTTAGTATACTTTCTGCCTCTTTCTCATTACCTTCTTACTCTTCTCTCGATTGAAATACATTCATATCTGTTAATTGAAACTGCTGTGGCAGAATTGATTTATCTTTGTTCTTCGCTTCCATAGCTTCAAACATAGCACCTGTTCATGGTACAAGATTCACACAGTACAGAACAAAAACCAAGTAGCAGCAGCAGCAGCAGCAGCACAGGTTTCAAAAACCTTCTCAGTGACAGCCATTACCTGCCCTGGCAGTCTGGTGTACAGGGAGGCCTCGGAGCATAGGCAGGTTGGCTCCAGTTCCTTCCTGACTTCACTACCTATTAGTTGTGTGACCTTGAAAAAGTTACTAATATCTCATAAGTCTCTTTTTTTCATTACTTAAAAGAAGACCATAGACGTGTCTATCATATAGACACGTCCTTTGGTCTTGCCAACATGATTACAAATGACTCCTTTACACTACAAGTCCTTTGGATATTTGCTTTATTCCTGAAGTCCCTGTTCTGCTCCATTAATCTGTCTATTCATGAACATTAACCATAATCATTGTGGCATTAGTATCTATTTAAGTGTCTGATAGGACAGGGACCCTTACTAATCTTTTGTGCAGAATTTTCCTGGCTGTTTTCTCATATTTAATTTTTCCAGATAAACTATAGAATTGTCTTATCAAAAGGAAATAAATGAAGAACAAAAGAGAGGGTAAGAAAAAGAATTAATGAAAGAAGAAAGAAAAAGAATCCTGCTAAAAATTTATCACTTGTATTGAATGTAAAGAAATTGATTTTTTAATATTGTATCTATGAAGGAACAATACCTATATCTTTACTGCATTTCTTTATATTCTTCATACATTTTATAGTTCTCTCTTCTCACTAAGTTTTCTGCAGGTGCCATATGTGAGCTCTGGGGTGTTGCCGGCAGGGAACTTGGTACTTCACTGTGGTCCCCATATTGGGCAAGCCATTGACATTCTTTCAGCTTGAGTTTTCTCATCTGTGAAGTGGAGATACTAGGGGCCATAACCTGCTAAGAACCTTTGAAAATAAATGAAATAAGGCAGAATCATGGTACAGAATACATGCTAAGCAGAGGGTTGCTTTTTAATAAGTATGGTTGTAACTATTACCATTATTACTTTTATCATTGTTGATGTTGACTAATGTCTTTTTTCATCATATTACATTGGTTAATATTTTTTCATTGATAAATAAATTATTAACGTTGTTCCAGGTTTTCTTATGAATATTTTACATAGGTTTCAGCTGATTATTTTGAGTTTTCTCGACAGACCATGATAACACCTATACATAACAACAATTGTAGTGCCTCCTTTGTGATTTTAATATTTATTTGCATCACCGAGTCCTCTTGGAATAATTTTTTTGGTAGTACTGGGGTTGGAATCCAGAGGCTTTCTACCTCTGGGCTATACTCTCAGACCTATTTTATATTTTATTTGAAAACAAGGTCTCAATAAGTTGCTGAGAGCCTCACTAAGTAGCTGAGGCTGCTTTGAACCTGTGCGATCCTCCTGTCTCAGCCTCCCAAGCGCAGGGATTACAAGCATGCGCTACCACGCCCGGCTTGGAATAATGTTAGCTTTGATAGATGGTACTCTGCCTGTTTCTGAGGTTCTTGGATTTTTGTTTCCAAATCCAGTGGCGTGTTTTATACTCTTTTTCCTTTGAATCTTCAAAAGCATTTGATAAACTGATCTACTCCATTTTCTTTCTTGTCTCTTTATTTTCTTTCTCATGACCTGATGCTGTTCTTAGTGGGTATGCTGAAAAGGAAGGTGGCTACATGCCTTTACTTTTAATGTAAGGGCACTTCTTTTTAACCTCCTTCTTTGTGTATAGCAGTATTCTAGGGAATGTGTGAAAATGCAGACATAAGCAGGCATACACGGTTCCTTGAAGGAGTTTCCAGCCTCATGTTGTGGGTAAGTCAAGTCCACAGCTGAGCAAGTGAGAGAGCATGGGCAAACTGCTCCAGGAGGCATCCACTAGTTCAGGAGATTCCACTTTCAGAGAAAGTCCTAATATCTAGCATATTTCTGTCTTTAAAGACTTTTAGTTTGGAACCTGACACTTTGCACCTGAAGAAGGATGTTTTAGTTGGTCATCAGTGAGCTGAGCCAGACTCCCTGAACCGCACATCAGCCTGTGACCTGCAGCATGGAGATAGGAGGTGCACACACATATGCTTTTTTATTTTTAGTAGCTTTTCAGGAAATTGCCTAATAGGAACTTGATTTGCACTCATTCCCTAGGGTATCTTTAAAGAAGATAAGTTAAGTTCAACATAGTCATATGGAAAATAACATCTGTTATAACCATGTTGAAATAACTGATGACTTAGAAGACTCCTTAGGATGTAACTCACAATTGTGAACAATGACCTTTGTATGATAGGAAATTTCACTTATATTTAAGTTTTTTGTTTAGATTTAGATGAATGAGAAACTCTCAAAATGGAGAATGTATGCCTGATTACCTTTGTTTATTCAAAGTGGACAGGTGCTCTACCACTGAGCTACATTCCCAGTCCCAAAGTGTCATTTCCCTAGATTATTTTACCAAATAGATCTATGTTCTGCTTACTGTATAATACTGTTTTTTTTATAGAAACTCGAGAAAACACATAGAATGGATAAAAACAGAACTTCTGTTGCAAATAATGTTCATTGAGTAAAAATTGACAATTTTATTTCTACGGAAAAATGCATTTAAATAATAAAAAAGAGCCAGGTGTTATGGCGCACACTTGTAATCCCAACATTCTGGAGGCAGAGACCGTAGGATCATTGTTCACAGACAGCCTCAGCTACTTAGTGAGGCCCTCTGCAACTTAGTAAGACCCTGTTTCAAAATAAAGAATAATAGCCAGGCATGGTGGCGCATGCTTGTAATCCCTGCGCTTGGGAGGCAGAGACAGGAGGATCGCGCAGGTTCGAAGCCAGCCTCTCTGGCTTAAGAGACCCTGTTTCCATATAAAAATATTAAATAGGTCTGGCAGTGCAGCCCAGAGGTAGAAGGGTTTCTAGGAACCCCAGTACCACCAAAAAAAAAAAAGAGAATAATAAAAAAAAATGGGGCAGGGGGTGTAGCTCGGAGGTCGAATGCTCCTGGGTTTCATGCCTGGTACTGGTACCGTAGGAAATAACAAGAAAGAGATTTTTAAGTGCATAACCCCACGAAGACAGAGAAACAAGAGGGAAGACAGAAGTAACAACATTTCCGAAGCAGGAAGCAGATGGTTGTGTGCTAACAGATGTCCAGATGTGAGGAACAAGCCTGTTTCCTTGATCAGATCTCTCAGAGTTTAGGAATTGGCATCAGATTTCTCTGGACCTTTCAGAGAAAGGAGACCGACATTATCTACAGCAGTTAAAAGCTGTTTGAGAAGCAGCTACTTTTGCACTTTATTCTTCCAAGGCCTGGCAAATGCCTGGAGGTGATCATCCTCTGGAGAGAGTGAAAAGGGGGTGTCTGTGCTGAGGAACATAGGCACAGTTGAGGCTCAGAACACCTCACCATTATCAAGAAATGTCCTCAGAATTCAGGTTCCCTTCCTTCCCACTCAGCCTCTTCTATACTGGCAGAGAAGCTTCTCTTTCCAGACCGTCAGTGTGGGATCCGACCACCCAAGGGCCTTCCCTGTAGACATAGCCCCATGGACTCATCCTGTAGTGAGCACTTGATGGACAGGTCTTCTCAGCCCTTAGCTTCCCCTCTGCCTTCTTCCTAGCAAATGTCCTCTCTTAGATAAGGAGCAGCTAAGAATATGTGAGGAATGCCTATAACACAAAGAACCCCAAACAGAAAAAGGCAGCTTCAAATAAATAAATAGCAGGAAGAGAAAAACTTCAAAAAGTCTTATCTTCAGAGCAGTAAGGAAAGAAATGGCAACTACAAAACAAGAACAGGATGCTTTTCAGGAAAGGAATATTTAGGAAACGATGCTTTGGGAAGTTGAAAATATGGTGGCAGAAATAAAGGATTTTTCTGTAGAATTGAAAAAAAATTTTAAGAGTACAGCAAAAGATAGAAAATAACATAAAATAAAAGCATTAGAGTACCAATTGAGGTCAATCATTATCCAAATAGGGAAATTAAGAGAACAGAAAATGGAGAAAAACGCAGCAGCAAAATCATTCAGAACATCACCCCCGCCCTGAAACCATGGGCTTAAGTTGACAGATTAAAAGGACCCACTGGCTCTCTACCATAGTAGATCAAATGGCATCCACACCAGGACACCATCATTGTGAAATTTTAGAATACTGAGGGAGAAATTAGTAGGGGAGGGGCAGGTAAATGTCATGGGACCTGAAACTTGAAATCAAACTTCTCAGCAACAAAGCTGAAGTTAAAAATCAGCCTGACCCAGAATTCTGAAGTTAAAACCCACCTAGAGAATTTCTTACACAACCCTCCAATAAGATGTGTAGACAGTCATTTTCAGATATCAAGGTAATTAAAAACTTGTTTCTCAGGAAAGCTACTAGATTTGCCTCATCAAAGTGAAGGAGCAGTCCAAGAAAAGGAAAATGAAATCAGGAACACAGTAGATCGAGCAAAGTGGAAAGACAAGGGGCATGCCCGGGACGATCTTGGAGTGAGGCATAGGCATTATGGAAAAGAAGGCTGTTGGGAAGAACTGAGCTCCGGCCTGGCATCACGATTTTTCCACATTGTTGTGGACATGTCTTTTTTTTTTTTTTTCTTTTTTTTTTTTTTTTATTGAACCCAGGGGCACTCTACCTCTGAGCTACACCCCCAGCACTGTTTTATTTTTAATTTTGAAACAGGGTTTTGTTTAGTTGCTGAGGGTCTTGCTACATTCCTGAGGCTGTCCTTGAGCCTGCTATCCTCCTGTCTCAGCCTTCCAAGTATTGGGATTACAGGTGTGTGTCACCAGGCCAGGCTGCATTAATCTTTTAATGACTCAATTTCTTCATCTATACAGTGAACATAACACCTAATCTTCCTACTTTTAGGACTTTCCCAAGAACAGACTAAGAAAATATAAAAAAAAGTTCTTATCAACAGAAAAGTGCTATTTAAATCTAAATATCATTATTATTGCTACTATCACTACCTTTACTATTACTTACCTTAATCTTGGGGTGATGAATATAGCACATGTATAATGTGGGAATGGAAAATAAAAATGTTTGTCCTAAAAATTCAAGATCACTTCTTCAAACTCAGATTTACCTTTGTTATTCAAATCTCAATTTATTAAGATTTAAATGCTCCTGCGTATATTGGAAGGGACTTGAGACAGATTATAGAATAAAACAGCACAAAGTAAGTAAGGGAGAAATTGAACAGTAGCTGTATTATCCATTATATAAACACAATAATCAAAGCAAGAGTTGAGCGATAGGAGCTTGGTGACACCTGGGATGGGGACACATAGTTTTCACAGCTATTTAACCCTATAAATGTGTAACACATTTGGGATATAACTCAGGAATTTTTTTTTTTTTTTTTTGCAGAAAACTCATACATATGAGCTTTAGGCTCCATTTAACTCTGAAATACTCTGATTTTAAAAATTGGTATCATCACTTTTATATCATTTAATATATAATTTGTAGGTTTACAAATCTCAAAATAATGTATGTAAACGATTTCCTATTTGACATTTGAACTCATGTCTTTGAGGCTCAGTCTTAAGGATTTGATGGTAGAGTGGGATAGATATTGGTCAAAATTTAAGTTAGGAGCTCTGTAGAACATCATAGTGACTGCAGTTAAAACAATATGTTGTATTCTTGAAAATGAGAGTGATTTTAAATGTTCTCACCACAAAATGACAACTATGTGAAGTAATACATATGTTAATTAGGTTGATTTTGCCATTCTAAAAAATATATTTTAAAATATCATGTTAAACATAGCTGAGTATATAGTTTTTATTTAGTTTAAAATTTTAAATTTCTTAAAATATTTTATTATGACTTTTTGTGTGTGTGTGGGTCTAGGGATGGAACCCAGGAGCATTTGACCTCCGAGCTTTAACCCCTGCCCTAGGGCCTCACTAAGTAGCGGAGGCTGTCCACGAACCTTGATCCTCCAGTCTAAGCCTCCTGAATGCTGGTATTACAAGTGTGTGCCACCATGCCAGGCTATGATTTGTTTTATTATTTGAAATGTAGTTTGGAAATTTATATCTCAGCATTATAAAAATATAAATATTTCATTGCTTTATAATTTATTAAGGGAGCCATGAAGTTTGTTTCTAGTTTTCTATTGTAGCAAAATATCTTTACACATAAAATCTTTATGTGATTATTTCTGTATTGTAAATTGCTAGGAATATCACCCCAGGTAAAAAATATATGCATTCTCAATTTTGATAGGAATTTTTTGTCTAAAAGCTTGAACTTGTTTACACAAGGTATCTGTAGGAGGGTGGCAATTTTCCCCCTTCCATTGCTGGCCATGCAAGTAGATGTTTAGCTAAAATCTTAGCTGATGTTCTTTTCCCAAGCAGCAAGCATGTAATTTGTTATCTCAGAAAATGCTATCATCTCACGTGTTATTTTGTATTTATTATTTATTCACTTATTTAATAGAATCATAAAGTTGTTTGGGGACTAAAAAGAAGTGGTCTTTGTGCTTTTGAATTACTGTCCATCTGTGGTTCGTATGCACAAAATTAATGGCAGTAATGCAACCTTATTTTTATTTATCAGATATGTAAAACAAGTTTTTTGTTTATGAAATAGTTCAAACATTAATTTATTTATTTTTGTTGAAAGTATATGTTTCTGTGACGTTTGCTCCAGATGTCTGCTAAAGAAATAAAATGATGGTAGACTTTGTAGAAAAACTGCAGAGATAACAAACTTGACTATGAAGATATTTTGTAATTTCTCATATTTTCTCATCGTGGGATTTTTGGTTTTTACTTTCTGAAGTCAGACTGTATGTAAAAAGACTCGCCATCTGTGGTGGAGGAATGACACTATTATAATTGATTCATTCTTTTTGCCTTAAGGAGGAAGACAATGGTCCCGTGTTGCCCTTGGATGAAAAAAAGTTTTTGAGCTGTAGCTTCAGTTTCTCCTCAAAGCCTGCATTGTTTGTCTTCATCTGATTCAGCTTTGATGGACATCTATGGCAGCTGCCTGTACACTTGCTGTAATGAAATACTAGAAATGGCTGTACATTCAGAAGAAATCCCTTATTATGTACCTACACCACTGTGGCTAGTATTTATATTTTTTGCACATACTGTTTATTGCTTATGTGTAGAGGAATGAAACTAGTTTTAAGAGTTGTTATTAATATGAATATATATTATGTATTAATATGAGATAGGAAAAATACATTCCCAGCATCAGTAGTCATGCAGTTCCTGTTTCTAACAGAAAATTTGCTTATTCTGATACTAGTGTAATTCTTAATAATTAGAGTTTTGATCAGGAATAGCCTAGAGCTTCAAAACACAATGTGTAGGATCAGTATAGATCATGTCTCATGTTATTTTTCAATACCCATACCAGAAAATTGGCTTAGTTTGTCATGGAAAACATTTTGGGAGTTAATGTGACAACATATTACTCAATTTATATATTTATTTAAAGGATTTAATTGATTATATGAATCTAATCTAACCACAGTTATTCAACATATCTGAAGCTGTGGTTTCTAAGAATTTGAGAAAAGTATAAGAAATAAACAGGATAAAAAGAAAGTGGGTACAGTGTACCAAGAAAAGCTTTATTTTCCACAAATAGAAATATAAGTTTAATAATATCCTGTACTAATTTAGTGTTCTACACTTTGTAAAACTTAGGAATATTTTGTTCTTTGATATGTTAAGACTTTTTTTCAAAGATGATTCTCAGTAACCCTATTTTAATTCATTGTAAATGCTATTAACAAATTGAAGTATATACCTAGTTGCAGTTAGATGTGACCAGGATAATTTATGTAAAGGAGTAGCATGTCTGACACTTAATAAATATTATTTGTTGTTATAATTGTTGTAAAACTAGTGACTTTGATAACCCAATTTGGATTAATTTTGTGAGTTAAAATACCTAAGTTAGAGCCGGGCGTGGTGGCACACACTTGTAATCCCAGCATTCGGGAGGCTGAGACTGGAGGATCACAGTTTGCAGACAGCCTCAGCTACTTAGTGAGGCCCTCTGCAACTCAGTGAGACCCAGTTTCAAAATAAAGAATAAAAAATAGGACAGGGGGTGTAGCTCAGAGGTTGAATGCCCCTGGGTTCCATCCCCAGACCTGCAAAAAAAAAAAAAGAAAAACACAAAACAACAACAACAACAACAACAACAAAACCCACAAAAAAAGTGAGTTAGAAATCAGTGGGATAAATATGAGTTCAAAGATATTAGATGTGTTGGGTACAGATTGTATTAATGGAAACATTAATGCAAATAAAAATCATACCATTCCTGAAAGCGAAAGCAAAAAGGTTCACATGGAATCCTGTTCAGGCAGAGGATGAGCAGGGCTGAGACTGTGAGGAGAGTGGGCTTGCAAAGGGTGCGGATATGTTAGCGTCCCTGGGCCGCAGGTTGACAGTAATGGGCAGAGTGTCTAAAAACAGGCCCTGAATATGTTTCTTGTAGTCACTGGTATTCACCAATGAGAAAATGGGAGAACATGGTTATAAAAACTCTGACTTAAATGCTTCCAGCTTATAGATTGTCATGTTATCTCACATGCACAAAGGTGGGCTACAGGGGTAGCTCATTTGTAGTTAACATCAAGAAAATCTGAAGCTTTTCAGGCACGATCTGCCAATTGGAGCTGTGGTACTCCTCTGGTAGACTGTGTTCAGGACCCAGGACAGAACAGAGTGCAGGTGCCAGTCTGTCCACTCTTGAGGGAGCTGCTCCCTCCTCATTAGCCAGGGACAGTTTTTGGACTTCTTATGCTTCCTGCAGCTCTGTGCCGTCGCTCCCTGAAATATGCAAAATCAACAAGCTTAACAACAAAACTAATATGAATGACTTTCAGGGTAATAACTACTTTCCTTTATTTCACCTTCCAAAATATCTTTTATGTAAAAAAAGTTACATTCTTTCTTTTTGTTTTTTGAAAATAAACTACTTGATTCAGATTGTGGTATCTATTGGTGAGAGTCTGTGGAGGCCTAATAGTCTTTCATATGGAAAACCCTTTTATGTCATAGTTACAGACCTCAGATCAGAATACCAATGCTGTTTTAGTTTGTATTTGGAGGAATAGATTTGAATAGATGATTTGTCCATCAAAAAAACTGTAAATAACTGATCTCAAATCTTTTTTGGGGGATTAAAACCAGAGGCATTCTATCTCTGAGTTATATCCCTTGCCATTTTTATTTTTTATTTTGAAACAAGGTCTTGCTAAATTGTTGAGGTTAGCCTTGAACACAGCTGTAGTCCCCCTATCTCAGCTTTCCCTAAGTACTAGGATTACAGGATGTGCCACCATTCTCAGCTAATTTTGTTTGATAGTGGGATGGGAAAGAAAAATGAAGGCTATATGATGGGTCCTGGAATTGGGGAAGGACCCTTTCAGAGCAAAAAGAGGAGAGGGAGTTAACTAGGCATAAATGACAAATTCACCAATCTTGAAATTTGATTTAGGGTGAATTCCATTTACAAAATATAGTAAAAGCAACAAACTGTGTTGCCTTTCCACACAGTTTGTAGATATATATGTGCATCTGATTTATTGTAACCAACATAACTGATATATAAAGTGCTATTGTTCTTATGTTTGTCAGTTAAAATAATCCAAGTCCCCTTTTGTTGTTGGTCAGTTGGTAAAGGCTTGCCAATTTTGTTGACCTTTCTGAAGTACCCGAATTAATTTTTTTTTGTTTTCTCTATTATGATTCTCTTGTTTTCCTAGTCTCTAATCTTTATATTTTTGTCTTATTTATTGTTTGCTTTGGATTACATTTGTGCTCTTGTACCTTAAAGGGAAAGGTTGGGTTATTGATTTGAGATTTTCTTTCTTATTCAAGACATTAAGTTACAAATTTCCCTTAAGCATTGCTTTAGTAGCATTCTCTAGTTTGATATGCTTTTTTCTTTTCCTTTTCTATGGTGGCGGAGACCCAGCCCAGGTGTCACCTGTGATAAGCAAGTGCTTTACCACTGAACTACATCCTCAGCCCAGTATGCTGTCTTTCCATTCTTATTCATTTCAAAGTTTGTTTTTTTTTTTTAAATTAGAGCTGGGGATTGAACCATAGCTCTAGTTTTTTTTTATTCTTTGGTTTGAAACAGGGTCTCACTAAGTTGTGGAGGGCTTCACTAAGTTTCTGAGGCTGGCTGCAAACATGCAGTCCTCCTGTCTCAGCCTTCCAAGTCCTGAGATTACAAGCATGCGCCACTATGCCTGGCACAGAATATTTTCTATTTTGTCTTATGATTTTTTTTAAATCTGGTGTTTTCGGGACTGTATGTTTTAATTTCCATGAATTCCAAAATTTTTGTTATTGATTTGTAATTTCCCTCCATTGTGATCAGAAAACATACTTTATACGATCTCATAAATTTATCAAGGCTTTTTTTTATTGCCTGGCTTGTGGTTTGTCCTAGAGAATGTTCTGTGTGCACCTAAGAGAAATATGTATTCTGTTGTTGTTGGATGCCTATTAGGTCTAGTTTTCTGAGAGGTTGTTGAAATTTATTTTTTGTTGATTTTCTGCCTATTTCTGTTTGTTATTACAAGTAGGGAATCAAAGTCTCCCAGGATTATTGTTGAATTGTCTGTTTTCTCTTCAACTCCAGTTTTTTCTTCATGAATTTTGGGTCTCTTTTGAAAGTGTGTGTGTACATAATTACTGTGTCTTTCTGATGAAATTATCTTTTTATCATTATTAAGTGTCCCTCTTATTTCTAGCTTCTTTCTTTCTTTCTTTCTTTCTTTCTTTCTTTCTTTCTTTCTTTCTTCCTTTCTTTCTTTCTTTCTTTCTTTCTTCTTTCTTTCACTTTTGGTGGTACTGGGGGTGGAACCCAGAGGCTTTCTACCTCTGGGCTATACTCCCAGACCTTTTTAATATTTTATTTGGAAACAGGGTCTCACTAAGTTGCTGAAAGCCTCACTAAGTAGCTGAGGCTGGCTTCGAACCCATGCAATTCTCCTGTCTCAGCCTCCCAAGCGCGGGGATTACAAGCGTGCGCCACCACGCCCGGCTTAGCATTTTTTATTTTAATATATACTTGTCAGATATTAGTATAATGGCTCCAGTTTTCTTATTAGATGCTGTTGACATGATATATCTTTTCCTATCCTTTTTTGTTCAATTTATGTATGTTTTTAAATCTAAAATGTGTCTTTACAGATAGCTTAGAGTTGGATCTTTTAAAAAATTTTAGTGTTACTGTTTCTCTGCCTTTTGACTAAGTTATTTAATTCATTCATGTTTAATATTATTGCTAACATAGTTGGATTTATATCTTCATTTACTTTTTTGTTTTCTGCATGCCTTTTTATTGTTGCTTTTCCTCTGTTCCTCCTCTATTTCTTTTTTACATTGAGTAAATATTTTTAGTATAATAGCTATTTTAGTGTTATTTTTCACTTTTTTGAAATGTTTAGTGATTGCTTTAGGGCTTACCATATACATGTTAATTTATCAGAATCTTTACTTCAAATTTATACAAAACTTTTAGCAGTGAACTACTTAGTTACTTATAAATGGCTCTAATCTTTCTTGACTTTTTGTGATTTATTGTTCTGCATTTATGTCATTATATGCATCTGTAATATATATCAAATCCACTAATACATTGTTATAATTATTCTATATAATTGAGTTATATTATTCTAATTATTGTATTTATAGAGTTTCTTACATGAGCCTTCTTATTTACTATTTCTGATTATTTTTATTTGTTCCTATGGATTCAATTTACTCCTGGTATCATTTCCTCACTCCAGAACTGCTTTGTTCTCCTCTACCTCCATTGTCTTGTTACTTTCAATTATGTGACATTAGTATATGTTCTATACTAACAACACAATATGTAATATTGCTTTATATAACTGATTTTTGAATAAGGTAAGAGAAGAAGTAAGGCATTTATAATCCATTGTAATTACCTAATTAGACGTACCAGTGGTTTTGGTGTGTGTTCACATTGGCCTGGGATCACTTGGCTTCAGGCTGATGATCTTCCCTTAGTATTTTTGCTAAGGGAAGTCAGCTAGCAACAAATCTTCTTAGTGTTTGTTTTTGCAGAATGTCTTTATTTCACCTTTATTTTTGAAATATGGTTTTGCTAGTTATAAAATGTTTAACATCCCTTTCTTTTTGATATGGCAACCCACTGCCTTCTGGCTTCCATTGTTTCTGTTCAGATATTAGCTACCAAACTTAATGGAGTTTCCTTCCACCTGACAAGTCATTTTTCTTTTGCTGCCGTCAGAATTTTCCTTTCCTGCCGGCATTTTTATGATGATGCGTCAGGTTATGAATCTATGCTTATACTACTTGGAGTGATTTGAGCTTCTTGGAAATCTAGATTAGTGTTTTTCATAAAACTTGGGAAGTTTGGCTATTATTATTATTTTTTTGTGGTACTAGGGATTGAATCCAGGGATATTCTACCTCCAAACTACACTCCCAGTCCTATTTTTTATTTTTTATTTTTGCAACAGGGTCTCACTAATTTGTCGAGGGCCTCACTAAGTAGCTGAGGCTGGCTTTGAACCTGCAATCCTCCTGTCTCAGCCTCCCAAGTACAGGCATTACAAGCGTGTGCCACCACACCCAGCTCGCCATTATTTATTTGAATAGTTTTTCTTTTGTTTCTGTCATTCTCTCACCCCCCCTTTTTTTTTTTTGCTATTTCATTTTGCATGTATTAATGTACTTAATGGAGCCCCATATTTCTCTGAGCTTCTATATTCATTTTTGCTCCTTCCTTTTTTTTTTAACCCCTGGGGCTGGGGCTTTTTATTGTTTATTTGTTTATTTGTTCATTGACTTAGATGAATTTTTTTTCAATCAAGTCTGTTACATTTGCAGTGTGAAGCCTATCCTGTGGTTCCTCACAGAGTGTATCTCTGGACATGTGCACAGTCACCTGACGTTATGGGTCTTTCTTTGTCTTTTTCATTGGTTCCTCTTCTAAGTCATCACACCCAGCTCTTAGGTTCTGCCAGTTTCTGGCTGGTTACTCAATTGCTTTTGGCAGTATCTTAGGGCATACTTTGATATGCATCTGATTCAATTAAATTTGGGCCTCTTAACAGGGATATTTTTGTTTGTGTGGAGTCTTAGGGATTGAACCCAGAGGAGGTTCTTCCTCTGAGCTACATCCCCAGCCCTGTTTTACTTTTCTTATTTTGAAGTAGGGTCTCAGTAAGTTACTGTGTACTGTTGGCCTTGAACCTGTGATCCTCCTGTCTCCGCCTCCCAAGTATTGGGATTTATAGGTGTGTGTTGCCACGCCCAGCTGTAGGGGTAGTTGTGAGCCCTTTCTGTAAGATTTGTTCTGACCCCATAAAGTTTCTTCTTATCTCTTTCCCTGATTCTCTTTGATAAACTAGCTGGTCTCTAGTTTAAGTTGTTTTTCACTTGTAACTTGCAGCTTCCTATTATTATCACAAAAATCCTGTATTATAGAGCACCCGTAGGCTTGAACTTCCCATACTCTGTTACTAATAAGATTATTCTTTTGGACAGAGCTGTGATCCTCTTTATTATTATCTACTGCCTCTTGCCAAGGGCACAATCTTGGAGACACAGCTCCAAAGTTGTGGTTGGAGATAGCTACTTGCTTTTCATAGAGTGGCACTCCTCCTCGCAGATGGGGCATTGAGTGGGGCAGTGGCCTCTGGACTTTGTAGTTTGCTCTCTCCTCACGGAATCTCCAACATGAGTGAGTCAGAGCGAGAGTGGCCCAGATCTTAGTATTCTCAGCCTGCTATGCCTGGTGTAGAACCTCTGCTCTGTGAGGTGTTAGGTGAAGGAAGGGCCCATGACTTCTTGACCACTCTCTCCAGAGATTTATCTTCTTCAGTGTTTTTAGTGTTCCTTGACTGGCAACCGAGGAAAGAGGGGATCCTTGTCCATTGGTTATACCCCAACTCCCAGAGTGGAAGTTTAATCATACCAAGCCAGGCTAGGGGAAAGGAAGGAGTAAGTTTGAGGTCCAAATTTCAAATCAAATATTCTTATTGTTCTTACTAAAATTTAATAGATTTTCTGAAATAAATGTCTCTATTTGGTATGTGCTCTTTGGATAATTTCTAGGCTCGTGGGAATACACGTGTGTGTGTGTGTGTGTGTGTGTGTGTGTGTGTCTGTCTGTCTGTCTGTCTGTCTGTCTGTCTGTCTCTTTGTTTCTGTCTTTGTCTCTCTCATTATTTGGCTGGAGAGCAGGTGCTCACACTGCCATCCTGGACATAATTCTCTGACATTTAAGATAGTATGTTACTTAAAATGTCAGGCCGCTGGTTCCTTTTTGAATTTTTCACTTGAGTAAGCATATTTCTCAAAACTTTGTGTCAAATATCATCATTACAATTGAAGGTGGGTCAGTTTAAAGTTTAAAAGGAAACATTTCTTAAAATGAAAATTAAGTTACCCTTACTCAGTACCACTTATTAACTTATTGTACTAATTACTCTGCAATTGTATTTCTTCATTTTGTTTCTCTGCTTTAAGTAATTAACTAAACATGATTAATTAGCCTGTGAAGACTAGTGATTTTAAAGTCTGAATTCCATAACCACAAGAGCGCACATTCATAGACACATATCCAGAAGCCTTGCTTTTTTTTAGAATAATATTCACTTACTTTTGTTGGAATATATTGATATAGAAAATATTGACATGTTAAAGAAAAAACTATATTAGTTAAATGCCATATACTATCTTGAATCAAAGTATAGATTATTATGAAAAATATGTAGGCATTATATGCCCTGAGGATATTCGCAAAGGGAAACATTCTTTTCTTTTTTTTCTATGTTCCCATTTTTGTCTAGAGTCACTTACAGTGGTACTTTTGCATGAAGTACACCTGATATTTATTGAAATAGTGAGGTGGAGAATCATAGCTGACCCTTTATTGGTTTTTAAGAAAGATAAAAGCAATACAGAAAAAAGGGGGGATTTTACATGGGAAATCTTGGGCTGTATCAGATTTAGAGTATGTTTTTTAAAAACATTTTATTGGTGCATTGTAGTCATACATCTTAATGGAGTACAAGATGGTAGAGGCATACGTGCACTCATCACTTATTTAGCCCTTCCCCCAATTCCTACCCCATTCCCTCCCCCTCTCCCCTTCTCACGTTTGGCTTACTGATTGGCTTTGATATGTTCATGAATATACATCATGTACATTAGGGAATTTATCTCTTCCCCCCTTCATTCCTCCCAGGTCACCTTATTTGTTCATCAATAGTTTCTCCTTCTTTGTCTAGAGTTCCTCTTATGACCCTTTTCTCCCTATCTTCTGAATATTAGGGAGAGCATCAATTTCTTACTTTTTGTGACTGACTAATCTCACTTAGCATAATTTGACCAGTTTCACCAATTTCCCTATGAATGAGGTAATTTTGTTCTTTATGGCTGAGTAAAATTCCATTCTGTACACATTCCATAGCTTTGTAATCCATTCATTTGTTGCTAGACTTCTTGGCTAGTTTCATAGTTTGGCAATTTTGAATTGTGCGGCTATGAACATAGATACGCATGCCTCAGTTTGGTAGTTTGGTTTCCGTTCTTTTGGGTAGATACCCAGAAGTGGTATTGCTGGATTGTTTGGTAAGTTTGTTCCAATTCTTCTGAGGATCTTTCATACTGTTTTTCAAAGTGGTTGCACTAATTTGCAATCCCACCACAATGTATTAGAGTTCCACTTCTCTACATTCTCACCCACATTTTTCTGTTTGTGTTTTTAATGGTTGCAATTTTAGTTGGAGTTAAGTGAAATCTCAGGGTAGTTTTGTTTCCATCTCTCTACTTGCTAATGATGTTGATAATTTTTCATAAATTTATTGGCATTTGAATTTCTTTTGTGAAGTGTCTATTTAGTTCACTTGCCCATTTTATGATTGGATTATTTGTTTTCTTAGCAGTGAGTTTCTTGGGTTCTCTGTATATTCTAGATATTGGTCCTCTATTGAAGGAATAGTTGTATGTTTTAATTAAGCATACTAGAGATTTTTCACCTCTGGTTATACAGAATAGAACATTTGGAAATGGTGCTACTGAGCTAGCCTGCCTGCCTCCATCCCTCCCTTTCTTTCTCCTTCTTTTCTTTTTTCTTTTTTCTTTCTTGTAGTACTGGGAATTGAACCTAAGAGCATTCTATCTCTGAGCCCTTTTAACCCCCAGCCCTTTTTTCCCTCCAAATTCCTGGTTTAATAAGGACTTGTTTATTTTGAGAAAAAGTTCCCAAACATCAGGCTGTTCACAAAAACAATCCACAGTATCAATTTTAGAAAATAAATATTAAAAGCCGGGCGTGGTGGCACACACTTGTAATCCCAGCATTTGGGAGGCTGAGACTGGAGGATCGTGGTTCGCAGACAGCCTCAGCTACTTAGTGAGGCCCTTTACAACTCAGTGAGACCCTGTTTCAAAATAAAGAATAAAAAATTGGACAGGGGATGTAGCTCAGAGGTCAAATGCCTCTGGGTTCCATCCCCAGACTTGCAATACATAAAAAATAAATAAATATTAAGACTACTACATTAATTATTTTTCTAGAGGATGCCTTTGACATGCCAACTCTCATTCACAAAAATACAGTGTTACATTTGTGTTGGAAGGCCCCACTGGATACTCTTGTTTGGGGTTTAACACACATACCTCTAACTCAAAGCTGTTCTCAGGTGCTACAACTAAATGAGATTGGCTTTGTGGTTAGGGACGCAACTACTGAAATCATGTATGGGTGGAACTGTACTCCTTCTGTAACAAGATATTATTTTGGAGACAGCTGATAAAAACCATACACCCTTTTTATTGTTAAGTCATAAAGAGGTATCGAAATTAAAAGCAAAAATTACAGGGTAGGACTTAGCAAAACTAGGAGTATCAAAGAAATATGGAACTAGGCGCAGGGGAATATAATTAATGAACATGGAAAGGACAAGGAGAGTGAGCATGTGCTGAAAAAGAGGCTCAGTAGGTTGATGAAACTCTCCTTGAACTTGTGATCCTCCTGTCTCAGCCTTCCAATTACAGGCACGTACACACCATATCTAGAAAAATGATGCTGTTGAGATTGAAGAAATGTTTGCATTTCAGCAAGATGACTGAAATATTGTAATGCTTTACCTATCTCTGAAGCACTAGGTTTTTTGGTGTGTGTGTGTGTGTGTGTGTGTGTGTGTGTGTGTGTGATGCTGGGGTTCCTGGAGGCCCTTCTACCTCTGAGCTACACTCCCAGACCTATTTTTTATATTTTTATTTGGAAACAGCATCTCTTAAGCCAGTACAGCTGGCTTTGAACCTGCACGATCCTCCTGTCTCTGCCTCCCAAGTGTAGGGATTACAAGCCTGCGCCACCACACCTGGCTGAAGCACTAGTTTTAATGAATCAATAGAATTCAAGAAAATTCTTAGTAGTGCTCTATAGACCTAGATCTGCTTGTTTTAGTCCCTTTGGACCTGACTCGTTTTCAGAATAACTCTACAATTCCTCTCAAAAACTTTAATTGCTTTCAAGTTATATTGGAATTCATTCAGCCTCAGTAGGAATTTTTATGTGAAATTATGTTAGAATCTGGCCCAAAGGGATTTTTAAAGAATGCAGATCAAACTATACATTGTAGGAAAAACATTTTACTTTCGTAACATAAAGATGCTTCTTTAAGGCATACAGAAAATCAACACTATAATTACAGCACAAACTTGGATGAAAGTGGACCCCTTTGCTATTTTAGTCATATTAAATAAATTTTCTTGCAGATACATTTTCAACAAATCTCATTTGAATCAAATATCCACCACAATATACATAATTTCTTTTTTCTTTTTCTTTCTTATTTATTTTAGAAATTAACTTCATATGAAATAGTTCCAAATATTAAAGAAATATATTTGAAACTCTATTGAAAATCTCCAAATTTCACAAATAAATCCAGTGAAATCTCTTGTGATGGCTTTGCAGAAAGAGAATTTCCTTTGCTCTTAGGCTAAGTAGTCATGAAGGTCATGTTCAACCTCATACTCATTCAGAAACATGAAACAGTTTGAAAAAAACAAGAGAAGGCTGTATTAGTGAAGATTCTCTAGAGGAACAAAAACCACAGGATATGTATAATATAAGATGTGATTTATCAGATTGGCTTACACGTTCAGAAGCTGTATAGTCCCAAGTGGCTTCCTGCATGCAGGAGAGCTGGAGGAACCAGCAGTTGCTCCATTCAAGAAGTTGGAGGCTCAGAACACAAGGGACCAATGATGCAGCCACAGTCCAAGATGGAAAGGCCTAGAAATTTGCTGATGCAAGTCTATATTGAAATTGTGAAGAAACTGGAGTCCTCAGGCGAGAGCAGCAGAGGACACATTCAGGAAGAATGGCGCTTGCCTTCACAGCGCTTCCTCCTTCCACTCTGTGCTCCTGCCACCCCCGGCCTGTTGAATAGTGCTGGCCACATTCAGGGCAAGACCTCCCTCGCAGTGTGCTGTCTACATGCCAACAATCTCATCAACACAGCGAAGTCTCTTAATCCTAGGTGTCTCTCAATCCAATCAAGTTGACAATCCAGACTATCTATCACAGAGGCCAAATCAGGACGGTCTGTAAGATTTTTATTTTCTGGGTCCACAGAAATGAACTGGAAGGATGATGTTTGTGTGGGTAAACTGGTCTTTGTAGAGAAGAGGAATTAAGGCTTCTAGAGCACAGGGAGATAATTTTCTTACTTATATAAGCATGAGAAAATGTCCTTAAGTGGCATTGTGGGAGACAAGTAAGAGGTGGGCAGTTAGGTGTGGCAAGCAGCACATCTCATTGTAAGGAGTGTTGTTATTAGTGTTTTCACAAAACCATGTATTTGAAGCATTTTATGGAAATTGGTTATGCCTATTATTTCTCAATGCAGTTCTGACCCTTGAGCTCCACTTCCACGTTTGTCTAATCTCAGAGCCTCCTTCAGAAGATCTTTGAGTCCATTACTACTAAGTGATGCATCCTTGCCAAAAGAACATAATTTAATACTATCCTTGGAGGGTTTACTTATATATTTTTACCACTGCATGCATTTAAACTTTATTATTATTATTATTATTATTATTATTATTATTATTATTATTATTGGTGTTACTGGGGTTCCTGGAAATCCTTCTACTTCCGGGCTACACTCCCAGACACCTATTTTTTATATTTTTATTTGGAAACTGGGTCTCTTAAGCCAGCAAGGCTGGCTTCGAACCTGCGCGATCCTCCTGTCTCTGCCTCCCAAGAGCGGGGATTACAAGTGTGCGCCACCATGCCTGGTTAAAAAATGTTTTTATGGTCATAATCATGTTATAATGAAAAGTTCGAAGAAGGCACACAATGTTTGAGCTGGATAATTTCTCTATTTCTAAATCACCTTTTAAAAACTGGCCAGATGGAATGACAGAATTGATTCTTGCATTTCTTAATTCTATCCTTTAGCAAGGGAAACATTTTTTTTTTTTACCAGAAAGAAAAATATGTCAGGTATCAGTGTTCAAAGAACTATTTCTAAGCTAGGTATGGTGGCACACACCTGTAGTTCTCATTCTTGGGAGGCCAAGACAGTAGGATTGCAGGTTCAAAGACAGCCTCAGCAACTTAGCAAGGCTCTGAGACCCTGTTTCCAAATAAAAAATTAAAATAGAGCTGAGGGTATGGCTTAGAGGTAGAGTCTGCTAAGTTCAATCCCTAACATTAAAAACAAAACAAAAAAAATCAGTAACAGAAGAAATATTTTATTGAATTCATTTAGGATTTTTCCTATGGATTGTTCAATAAAGTTAATACAACAAGCCTTCTCCAAATGCCATTAGTTTCCTAGTTTCCACCATCACTGTGAGGCAGGGAAATAAGTAACAGGAAGCTGTGTCACAAACATTTCCTCTGATCCATGAAAGGGGTTCCTTGGCACGACCAACTGGAGACCAAAAAGAGCCCCCAAGGAGAAGGTAAAGTATAATGAATGGTTGTGGTAAATGTAGGTTGAAGTGAAACAAGCTATGGAGACTTCACAAAAGGAGTAGAGGATTTCAATGCAGCCAGACTGCCAGTGGAGTAAGGACTGGAAGGCACGGGTTAATACCTGGGATGAATCCAGGTATATTCATAACACTGTTCTAGGGACACATATTTGTGGCTCACTCCAGGTATTTGGTCATGTGGTCACATCATGTCATACAGGTGATGTATAGGCTCATGGCATAGACTGGAGCCAGACTCCTTGATTCAAACTCTGGCTCTGAGTATGACCAGTGGTGCATGGCCTTGGCATTGCCCTTACTCTCAGTGAGCCTCAGTTCCTTCATTCATCGCTTTAAGACATGAGTCTGTACTTAGGCAGAGAAGTACATTGAAGAGTACATTTTCTCTTCTGCTTCAGAGTTTCTGAGGGATGCTAATGTGGGCAATTTGACTTTATTGCTTGGGAGAAGGGTACAGCAGGATGTTCAGTGACCTTGACAAAGGCTACCTGACTTCTGGCAAGAACAGCTTTGGGAGAGGAGTTGATGTTATTTGTGAAGGCAACTAAAATCTTTCTGGGAGAGAGAGAAGGAACTTAAGAGTCTTAGCCACATTTTAAAGTTAAAAGAATACCCATGAGATTTCACTCATGGGAAGGGCACCTGCAAAACAATGCACCACGCTGGGAGGCCCAGGCTGGTCTGGTGGCCCCTGGTGAATACTAAAGCTCAGGAGTTGTGGGCTAGGACTGTCTAGCTTCTGGGGGTTGAAGATGGAATCTTGCCGGGGTTGGCTTGCCCCTCACAGTTTTGTGTGCATGCACACATACACACACTGAAGCTTCCTTAAAGATTGCTTAGACTTCCTACAAATCAGTATATGTGGAGCTACAAGTCTTTCATTAAAAAAATAAAATAAAATGATGCCAGGTGTGGTGGCACATGCTTGTAATCCCAGTACTTCAGAGGCTGAGACAGGAGGATCACGCAACTTAGTGATCTCAGCAACTTAGTGAGACCCTGTTTCCAAATAAAACATAAAATAGGTCTGGGAGTACAGCTCAGAGGTAGAAATCCCTGGGTTCCATCCTCAGTATCATAAAAAAATGTTTAAAAAATAAAATGAGAGTTTTGTGGCCATTTTTGGTGCCCAGCTTGGTAAGAAAGATATCCCTTTTATTTACTTATAACCAACTATAAAGAAGATAGATTGGGTTACAAATTCCTAGTTCATCACTGAGGAAGGGACCAGCCCGTACGCAGTGTGGCAGGGAACACAAGAGGCTCTCTGGATTCCTTCCTTTGTTGCATGTTGTTTCTCTCAAGCCATCCATCTGGAGATCTGCTTTGATACTCATAATTTTTTTCTCGTCACAGGTAGCTCCTAATTTTTTTGCTTCTGTACTTGCTTAGGTTCAGATATTTTTCAATGGATCTCTCCTGAAAGTTTCTTTCTTCCCCAGTATTCTGTTACATAAGGGTACGTCATGCACCAGCTAATGAAAATGGCAGCAGGTGTCCCAGCTCTCTGCCTCTCTGTGTCCCATAGGCTGCATCAGTGTTTTTTAATGGTTGCTTCTTTCTCTCTGGGGATGTCAGCATTCTTCATAGAGTAATGGTAGATGGCACACTTGTCACCCCACTGGTTGCAAAGAGCCTTCTGCTTGGATCTGACTGGAATAATCTCCCTAGTTTCCTCACACTACACATTTCCCATGCAATAACATGAAATCTGGGTCATGTGAGCATTATTTTTTAACCAGTTAATTCCTAGTTTTGTGTGTATGTGTGCTATACAGTTTTTAGGTGAAGAATTCCTAGCTTTTCTTATCGCAAGAGGAAATAGTATTAGTTTTCAAGAGACATTTTGATAAGAAAAGTGAAGGTAAGTGAGCTGCTACTCTCAGGGTTCCTATGTCCCCAGATAGTAGCACTCATCACTTTGGCTTCCAGCAGAGCATCTGCATCAGGACCTCATGTGTAGTCTTTCCACTGCCAACATCAATAAGGCAGCTCTTAGGGCCAGAAGAGTGAGTGGTAGAAAGGTCTGTAAGTGCCCATCTGCAGTGATAAATGAGACTTTTTCATGACAGATCAGCAAAGACAAAGAAATGCAGTGCATGGACTATTAGCATCACCTTGATGTGTGTGAAAAACTCTTATAAACTACTATATATAGAGATTTTTTTTTAGTTACTTTTCAGCCACCAAACATACACACAACACTAACAGCTTCCTGAAGTTTCCAACTAAAAATACTCTAGCAGGAGAATCTGAAACAGATTTTAAAAATGGTTTTTTGAGTGGCCTTTTGATGTGGATGAACTATCAGCTATTGAATGTAAACTAGTTCTAATCCATTAAAATTTTTAATTGTTTTGTTTTAAACAGATTTTAGAGAAGGTGCTTTTGCTGCTTAAAAATCAACAATTACTAAATGGATTTCATAATTAGGAAATGGGCAGGGCTCTTTGCAGCAGCACATTGAGTATAGATTTAAGTGATAAAAAGACTTAAGGGTCACTCAGGGACTAAATATCTCATTTACTTATACAATGGATAAGTCCTTTTTGGACTGGATGTTGGTTGTGGGAAGTGATCTAGAATATAAATGTGAGTCAACAGTAGTCCCTTTAATTCTTTTCCCCAGCAGGCCTAATTTATCCCACCCTCTTGGGCTACTGCCTTATTTTATAAAGTTATACCACAAAACTGCACTTAAAGTATTACAATTGGTAAATTTTTCGGTGTCTATCTTCCACTTATTTCCATGCTCACTCTCCACTTAGGACCAGTGAAATTTAGGTAACACTGTATTATTATGTTACTTTCAATTTTCATCTATCAGAAATATATATATATATATATATATATATATATATATATATATATATTTTTTTTTTTTTTCAGGGTCTGGGGATGGAACCCAGGGGCATTTGACCTCTGAGCTACAACCCCTGCCCTATTTTTTATTCTTTATTTTGAAACCGGGTCTCACTGAGTTGCTGAGAGCCTCACTAAGTATCAGAGGCTGTTCATGAACCGTGATCCTCCGGTCTCAGCCTCCCAAATGCTGGGATTACAAGCGTGCGCCACCATGCCCGGAAATCAGAAATATTTAATGATTATCCCATGAATGCATCTAACCAATGCATTGTTTTGTTTTTAAAGAAGTGGAATTTCTGCAGAGCATTCCACTAATGGGGTTCCTTAGTGATAGAAGATCTGGTGATATTTATTGCTCATTGAGGTGTTTCCAGCTCACTGAGCTGATATCAGGCTTGCTTTGAAACAGAAAATAGAATAAAATTGGGTTCACGTGTTGCTTATAGTCTTATTATGGCAATTTTATGTAATGCCTACTATACATGTTTTGGTTCTCTTTCTCATAATGCATATTATCATAGAGATTTTATATTATGGTGAGCAAGTGTTTGTATTCATCAAGGCAGGGGCTATTGTTCAGACAGCAGGAAGGATATGTGGATGATGGCTTGGGAAGGTGGGCAAAGCCAAACTAAGCTCTTTTCTTTGAATTCTCTCCTTCCTCTTTTACTGAAGTAAATGAAAAGATTGCTGATGTTCTGGCATATCGTTGGTAGGAAAGAGCACAGAATACAATGCTGTTATGAACTTATTCAGCTAATGCTTACTGAGTTCTTACTGTGTGTCAATAACTGTGTTGGTGCCAAAGAAAACCCAATCTTTGTCTTAAGCATGCCTGATTATAATCCAGAATATCTTCTTAAAGCCATGTGGATGGCACAAATTGTGTTTAAGGGTTAATGGAGCATGTGGCATACCATTTGAAAGTTAGGGAAGTTGAAGAAGAAGGTGAGGAGAAGAGGTCCAAGTGTGTATAGCACCAGGAGAAAATGAATGGGGGACGGGAAGACTGACAGTGGCTAAATGCACCATCTTAGCTGTATCTAAATGGTTACAGAAGAGTGAAGACAGGTTACAAGAAAGGCAAAGTGAAGGAATCAGACTGTGTGGTTTGAGAGCTGGATTGTCAAATTGGACCTTTATATAGGCAATAGTGGATTCATTTTACTAGTTAATGTTGAGGATTTAAGTGCCAGACACAGGAGTAGACAGTGGAGATATCAGAGGATAAATGAGACACAGCCATCTTTCTTAAACAGGGGCAGCAACAGGCCTATACGAGATTTGAAAATGGGATTGATATTTTCTGGAGATAAGCCCCACATTTTATTCATGGTGGATTGGAACAGAGGGAAACTGAGGTTCGGTAATCCTGTATCCCAGAGACATGGGCAGGTAGAGAGAAATGAGGGCCATAAAGCAAATGGAGAAAGCAACAGGTATCTGCTCTACCTCCTGGCCCAAAGGCTGGTATCTGAGGCTATCTCCTCCTCCTCATAAGCTTTTCTCCCCTTCATAAATGGCTCATCTAATGTGGATGATCCTAGAGGAGTCACGTGCAAGGAAACTGCTGACCCTCAGCTTACCTTGGGGAGAGTTATTTGCTAATTTGTTACAGTATTCCTCAGGCTCCAAGAAATATCAAACACTTCTCTCTCACTCCCACCCCACCCTGGATATTGCTTTTATTGTTCTTTATAAAACTTTGTCAGTGTTTGCTCTTCCTAAGTAGCATTTAAACACCTGGTGGTTATTAAAGATTGTGTTTTCTACCTCTGACAGTTCTCAGTGTATTGTTCCCTTTCACCCCCTTTGTTGCCTGGCAGATTTTCAAATGAGATAAAAGAACTTATTACCAGACCCAGGCAAATCTCAGCAACGACTAAATACAAAATTCCTTATCTTCTGGAAGAAATGTATATTCTGTGTTGTGTGTGCGTGTGTGTGGGGTGTGTCCATGTATGTGCATTTCCCTCATCTTTTCTTGGCAATAGTTGCTGAATCTATGATTTCATTGTAAGAATATTTTTAATCTGGAAAGCATCTAGCAGTTTCTTGTCTTTCATATGATTCTAAACCTCATCACTCATTTTCTTTTCTGCTTGTGGGCCACAGTTGTACTGTGTCACAGACTCAGGATGGGAGTGTGTTTTGATAAAAATGAACGGATATGCGGGTATGCAGTTGCCTAATCAGCTTCTGACCTTGTTTCTAGTTTCTAAAAGTGTGCTCCAAGAGGATGCACAGGTCAGCTAGAACACACGCAGTCCCCTTCTCAGTTCTTCCTGAGCATCCCTTAACCCTGTAGATCCCCATTTTCTTGAAGCCTACGTGGGCTTATTTGTGTAGTGTAACACAAATCTAAAAGATTTTTGGAGAGGGATAGCTTCAAAGTAAAGGGGATGAGGTGGCTGCTGGTGCTCCTCTGACCATCCATGAGCTGAGGTAGCAGCTGCTGGGACAGGGAGGTGAGAGACTCTGGAAAATAGAAGCCCACCTACAGGCCTGGGGTCCTCACTCTCGCGAGACTCATTACAAGGCCACGAGTTGGCAGATTCGCATGGTAAGTGGTGCCTGGACCATCTCTCTGCTTTTCAGAGTCATTCTTCCAGGGCTTTTTTATCTTTACTCTTGAGGCAGTGCCTCTTTTGAATATTTGTATTCCTTTAAAATTTGATTTATTCTGTGCCTCTTTTGAATATTTGTATTCCTTTAAAATTTGATTTATTCTATCCATTTTATGCCACATGAGTGATTTTTCATTTAATGTAAGCTCATCCACTGTTTCTCATTTTGATGGGGATTTGTCTTCAGAATTAATTTCAGTCATTTATTCTCTCCATATCTTTAGCAACTCACAAACATGACTTGAAAGACTAGTTTTTATGATTCATTGGGTCTTTTTAAAAACATTAATTTTCTTCCTGTTCCACAATTATTTTACTTAAAATGTTATAAAGTTATATATTTTTCTTATTTAGAAGATAACATAAAAGAAGTTTCTGTTTATGTGTCGAATGCAGGAGGACAAATAGGATTAGTTTGTCGTGTCCACGTATTTCAGTGGGTTTTCTTCAGCCTTTGCAAATACAAGAGCAGTGCCATATTTTTTTCTTTTTACTTTGAACCTACCAGAGAAAAGATAGAGCTCCAAGTAGTTTTTCAATTAGCTGAATCTTTCTTTTTACAAGAAAGGTTCTAACAAGAGAGTCGCCTGAAAGCCTTCCCCCTTCATGTTGGAGTGATAAACCAAAGCTGGTGTATTGCTGCTTTCACAAGACATCTTTTTCTGCACGAGCGTTCTGAAGTGACTAGCTGGATGAACTGTCTTAAAAGGACAGCCTACTGTGATTCGTAATCCCAGTACTGCCACAGTGGGCATAGCTGCGTAAAACAAAAAAGCTTTATCCAGCTTTGTGAGAACTGCCACTCAAGCATTTAAAAACATGGAGTCTGTGCATTCAATGGGAAGCACTCCTGTTAATGTTAATGAAAGTCACACATTTACCTCAAAGCTAGAAAGGATGCTTCACTTTTTCCCCAGGAATCCTAGATTATAAAGAAAGATCTTTCTTTCTTGTAGATGGAATAATGGAGCCTAGATAGAATATGACAACATTTAACATAAAGCTCTCCATTTGTTGACACTAGAAAAATATCTTAGTGTCACAGCATAAATGCAAATGCTCCCATCTATGTTTGATACTTTTTGGATTTGTCTTTCACTTTGAAAGGAAACTAAAAATCATTCCTATTTTTTAAAAGATGAAACAGATTTTAAAAATACATACATTAGCCACTCACTTTCTCACTAATTCACATCAAGGGTCCTTCTAGGGTAGGATCTGAGAAGAGGAGAGGAGATGAAACAGAATAGATGAAAGACACAGATAGAGACAGTAACAGCATAATAGTCCTGTTCCTCATCTTTTAAGGAAACATAGTCCATCATTCCTATTGAGCTAAGCTGCCTCTGATGTTGGTGGGCTCAGTGCACTGGAAGTGCTTTATTTTCAAAGTGTTAGCAAGATCAATTACCAAATCTTTACCACCAAGTGTAAGTAGAGGCAGCTGATGGTAAAGAAGTCACATAGAACAAGAATGACCATTTTATGTTTCATATTTGTGTCAATCTACATGGTGAATCCCATTGACCATGAGGATTTTGGTATTTCAGAATTTTATTCAGAAAATAGGCTATGCATGTAATGAAACAGGCATGGATTGGGGGATTTAGAACACAAACTCAATTTTATTTATTCAGAAAAATTAATGTGCTATGCACAATGTGCTTACTCAGTCTCCTAGCATTCATGGAATTTTGTCTATGGAAATTTTTTCTTCCTGAGGTTTGGTATTGTGGACAACTCTCACATTTAGAATGCCCACCAATTTTTTTTTCAGGAACAACCTCTTTCTTATGTAACAGGGTTGTCATTATGTTATTTTCTCCATAATATGATTCAGTCTGAGCAAACTAAATAGTTAATCCTAATGTCCACAGTAGTTAGTTTGCTATGGACACATGGTTCAAACTAGGCTAACATGGGAAATTTGCTGGAGCTTCCTGAAAGAAGTAGTTAGTGGACACTGCTCCAGAATAATAAGCTATTAAGAATGTTAATAATTCTGAGTTATACCTAAGAATAAATTTGAGTATACTTAAGAATAAATTTGACTACATGGAGAAGGAAATCCACAGAGCTAGAGAGGAGGGGGACCACAGTAAAGCTCTGATAACATGTTCTGAGTCACTAGGTTTAAACTTACCTGGATTCAGCCCTGGACATTTAGTTATATGGAATCAAACTAAATGCTCTTTTATCTGATTTGTTTTGTTTAGACTATCTTGGGTCTTGGCAAGAATGCTTTGGACCCTCATTGGTAAAACTGGAATAACAATAGTTTTTACCCTGAAAATGTGTTGTGATGGTTGAATGAGACAATGTGGATGAAAGTAAAATACAGGAGTACCTGTGGTGTGCTTTACTAGGCATAGATGAAGGACTGGGAGTGGTCCTATTGACTCGGGTGAGGAATGTGAGAGAGTGAGTGTGCTTTATCACTTCTTAAGATGAATCTTAGTCTTCTATTCTAAGATGTCACATTCCAAATGAATTATGTTTATACTTTATGCTAATAGGAAAGAATGAAACTTCCAGAGCCACCAGTGTCCATTCAGGCACTGTTCAGGTACTGCCTTGGCCCTTATGTTTCAATATAGATGCAAGATCTTGCCCCAGAAATACTTCAAATGGATTTTGGGTCAGCATTTACTGTCTGGGAAATATGAGTAATAATGCCAACTTCATTGTTTAGCTGCTTATGTTCCTGGTAGGGAACACTGGAAGGTATTTTATTCCTTCTTCAGTTACATACATGTACATTTGAGCCACAGATGTCTGGATCTTTCTTTTGGCTTGGCAAATTTGGTCATATATATGTGTTTGTGTATGTATATATAAATATGTATATATGTATATATCTCTATATATCATCTATATCTATCTATCATCTATCTATCTATCATCTATCTATCATCTATGTATAACAGCATCCCTCTGTACCTGCAAGTTCTGCATCTGTTGATTCAACCAACTGCAGATTGAAAATGTTAAAAAACAATGACCTCTGTACTGATCATGTAGACTTTTTCTTGTCATTCTTTGCTTAACAATAAACCGTAACAACTTACATAGCATTTACAGTATATTAGTTACTCTAAGTAATTTAGAGATTATTTAAAGATACAGGAGAATATTATTGTTTATATGCAAATAATATGCCATTTGATATAAGGTTTTTAGCCTCCTCAGATTTGGGTATCTGAGGAGGATTTGGAACCAGTTCATCCTTGAACTGAGGCATGACTGTGTGCACCTTGGTATGTGCACATGCAAGTATATTGCTCACCCTCATACTACCAGAAAATATCTTGCTTGGAAAGATGAGAAATAACCTTTTACTACTATAATATATCAACTGATCTATCTAAAGTTTAAAGATTTCACTTTAGGGCTCATGCTGAGTTTGGCTTGAACTGTGTTTTACTCATTTTTAGCATTGTGTACAAAATACAGTGTTCAAAAGGCAATGCAGAGCTGAATCAGGAGGATCGCGGTTCCTGGACAGCCTCAGCTACTTAGTGAGGCCCTTTGCAACTCAGTGAGACCCAGTTTCAAAATAAAGAATAAAAAATAGGATAGAGGGTATAGCTCAGAGGTCGAATGCCCCTGGGTTCCATCCCCAGACCCGTAAAAAAAAAAGCAATGCAGTATGTTTAGTGGAAGAATGAAGACTTTGAAACCCAACAAAGGCGAGTCCCAGCTCTGCCATTTAGTATGTGGAAAATAAAATTTCTTGATCCAGCTATAGGTCCACAAAAGACTTTACTAAATGTGTGCCACAAATTTCTGTAGAGTTATTGTTTTTCAATTTATTCTAATCAGCATACATCCAAAGTCAAAATTTCTATATTATTGATGGGAAGGGAGTAGAAGTTCATGTAAATATTATAAGAGGACTGTGAAAAAATTTTCTATAAGCTACATAAATAATGGCACACATATAAACTTTGTGTGATAGTGTTTTTCAAATATGCAGTCTTTAGTAAATGAATAAGACTTATTTAGTAATATTACCTAATTCAAAATAGCTTTGTGTGATTATTTCAACCAATGTGTAAAAATGTTTAAGAAATACCATTTATGATTTATCAAATTTGTTAAAACTAAAAAAAATCTCTCTAAAAAACAATGAGTTATTTGTGTGTGTGTGTGTTACTGGGGATTTTTTTAAAATTTCCCCTATTTATTCTACTTTTCTTGTTTTGCCCTTTTTCTAAGACTTTGCTTCCTCTTCACTTTAACTTTTCACCTTTTTGTCCAAATAATATCAACCTTTTCTTTTTATGTCCAAAGTCTCCAATGGTTAATACTAAAAAGCAGGCTGGAAAATACATGGCTGTGACTTCTTCCCTTGACATGTTTCTACCAAGAGTCCTGTTAGGTCTATATGTTGGATGAGTGCTTCTCTCTTGTGCCACAGAAATAGACATTTTAAGTGTTTTTTTGTAATTCCCCTCAATCAAGGTTCTTCTTGGGGGTTCCTAGCATATGTTTCAGTATATCAGTTTTGTTGTACATACATCTTCATGAATATCTAGTAGCAGAATACAGGCTACAGAATACATTAAAATTCCTCATGGCCCCAGCTTAAGACTTAGGTCACTTTATAAAGTCACATTTATTCAACTCTAATTTAGTCTTGATGCCAATACCCTGTCTCCATTGCCAGTTCAAACAAACTACTAAAAGTTACTGCAAAGCCGCTTCTTTGAGTTTATTTTTACTTTTTGGGGGAGGGGGATTTTGAGGTTTGAGTTCAGGGACATTCTACCTCTAAGCTACATCGCTAGACCTTTTTATTATTTTATTTTGAAATTGGGCTTTGTTAATTTGCTAATGTTGGTCTTGAACTTGTGATCCTCCTTTCAGAGCCTCCCAAATACTGGGATTGCAGGAATGTGCCACCACACCTAACTTTATATTTATTTAGAGCAATAAATTTTGTAAATTTTAAATTTACAAAAAGTTAAATGATGATAATAAAGTTAAAAAGATTTATTTTTCACCACCAAGAGTTAATTAAAACAAACCATTATATTTCCTTCCTTCCTTCCTTCCTTCCTTCCTTCCTTCCTTCCTCCCTCTCTCTCTCTCTCTTTCTCTCTTTCTCTCTTTCTCTCTTTCTCTCTTTCTCTCTTTCTCTCTTTCTCTCTTTCTTTCTTTCTTTCTTTCTTTCTTTCTTTCTTTCTTTCTTTCTTTCTTTCTTTCTTTCTTTCTTTCTTTCTTTGTTGGTACTGGGGTTCCTGGAAGCCCTTCTACCTCCTGGCTACACTCTCAGACCTATTTTATATTTTTAAATTTGGAAACAGGGTCTCTTAAGTGCTGGCTCTGAACCTGCGCTATCCTCCTGTCTCCACCTCCCAAGCGCGGGGATTACAAGCGTGCGCCACCACGCCCGGCCAACCATTATATTTTCTAAGAAGTGAAACATAACAAAAAGCAATTGCTCTTTTAGTCACCATTATTAGTTGTAGCCCCTAATCAGTTTTCAGAGGCAAATGTTACAGGTAGTTTTCAGCTTTACAGTTTATTTAAGTACATATATATTTTGTTCACTCATTTATTATTCAGTCATTCTATCCTTTTTCCCACTGGGCATTAACTTTGGATATCTGTGTGTACATTACCATGTGTTATGGCTATCATTTATTTCTGACTTGATGGTCATTTTGATTGCTTCCAATCAAAGATATCAAAATTGCCAGGCATGGTGGTACTTGCCTATAATCCCAGTTTTGGGAGGCTGAGACAGGAGGGTCACAGGTTTGAGGCCAGTGCACAGTAACTTAGCAAGACTTGGTTCCAAACTTAAAGGTAAAATAGGGTTGCTCAGAGGTAGATTGTCCTTAGGGTCAATCTTCAGTATCATATACACACAAAAAGATGTTATAATCTACTATATATGAGAACTTTCCTGACATATGGATTTAAAATTTTTGTGCTATAGGAAATATTATTATAATACAATGTTAAGATCTTACAATTCCTCCTGTGATAGGCTTAAATTTTGGCAAAAATCTCTTTTCAGTTTTTCAACATTGATGGCATTCTTTCGTGAAGTTTTCAAAGTTTCTTTCTACCTCCTCCCTTCGGTTACGTCTCCCCCCTCTGTTCCCCTCCCCAGAGGTCTGCTTAGCCAACATCTCATCCCATTAATGCCCTGGCCAGTTTGGTTCCTCAGAGGATGTGCACACATATTGCCAGGACACTTTCCTTGGAATTAGCAAAAATAATTCTGATGGAAAAAAATCACACAGAAAGACCTATTCTTTAAAATGCCAACTATCAGACTGATATAAATGACTCAAATTCAAGAAGTGACAAGTAATTGTCATTTGGAGACAGAAATTGCTAATCTTTAACTCCCAACTATCCAGACTGCTACAGGTCAGATTTCCTAATGACCTCCTAAATGGTGGCAGCGGGTAGCCTACAGCATGCACTGCACATTCATTCCATCCTGTGTCAGACCTCATCAATGAATGTTTAATGATGGTGGGCAGATAATTAAGCAAATAGTTGAAAAAGCAAAAAGGGCAATAGAGACAAGTGACAACAAGGTAGACAGAGGGAAGGATCCTTGGATGCTCACAGATTTTTTTGTAATAGAATTTGATTAAAATCTTGTAGACACAAAATGACAAAGTATTTGTATTTTTACATGTGGGGCTTCTGGAGATTTAACCCAGAGATATTTTACCTTCAAGCTGTATGCCTAGCCATTTTCTTTTAAAATTTTTTAATACAATTTTTTATTGAACATAGATGGTATACATTTAAACTATACTTGGTGCCCTCTCCTCCCCCGCCCCCATTTTCCCTTCCTCCCTCCCACGAATGATTGTCCAGGGTAACCATGCCATATTCATACTTTTATACATATTCAGATGTAGACCCTCAATAATCAAGTTCAGCCTTCCTCCTCTCCTATTTTCCATCCAAACTTTGCTGATATTTCCCCTCCGTTATCTGGAGTCCCACTGGTATCATCTATGTTCCCGAGTTTGGGCATATTAGAGGAAACATATGTACCTTCTCCTTCTGTGCTTGGCTGATCTCACTTAAGATAATCCTCTCCAGGACTTTCCATCTTCTTGAAAATGATATGATTTTTTTCTTCTTTATGGCTGAATAGAATTCCATTGTGTGTATTTCCCATAGTTTTGCAATCCATTCATCTGTTGATGGAGACCTGGGTTGGTTCCATATTTTGGCTATTACGAATTGTGCTGCTATGAACATAGGTATGCACATGTTGCTGTAGTTCTCTGAATTCAACCCCTTTGGAAAAATACCCAGGAATGGTAGAGCTGGATCATATGGTGGATCCATTCCCAGTTTTCTAAGAAATCTCCACACAGATCTCCATGGTGGCTGAACTAGTTTGCACTCCCACCAACAGTGTAAAAGAGTTCCTCTTTCCCCACATCCTCTCCAGCATTTGTTGTTATTTGATTTCTTTATGCTTGCCACTCCGACTGGGGTTAGATGGAATCTCAGTGTAGTTTTGATTTGCATATCCCTGATGGCCAATGATGTAGAACATCTTTTCATATATCTATTGGTCCTTTGTATCTCTTCTTTTGTGAAGTGTCTATTCAGTTCCTTTGCCCATTTCTTGATTGGGTTGTTTGTTTTGCTAGTGTAGAGTCTTTTGAGCTTTTTGTGTATTCTGGATATTAGCCTCCTATCAGAGTGGTGACTGGTCTTTTTTAATTTTTGTATTTTGAAATAGAGTCTTGCTAGGTTGCTGGGAGTCTCTTTAAGTTGCTGAGGCTGGTCTTGAACCTGTGATCCTCATGTCTCAGCTGCCAAGTACTGGGATTACAGGCATATCCTACCACCCTTGTTTGCATATGTATGACTTTTACATTTTACTATGCCACTTAATATCTGGTATGTGACGAGGAATCTGAGGCTGGTGTGAGATCACTCTGGTTGACACAATGGCGAGATGGAATTTGGATGCCTGAGAGCCACTCCAAGTTCAATTTTGTCTGTATAACTGAAAGCCAGTGCAATGCAGTCGTTGAAACAGAGAAAATAAGTCCTTCGCTTTCCTCCACATGCTGAAAGTGTTGCCTTTGCAATGAACAAGGTAGTTGGCAGAGAGAATATCATGGCTTGAGGGAATCTGAATTTGCAATTAGAATCACATGGCTTCTCATCTGTGTGACCTGGGGTAAGTGCCCCCACATCCCTAACAATAGAGTTAGCTATTATTGTATGCACATGAGATCCATAGGGTAGTCCCTACATTTTCACCAGTCAAACCTTAGTTTTTCTTTATTCTAGCTTATTTTCCCCTCAGAGCTCCAACAAGTAGCAAATGTATGGGTTGAAGTTTCTGACACAAAAATTAGTGCTATTTATAAAGCAGTTGTTGGTTAAATAAAAAAAAATCCTTATAGGAGTTTTTAAAAATTCAGACATTAATTTCAAAGAATGCATTTACCAATGCAACAGGATACTGCTAATCTCTCTTATAGAGATGCTTTACTAGATATAAAAATAATTTATGGTTATTGCAATATCTTGGAAATAAATACCTGGTGGTATTTACTGTTTAGTTAGGTTTAAACATAGAGGGTATTTGCATTATTTATTTTTTGTGGTGCTGAGAATTGAACCCAGGGGCACTCTACCTCTGCACTATACCCCCAGCCCAATTTTACTCTTTATTTTGAAACAGGGTCTCACTAAGTTGCAAAGAGCCTCACCAAGTAGCTGAGGCTGTCCTCGAACCACGATCCTCCTGTCTGGGATTACAGGCGTGCTCTACCCCACCCATCTGCATTATTAATTATTAAGAAAACATAAAAATAAACTGTTATGATTTGGATTTAAAATGTCCCCCTCAACTTCATGAGTGGGCAGTGCAGACAGCTTTGGAAGTGAGACATGAATGGAAGAGATGGTTTGCTAGGGCATGGCTTTGGGGAATGTGTTTGTCTCCCACTCCTGCCCTGCCCTTGTTTCCAAGCCACCATGAGCTGAGCTGGTTTCTCATCCTTACCTTTTGAAACCCTGCCAGAGAGATTCCTACCTTAGAACTGCTTGATCATGGATTGACCTCTAAAATTATGAGCCTGAAATAAACCTTCCTCTCAATTGTGCTTGTCACGTATTTTGGTCACAGTGGTGAAAAGACATTGCAGGACTTCTGCCCATGAAAGGGGGAATGCTTTGGGGATGGCTTTCTTTCCATATATCCAGAAAATGGGACTCTAATCTCTGGTAAAAGTACATGGCAGAGTGAGCCCCACAGTTGTCCTAGATTATGCTGAGAGGACATTTCCAGGTTGTAATAGAGGGAAGGAGAACCCACTGGAGCTGGTGGTTTGATGAGCGGAGGAGACAGAGACTATAGTTTGGGGGAAGCATGATTTGTGAGCAGAGTATGGGCAAGAAGAGACAGAAAGAGAAATACACAGGCAGACAACTCCAGAGATCTCCCTTGAGAGATTAAACAGTGGGTGAATCTTCCTATGTCAGGGATTGAGCCAACAGAAAGCAGTGGACCCAGCAATTCCCTTATTGGGTTCTATTTTCACTAGCCCAAGGGAAGAAATAGTGGGCTGTGGAGTTCTCAGCAGGATCACACCTTAGTCTTGCTGCTAAATTAGCCCTACAGTGAAGTGTGCTTCACATTCACCCTAATAAACCTTAATGGCAAATCTTGAAAGGTCAATATGATGAGCAAGTAAAAGTGCCATAGAAAGTCAAATGCTCAATAAAGGAAAACTGCAAAATGAAACACTCAACGTCATAAAACCCGAAATGGCCAATAAATTATAAAAAATCACTCTGTGAATAAGAAGAAAAATATGTCTAACATCCAGGATGAAAGTCAGTCAGTACAAAAGAACCAGAAATGACAGAGATGAAGGAATTAGAAGATAATAAGGATTTAAAAATAATAATTAAGTATGTTCAAAGGTATACAAGAAAACATAAGCATGATAAGGAGGAAAATGTTAGCCATGATAAAGAACCAAAAGAGACAGTGAGAAATTAAAAATATGACATTCATAAAGAAACACAGACTAAATGAGTTTAGTAGCAGGTTACTCACTACAGAAGAAGACAACTGAACTGAAGGAAATGCAACAGAAATGAATCAAGAAGAAGAACAAAGAAAAATAAAAAACAAACAAATAAATGGCAGCAGTTAAACAGGAAGAAGTAGTTCTGATGTTTTATTGCACAACAGAGTGAATCTAGTTAGCTATAATTTATGTTTGAAAATGAGATAATTTTGACTGCTTCGCCAAAAAGAAATAATAAATGTTAGAACTTGTTAGTACCCACCCTAGAATGCACCTGAGATGAAAAGAGTGATACAGACATAGCATTGGAAGGGGCAGGCCAGTAGATGTCGCTCTTTGGTGAGGGCCCCGCTGGACACTGGTCCACAGCTTTTATTAAAAGGGAGAGGTTAGAAGGCGAATGGCTCAGAGGTGTCCGGAGGAATTCTAGTGTCTGCTGCGGTAACCTCATCAGCCTGTCAAGATGGCGATGCAAGCGGCCAAGAGGGCGAAAATTCGACTTCCTCCTGAAGTAAATCAGATTTTGTATATAAGAAATTTGCCATACAAAATCACAGCTGAAGAAATGTATGATATATTTGGGAAATACGGACCCATTCGTCAAATCAGAGTGGGCAATATACCTGAGACTAGAGGAACAGCCTATGTGGTCTACGAAGACATCTTCAATGCCAAGAATGCGTGTGACCACCTGTCAGGATTCAACGTCTGTAACAGATACCTTGTGGTTTTGTACTATAATGCCAACAGGGCATTTCAGAAGATGGACACCAAGAAGAAAGAGGAACAGTTGAAACTTCTCAAGGAGAAGTACGGCATCAACACAGACCCACCAAAATAAAAGCGTGTTCTGCATTTTCATTTTGGACTAAAACCCACAAATGACCAGCGCCCCCTTTTTCCTTTTAATTAATACTAAATATTGTGATTTCTTATTTGAAATTCAGAATGACTTCTTTGAAACTTTGATACATTAGAATATATTACGTGAATAAACTTCTGACTTTTGTAAAGAATGTAAAAAAAAAAAAGGGAGAGGTTGAGGTATAGACAGTGCTGCATATGTGCAGAGTCTGGAGTGTAATGTTTAACTAGTAAAGGTGCAGAAAGGGCTAGGGGTAAAGGCTAACTGGGCAAACCGCAGAACAATTGTAGACTCTTTGAAATAACAGTTAGCAATAAGACAAGGTTTGACAAGCGGGATATTTGGGAATATGTGCCAGCAAGAGCACAGGAACATTTGCCTTGGAGGAACAGGCTACTTTCAGCAAGTTCAGCAGTCTGGATGTGGCTTCCCATGACCCTTTGACCTTCCCAATGCAAGAATTAACCTGCCTCTGGCAGTCACATATTTCACAAGCGGTGAGTGACCTACTAATCACTCTGATCTGTTCATTACACAATAATTGTACCCTACTTTACACCGTGTACACAGGTATAGCATCACATTGTACTCCAATTATTATGTCAGTTAAAACTTTTTTATATTAGAAAATCTCTGTAACCTTTGGTACAATATCAAGCATTCTAACATGGTTGATTAATCTCCAAATAAGAGGGTAGGTGGTCCAGAAAAAATATTTTAAGGCCCCCAAACAGTCAACAAACAAGACTAAAAATAACGGAGAGCACAGTATTTCAGAGTCAGATTAGAAGAGAAAAACCACACAGTCATTTGAAGAGAGTTTTTAATATGTAGAATGATTTAAACCATAGCATTAATAAATGTTATAATATCAACTTAAAAATGATTGAATGAGGGATTGAAGGAATGAAGGGCTTGACTAGTAAGAAGAGAACTCCAAATCCCACAGGAAGAGGAGCTGTGAGGAGCAGCCTCTCACCGCCTGTAGAGCTGAGATGGAGCATCAAGGAAGGGACCTTCAAGGACCTCACCGGAGAAGACACAGTGTGGCTCACTGGTGACAGTGAAGTCGGTGTGGCGCCATGCTGGTGGAACTTGTAGCAAAAGTGCCTTCTGGAACTTGCTAGAATTCCATACTCTAGAGTTCAGGGAAAGCTGCTCCTAGGGAGACATTCCCTAAAGGCTCTCTGAGGGACACAGGGGAAGTTGCCGGCATGGAGTTCTGCTGGCCACCATGGGTTTTGGGAGCCAGGCACTGAGAAGCATCAGCTGTTGCCAGTTCTGCCACATGAGTAAAACCAAGATGGCAAGCCGCTTCATCTTACAGTGTCTCCCAGGACCTTGTGATGGCAAAACCTATAACCAGCTGGCAAAGGGAAAAATACTTAAAGGGCCCAGATCCATTCGTATAAAACAGTGTAGATTCAAGCTGAGAGGCAATGAACTGTGATTGTCACAGTTCACCTGCTGACCCCTCGGCTTTGAAATGCACTCTTTTACTCACAATTGAGCTTCTGTACAGCAACTAAGCAACTCTTTATTTACACAGAACAAGATGTGTTCATCTGATAAGTAAAAGTTTTCACCCTTTTCCAGAAAATAAAAATACGCAGTCCCCAAAGTTGTCATATTCATTGATGAAGAGGGTAGCTGTAATATACAAGCAAGCGTGCATACATAATAAAGAGAAGATGCACAAAGCCACTAGTCATAATTTTTGTAGCTCATATTTGTGCCTTTTTCTCTTCAAATGTCCATTTTGTATTTCCCTTACTTTCAGTCAAAATCTCAACTACTCTAGGTTCTTTACCTGGAAAAGTAACTTATTCATTTCTTGATAGTCTGACACCATAACCATTCTGCTTTCTAAATAATTTTAAAGTAAATTTTAATATTGGGCATGAAAGTATTGAAAGGCATTGCTATGATTTGGATGAGTGTCTTGCAAAGGCACTGGGAAGAACTGTGGCCCTTTAAGAGGTGAGGCCTTAGGAGGGGCTCTTGGGTTTTTGCAGTTTTCTCTCTGAAGGGGGTTACTGGGCCTTGTCTGTCCTCTCTTTCTGTTTCCTGGCTTGTGTTGTGAATGCTCATTCTGACATGTGCTCCCACATTGACATAGTCTGCTCTCAACATAGGCCAAACCAACAAACATTTAAATAGTGATCTAAATAACCTTTATCTCCTTATAAGTTAATTGCCTCAAGTATTTCTTTCTTTTCTTTTCTTTTCCTTCCTTTCTTTCTTTCTTTCTTTCTTTCTTTCTTTCTTTCTTTCTTTCTTTCTTTCTTTCTTTCTTTCTTTTTTGTTTTTTTTTGGTGGTACTGGGGTTCCTGGAAACCTTTCTACCTCCGGGCTATACTCCCAGACCTATTTTATACTTTTTATTTGGAAACGGGGTCCCTTAAGCCAGCAAGGCTGGCTTAGAACCTACACGATCCTCCTGTCTCCACCTCTCAAGAGCGGGGATTACAAGCGTGCGCCACCATACCCGGCTCAAGTATTTCTTTGTAGTAACACAAAGCTGAGTAATATAAGTATCTTCAAGGATCCTTTGGGTCTAAACACAGTCTTTTTGCCTCTGTGCTATAGCAAGTTTCTTTGGCAATTGGGTTTAATTACTTTGGTCAGTATGTCATTTTTACTGAGCATAAGAACCTAGAATGGCCAGGTGACACCATTGTTGTGTCCCTTGATAGAAACATTTTTCTTCTTGAGAATCAGTACTAAAATTTTACACCCAGAAAAATATTTTTATAAAATGAAAACAAAACGAAAACATTTTCAGAACAAAAGGTCTAGTATTTTCATCTTTATATTCATGTGTCATTTAAAATAAGCCTGTCCTTTACTTATTGTATTCTTTATTGTACATCTGCTTATTATTTTTTGAATTTTTACTATAATAAGTATAGCTGTGTGTTTTTTACGCTTTCCTGCTTGATATTCATTAGGTTTCATAAATATGTGGATTGGTGTCTGCAGTAGTGTGGATATTAAATATCCCCCAAAGGCCTATGTGTTAAAAGCTTATTCCTCAGAGTGGTGAAGCAAAGTAACCTTTTTCTCTTTATAAGAAGCTTTTCTCAAGTATTTGATATAGTGGTGGAAAGCTGACTAACACAATATCTTTCATCATTTCTGGAAAATATTTAGTCAATATTTCTTTTATTACTAATTATTTCATTTTATCTGTTTTTATTCTGAACTCTAAGGATATAATAATCTTTCTTAGTGTATATTTTATGACTCTTAATGCTGGTTTTAAGATATTTTAAAAACTATATATTTAATATAAATAGAACATCTTTAACTATTTTTAAAAATGTCTTTTTGGTTCTCCATGTTTCATTCAGGTAACCTCTTTTAACCTATCTTCTTGTTTACTCTCTGTAGATTGGTATAATCTACTAAACCCTTTTTCTGAACTCTTTGTTTTAGTTATTGAATATTTTCTGTTTTATAATTCTATTTGGATTTTCTCCAAATCATCCCGTTACCTGTTATATATCAAAATTTAATTGCTGATAATTTTAAACTATTTGTCTCCTAAGATATAATAATATTTGTTTCATGGTCTATTGTCTGATAAGTTCAGTATTTATGGTTTTTGCGGGCTTATTTTTGTTTTCTATGATTTCTTCTGCTCCTTGTTTATAGGCTCCTTTATGAACCTGTTGGACATGAAAATTATAGAAAAAGTTAGAGGTTTCACCTGGCATAGTCATCTCTTGAGTATCTTTATGGTCTGTAAAATTTATTTAATTTGACTAGTAAGCTACAAATTAATGAGATTACATTGTTTTATAGAGAAATATATGTATAGATCTACCTTAATATACCTATTCATATTTTTGGTCTCTTAATTTGGGAAAGATAACTTGATATAATACCTAGCTTTTAATTTTAACATTCTTATTTTTGTATATTTGATGAAAACAGAAAAAATTTCTAGTTTTCATTTTAAACTCCTTATTGTATACTACAAACATTTAAAATTGTAGACTTAACAATCCACATTGCATGACTTTTAGAATTTTAATTAATTAATACATGTTTCTATCTATATACCTGAGTTTAAAAACCATTTTTTAAACACATGATTTCTATTTGTTCCTATTACTTTAGATGATAGTTGAGAATGACACTAATGGACAGTAATCATAGTTTTTCTCAAGCACAGCTATATAGCTATTACCTTGTGATTTATACTGATTATATTGATAGCATCCTATAAAATCAGAGAAATTCCATTCACAGTGATGGAGTCCCCAAGAAGTCTACAAATAAGAGAGTTTTCAAAGTTACTTTGAAATAATTTAAGTTTATTATTCATCAAGAATAAAACTCATAACCTTTTTAAGAGCTGCCAGTAATTGTGTCTCCTTGAATTAAATATTCATTCTAACAAAAAGAAAAACAAATTGCAGTAAGTCATAAAATGTCTCTTTCCTTCTCACTCCTGTTGGGTGTTTTTTTTTTTTTCCCAGACTATCATCCTATTTTATTCTCTTTCTTCAGCTTTATTACCTCTAACCATGAGCATTATACAGTTATCCCTCTGATTATAACATTGTTCCTATGGGGAAAATGAGCCTTTGAATTATACTATTTTCCCCAAATGCTTTCAGAATCCAAAATGTGATATTACTCAAAAAAGTAATATACATATCAGCTTACTTAAAATTTATTTCTTTTGAAACACAACGATAAATATTGTCTCTTTATAACGGAGTCACCAGATATATTTCTCTTTTTTCCTAGGGGACAAAATCATACTCAAGCTTTAGGTATAAGAGCAGAATATACACGCATGAGAGAATTGAAATTATTTTGAATTCATTATCCTCTTTTCTACCCTGTACCTCTTTACCTCATCATATTACTTTCTCCTCATGGAGACTCTTTATTGAAACAAAACAAAACAAAAAGGAGGCAGTGATATGAAAATGGATTTCTCCTTTATTCATATAATAAAAACCTCTATATTTTGGCATACTAATTTATCTTTTCTTTAATGGTATTTTCTTCCTGATAAAATAGAATAGTAATTTCTCACTGTGGTGTTTTTTAGCCTTAAAAAAGTGATAGCAGTATAATTTCCCCATTAGTTTTCTCAAAACTTTGAATGATTTTTTTTATCTTCTGTAAGGTTTGTGTTAAGATAATTGTAAGACTTTTGTCTTTTCACAAAACAAGTATCGCTGGAAAGTTCAGAGGGCTATAAAAAGAAGAGAGGAATGAATACCATCTCCAGTTACTGCTCATTAGGCCTTGTAGGCTCTTTGACTGCTGAAGGTCTACTAAAGGCTTGAGATGGAGTCAGACTCGCAGCATATGTCTGCAGCACGGATGCTAAGTCAACTCTGGGCTTCAAATCACAGCAGAACCACCTCCTGCATCGTGAGCTGGGCATCATGACAGATCTGACAACTAGCCCACCTGAAAGTCTTTGAGTGCATCAATAAACCCACTTCCCACCCCATTCTTTACCTCCTGCTCATGTTTGGCTTAGTGATTGATATGTTTGTCAGTGCACATACTGTACATTAGGGAATTTGTGTGGTTTTAAGTCACAAAGTTTATGGCGATGTGTTGCAGAAGGACTAGGAAATGAATACAACATCGTTGTTTCACTTTCATTCAACTGGTTGTGAAGCCTAATGATGACAAAGTATATAAAGCATTTGTTTAAAAGTACTGTAAGACGCCGGGCATATGCTTGTAATCCCCGTGCTTGGGAGGTGGAGACAGGAGGATCACGCAGGTTCAAAACCAGCCACGCTGGCTTAAGGGACCCTGTTTCCAAATTTTAAAAAATGTATAAAACAGATCTGGGAGTGTAGCCCGGAAGTAGAAGGGTTTCCAGGAACGCCAGTACCACCAAAAAAAAAAGTGTTGTAAGCTCCTTTGTAATACTGTTAGAATGACAGCATCTACCATCCACATGTCCTAGAATTGCATTTGGTAGCATAGAAAGTTTAAGGGACAGGAGGAGCACTTTGTGACACTTAGAGGCTATAATAAAATGCAGGACATTTCTGCCTCTGGAGTATCCCCAGATAATTCAGATAAAGTATTTTTAATTGAAGAATAATTATTAACTACGTAAGTTTGAATAAAAGAGGTTAAGTAGAGAGTGAGTGAGGTGCTAGAGCTGGCCTGTGCAGAATTGGAAGAGATAGTTTTTAAACTTTTAGAAATTTTATGAGCTATAAACTCATCGATGGCAGGTGTCCTTACTGTGCAGAAATAAATAGACATGAAGGAGTGTGAGTTGTTTGCTAAACATTTATGAGCACTCTTGCCTTATCTCCCCACCCTCAAGATTTACCCACAGTCACACGGTGGCAGGCATGTCCACATTACTTTCTATGTAATGTACAGACCTGCAAATGCTGTCATATTCCTCTCCAAAGGCCTGCTTATCTAAGGTAAAACCCTACTGACCTTCTGATTTGACTTTTCTTAATAAGCTTTGAGGACTTTCATACATGGAGAAGAAGCCAAAAACCTATATAACTGTTGGAATTGCTGCAACTTCTGATATCTATGTGCTTTACTCAATTATATAATATTTCACTTTGGCACAACTAGTAAAATCTTGCACACAGTAAGAATTTAGTAAGAAGTCAGTTCCGGCGAGAGCGCGGTGCGAAGCGAGTGGCGGCCTGCTCCCCGGAGCCCTCCGCGCCCTCCGGCCCCAGGCCGGCGGGGAAGCCGGGGGCCCGGGGAGGGCGCGGCCTCCCCTGCAGACCCGGAGCCCTGGCCCGAGCCGTGCCCGCGCTGCCCACGGGCGGGCGGCCAGCGGAGCCCGCGACCCCCGCCCAGCCCCGAGGCCGATGGCCGCCGCGGCGTCGGAAGCCGGCCCGCCCCAGCCCTGCGGCCCCGAGGCCTCCCGGCCGCCGGGACCCGGCGCCCTTGGGTGGCGGCGGGCGTGGCGAGCGAGGAGAATGGCGGCCGCCGACGGCGAGGCCTGAGGCCCGGAGAGCCCGAGGACGGGCCGCGCGGCCCCGGCGCGGAGTGGAGCCTGTGCCTGGAGCCGCCGGCCAGCGACGCGGAACCGGCCTCAGCGCCCGAAGGCGAGCGGCCGCCGCGAGACGGCGAGGACGGCGGCGTTCTACCGGAGGGACCGGCCGGCGAGGCAACGACCGCCCCGAACCCCGGCCCTCGGCGCCGGCCCGTGTATATAATATGAAAAAGCTGCTCTCAACTTCCCCCAGCCTTCAGAAGAAAACTTCCACCACCTCCGGACAGTCTAGATGTAAAAAGGTTGCCGACGGATGAGAAAAATAGTTAGAAAATGACGTCTTGTAAATGCCCCCCCCCACCTTTTTTTTTAGGAATCGGAAATGTTTTCTGGAAGTGACTTTTTTTTAATGGAGTTGTTGGACCGCTTCCAGGAGCGACGCTCGTCCACGTTTGTCCTGTGGGTCAGAGGCCACGGAGCAGAAGACCAGGCGGAGGAAGAGGAGGTCCTGCCCAAGGCTGTTGAAGTGCAAAGAACGTTTATCGCAGTGTAACCATCGTTCAGTATGCGCGTTTTCTTCTTCAGTACTGTATACACAGACATGCTAAATACTTTTTTTAAATTATCCAGTTTTTCTAGATGTTCTGAAGTGCCTGATGTTAAAGTAGTAGTAAAATACAACTCATTTTGTAAATTTTTTTGTTAAAATTCATATGAAATGTTATATTTCCTCCTCAGTAGGCCAGACTGTGTGTGCAGTGTTCTCCAGAGAAGAAAAATGCAGAGTGCTGTGCCAGTGTGCTTGGAATGAAGCAAGAATAACCGTCATTTCTTATGTCTCTTGCACTGTTTTACTTTGGCATGTACATAGTGTATATAAGACAAATGAGTCCTAATCTACATCTAGTCTTTCTAGATGTTAAAAGAGGTTGCCAGTGTATGACAAAAGTAGAGTTAGTAAACTAATAAATTTTGTACCTTTTGTGCTAAAAATCTTAGGAAAATTGTCTTCTGCAAATTTGAGCATTATAGCCACTGGGTTGGTGAGGGTCCAGAATGCTCATATTTCAAAGACACTTTCAGATTGCAACTATTGTTATATATATATATATATATATATATATATATATATATGTATGTATGTATGTATGTATATATATATATATATGCAGTTTATTCAAGACTGTTGTGTACATAGCGGACAAATTTGAGTCCTTTCTTGAAACATCTAGTCTATCTAGATGTTTAGAAGTGCCCAATGTATGTTAAATGTAGAGGTAGTAAAATACCACTTTGTAAATATTTTATTCATAAAATTCATATGAAATACTGTCTTTGGGGAATGGGATTGTTAAACCACCTCTGAGCAGGGTGGTACTGTTTACTTGTTCTCAGTGATTTGGAAGAGGTGGGAGAGAAGCAGTTGCAAAAGGTAGTGTGCTCGTGTGTGTATATTTGGACACTTTCAGACACCATTTTTTGTAAGTTTGACATGTTTTGTTTTGCTGTGTATATAGTGTATATAATGGACAAAGGAGTCCCAATTTTGCAACATCTAGTCTCTAGGTGTTAAAAGAGGTTGCCAGTGTATGACAAAGTAGTTAAATTAGCACTTTTTTATACTTTGTGTTGAGATTCATGGGAAAGCTTGTCCTCTAAATTACTTTGGTTATGAATTTGTTCAGCTATCTCCAAGCATTGCATATGCGTGTTGTCCGTTGGACTGAAAGCAGAGAAGGAAAGGAGGAGGGAATGGTCATATTAGAAGATACCTCAGAGTAGAACCATTGCTATGTGTGCAATTTTACTTACTAAGGCTGTGTGCATGGTGGGAAGTTCTTAGGAAAAATTAATTCCTAGATATTAAGAAGCTTGACATACTTAAAAGTAGAAGTAGTAGAATAAAACTTTTTGTAAATAGCTTTTTAAAACTGATGGGAAATACTGTGTTTGGAAATGGAATTGTACACCACCTCTGGACAGTATATTGTCTGTACCTGTTCATTGGGTCAGGGGAGGTGGGCGGGAAGAAATTGCAAAAGGTGTTATAGTGTGTGCTAGAAAATTTCAGCTTGCTCATTGCCCTGTATGTTATATGCATTTAACTTTGCTATACTGTATATATTATGTATATATTGGACATATGAGTCCTAATTTTATAATATCTAGTTTCTAGATATTAAAGAGGTTGCCAATGTATGACAAAAGTAGAGTTAGTAAACTAACACATTTTGTACACTCTGTGTTAAAAATCATAGAAAGACTGTCTTCTGAAAAGGACTTTGGAAGCGAAATTATAACATGACATCTAAGTGACATGTGCCTATATCAAATGTGATACAGGAGAGAAGGAACCAGAAGAAATGAAGGATTTTAGGCCAGAATGCTCCTGCTCAGAAGACACTTTCAGATATAACCATTGTTGACATGTGTGTAGTTTATCCAACACTACTATGTATATAGTGGACAAACTTAAGTCCTTATTTGAAACATCTAGTCTTTCTAGATGTTTAGAAGTGCACAAAGTATGTTAAAAGTAGAGGTAGTAGATAACGTTTTGTAGATATTCTTTTGTTAAAATTCATAATGAAATAATTGTCTTTGGGAATGGAAGGAACAAACCACTTCTCTGAGCAGGACACTTTGTGTTTGTGCTGGCTCGGGGAAGGAGGGAAGGAATGCAGAGGGCTTCATACCAGTGTTTTTGGTGAAGCAAGATTGTGTGTTGTTGTTCCTTATGTCTGTTTTGTTTTACTTTGCTGTGTATATAGTCTATATTCAAAGGACAAATGAGTCCTAATTTATAACATCTAGTCTTTCTAGATGGTAAAGAGGTTGCCAGTGTATGATAAAAGTAGTAAACTAATACATTGAGTACACTTTGTGTTAAAATCCATAGGAAAGGCTAAACTTAAATCCCCTTAGGAAGTGAAATTACTAAAATCCTAAGCATTGCAGTTGCATATATCTGACCCTTGGGTTGATAAGGTGAGAGGGGAAGGGTTCTATGTGTGTGTGCTGTATTCATTGCTACAGTATGGATAGTGGGAAATAATACTTGTTGGAAACATCTAGGCTTTCTGGATGTTTTTAAAGTGCATGCATGGCACATGGTAAAGTAGAGGCTAAAGTTATGCTCTTTTAGTATTGTTACTTCATAGTATGGTTGCATTTGGGGAATGGAATTATTAAACTTGATGTCTTGGAGAGGATGCTGTTTGACTCTGGGTAATGTGTGGTGGGGAGCACACAGAAGCTTTCTGTGCCCCATAGTTCATATTGTCTAGCCAGTTACATATGTACATTTTAGTTACAATTGCTGAGTATTAAAGGGTAAATTCTAATGCCCAAAATATGTTATAAGTAGGAAAATACTCCCTATATAATTGTCCATTTGTTAGTTTTTAGGAAGCGCTCTCTTCTGGGATGACCTTTGTTAATCTGTGTCTTGGAGCTGGGGGAGGTCTTGTACTTACATGTTACTGGAAGGGGAAGAGGGAGACGAAGATGGGGTGGGGAAGAGCTCATTGTTAGTATCTCTGTACCCGGAAGACAGTTTTATATTCTTACCATAAGTTTCTGTGTGTGTTTTTGGTACGTACTTGTGTTCATTGTGCACAAAGTTCCTATTTATGTCTTAACACCTTAACTTCATAGATGTCCCAAAGTGACAGTGTATGGTAATAAGTAGAGCTTGATAAATTAGCCAACTTGAAAATACCTTTTTGTTCTAATTGTTAAGAAGGTGCACCATGGGCATGGAACCGTCACACCTCTGGGCAGTGTGTCAGGGCTTGTTCATCCCGCTGGCAGCAGAGGGGCGGAAGGAAGTGCACAGAGGTGGAGCAAGTGTTCCTCAGATGGACATTTTGATTTTGTTGTGAGCCATTGGTGTGTGTGCGTCCTCTGTGCTGTTACACAGTACCACCTTAACTCACTGGGAACATTACTTTAAAGTTAATATTTTAGTAGTAATCTGATGACTCTTAGAAACATGCTGGTATACTCTTGCTTATATCTACTTTTAAATCGAGCATTAAGGGAATGCAATATTTCACTCAACTCTGCCAGTATGTGTCTCCAGTGGCCTGCTGCTCTACAGAAATGTTTTCGTCCCAAGAAAGGCAGGATTACAGTTACTTTTCTACCAGGTTGAGTTGGTGTACTATATCCTTGGTTATTGAAAATACTCTTGTAACTTTGAGATTTTTGAGTTGAATATTGATGTGTGGAAAAGCACGATACATACTACGATCTTGATCACACACATGGCATGTCGTGTACGTGTACAAAGGAGTGGAAGGCCACAGCAACCCAGCTGCTTGTGACTGGATGATTTTGTTCTTGTGTTTTTGTTTCCTGTAGTGCATATATAAACTTTACAAAATAAAGGTTATTTTATGAACCTTAAAAAAAAAAAGAATTTAGTAAATGGTACAAAAACAGGTGTTTATCTAATTTTTCTGCATTAATCAGAAAATAACATGCTTCACACTCATATAGCAAAATGTGTGTCTCAGTCAGAATTCTCACTGCTCAGAGGAAGAGCTTCATTTGCTCACAGTCCTTGAAGATTACAGATTCAGCCCATGTGAAGCCAGGGTCAAGGATCTCAGGGTATGGTAGTGAGAAGAGAGAGAAAGAGAGAGAGGGAGGAGAGAGAGGGAGAGAGAGAGAGAGAGAGAGAGAGAGAGAGAGAGAGAGAGAGAGAGAGAGAGAGAGAGAGAGAGAGCGCGCAAGCAAACAAGGGGTTTCAGAGACACAGCATAATCGCTAAGGCCACACCCCCAGAGATTCACCTTCTCCAGCCACAACCCACCACCCTAGGTTACCACCCAGATAAATCCTTTAGAATGGTAGAATGGATCTACTGAAGAGATTTCCACCCTCATGACTCGATTATATCAACTCTGAACACTAATAAATGAGTTCTTCAGGGGACATTCTATATCTAACCATTACAATATTTAACAAATCTTCTGAATCATTTATCTCTGCAAACTTATACAGTAATTTCTTCCAACCAGTTTTTCTACACATCAGTAAATTGCCTCTTCTATAATTTCTTTCAACTAAAGCATTTACTTATATAGATGTAACTGGACTGTTCCTTCTGAAAGTCTTTAGATGAGAGCTAGGGAATAGAATTTCCATGTTTTTAGTCCTTCACAGTTCTGAGGAGTACTGTGGCCAAGTATTCTGTAGAATGTTTGGTGTTTTTATCCTGACTCTATGGTCAGGATATAATAAATATAATATAATATAATATAATATAATATAATATAGTATAATATAGTATAATATATAATCTTCTAGGAAGATAATATAATAGCTATAATATTCTAGGAAGATTATAGCAGTGAAATATCATTATCACCACATTATTTTAAGGATATTGTGTTAGTTAGCTTTCTGTTACTATAACAAAACACTTGAGATAATCAACTTAGAAGAAAAGCTTTTTTTGGCTAAGTTTTATAAAATTCATTTCATGGTTCATGTTGTTTCTGGGACTGTGGAAAGGCAATATGTCATGGTGAGAGCTGGTGGCTGAGGAAACCTCTTTACCTCATGGGTGGAATGAAAAAGAAAGGGGGTGTCCCTTCAAAGACACAACCACTAATGATCTAAGATCTTCCTGCTAGACCCCACCTCTTAAATGTTTCTCCACCTCCTAATAGCACTAATTTAAGGACCAAGACTTTAGCACACAGGTTTTTTTAGGACATTCTAGATCCTAACTATCACAGGTTCATGCTCTTATGATGACTCACAATGTTGTCAGCCTTTATCATCTGAAGAAGGGTTAGGTGAATCATAGATTTGCTATCATAAGTCTGCCTTTTGTTTTTCTTCTGAACAAATCGGAAAATGTTTTAATAAGAGTTTATTGGCAGACAGGTGTGGTGGTACATGCTTGTAATCCCAGTACTTGTGAGGCTGAGACTGGAGGATCACAGGTTCACAGCCAGCCTCAGCTACTTAATGAGGGCCTCTGAAACTTAGACTGTTTCAAAATAAAGAATAAAGTAGGGCTGGGGGTATAGCCTGGAGGTAGAATGCCCCTCTGTTCAATCTCCAGTACCATAAAAAAGGTAAAAAAAAAAGATTATTGACACAAAACAAGAAATTAGAATATAGATAATTGAGTTTATTTACTAAAGTACTTTCATGTGAAATATTTGTAGACTTTCATTTTATGAGTTTATTTGTTAAAGATGGATCTTGCTCATTGGGCTTAAACTGGACTTTTCTTGAGGTTATTTTGTAAGAAAGGTATGGTTTCTAATATATTGCTAATTAATAGTAAGTAATAATATGTAATATAACAAAGAATGGTATAGCATATATTATATTTATGGTATATAAATTTGAAATTTAATCTGATGACCAGCATTAAATATAGCATTTAAAATTATTCAAATTGCTCTTCAGTAAAATCATTCCATTGCTTAGATTTAGGATAGTAGCTATGAGATGTAAACTAAATATTGTGACAGTCTTTAATTTAAATGAATGCTTGTACTTCAATTAATGATAATTTTAGGTCATTAATTCTAGAAATTTGTTTTTATAGCCTATTCAGAATTCCACAATCAAATGAGTTGAGATTATAGGCAGCACAAGTTTATTAAGAGAAAATCAATTTCATATAAATCTGCTAACTTTTCTCGATGGAATTGTAAAGTAGCAGGTTAAATTCTCAAAATGAAATTTCTGTGTCTGTTCTGCATTTTGTTATGTAAAACATATTTTCTTCTCAAAGAATTGTTTGTGGAAAAATGATACTTTAAGATGTTCTATTTTCAAAACTCATTTTAGAATTTTTCTTTAGCTCTGGTAAAATAAGCTACATTTTACCTAATGTAAACAGTAGGCAACATTAGTATAATTGTGCCAAAGTTTACCACTACCTGGTGTCATCTGGAAGGAAAGACAGTATCTTTACAAAGTATCTAATAAAATTTTTCCAAATCATTATTACTTGACTTCAGCAATCACTGTAATTGTACCTCTTAGTGAGGTTCAAAGTGATAAGAACATACACACAGATCTTGGTCTGTTTCCCTCCAGATTCTACCCCATCATCTTCTCCCCATACATGTTAATGAGATTGGTAGTGATATCTTCATATATAGACACAGCATTCGCACTGTTTCCTTCATCCATTTTTCTTTATTCTCTCTCTATCTTCCTTCCACACTATTCTACTGGTCTCTCCCCTCATTTACTAAAATCCCTTTTGTTTCCTACTCTCCCTCCAGCTTCCATATATGAGAGAAAACATATGACCCTTGACTTTCTGTGACTGGATTATCTCAACATAATATTCTGTAGTTCCATGCATTTTCCTGCAAATGACATAATTTTGTCCTTTTTATGGCTGAGTAAAACCTCGTGTGTGTGTGTGTGTGTGTGTGTGTGTGTGTGTACACATACACGCACACACACACACACATATATATATATAAATGTACACATTTATATATAACACATTTATAACACACACACACACACACACACACACACACACACACACATATATATATATATATATATATATATATATATATATATATACACACATTTCTGTTATCTGTGTATGTGTTGATGAACACCTAGGTTGGTTCTATAATTTCACTATTGTGAATGTATTGCTATAAACATGGATGTGAATATATTACTATAGTAGTCCTTAATCCTTTTGGAAAGATCCTGAAGATTGTTGTCTGTGGCTCATGTGGTGGTTTCATTCCTGATCATTTGAGGAATTTCCATAGTGGTTGTACTAATCTTAAAATGGCAAAATCTTTGGAGGATACTGAATAATATCCGTGTCTAAATGATAAGGGCTCTTATCAAAAATCACCATGAATACACATAAAATGTAGGACCACTGATGAAATGCTTAAAATTGGGGAAGCCACTATATCTTTATTATCTTTTTAGGTGTACATACACAAACCAAAGTATGAGGTTCATTGGAACAAGGTCAATAATTTTATTTATTATAGCTAAGGAAGAATATAATGAACATATTATGTTCTCAGTAAGAAAGGTCTCCCAACAAAATCAAAGGTCTATGAGAAGCTATTTTATGTTTCTGAGGATATCATAGTCTATATACACTATCTTCTCTTCATTTAACTTTTTGTGGTTACTGGCTGTTTTACACTTGGCTTTATAATACATCAATGTAGTAATAAATTGTAACTTCTTTGAGGGTAGAAATTATGTGACTTAATCTCTATATTCTCAAAGCACATATTTAGGTTTAGGACATATAAATATTTTATGATCTGAGTTGGGAAAATAATTAGCTAGTAAGATTAAAATAAAGTATAACCCTTGCCATCTATTTGTGTTCTAATCAGCCTGAATGACAACTTATGATAAATGACAATGAAAACAAGCATGGTTTTTGGCTACCAGAATTAATAGTCAGTTTTCCTCATTATTTCCCAACATTTTCCTCTCTAGTATTTTATTAGTCATATTTTTGTCATTGTGCTCAAAATGCCTGTCCAGAACAACTTAGAAGAAAAGTTTATTTCTGGTGCATGGTTTTAGAGGTTCAGTTGATGGTCAGCTGGCTTTAAAGCAGAAACATCATGGCAGCAGGAGCAGGAGGAGGAGAGATGCTCAGCTCCTGATAGCTGGGAAGCAGAGGCAGAGAGAGGGGAAGGGGCCATGGATTTATAGAGCCTCAAGCCTACATACATGTCCAGTGGCCTACTTTCTCCAGTCATCCCCCACCTGCTGCCTATTGTCATTACCTCTCAGCAAGTCCATTCAAATGATTAACCCATCAAGTGGATTAATTCATTAATGAGGTCAGAGCCCAATAATCCAATCTTTTTACCTCAGAACACTGCTGCATTGTTTAACACATGAGCTTTTGGGGACATTTCAGATCCCAGCCATTACAAGCATAAAGACAAAACTCCTAGCACTTTGCTTTAGGTTTATATAGCATTTCTTTCCAACCTAGAGTGACTTCTTTTCCTCCCTTGAGGCATACATAAAAATATTCATTAGACATTGTTTTTTTTTTTCTCATTCTATTTTTTTTAAATTGGTGCACTGTATTCATACATCATAGTGGGATACATACTTTGTAGACATACATGCACACATTGCCCAGTCAGCCCCCACCCGATCCCCACCCCATTCTCTCCCTATCCCTCCCTCCCATGCTTGGCTTAGTGATTGACATCTAGTATTATAGCAATTTATCAAAAATTAAAAATGATAATCTCACATAAGAGTTTCATTTGTCTGATACCAAGCTTTTGATGACTTAAAGATAACATTTCAATATTTCTTTTTGCTTTCTTTCTTACCAGAGAATCTATTTTTTCTATTTTTTAGGTGAAACTATCATATATTTATATATTTATTTTTCAGAAAAAAAATCTATCCTAATATGGAATATGGACTCTTGGTACACAAAACGATCTTGAAAAAGAACAAAGCTAGAAGATATATATTTTCTGATTTCAAACCATATAAAGCTACAATAATTGAAACAGTGTAGTACTATTCTAAAGGCAGATATATAAACCATTGGAGTTAAATAAAAGCCTAGAGCTAAATTCTTCCCTATATTGTCAAGTTATTTTTGACAAGGTTTCCACGAACATTTGGTGGTGGGAATAATAATCTTTTAACTAAATATTGTTGAAAAATAATAATTACATGGAAAAGAATAAAATTGGACCCTTACCTAATCCCATATACAAATATTAACTCAAAATAGATAAAAGACCTAAATATAAATCTTAAGACTATAAACTTTTAGGAGAAAATCTGGGTCATAAAACCTCACAACATTGAAATTGGCAGTGATTTCTTGGTTATGATTTCAATGGCACAGGCAACAGAAGAGTATACAAACTCCCTAAAAAATAAAAAACATATTGTATATCCAAAGACAATGTAAACAGAGTTAACAGTTACTAATAGAATGGGATAAAATATTTCCAAATGCTATATCTGAAGGTATATTAATATTCCAACTAGAAATCCTAAAAATTAACAACAATAAAGGCAAACAGAGATAGGTAAAAGACTAACATAAGTAATGAATCTCCACAGATAACCAATCTTAGTTGTCTGTTGGATGGAAAATCTTGTTTCTCTAGTTCTGATGTGTGTTACCTATTTCTTCTTTATAGTTAATCTCTTTGAGTATTTTCTCTAGTGCTGGTTTTGAAGACATAAATTCCTTCAGTTTCTGTTTGTCATGGAAGCTTCTTATTTCTCCATCTAATTTGATAGAAAGTTTTGCTGGGTAGGAAATTTTTGGCTGGAAGTTCTTTTCTTTCAAAATTGGGAATATGTTACTCCAAGCCCTTCTGGCTCTCATAACTTGGTTTGGGAAGTCTGGAGTGATTCTAATTGGTTTGCCTCTGAATGTCACTTGGCCCTTTGCTTTTGTTGCCTTTAAGATTCTCTGCTTGGCTTCCACATTGGTCATTTTGACAATTATGTGGCGTGGGGATCCTCTTCTCCGATCCTGTCTAAAGGGAGTTCTATACTTTTCCTGGACCTGCATATCGACCTCTTGCTCTATGTCTGGAAAATTTTCTGCTATTACTTCCTTGAAGAGATTGTTGATTCCTTTGGTTTCACTTTCTTTTCCCTCCTCTATTCCAATTATTCTTAGGTTAGCTCTCATAAAATGGGCCCATATTTCTTCAATATCAGATTCCTGCTGTCGGATATTTTTTCCTAGATTAGAAACTATGCATTCATTTTTGGAATGATCATCTTCTAAGAGCGAGATTCTGTTCTCCATGTGTTCTAATCGGTTGTTTGTGCTTTTAATTGAGGCCTTTACTTCATTAATTGCATCCTTTATCTGTTTTTGGCTCTCTCTGAGTTCTTTTCGAAGCACCTCTATTATTTCTACAGTTATTTTCCTGATTTGATCTTCTAGAAATCTCTGATTTTCTGTTTTATCGGGTTCTGATGTTGTGGGGTTGTGAGCATTCATTGCTCCAGTATTATTCCTCTTTCCCATGATTTTGGAAGTTTGTGCCTTCTCTGGGTTCTTCCCTTGGGTCACTATGACTTCACTTAAGGTGCTCTGGATCTCGAGTCAGTAGTATCTCAGACCCCACTACTCCTTTACTGGGTTGTATCACAGAGTCTCCAACCCAGAGAGTCGATAGAGGCTGCTTTAGACTGTGGGGGGTGCCAGGTTGCACGTTCTCCTATGGTGTGATATCTCTGCCACCGCCCCTCCCCCACTGGGTCAAGTCCCAGTGAGTACAGTACTGGGATTTCTCTGCTGTGGCCCGCAATTTGACTCACTGTTCTTGAGTACGCAGATGTAGCTGTACTGAATTCGGTGAATTCGGTGCTGTTGCCGCCGGTGGCAATGGCGCCGCTGCTACACCCTCGTCTGTGGGGCTGGCGTTTTTTTTTTCTTGGTTTTGATTTCCACTCTGAATCCCTGCAGCGTGTGCTGAGCTCAGCCACTGGGAGCTTTAGATGCCCTCTGCGCCGAGAAATCCCGCCTGGCTGTTCCGCAGCGGCTCCCCTCGGCTTGCTGTGGCCGTCCCGTGAATTTGCCGGTGCCGCCAGCAGTATGGCGCTGCTGCCGAGTCCTTGGGCATGAAGCCGCGTCCTTGGGCGTGAGGATCTCCTCTGTGGCTCTGTTCTCAGTCCGCTTTCTCTCTGGAGCCTGGTGATTTTGGGGACTTCCGGGAAGATGGCGACCGAGAAAAGCGGGGCTTAAGAGCCCCGCTAACAACAAATCTCCATTACCACAAAATCAGCGCCTTTCAAAGCCAGAAAACAATATCACCAGAGAAACAAAAAAAATCACCAGGCTCCAGATAGACATTGTTTTGATTAAACACTTAATGGCCCTTGTAAATATTGCTCATGATTATTATTTACATAATAAGGATAATACATAAAGCATCTTAAATAATTTATTCTAACCTAGTAACAGTAGGTGAACAGTCATCAGTTTCTACTTTTCAACTCTTACTAGCCTAACAATTAAGAGATTTCTTGTCTGTATTCCTTTGAGGAGCTCAAAATGCTTCTCCTATCCCAAGTTGTGTTTGTTTCTGACTTCATTAGTCCGGGTCATATAACTACCAAGTGAAAAGATAATAGCACCATTTTATAGGCCACCTGTCTTCTGGAGATGCTTTCACACCTGGGAATAATTATTTTGCAAATGTAATGCTTTTTAGCTACAAAATTGAGGAACTACCTTCTGAACGCTCAGCTCTGCACATTCTGATCACACAGGGAATTGTAATCAAAGCCACTTCCTAACAACAGGGCTGTGCCAGCTGTAGGGTCCTGCTGGACATATAAATATTTTTGTCCCAGTGTTGATGTTTGAGGTGGATCCTCTCTCACCAGCTCTCTGTGTGCTCAGTTTCAGACTAGTTTCTGGGGTGTGCTCAGACTTTCCAATGGTTGGGAGCCTTTCCATGAGGCCCATTGCTCCTGACTAGGAGCTGGGTCCTGCCACTCTCCAGGCTCAGTTCCTTACTTGAATTGTTCTTCAGCCAGGTACAAGTGCATGATGAGTCAAGTGACTGACTCGACCATCTTTGCCAAAACAGAAAGCATCTCTATCCTAGCCACTTTTGTCTGATATCCTATAATGTAACAAGCAAGTCTCAGTGGAAAATTTTATTCATCTGCTTCTCAGAAGGCGTGTTCCATTTTAGGATTAAGAACAAAATTTAAATAAAAAATCTAAAATAAAAGGCTTGGATATTTAAAGTATACACAAAAAGGATTTTGTTTCGTGGTACTGGGGGTGGAACCCAGGGGCCTTCTACCTCCGGCTATAATCCCAGACCTATTTTATAACTTATTTTGATACGGGGTCTCACTAGTTGCTGAGAGCCTTACTAAGTAGCAGAGGCTGGTTTCGAACCTGTGCAATCCTCCTGTCTCAGACTCCTAAATTCAGGGATTACAAATGTGTGCTACCATGCCCGGGCACAAAAAGGATTTTATTCTGTTTTATTTTTAATTTTTGGTGGTTCTGAAGTTCCTGGAAACCCTCTACCTCCGGGTTACACTCCCAGACCTGTTTTTTTAAAAATATTTTTTTTATTCGGAAACAAGGTCTCTTAAGCCAGTGAGGCTGGCTTCGAACTAGCACGATCTTCTTGTCTCCACCTCCCAAGTGCAGGGATTACAAGCATGCGCCACCATGCCTAGCGTTTGGCTTTTGTTTTTTTGCAATCGAAAAAGCAGCCCCTTACCAAGAAAAAAGGGAAGTAGTGAAGAGGGTTGTGTTGTAGTAGAATTGGTTAGTTACCTGGATTGTTCTGAATAGGGCAAAAAGTGTTTCCATTTTTATCATAGTATAGCTATGATACTGCTGTCTTAAGTTTAATGTTCAGTCCTGAATATGAAAAACATGTTTGTACTTACCTTATTCACATCCTAAATAATTTATAGAGGAATATTTATGAAATAGTAATTCCTGTGGATGATGATGTCTCTGGAAGCTGAGTAACCTATGAAATATTATCTTTAGCATAATATTCAACAGTCACATGCCACCTCCTTTAAACTTTATATTAATCAAAATCATTAAGGTAATTACTGACAGAAGCCAACTTCATTAGATTTAATTCGTTGTATGATGTGTAATAAAACACAAAGAACAAGTGCCCAGCATCAGGAGGCAGGACGCTTTCAACAGCTCCTGTCACAGGCGTAAATGAATACCACTTCACACCTAATTCACAGGTTCTGATTGCCACATAAGCTTAATTAATTCATAATTGACACCTTCACGGTCATTGTTGACTGAGTTCTATAATTTACTGTTGGAAAAGTTAACACATCAAAAAAGGTTTCTGTGTGATTTGTAGTTTTGAAGCAAAGCACTGAAGATCATAATCAAACAGCTTTATACAGACTTCAGTTGTCATGACAAAGAAATCCGAACAGGGTACTAAGACTTTTTATTTATGGAAAATTGTAAAGAGGCATCATTTGAGACTTTGCTTCTCTAAAAACAGACTTGTGAGGTGTTTGTACTTTTTACTTCAAGAGTTACAACTATGGTTATAAAGAGAGGTAAAGAAGAGGGAAACAAATACAGGGGCGAATCAGTGACCTTCCACTGCAGGACGGCTTAAGTACATGCAGGGGTGGCCTCAAGTCTCCAGAGAAGCTGCTTTTCTGTCTTTCCTTCTGTGTGTTTCCCAGGAAGTGTGATCTTGGGGACCGGGGCTGGACAGGGAACCTTTAGTTGTGTGCAAACTGATAATTCCCACTATCACCACCAGAGGATGTCCTAGGCACGTTTTTATTTGCCACAGTAAGTGGATGCAAACAAGCCAGTCCTTCCCACAGAGTTAGGATCATTGCGCTGAGAATGCAGAAAATCTCAATGTCAACAGCAGCTCAGAGAATGGAAAAGAACATGGGATCAGCTCTGTGCTTAGAAAAGCCTGACATACATAGCCTAACTGCTTTCGAGTCATTAAAATGGTACAGATAGCAAAGGCACTTCTAAGAGATCTGGCAGATTCAGTCCTTGACTGCAAGATGCATGGAAAAGATAGCCAGGCTGCGTGCACTGCAGTGCTTCCTGAGTTTTGGGAGAGCAGCCATTTTGGTTAGCATATTTATTATATATATACATTACATAAAATCTTGCATATTGTTATATATGATATATGATTTCATATATATGTGTGGTTCTGTATGGAATATATATTTAAAATATATAAATATATTCAAATATATCTAGTTATATATATATATATATATATATATATATATATATAATACTATAAATTTTGTGGTGAGATTAGAGTAGGTAGAAATGTAGAGAAGAAAAAAGATATGTTTTTGGTATGGGGGTTGAACTCAGGAGTAGTCAACCTCCAAGCCATACCCCCGGGCCCATTTGTTTGTTTGTTTATTTATTTTGGTGACACTGGGGATTAAACCCAGGGCATTCCTACCTCTGAGCTCTACCCCTAGCCCTATTTTATTTTGTGTTTTGAAACAAGGTCTCACTAAGTTGCTGAGGCTGGTCTCATACCTGCAACCCCCCTGTCTCAGCCTCTCAAGTACTGGGAATATAAGCATGCACTACCATGCCCAGTTTATTTTTAATTTAGAAACATGGTCTTCTAGGTTGCTGATAGTCTTGATAAATTGCTGAGACTGGTCTCAAACCTGAGGTTATCTTGTCTCAGCCTTCCAAGTATTTAGATTACAGGTGCATGCCATCATGCCCTGCTTAAAAATAATTATTAAAGGGAAATTTTAGTTTAATATTTCTTAGACAGAAAAGGGGAAGACTTATTTATGCTTTACATAATCCAAAGAATAAACTATAAAATGCTATCCAACTGGTAGAAAGAACACTTCTCAATAAGAATTTTAAAAAGTAATATATTACAGTAAGATCTGCTATTGCTATCAAATGTCAAGTGTCAAAAACTACTAGAGGTTGAATCAAGTGTCGCCTCAAAAGAATATACATTTAAGCTGAAAAACAACCTTCTTCCTGTCAGTTTATCTCATTATATAAATTATATTCTTTTCTCATGCTGAAAGAACACTTGAGAATATTAGTATATATTAAAATGAGTAAATGCAGTGTGTTGTTAAAGGTAGATTTGCACATAATGCGTGCGTGTTTTTGTGTGTGTGTGTGTTTTTTTTATATATCATATATAAATATATTGTCTTGTTTTTGGTGGTACTGGGGATGGAACCCTTCTACCTCCGGGCTACACTCCCAGACCCATTTTATATTTTTCATTTGGAAACAGGGTCTCTTAAGCCAGAGCGGCTGGCTTCAAACCTGCACAATCCTCCTGTCTCTGTCTCCCAAGCGCGGGGATTACAAGCATGCGCCACCACGCCCGGCGTATCAAATATATTTTAAAGGACATTCTCTGCTTTTAATTAAAAAGGCATATATTGTGGTAAAAACACACAGGATCTATCTCTTAACAGCTTTTTTACTGTGTAATATAGTGTTGCTAGACAGGTCCAGGTTGGGCCGCAGACCTCTAAGCCTGTTCCTCTTACATAACTGAAATATTGTCTGACTCAATTTTCTGGTCCCTGAGCATTTGGCAACCACCATTTACCATTCATTCTACTCTGTTTCTCTGAGTTTGATTATTTTAGATACACTGTATAAAGTAGCATCATGCAGTATTTGCCTTCCTGTGACTGACATTTCACTGAGCACAGCATCCTCAAGATACATCCATTGTGTCACATCTTGCAAGATTTTCCTCTTTTTAAAAGTGAAATAATATTCCATTGTGTCTGATTTTCACATATTCCCTGCCAATTCATCTGTCAATAGATATTAAGGTTGCTTTCACATCTTGGCTATTAGTGAATAGTGCCACAATATATTTTTATTAGGTTCTTACTTATTTTTATATGATGTTCTCATAGTGAAATAATAAAAGACTTTGTAAATCTTGGGGACAGCTGCAATTCTTATAACAAAACAACTGGCAAATGAATCTCTGCAGGCATGGAACACAACAGACAGGTGGACTTTGGGTGCAGGCTAAATTCACACTGCAGTCCAGTGAGGCAGGAGAATGTCTTCTTACCTAGAAATGTAGGGAGGGAGCACACGGTACAGCAAAGGAGTTCTGCGCCTCATGCCTTACCTTCTGTAAACGCAGTCTTAGCTCAGAAAGTCATCATGAAGATGACAGGAATGATGAGTGTAAAGAGAGTGGCCAATGCCTGGCCTGTAGTCAGCATTTAATAAACATCAACCACCACTATTTCATTGTTTTAATTTTTAACCATAGTTGTACTCTAGAAAGGCCACACTTAGAGCCACTCTGTTTGGTTTGGGGTAAAAACAGAAGCTCTAATCTTCAGATAGTTTGAAGAATCACCTGAATTATTTAGAAATAAAGTCCCATGAGAGGTTTTTCTGGTTTTCTTCCTAGAGAAAACCTCAACAGAATCACCAAGTGATCATTTAACCCCTAATGGCTCAGGATAGGCTGATTTTTATTAAAGGGATGAAAATGAAATGGGCAACAGTAAATCTTGGCTTACTGGGATAGTGAGAAAATACCAAGATAAAATAGGGTTGATTGTGTCTGCCTGGGAGGAACTGGTTTCAGGCAGCAGGGATGTGAGGAGCGTGCATGCCCTATGCTTCAATGGGAGTGAAGGGATGGGAGTGAAAGGAGAAGCCAGATGGAAGGGAGAAATTACCCAGAGACTTCCCTTTGCCTAGTGTGAGCCTGGTTTTAGAGCGGGACTGTGGCGCTGATATTTGCTACAGTTGAACAGCAGTTTTCTAAAATCACTTTTCTTAAATAAAGAAGTTAAGGACATGTCATCTCAAAGTACATTAAATTTCATTGATTATTTTGTGCTGAAATAATCAGAGGCATTATCATTTCAGAAAGAGCCATGTGGTCTGAATTTCGTTATATGCCACAAGCCGTAAAGACTCTTTCACCAGGGCCATCCTTCCCATACCAAGGCTGAAAAATAGCCTTGGTTACAGAGATTGGTAAATGGAGCAGCACTGAACCGAAACAAACACATTCTTTGAAATATTTTCCATCAGCTTTTCTATTCTCTCTGACTCCATGACTTCTTGGCAACATCTCAGAATGTACCACCATAGTCCAGATATCTATTTGTTGTATCATTCCTTCCCAGATTTATTGTACTTTGTCTAAAAGTATAAAAGCATTATGTTTTGAGCATTTCTTTGGGCTTCTCTCTGTTGTGAAGGTCCCTATGGATGTGTAAATTAAAAAAAAAATTTTGTACTGGGGATTAAAGCCAGAGGTATTTTGCCTCTAAGCTAAGCCTCCAACCCTTTTCATTTTTTATTTTGAACCAGGGCCTTGTTAAGTTGCTAAGACAGGCCTCAAACCTGTGATCTTCATGTCTCAGCTTACTAAGTACTGGGATAACAGGTGTATTCTGTATGTCCAGTAAAACTTTTATTCTTTTATCTTATTAATCTGTTCTTGTATTTTAACTGGGTTCTTACATCTAGACAGAGTCCACATAAGAACTAAAAAGGGCACAGATGAGTTTGCCCTCTCTTGCAAAAGCCACCTAGGGAGATATACCTGACCCTTGTCATTATTTACAAATGCATTTATTAAGTCTTTTATTTCATATTATCTCCAACATATATTCTAAAATTATGTTAGTTACTTAAAAGTGACTATGACCAAGGGCTGCTGCAATTACCAGAATTGTATATGAAGGTCAAATTTCCAATAAAAATATTATGATGTCTCAATCAACATTCTCACTGCTGTAACCCAAAACAACAGACTTAGAGGAAGGTTTATTTGCAGACAGTTGCTTTGGAGATTTCAGGGTTCAGTTTATGTCAAGTTGGGTCTGCAGAGCTCAGGGAATGATGGTGTAAAGAAAGGAGAGGGAGAGGGTTCTCTGGTCACATCATGAGGCTGAAAGTAAGAGAATTCTAGCAAGCAAGGGGATTCAGAGGCAAGAGCACAGTCCCTAAGGCCACACCTCAAGCCTCACCTTCTCCAGCCATATTCCACCAATCTAGGTTACCACCCAGTAAATCCATTACAATGGATTTATCTACTGATGAGATTATAGCCATCAACTCTGAGCATTAATGCTTGAGCTCCTCAGAGGATATTCTATATCTAACCATAAAATACAGTAAAGAGAATTTACATCTCAAATTAAGGACAGATACTACCTCGTCTAAGAGTATTTTGGTTGGAAGTTGAACTTAAAATATTTCCTTTTTTTTTCGGTACTGGGGATTGAACCCAGGGGCATTATACCTCCGAGGTACAGGGTCTCACTAAGTTGCAGAGGGTCTCACTAAATAGCTGAGGCTGGCTGTGAACCTGCCATCCTCCTGTCTCAGCCTCCCAAGTACTGGGATTACAAGTGTGCACCACCATGTCCAGTTTAAAATCAAATTTTGAATATAGACATATATAAATTTGAAAGAAATTAGGTAGATGGCTTCTTTATATACATAAGTATATATATAATATATATTATATATATTCAACTGCATTTTCTCTGCTTCAGCATTTCTGTGTAACTTCTAATTTGCTGCACTCTCATTTCTATATTTTATTTTGATATGCCTTATATTCTTGTTTCTATTATCTCCTTTTTTTCTTAATTCTTTCAATTTCTTTACAATGATTCCCTTTTCATTGGCTCCTTTTCTCGTAGTCATTGCTAATTAAGAAGCTTAGCATCCTAATAACCTACCTAGATTCCCAAACTTAATGGCTTATTGCCCCCTTTTCAGAAAAAACAATTGCTCAGTGTCCCCTGGATGCTTCCATTTCCCCTTTATTTTAACTCAATGCACTCCAATTGCACCCAAGACTTCTACTTTCCTCTTGGGTTGTTCCAGCCCCTCCCTCCCTCCCCCACACAATAGTCCTGACTGAATGTGGGTATCTATGTCCTAGACTGTCTTCATTTGACTTGTGGCCTCCTAGATGTCTCCTACTCTTTTACTCTTCGACATGTTAGTATGGTATATCTCACAGAAATGCATATCTGAACCACAGAGCATGAAGGCTATAGAACTAGCAGTTGTTTTTGAGAAGGTTAGTGTGAAGTCCTGAGACAGAGACGTGAATGCACTGGGACACCTAAGTGCTGTTGGTGTAAACTGTCGGGAGTGCTTGTTCTATTCCAGGTTCAAGGGAGCTTTCTCAGACTAGTGAAAGTTGAATGCATGCTAGAAGATGAGTTAGCCAGCTGGATAAAAGTGGTAGTGAAAACATTCCAAGTAAAGGTACAAGTAAGAGCCATGATGGGAAAAGCATGAAGCAAAAGACATTTAGGGGAAATGTTACCAGTGATTCTGTGTCACAGAAATATAATAAACAAGCAGCAGTGCTTGGTAAGAAATAAGGTTGACAGGTAAAACTGACAGAGCTATTTTTTCCAGGCATCAAATAGATCTTCAAAGAGTTTCAGATTTTATCGGGGGTTGTATTACAAGGCAGACTTTGTTTTCTTTTCCTTTTTTTTTTTTTGTGGGTCTGAGGATGGAACCCAGGGGCATTCTACCTCCGAGCTACACCCCTGCCTTATTTTTAATTTTTTTATTTTTGAAACGGTCTCACTAAGTTGCAGAGAGCCTCACTAAATAGCTGAGGCTGTCTGCGAACCGTGATCCTCTGGTCTCAGCCTCCCAAATGCTGGGGTTGCAAGCGTGCACCACCATGCCTGGCTTAGACTTTCTTTTCTATGAATTAGGCTTTTCTCTGTCAATATTTGATCATGCATGTGTGTGTGTGCGTGCGTGCGTGTGTGTGTGTGTGTGTGTGTGTGTGTGTGTGTGTGAGATTGGGGGTGGAACCAGGACATTCTACACTCTCAGCCCTTTTAAATTTTTATTTTGAAACAGGGTCTTACTAGGTTGCTGAGAACCTTGATAAATTGCTAAGGCTGGCCTTGAACCTCTGATTCTCCTGTCTCAGCCTTCCAAATACTGAGATTACAGGGGTGAATCACCATTTCTGGCTTCAATATTGGATCTTAAGTGTTTCCCGAAGGTCCATTAAAGATTTGGTCCCCAGGGTGACACTGGTGGATAGTGGTGGCACCTTTAAGAGATGGAATAGAGCTTATAGGAAGTCCTTGGATCTTGGGGAGCATGCCCTAAAAGGGGACTGTGGGACATACTCTCCTTCCTCACTTTCATCTGTTTCTGGGCATGAGGTGAGAGATTTTGCCTTGTCCTGTGCCCTAGCCAGGATGTGCTGCCACACCCAAAGCACTGGCCAGCTGATCATGGATGGTAAATGATCGTTTTATAAGTTGATTATCTCAGGCACTTATTATAGCAATGGAAATATGACTAATACACTCACCAAATCTTTTCCCAACAGATTATACCTATGGTTACTGTGATTTTTACAAGACCACAGTTAATGTGTTGATAAGTATTTTCTTTTATAAATTTTTTATTGGTGCATTATATTCATATATCATAATGGGGTAAAAACTTGTGTAGACATACATGCACACATCACCCAATTAGCTCCTACCCAATTCCCACCCCATTCCCTCCCCATCCCTCCTTCCCATGCTTTGTGTAGTGGTTGACTTCGATATGCTTAAGTACATTGTGTGCTTTAGAGAATTTCCTTCTTCTCCCCTCCCATACCTCAGTTAGGTTTTCTTATTTGCTCCTCTATAGGATCTCCTTTTTCATCTAGTGTTCCTCCTATGACCCATTTCTCCTTGGATTTCGCATATTAGGGAAAGCATCTGATTTTTTATTTTTTGTGACTGACCAAACTCATTTAGCATATTGCCCTCCAATTCCATCTATTCCTCTGTAACTTATGTAATTGTGTTTTTTATGGCTGAGTAAATTTCCACTGTGTACATATCATACAGTTTTGTAATCCATTCATCTGTTGATGGACATCTTGGCTGATTCCATAGTTTGGCTATGGTGAATCGTGCAGCTACTAGCATAGATACACATGCATTAGTTTGGTAATCTGGTTTCCTTTTTTTTTTTTTTGGGTAGATGTCCAGAAGTGTATTGGTGGATCAAATGGTAAATTTGTTCCCATTCTTATAAGGATTCTCCATATTGTTTTCCAAAGTGGTTGCACTAATTTGCAATCCCACCAACAATGTTTTAGAGTTCCCACTTTTCCACATCCTCACCAGCATTTATTGTTGTGTTTTGAATGATTGCCATTCTAGTTGGGGTAAGGTGAAATCTCAGGGTAGTTTTGATTTGCATCTCTCTGATTGCCAATGATTTTTTCATGCATTTATTGGCTATTTGAATTTCTTTCTTCATGAAGTGTCTATTTAGTTCACTTGTCCATTTTTTGATTGTATTACTTGTTTTTTTAGTGTTGAGTTTCTTGAGTTCTCTGTATTCTAGATATTAGTCCTCTATTGGAGGAGTAGGTGGCAAAAATCTTCTCCCATTCTGTTGGTTCTCAGTTGATGTTCTTGACAGTTTCCTTTGCTGAACAGAAGCTCTTAGTTTTATGCAATCCCATGTATTGATTCACCTTCTAGTTTGTTGTGCCTTTGGGGTCTTGTTAAGAGAGTGTTTGAATGTGCCTATGTGTTGCAGTGTTGGATCTATGTCCTCTTCAAGGAGCCTTAGGGTCTCTGGTCTAATTTTTAAGTCTTTGATCCATCTTGAATAGACTCTTGTGCAGGGCGAGGAAGTGGAATTAATTTCCAACTTTCTGCATATGGTTAAACATTTTGCCAACAACATTTGTTGAACAGGGTATATTTTTTCCAGTGTATGTTTCTGGCCTTTTTGTAAAAAATCAATTGGCTGTGTGTGGATTTGTTTCTGAGTCTTCTATTCTGCTCCATTGGTCTATGTATCTCTTTTAGTGCTAGTACCAGTACCATGCTGTTTTTATCATAATGGATTTGTAGTATAGCTCAGTCAGGTATTGTGATTCCTTCTGCATTTGTTGCTGAGAAATACTTTGGCTATTCTGGTTTTTTTGTTGTTCCAAATGAATTTAAGGACTGATTTTTTTTTTTGTCTGTGAGGAATGACCTTGGTCTTTTACCTTCTTGGTTAAGTTTATTCCTAAGTATTTGATTTGTTTGTGGGAAATCCTGAGTAGAAGTGTTTTCTGAATTTCTTTTTCAGTGGATTTATGGTTGGTATACAGAAAAGCAGATTTTTTAAGATTAATTTAGTATTTAGACACTTTGCTGAATTTGTTGATCAGTTTTATAAGCCTTTTGGCTGAGTTCGTTGGGTTTTCTAAGTATAATATCATGTCATCTACAAATAGTGAAAGTCTGAGTTCTTCTTTTCCTATTTGTACTCCTCTGATTTCCTTTCCTTGCCTTATTTCTCTGGCTAGAGTCTCAAGTACTATATTGCAGAGAAGTGGTGATAATGGACATCCTTGTGTTGTTCCTGTTTTTTGGGGGAATTCTCGAAGTTTATCTCCAAATATGATGTTTGCTATGGGCTTATTGTAGATTGCCTTTATGATGTTGAGATATATTCCTTCCATTTGATTCTCTGCAGTGCTTTTATCATAAATGGGTGTTGGATTTTGTCAAATGCTTTTTCAGTTACTATTGAAATGAAAATGTAATTTTTGTCTTTAGTTTTGTTTATATGATGAAGCATCCCTGGGATAAACCCTACCTGGTTTTGGTGTATGATTTTCTTGATATGGTTTTGAATACATGTTGCTAGTATTTTGTTTAGCAGTTTTGCATCCAATTTCATCAAAGATACAGGCCTGTAGTTTTTTTTTCCCTTGAACTGTCTTTATTTGATTTTAGTATTAATATGATGTTGGCTTCATAGAATGTATTTGGGAGAGTCCCGTTTTTTTTTTCTATTTAATGAAAAGATTGAGGAATATTGGGATTAGATCTTCTATAAAGGTTTTATAGAATTTAGTTGGGAAACCATCTGGTCCTTGGCTTTTCTTTGGTGGTAAGGTCTTTATTGCTGTTTCAATTTCTTTGATTGCTATTGGTTGGTTTAAATTTTCTATATCTTCTTGACTCAGTTTAGGAAGGTTGTATTTATCTAGGAAGTTGTTGATTTCCTCCAGATTTTCCATTTTGTTGGAGTATAGTTTTTCAAAGTAGTTTCTGATAATCCTCTGGATTTCTACACTGTCAGTAGTAATGTCTCCTTTTTCATCTCTTATCTTCATAATTTTGGTTGATTCTTCACTCTTTTTTTATTTAGGTTGGCTAGTGGTTTGTCTCTCTTGTTAATTTTTTTTTAAGAAACCAGCTTTTGGTTTTGTTGATTTTCTGTATTTTTTTTTATTCTCTACTTAATTAAGTTCTGTTCTGATTTTAATAATTTCCTGTCTTCTAATGGCTTTGGGGTTAAGTTAGTTGTTCCTTTTTTTTTTCAGGGCGTTGAGGTGTGTCATTTGGTTATTTATTTGATGATTTTCTGTTTTTCTTATGTGAGCACTCAGTGCTATAAATTTTCCTCTTAATACTGCACTTAAAGTGTCCCAGAGGTTTTAATATCTTGTATCTTTATTTTTTTTGTTTCTAGAAATTTCTTGATTTCACCTCTTACGTCTTCTATGACCCATTCTTCATTCAGAAGTGTGTTGTTCAGCCTCCACATGTTCATGTGGTTTCTCTAGGTCTTTTTATAGTTGATTTCTAATTTCATTCTATTATGATCTGAAAAGACACAAGGAAGTATGTCACATTTTTTAAAATTTGCTAGTGTTCACTTTGTGGTCCAGGATGTGATCTATTTTGGAGAAGGTTCTGTAAGCAGCTAAGAAAAATGCGAACTATGCTGTGGTTGAGTGAAATATTCTATATGTGTCCAGCAAGTCAGTTTGATTAATGGTGTTCTGTAGGTCTGAGGCATCTTTACTGATCTTTTGTCTAGAAGATCAGTCTAATGGTGCAGAGGTGTGTTGAAGTCTCCCAGTATTATTGTATTGGGATTTATCTGAGATTTAATGTCACAGAGAGTTTGTTTTATGAAAGTAGCTGCACCTATGTTTGGGGCATAAATGTTGATTATTGTTATTTCCTCTTGCTGGATTGTTCCTTTTGCCAGTAAAAAATGACCTTCTTTGTCTCTTCTAATAAGTTTGGGCTTAAAGTCTAACTTGTCTGATATCATAGTTGCTACTCCTGCTTGCCTTCAAGTTCTGTTGGCCTGTATTACTTTGCTCCAGCCCTTTACCTTAAGTTTATTACTATCATTAATTATAAGGTGTATTTCTTGCAAGCAGCAGATAGATGGGTTCTGTTTTTTAATCCATTTTGCCACTTTATGTCTTTTTATTGGGAGTTGAGGCCATTTACATTCAGTGTGATTATTGAGAGATGATTTTTAATTTCTAACATGTTAAGATTTTATTTCTGTTTGAAGTATTGTTTCTTTTTCTTTGCTTAATTGTCTGCTGGATGGAAATTCTTGTTTCTCTGGTTCTGGCATGTATCACTTATTTCTTCTTTGTAGTTAATCTCTTTGACTATTTTCTGTAGCACTGGTTTTGAAGACATAAATTCCTTCAGCTTCTGTTTGTCATGGGATGTTCTTATTTCCCCATCTTTTTTTTTTTTTTTTTTTTGGTGGTACTGGGGTTCCTGGAAACCATTGTACCTCTGGGCTACACTCCCAGACCTATTTTATATTTTTATTTGGAAACAGGGTCTCTTAAGCCAGCAAGGCTGGCTTTGAATCTGTGAAATCCTCCTGTCTCCGCCTCCCAAGTGCGGTGATTACAAGAGTGCGCCGCCATGCCTGTAGTTGGTCATTTTTACTATTATGTGGTATGGGGAAAAGTCTCTGATTTTGTCTAAAGGGAGTTCTGATTGCTTTTGGTAGATTTATCTCAGTCTCTATTTGTCAGCTGGTGTATTCAAGGGCAAACTGTATTGTATTCAACAGTGAAGATTGAGTAAGGATAGAAGTGAAGGAGTAAATGGAAGAGTAAGGTAAGGTGTCAGATAGGGTCGAATAGTATGAGAATATGAATTTGGTAAGGTACTATATACTAGAGATTAGAAATAGTAAAAATGTAGCCAGGCGTGGTGGCGCACGCTTGTAATCCCAGCATTTGGGAGGCTGAGACCAGAGGATCGCAGTTTGCAGACAGCCTCAGCTATTTAGCGAGGCCCTCCGCAACTCAGTGAGACCCTGTTTCAAAATAAAGAATAAAAAATTGGGCAGGATATGTAACTCAGAGGTCAAATGCCTCTGGGCTCATCCCAAGACCTGCAAAAAAAAAAAAAAAAAGAAAAAAATAGTAAAAATGTAGTAGTATTCTTGTAATCAATGCAGAGTTTCTGGTATAGTGATATAAAGTGTACTTAACACAAACAAGGGAGAGATAAAAAGAAGAAAAAGATAGAAAAGGGATAGACAGAGGCGAGTAGGTCTATACAAGAAAAGAAGCTTGTTAGGGGGTTTGGGAAGAGTGTTAAAAAACACAAAACAAAACAAAACAAACAAACAAACAAACAAAAAACAACCCCACAACCCCCGCCCCCACAAAAAAACCTCAAAGAAACAAAAACAAAACAAAACAAAACAAAAAACAACCAGGCATACACTGTCACAGACACAAAAAGAACGAAAAACCAAAACAACTCCAACAATGAATTAATGCAACTCTACAAATAAATGATTATTCAGCAGATAGATACTCTGCAATCTCTCTCTGTGCAGATACCGAGTGCCACTGGCATCTTTCCCTCTGTGAGTCTGGTTCTCTGAGTCTTCTAAGTCTATGCAGATTGTCGGTATCAATGGGGCTGGATTTAATATTGTTTGAAGGTCACCCTCCACATTTTCCACAAATTTGGAGTTTTGGTCTATCCCTGCCTCTGTGGGTAGCATATGCCTCTGAGACCAAACTCAATGTAGGAGTCTCTGTTCTCCACAGTTAGGGCTAGGCTAGTCTGACTTCTCCCTGTTCACCACAGTTGGGATGTCTGTGGTGTTCCTGGAGATCCTACTCATTGGGCTTAATGTTAAGCATAGTACTTCCCCAACACTTTCCACTAATCAGAGCCCGAGTCTGAGCTTCCACTCCCACCTTCTCTGAGTTCTTCTCTGGGTCACCATGACTTCACTTATGATGCTCTGGATCTCTGGAGGGTGTGGTAATCTCTACTGCCACTACTCCTTCACTGGGCTATATCACAAAGTCTCAGACCCAGGGAGTTAGTCGCGGCTGCACAAGACCCTGGGGTCACCAGGCTGGGCATTTTCTCATGGGGAACTGTGACTAGGGTGTGGTAATCACTCCCACCACTACACCTTCACTGGGTTGAATTGCAAGATCTCAGACTCAGGGAGTTTATCAAAGCTGTGCGAGTCCCTGGGGGCACAGTGTTGGGAGTTCTCTTGCCTAGGGCCACAGTTTCACTTATGATTTTGGTGTGTGCTAGTCTAGCTCTCTGGTGGGCGTAGTGAACTCAGCCACCACTGGCAAGATGACACTGAACTCGGCCGCCACTGGCAAGATGACACTGTCGCCGCACCCTCAGCCATGGGGCTGGCGTATTTCTTTTCTGGTTTTGAGCTCTTCTCTGAATCCCTGGAGGGAGTGGTGGGCTTGTCTGTTGGCAGTTTTAGCTGGTCTTTACTCAGGGAAAACTGGTGAATTACAACTGACTGATCTGCAGCTGCTCACTTGAGGTCCTTGTTTTCCTTTTCATCTCTAGAGTCTGGTGCTATGTGGAAGATGGTGCCAGTGTGGTGCCCGCTGCCGCAAAGTGGGCAGGTTTCTTTTCTGCTGATTGTTCTTCATTTCTTCTTTTTCTCTGTCCCTTGTATTTATAGTTTTGATTCCTCTACTGATAGCACTTTATGGATATGCAAAGTGCTGTTTTTGAGGCAATGGAGACCGAGTGTCAGCAGGACTCGTAAATGCTGCTTTCCTCGGTTGCCATCTTCCTGGAAGTTTCCAGTATATTCTTAATTTGATATGTCTTATGTTCTTGTTTCTACTATCTCTTTTTCTTTTTTTATATATTTTTTATTTTTTTTCCTGGCAGTTTCACTTTTTATTTTTTTAATTTTTTAAAATTAATTTATTTTTTTAAATTGGTGCATTGTAGTCATATATCAATCACATTGGAGTACAAGACTTGAGAGGATATACAAGCACACATCATCCAATTAGCCCTCCTCCAGCCCCCATCCCATTCCCTCCCCCCCCTCCATCCCATGCTTCTTTGGTGATTTACTTTGATACATTTGTTTATGTACCTCCTGCGTTTTAAAGAGGCTCCGTCCTCCAGTATTACATACCCTCTGATTGGTCACATTAGTTGCTTCACTATAGGGCCCTTTCTATAGCTCAAACTCTTCCTGTTGCCCTTTTCTTCCTAGTTATTGCTGATTAAGAGAAGTGTCTGATTTATATTTTCTGCGATATTTCTCTGTGCATGCTGCGTAGCAAGTACCGATCCCACTCTTGATGGTCCCAGTAGTGGCCTGGCTACTCAGTGGACTGATCCAGACCTCGCTGGCTCAAGCAGCAGCCTTGCCTCATGGGAGGCCCCAGTTCTGGTTTCGCTGGCCCCTGCACCGGTTTAACCCCTAAGCTGGCTTTGGTCCTGGCCTTGGAGGCCGCAGGAGTGAACTTGCCTCACGCCAGGCTCTGATGCTGGCCATTGGCCCCTGCACCGGCCTAACCCCTTGGCAGGATTCCAATCCCAGCCTAGGAGGCCCCAGCACCGGCCTAACCCCTCGGCAGGTTCCGTTCCCGGCCTAGGAGGCCCCAGCACTGGCCATGTCTCACGGCAGGCTCCGATGCTGGCCTCGCCTCACGGCAGGCTCCGATGCTGGCCTCGCTGGCCCCAGCACCAGTCTAGCCCTTCGGCAGGTTGTTATCCTGGCCTCGAGGGCCCCAGTACTGGCCTTGCCTCACGGCAGGCTCCGATGCCGGCCTCGGAGGCCCCAGCACCGGCCTAACCCCTCGGCAGGCTCTTATCCCAGCCTTGGAGGTCCCAGTACTGGCCTTGCCTCAAAGCAGGCTCCAATCCTGGCCTCAGAGGCCTCAGCACCGGCCTTGCCTCACGGCAGGCTCCAATGCCGGCCTCGCTGGCCCCAGCATCGGTCTAACCCCTCGGCAGGCTCCAATCCCGGCCTCGGAGGCCCCAGTACCACCCTTGCCTCATGGCAGGCTCCGGTGCCAGCCTCGCTGGCCCCAGCACTGGCCTAACCCCTTGGCCGGCTCCGATACTGGCCTTGGAGGTCCCAGTACCGGCCTTGCCTCAAGGCAGGCTCCAATCCCGGCCTCGGAAGCCTCAGCACCGGCTAAGCCTCACGGCAGGCTCCAATGCCGGCCTCGCTGGCCCCAGCACCGGCCTAACCCCTCGGCCGGCTCCAATACTGGCCTCGGAGGTCCCAGCACTGGCCATGCTTCATGGCAGGCTGCGATGCTGACCTCACTGGCTCCAGCACCGGCCTAACCCCTCAGCAGGCTCTTTTCCTGGCCTCAGAGGCCCCAGTATCAGCCTTGCCTCACGGCAGGCTCCAATGCCGGCCTCGCTGGCCCCAGCACCGGCCTAACCCCTCGGCAGGCTCTTATCCTGGCCTCGGAGGCCCCAGTACCGGCCTTGCCTCACGGCAGGCTCCGATGCTGGCCTCGCTGGCCCCAGCACCGGCCTAACCCCTCAGCAGTTTCCGGACCCGACCTCGGAGGCCCCAGCACATGCCTTGCCTCATGGCAGGCTCCAATGCCGGCCTCGCTGGCCCCAGCATCGGTCTAACCCCTCGGCAGGTTCCAATCCCGGCCACGGAGGCCTCAGTAGTGGCCTTGCCTCACAGCAGCTCCGATGTGGGCCACTGTCCCCGGCGCCCGCCTAACCCCTCAGCAGGTTCCGATCACTGTCTCTGTGGTTATTATTTCAAAGGTTCCAGGTGTAATGTATCAGATCTCTGCCTCCCCTGAGTATTGGCCACTGGCATTGCCACTGCCTCCACCATTTCAAATTTCCCAGGCTCTTTTTCCACTCTGAATGTTGTCCAGTGTTCCTAAGCATGCGTGATGGTAGCATTTGACATTTGGTGTAATTTCTCCAAAAAAAATAAAGTTGGTAGGATCCGGTTTCTGCTTCTCCTGAATATAAGTCTCCACCACCATCGCGGAGAACTCTTTCAACACCGCATTTCTCCTTGGTCTCCACTAAACTCTCTCCTTATGGTAATGTCTGAGATTCTTAACAATATAGAGAAATAGCAGTCCTCTTTCACGGCGAATTTTTCCATAAGTTCCAGTGCATTTAGATAAGTTTTGTCTTCATCTCCAGTGTCCTGGCATCCATAATGGCTTTCTTACCTCCTCTCCGATATTTTTCTTTATCTTTTTCTGTTCTGGGCCTGTTTTCTCCAGGGGTATGGCGTGCTACTCGCAGTTCGGCCCGGGGCCCAGGGTCCCACGACCCGGGCCCCGGCTGGTGTGCGCCGCGCGCGACCCCCGCCCAGAACCCAGCGTCTTACTGGGCCCGGTTTCTCCAGGGGTCTGGCGACTATCTCCTCTTTTTCTTAACTCAATTCTTTTTTCTTTTCTACAACTACATGGTCATGTACCGAAGACTCCACGTCTCAGCTTCTCTTGTCAATTGGTGTGTTTTAGATGACTGACTAGTGGGGTAGTAGCAGAAGTGATGCTGCCATATTTCCAGTTTCCATTTCTAATGAAGGATATGTTGCATACTTGGCCTTTCCCACTGTGTAGGCTATAGCAAAAGGAGCTGCTTTGAAGGCAGAAATGTAAGTTGTGTGGTAATCAGGTCAGAGGCACTCAACAGCTGGGAACTATTTTCCCTGGTTTGGGACTGGAGAGAGAAGTAAAGTTCTGTTTACATTACCTGAAGTCCCTTTGTTATAGCTGCATACCCTGTTTTGTAACTAATATGTGCACGCATGTTATAATGGGTTTTAAAGCATTGACACAAGATGCTATAATTGGCTTTACAGGAACGTTCACTAAACAGTGTTATAAGTTAAAGCAATTACCTGATATCAGGCATCTCAAATGCACAAGTGATATGACTGGCAGTTTTTTTTTTTTAGGAAACCGGGTCCTGTTACTTTCTTCCAATTGCAACTCAAAAATAGTAAACCCATTTCCAAAAATAACTGTTTGGACCCTTTAAATCTATTGAGGGCAAGAAATGCAAAACAAGACTGAGGAACTATTTAAGATTAATGGAGAATAAAGAGATATGACAACTAACTGCAAGATGTGATCATGGACAAAGAAAAAGAGCTATCAGCATCAGGAATAGAACTGACCCTGATTACATATGATGATGGACTATCAAGTTGACAATATCAGTTCTAAAAGTCTTAATTTTGATGACTATATAATTATATAAAAATATCCTTTTTCTTAGAATAAATATTTAAGATTAAAGGGTCATGATGTCCGCAACTTCTTCTCAAATGGTTCTAAAAATATATTCACATACACATACTACAAACATACACACATGCACACAGAGAGAAAATGCTAACGCAAATAGAATCAAATGTAAACAGTTGGAGAATTGAGGTGTTAAAGGATGTTGTATATTACTAGCAACTTTTCTGCAAGTTTAGTCTTGTCAAAGTAAAAAGTTACATTTATTTATTTATTTATTTATTTATTTATTTATTTATTTATTTATTTTTGTGCTACTGGGGCTTGACCCCGGGGGCATTCTATCTCTGAGCTAAGCCCCCCCCCCAAGCCCTATTTTTTCTCTCTCTTTCTCTCTCCCTTTCTTTCTTTCTTTCTTTCTTTCTTTCTTTCATTCTTTCTTCTTTCTTTCTTGGCACTGTGGATGGAACCCTTCTACCTCTGGGCTACACTCCCAGACCTATTTTATATTTTATTTGGAAACAGGGTCTCTTAAGCCAGCATGGCTGGCTTCAAACCTGTGCAATCCTCCTGTCTCCACCTCCCAAACGTGGGCATTACAAGCGTGCACCACCACGCCTGGCTTTATTCTTTATTTTTTAACAGGGTCTCAGTGAGTTGCAAAGGGCCTCACTAAGTAGCTGAGGCTGTCTGTTAACCGGGATCCTCCTGTCTCACTCAGCCTCCCAAATTCTGGAATTACGAGCATGTGCCACCATGCCTGGCTATTTATATATTTATTTTTTATATATGCATTTATGTATATTTATATATACATGTATTTTTGTGTTTTTGCAGATTGAACTCAGGCATTCTGCCTCCAAGCTACACGCCAGTCCTATTTTTCTTTGAAACAGGGTTTTGCTAGGTTGATGAGAGTCTCACTGCTTGCAGAAGTTGTCCTTGAACCTGTGGTTGATCCTTCTGTCTCAGTCTCTTAAGTACTGGGATTATGAGTATGTGCCACTATGCCCAGTTCTAAGTAAAAACTTATAAAGAAAAAATGAGGTTGGCACAATGGCACACACCAATAATTCCAGTACTTGGAAGGCTGAGGCAGGAGGATTACAGGTACAGGCTAGTCCCAATAACTTAGTGAGGTCCTCAACAACTTAGTAAGACCCTGTTTTAAAATAAAAAATAAAATAGAGCTGGCAATGAAGCTAAATGGTAGAATAGCCCTGGATTCAATCCCTAGTATCACACACACACACACACACACACACACACACACACACAGAGAGAGAGAGAGAGAGAGAGAGAGAGAGAGAGAGAGAGAGAGAAAGAAAGAAAGCAAATTTTTCTCTTCTTGGAAAATCACAACATTGATAGCCACATACTAATATTTGGATGTGGCCTATCAATTAGATCATTGTTATTGGCAAAACACTTGGCAGGATGATCCTGCATGTGACCCTTCATTTTGGGCCCATTTCCAACACTCCAAATTCTCTCTGAAGCAAATTTGTCAAAATAATTGTGGAATAAGTGCACATTTTAGAAATTGTCAAAACAGAACCTCTCTCCATCTATTATCTAATGACAGATGTGGTCTTTGGGTATGGATATCAGGAGGAATTAGAGGCTGAATTTTAAGCATGGACTAGAATTTGATTAGTGTGATGTTGGTGATAGAGGCTCATTCATATTCTATCTATTCCAAATTGAGGGACATCCTACAAATTAACTGCTTATACATTTAAATGTATCAATAATAAGAAGTGCAAAACAAGGCTGGGGAAATACAATTTTCTAGGAAAAAGTAGACTAAAATTCTTCTAAAAACATTTTATTTTTTCTCTTTTTTTTATCTACCAACTCTAAACTCTCCATAAGAGTTATATTTAAAAATCAAACAAATAAGAAAAATGGCCACTTCTTTAAAACTCATGAATTTATTACAGTACTTTTCACCCTGAAATTACTTTAATAATATATAATATATAATATATAAGTACTATATATTATATATCAATATATATTATATATTGATATATATTAATATATATATAAATAAATGTATAATTACTTTAATAATATATAATATAATATTATATAATATTATATAAAGTATATAATAAATCATATAACATTATATTAAATAATGTTAAAATATTTTATTAAGAGATATATAACACAAATAATTTGGTAATTTTCAACAAAAATCATATACATTAATATTTAATGTAACATTAAATAACAATTATTGCTTGTTAATCATCACTATGTATTGAGATAGATGTTACTGGGGATATATATCCAGGTCATTTTTATACTACTAGGGTTACTCTGAGTCAGAAACATCTTCAATTCTTCATTTATTGATGAAAAGAAATCTCACATATGTATTCACTGAGCACATACTTCGATGATTGTTGTTTCACCAATAAATCCTCAAAGACTTGATTACCTCACCAATGGATACTGAGAAACATCTAAGCAAATTTTCTTAAAACCCTGGTTAGGTAGTCATTCTGTCATTGAGCAAACTCCTTTGAGCACTGTTAGACATAGCCATTGGGTTAAGTACTAAATTTACAGTTTACTCTTTAAGTATCTATAGTCAAGAGATAGGATGAAGGAGGTAGAGTTAGTTGAGAATCTTAGTCATGTAAGAATTAAGGCATTGATTAATTAATTGTGTTATGTAATCCTCTTTTCATTCTCTGGAATTTTCTTTTAAGATACATGGGGAAAGGATAGGAACATACAAATACTGTTTATAAAAGTAACACATGGGAGTCACACACATTTTTCAACTCAAGTAAAAGGTAAATGCAATTAGTAACTTTTTGGTAAACCAACTGAATGCAAACAGTTTACTTTCTGGTTAAATACTATACTAGGGGTTCAAAGTGGGATTTTAGTAAACTTATAACTCATACCTCTTTCCTTCATGGCTTCATAGAAAGAGATTAAGTATAACAGTTATTAATAAAATACCAAATAATTAATAACTGATAATCATTTTGTCTCCTCCATGTAGTCCTGTTTGTCCATTATCTGTGGAACACTTTCCTCTGAACTAGCTCTGAGAAGTCAGCTTACCACATGGAGATAGGAAGTCAAAGATGGCTACAGGAAGTCAAAGATGGTCACAAACTTGTGCCAGCCCATCTGCTGGTAAAACGAAATCCAGTAAACATCTCATGTTTTGATCAGTCACAATTTCTCTTAATTTGAGGGTAGGAGAAGAAAAGGATGCTGGGATGGAGGCAAACATTTCATGTTTCAACATTCCATGCTGCATTTATTTGTTGGGTAGTTATAAATCGCTCTGTGGTTGTAAGCTTCTTGAGAAGAGAAAGAGAAATTAGTATTTTTGTACCATCTTTAGTTATACTAATAAAGACTAATACATACTTGATGACTGTTTGCATTTAGTTGCTTTATACTTTAGATAACATTTTCAGGAGACATTTTGAGATCCCCAGGTGCTTCAGGACATTATAAACATCATTTCCCATTGTATTATATATAAATATGAGTGCTAGTTAATATAAATTTCTGAATAAATGGTTTCTACAGGATTATAGCATGTAATAGTCTTACAGTATCTGTGTTATTATGTAACTGCAATATTCAGTAATATAAAGCTGACAGTAAATGCTCAAAATAAAGTACAGTGCTCTCTTTTGAACTGTCTTGATATGAGGTTGATATAGAAGGAAAATTATGTCATTGGAAGGCAACTTTCAGGGGTTGAGTTGGCTACAATTTATTTTTCTTCTTTTGTGAAGATCTTTTTCTTTCTTTTTTTTTTTTTGTGGTATCTGGGTTCCTGGAAGCCCTTCGACCTCTGGGCTACACTGCCAGACACCTATTTTATACATTTTTATTTGGAAACAGGGTCTCTTAAGCCAGCACAGCTGGCTTCGAACCTGCGCGATCCTCCTGTCTCTGCCTCCCAAGTGCGGGGATTACAAGTGTGTGCCACCACGCCCGGCTACTGTGAAGATTTTATCAAGATTAACTTTATAATTACATAGCTACTGGTCCCAAAGTTCAGATATTTACCAAGAGGCATCTGGAAGATGTTCTGAAGATATTTTATCTATCTCTTAACCTAAAATTCTATATATCCATGATATGGGTTGTGTGTAAAGGTCCTCAACAGATATTTATTAAATTGTCCATTTTCCTTTCTTGAAGAATTGGCTTAAAATCAAGTTTCCACAGATTTATGTGCCTATTTATTCTGTCAATAACTCTCTAGTTTAACACAGGGTCGATGTACTAATCTCAGTGAGGAAAATTGTGGAGAACAGGATCGGCCATATAGACTTACAATTAGTAACAGGGATCTACTTTTGGTCAGATCATATTCTAATAGACTAACATTTTTTTATTTTTGTGTATTGGCCAACTTAAGGATGCCATGGACACATTCTTAAATAAGAAAACTCAGTGTGCACCTCCATGTTCAGTGCTAAGAAATTATTATATTATTGGGCCATTGAAAGGTGACAAATGATGAACACCTTAGGTTTATTTTTAACTCTAGTTAGAAATTAGTTACTTTCTTAATTTCTTAATTTATATATACAAAAAAAATGACCATTTCCTTAATAGCTTCTGTGATAACTTAGAAAAGATAGAGTAGTGAATGTGTAGCCTAGAGATACCCAAATTAAGAGAGCTTCTCTAAAATGTGAAATTGTCTAGGCATTTAATTTTTGGAGCAGCAGTAAAAAACAAACAACAAAAAATCAAATAATGATTTTCTTCTCTAAGGTGCAATACTCATAACAAAATTTATATTGAAATACTAAAAATAATGTAAATTCTAAACCATACTAACAGGCTAACCACTTTATGATTAATCATTGCCATATACTTTTGGTGTCTTTATCATATTTATTTTGGAACAACATCAAAATTTTCATACTAATATTCTTGTCCCTCTTGGAGTCCAAAGATATATTTCTGAGTCTAGATGTCTAAATTTGAAAAATCACTTAGATAACAGAACATCTTCAAAGAGGTCAGAGAGCCACTATCCATTCTTTACTAGGATATGGATTGATTAAAAGAAACTATTACACTAAGTCAAACATGAGAAAGAGGGAGAGGGAAGAAAATGGGGTGGGAATTGAGTAAGGGCTAATTGAGTTATGTGTGCATGTATGCCTCTACCATCCATTAAGATGTATGTATGACTATAATGCACCAATAAAAATAAATTATATAATAAACTGCATATAATGTAAAGTATAAAAGAAATGATTAATACTTTAGATGCTATGATCTGCTGAAATTGAAATGAGTTGAGTGAGAATAGCTTCAGTATTTTGGTAGAATCTGGTTCTCGGCCACTGGAGATCTCATATGTATCAAAATAATTTGCCATGGTGGATGCCTTGATATGACTGCATGTGATATGGGGGACAATAGAATCTGTTATCTGAGTGCCTAAAAAAATCATTTAGGAGGTAAATTTGGAAAATCATCTAAGATGAGTAAAGAAGGCTACCTAACTGAGGGAGATTAGGGGGGTAGGGAAACACCCTAATGCACATGATGTATACTCACAAACATATCAAAGTCAATCACTAAGCTGAACACAAGAAGGAAGAAATGGAAAGGGGATGGAGTGAGACTTGGGGAAAGGCTAAATGAGTGACGTGTGCATGTATGCTTTGACCAACTTGTACCTCATCAAGATGTATGATTAAAATGCATCAATAAATAACAGCAACAAATAAAAAAGAAATTGAAATGTAGTTCACAGAAAAAAAAAGATAGCACTTTAAAAACTGCAATCTCAAATGAATTTCCCCCAAGTACATTTCTTCTAGAAAATTTCCCTAATTGTCTTTTAATTTGTATGCTTCTGATTTATTTTCACCAGATCCATCAAAATCTGGTTTTAGCTGTGTGTAGTGGTACATGTTTGTGATTTCAGTACTTGGAAGACTGATGTAGAAGAATGGCAAGTTTGAGGCCAGCCTTAGAAAATTGTTGAGACCCTATTTCACAATAAAAGATAAAATATGGGTGGGGGTGTAGCTCAGAGGTAAAATTCCCTTGGGTTCAATCCCCAATTTAAAAAAAAACAATCTCTTTTAAAAGTATTCTTTGAACTTCATAGGACCCAACTGACATTTGTAATAAATTATTTAAATCTGAAAGTCATGTTTGCCAGCACAAAATAAAAGATGAATATATTGCTCTGATAATCTGCCAGGAGTTTTCTTATGACATCTTTGTGACTGACTCATTTTTTAATAGAAGCAGCTGTGAAGGAGAACAAGAAACTTTCATTCTCTTTCTACCTCCCCATCAATGAAACAATAGAACATTATATTTAAAAGTAAAGTTTTACCTGGGCATAGTAGCCCATGCCTGCAACCCCAGTACTTGGGACACTGAGACAGGAGGAGAGCAGGTTTGAGGCCAGTCTCAGCAACCATTAGCATGTGAAACCCTGCTTTAAAAGAAAAAGGGCTGGGGGTTTAGCTGAGAGGAAGAATACTCCTGAGTTCAATTCTCCCACCAAAGTGAAATGTTCTATTTGTAATTAAATCCAAACTACTGTTTTATGTCTTAAGAATGATTATCCAGTAGTTTGTTGCTGATATTGAGAATATGACACATTTGGAAATGTTAACTAATTGAAAGGAATATAAGAATCCTTTGAATTATGGAGGAACTAAGTTTAGGCATGCAAATTCTGGAATACCTCTCATCTTGTTTTGGTCTGAAACAGATGTGTCTTCTACCTGTGGCTAACGTGTCACAAGGGCACTTCATATTAGATGTTGGAACTAACATTTGCAAGTACAGAAGATGGCTCTGTGCTTGAAATGCAGAAGATGGCTCTGACACATTGATTTTGGGTTTTTATGCACCTGAAAAACAGGGCATGCTTACTGTGTCTATGTGGTCTCACAAAGTCCTTCTCATAATCTTAACACAAATATGAGAGATGGATTTGGGGTGGAGAAGAGTTGGAGCCAAGAGGCAGGACACAGGTAAACAGCCCACACAGCAAGGCAGCAACCTTATTCATTGTGGCTTGGAAAAGCTCAGCCAATGGGCCCCCGAACACCAGGTGGCAGAGACCTAGAAGTGGTTGGTTGAGAGCTGGGAGATTAGGAATCAGAGGCTGGGAAGCTACTTCAAGAAGATTAAAAGCAAAGGCAAAGAGAAATACAGCTTATGCTGCCTAGTACAGTAGTTACAAGCCACTTAGGACTCTTAAAAGTAAAATTAGTTATAATTAAGTAAAATAAAGCCTCAATGTCACAATCTTCACAGCAATGTCTCACTCTTGCTCAGTAAAGTACGGTCATAAGAACCTTTTTCTTTTCTTTTTTTTCTCTTCTTTTCTTTCCTTATGGTACTGGGGATTGAACCCTAAAACATTCTATCTCTGATCTATATCACTAGCCCTATTTATTTTTGACTATGAAACAGGATCTTACTAAGTTACTGCTCACTGGCCTCAAACATGCAATCCTCCTGTCTCAGCCACCCAAGTGGATTACAGGTGTGCGCCACATAATAGGCATTATTATAGAATCTGATGAACAAAGGAGAGATGTGACTGCTTGAGTTATTGCCAAGGTAGATAGGAAATACTGTTATAGGAATGGAACGCATGGTTAATTTCTGATTTTTACTTGACAGAAAGTGTCCCTGGAAGTCCCCAAATCTCTATGTATCCTAAGTTTCCTTTTAGTGTAGTTATTTTAAAAATACTTTGTGTCCATATTATATTATCCAGGGAACATTTTCTGACCATCTAATATTTCCAGACTCATCAAGGTGCTGTGGGATTCAGAGTAAGGCTGTAAAGGAACACAACCTAGTTTTCACAGTGGGCGACTCTACCCCACATAATATGGCCTCTGTCTGTTTTTCACCTTGGTACCACACGAGTCCTCTCATTCACCAAGTGAAAGATACAGTAGCCTCCCTCCCAGCTTCTGAACACAACAAGCTCGTTTTTGTATCAGACACATTTCCCCAGATGCCATTTCCTTGGTCTGAACTGCTCTTTTTCAGGTCTTCGCATGGTTGGCACTTGTGCCTTGACATCTTCCTATTCTTTACTTGGAGGTCAAATATTTCCCTCTGGGATGCTGCCTTAGACCACGTGCCTCCAACTCCAGACTGCTATGGCTGTATGTGATTGACTTCTGCTAGCTTCTTTATACTACTTCCCACTTCTCCAAGTTACTTTAGTTATTTGTTATTGTCCATTTAGCAGGGACTTTTTCTGTCCTCCTTGCTTTATACTTGATGCCTAGGATAGAGCTTAATAATAAGCATTTTGGTGCCGGGCGTGGTGGCGCACGCTTGTAATCTCCGCGCTTGGGAGGTGGAGACAGGAGGATGGCGCAGGTTTGAAGCCAGCCCTGCTGGTTTAAGAGACCCTGTTTCTAAATTAAAAAAATATATAAAAATAGGTCTGGGAGTGTAGCTTGGAGGAAGAAGGGATCCATCCTCAGTGCCACCAAAAAAAAAAAGTAATAATCATCATTATCATTTTGCTAAAGCATGAATAAATAAATGCATAAAAAGATATAGCCCTTTCTTTGTGGTGTGTACATTCCAGGGAAATAATAATTGGTGACAAATAAGAATTTGCTATGTAGCAACTTCTTGATATGAACTAACTTACTCATAATGTAATACAATCAACTCTTACTTCCTTTTTTTCAAATAAAAAATGTTGAGTCTTAGAGTCTTAGATCAGTTAGGTAACTTGTAAAAATTGAAGCTTAACCAGGTAGTAACAAATGAAGCCAGAATGCAACACAGGCTATCTTACCCCAGGAATATGCCTTAAGGGCCATTCCTCTCTCTTTCTTTTTCTTTCCCTTTCCCTTTCTCTTTCCCTTTCTCTTTCTTGTTCTCTCTCTCTCTTTCTCCTTGTTATCTCTTTCTCTTCTTTCTATGAACAGTTTAAAATTAATTGCCCCAATTTGGCTCCATGAGTCCTTGATGCCTGAATCTTATTTTGGATAAATAATTATAATATATAATATTTCGATAATTATTTTCAGTTGATATAGCAGATTTACATGTTACCTCTTTGTGGAGCCTTATTACTATCCTGTGAGCTAGGCAGGGAAGATATTTTTATCAGCAAAATAACCAAGTAAAGAAGATATTCAGCAAAAGGGAAGAAATCAATTTTTTTTTGCATGTGAGAAAAACAATGTCACCCTGATTTTAAATGTCACCCCAATTTTGAAAATAGCCACTGGCTCCTCTGTGAAATCATTGGAATGAATGGGGGAAGAAGAGAAGCACGACTGTACATGAATAAACCATGAAATATATTTGACAATAAAATTTTCAATTAATGTGGAAATATTTGCTCTGAAATCTTGGCTCTTGAGGATTTAAGTCTCAGCCAAATATTAAAAATATGTCTTATTTCATTGCACAAAGTACTTGCAGACTCTTAGATGCCTGCAAAACTAAAACTACCATTTTTGAAAATCTTGAATATGGATTAGGCTGATGGGCTGATTGTGTTGAAGGAGCTGGTTTTGCTGAGGCACTTAAATGCAACCTTTACCTTGGTACTTTGTGGTTGTCTTAGAGAAATGCTATAGAGCAGAAATGGTCCCTGCAAGGCTAGAAGTAAGTAAAACTCAAGTGATCAGGACCAGGTGAGGGAATCAGGAAGTGCTTTATAAGGAAGGATGTTGATATTGGATCTGGACCTTAATGTTTAGGCTATTTATTTATTTATTTATTTATTGGTGGTACTGGGGTTCCTGGAAACCCTTCTCCCTCTAGGCTACACTCTCAGACCTATTTTTTTATATTTTTATTTGGAAACAGGGTCTCTTAAGCCAGCGTGGCTGGCTTCAAACCTACACAATCCTCCTGTCTCTGCCTCCCAAGCGCGAGGATTACAAGCTGCGCCACCACACCTGGCCCAATGTTTAGGCTTTTAATGGGGGGAGATAAGAAGCAGGCAAGACTCTAGACGGTATATCCTATTATATACCTGGGCTATAAGTTATGGTGTCTTCTAGGCTACAAACCTATGTTGCATGTTGCTGTACTAAATGTGGTAGGCAACTGTAATACAATGCTAAACATATCAAAACATAGAAAAGATGGAAGAAAATAATAGGTAGTAGAAATTTTTCAGCTCTATTGTAATCTTCCAGGACCACACTCATATACATGGTCCATTATTGATGGAAGTATTATTACACAGAATGTGACTTTGTATGTATATTTATAAAATGCCCTTTTAATAATAGAGAAAGTGTCATGCAGCAAATTTGAAGAATAGAAAAATTTAGTTCAAAAATAACATTCACGCTATGGAGATCAGTGTGGCAATTTTTTAGAAAATGGGGAATGGATCTACTCTATGATCTGGCTATACCACTACTGGGTATCTTCCAAAAAGGATTGAAACCAGAGAACTACAGTAATATATGCATACCCATGTTCATAGCAGCACAATTCACAGTAGTCAAACTATAGCATCAACTTAGGTGTCCAGCAACAAATGAATGGATTCCAAAATTATGGGAAATATGCACAATGGAATTCTACTTGCAATAAAGAGGAACAAAAATTACATAATTTGCAAGAAGATGGAAGGACCTGGAGAACATTATGTTAAGTGAGATTAGCCAAGCACAGAAAGTGAAAGGGCATATATTTTCTCTAAAATGCATGAGCTAGAGTATTTGAGATACCAGAGGAATGCCATATAATGGAGGAGAGTCTCCATGGAGCCAAGGAGGAAGGGTAGGGAAGGAAGAAGACTGAGGTTCATTATTAAAAATATTACCATCAACTATGGGTATACATGTGAATATACCATGGTCAATTGGGGTACTTGGTATTGGGAGGGAGGGAAATAGGGAGGTGGGGGCACCAAGTACTATGTGCAGAGATGTAATTGGCAACATGATTTACGTTATGATGTGACACTATAATGCACCAAGAAAAGCATAAAAATAACATTCATAGTCTCTTTAGTAATCATAAGCTATTACTTATATTTTAGCATATATTATATTGCTATATAATGTGTGTGTATATATATATATGTAATGTATTAATGTATTTTTTCCTCTGTATTTTTATACTACTATTTTTTAACTGAATAAATTTTCTCAATGATTTTTTTTTTTTTGGTGGTATTGGGGTTCCTGGAAGCCCTTCTACCTCTGGGCTACACTCCCAGACCTATTATATATATTATATACATATACATATATAATATATATATAATATAATTTTTTAAAATTCGGAAACAGGGTCTTTTAAGCCAGCACGGCTGGCTTCGAACCTGCGCGATCCTCCTGTCTCCACCTCCCAAGCGCGGGGATTACAAGCGTGCGCCACTGCATCGAATTTTTTTTTTAACTTCATTATATCACATAATAGCCTATTGGATGAATATAATACAGTTTCCTTAACTATTACTCTGTTTCTGTACTTGGGTTCTTTTTACTTTTTATTTTTGTTACCATAAATAAATTTATATTAATCATTATATCTACTATTTCCCTCTATAATTGATGTTGTTTGCTGGTGTAATTGTTAGGTACAAGGTTGTAGACATCTAGTACCTCAGGCCTTTGTATAATATATACTCTGTATATAATACATATTTTTTGAGTCTATATTTGATGGAAATATTTTTGCTAAGCTAAATGCACAGAACAATTTACATTTTATGAGTGTTACTTACTAGAGAGTTTGAAAACACCATCATTGGCAGGAGACTTTCATGACTATTTTAATAATTGAATAATAATTATTCATTTATTCAATTCCTCTATTTTTACACCATTTTAATAATTTATATTGTAGTGCAGATCCTGGAATCAAAGACTTTCTGTTTGCAGCTCAAATCTATTGTTTGTTGGCTGTCTGACCTTGGGAAATTTATTTAACCCTAGTAAGCCTAAATCTTCCAGTCTGTAATTTAGGTTACTCTTGCCTTACTCATAATTTGTTATGAGAACAAAACAAGTTCTTGAGTATGAAGAATAGTTATTAGTAGCAATGTTTAATTTACATGTTCTAAATGCATTTTCAATTTGCAATCAAAATAATAAATATAATAAATATTTATTGATTATACATCATATAGTAAGTGTTATATAAGCTATAGATGACTTAAGTCAGGCATGGTCCAAGACTACACATTAGTGATGACAGCATGGACACAAATAATGGGTGACTTCTATTGATGACAATATGTGGAACTGAAAGTATAAAACTCCTCCTGCCATCAACCATTAGAATTTTGGCATTTATATAACTTGACAATATAGGGAAGAATTTAGCTCTAGGCTTTTATTTAACTCCAATGGTTTATATATCTGCCTTTAGAATAGTACTACACTGTTTCAATTATTGTAGCTTTATATGGTTTGAAATCAGAAAATATATATCTTCTAGCTTTGTTCTTTTTCAAGATGGTTTTGGGTACCTAGAGTCCATATTCCATATTAGGATAGATTTTTTTCTGAAAAATAAATATATAAATATATGATAGTTTCACCTAAAAAATAGAAAAAATATTCTCTGGTAAGAAAGAAAGCAAAAAGAAATATTGAAATGTCATCTTTAAGTCATCAAAAGCTTGGTATCAGACAAATGAAACTGTTTTGTGAGATTACCATTTTTAATTTTAGATAAATTGCCATAATACTAGATGTCAACTACTAAGCCAAGCATGGGAGGGAGGGATAGGGAGAGAATGGGGTGGGGATTGGGTGGGGACTGACTGGGAAAAGTGTGCAAGTATGTCTACAAAAGTATGTATCCTACTATGATGTATGAATACAGTGCACCAATAAAAAAAAAAAGAATTTTGGCATTTATAGAAAAGTGAGCTACATTTGTATGGGCCAAATAAAGGGCAATATAAGACTGAAAACTTTTGCTGCTTCAGCAAGTGTTGCATTTTGGTGACCAAGATTCTGGGCTTTTGAGACATTAGTGGATGGGGATGAGACACTGGGAAGGGTGTTGAAAATCTGAAACAAATGTAGCAAATCTTGGATGTCTACCTCTTGGTTGAAGTGAAGGCCGGGAAGATAATTGGCAGCTATACCAGGAAAATGAAAACTTTCCTTGTTCTGAGCATGGAGATAAGGTAAGAAGAAATTAATGAGCCTGCTATAATTAAAATTTGGGTAACATTTATGCTAGCTGCTTCATTTGGAAGATTTTGTGCTGAAAATTAATATTTATTTTTTAAAAAAGTTTAAAGCTAAATATGACCTTGGGACATGAAGCTGAAAACAATTTGCCTAGCAGAAAATATCCTCAACCCAGGCCCATCTAAATGTGAATTTACAATATACAGTGCTTATTCTGTATTAGAAAGTTCCACCATGATTGAGTATCAGACACAGTAAACAATCAAATTCAATATTTAGGAACTTCAGGTAATAGTTTAAATAGAAACTATGAAAAATATTTCAAAATAAGTGAAGATATAAAAGATAGCATCAAAACGGAAAACAGGAACAGGATACTGCAAACAAAATAAGCAGATTTTCTTCAACATTTTTTTTTTTCAGTATTAAGGATGAAACCCAGGGGCATTCTACCTCTGAGCTACACTCCAGCCCTTTATTTTATTCTTTATTTCAAAACAGGGTCTCACTGAGTTGCAAAGGGCCTCACTAAGTAGCTGAGGCTGTCTGCGAACCATTGATTCAGCCTCCTGGATGATGGGATTACAAGTGTGCACTATCACACCAGGCTTCCTCAGCATTTTTTTTTTTTTTTTTTTTTGGTGGTACTGGGGTTCCTGGAAGTCCTTCTACCTCCGGGCTACACTCCCAGACCCATTTTATTTTTGGAAACAGGGTCTCTTAAGCCAGCGCTGCTGGCTTTGAACCTGTGCGATCCTCCTGTCTCCGCTTCCCAAGTGCGGGGATTACAAGCGTGAGCCACCACGCCCGGCTTCCTCAGCATTTTAATATGAGAATTTTCAAGTATAGAGAAAATTTGAAGGAATTTTATATAAAATAATAATGTCTTACTATTGTGATAAACTTTTGCATTTGCTGTAAAACCTATCTCTTTCAGGTTTTCCCCAACATTTTATTATGAAAAATTTTAAGCACAGAGAAAATTTGAAAGAATTTTACATAGAATATCTAACATTTTACTATCAACATTTTGTTACGGTTGCTATAAAATATCTCACTTATCTTTAATTTATCTTACTTTTTGATGGTTTCAAACTGAGTTGCAGATATTAGTCCTCTTCATACCTAAATACTTCATAATACTTCTTATGAACTGTATTGTAAAAATTCACTAGTTGATGTTTTTAGAGATACAGTCACTGAATTCAGAGCATTAATTGGGAATTAAATTGTGAAGATCTAATGATGAGCTCTTTTAAACATTTGTTTGGTAAAATCTGCAGGTTGGGGTGCCAAGATAATGTTAGAATCATTGCTAAGTCACTGTGAAGGCACTGGCTTATTTAATGTGGGCAATTTTGCACAAGCCAAGTGGAACTAATCAAAATATTGAAGGTAAGTTCTTTAAGCCAGCACTCCCCCAACATTTACCAGTCTAGTGTTTACAAGGCTAAAAATATGACTTTATATATTGTGAGTGAAATGGATTTTTTTTTTAAAAAAGAATAAACTGCAGTTAAAATTAGGAAAAATTCCTTCTAAAGAGACCTACTAGTGAGGTTTTCAGCTGTTAAGCTTCTCCTGTCCCTGTTACTGGTTCATTAGAGGTAACATGCTTAGGCTTAAGCATCCCCACCATGCTTTAAATTATTTTTAACCTATTATTTATTTTCATTTTTAAAATACATTATTATTAATGTATCATAGTGAGATTCAAAGTGATGCACAAATACATGGACATAGTACTTGGTATGTTTCCTTCTGGATCCCACCCTCTGGCCCCACAACCCTAATTTGTTAGTGATATTGGTAGTGATATATTCAAATATTTGAACTGTTTCCTTCCTCAGTCTTCTGTTCCCTATCTCCATCTCCCCTAACCCACTTCCACTATTCTACTGGTTTCTCTCATTTATCTGTAGTCCCTTTTGTTTCCTATTTTCTTGTTAGATTCCACATTTAAGAGAAAACATGATTCCTGACTTTCTGATATAGGCTGATCTCATTCTATTATATTCTAGTTTGTTGCATTTTCCTGCAAATGCAATCATTTTGTTATTTTTATGGCTGAGTGAGTAAAAATCAATTCCATTCATTTGTTGATGGACATATAGCTTGGCTTCATAATTTAGCTACTGTGAATTGTATTGCTTTAAATATGGATATGCAAGTATGACTGTAGTGTTCTGTCATTAATTCTTTTGGAAAGATACCCAACATTTAAAAATTTTGATATGTTTACTTTGTTTTCATGCACATACACAAAACATCTCTGTGCATATATCAGGGAGTCTGTGTGAGTGATGGTCTGGCTCCCTCTTTGTCTCTCCCTCCCCGTGTCTGTCATTCCTAACCAGGGCTCAAGCCACACAAGCACCCAGTGACTGGGAGAGGTCACTGAGTGCTTTGGCTGCCTATCAACACCCCACCCTCCCATCCCTTTGTTGGGTGCTGGAAATTAAACTCATAGACATTCTATCTCTGAGCTACACCCCCAGCCATATTTTATTTTTTATTTTGAAGCAAGTTCTTACTAAGTTGCTGAGGGCCTCACTAAGTTGCTAAGACCATTCTTAAATCCTTCTGTCTCAGCCTCCCAAGTCCTGGGATTACAAGTGTGTGCCACCACGCCCAGCTTCCATGAACCCGTTTTTGAGTCTTCCTCACATGTTCAATCCTTGCCAGTCTTCCTTCCCCATAAGTTCCCCCCAAATTCCACTTAGATCTGCTCCCTCTGTCTTCTCTCTTCTAGAACTTGGTTGGCCTTTGCCCCAAATCCAGCAGTCCTATTACCCTCCTTCCAAAACCTTCTCTGACTTCAGCAGTTCCCTAACCCCATAATCTAATACCCAATAATGTGTTAACTCAAATGAATGTCCCTAAGGATGGACAATTTTAATGAATTATTTTTCTTTTAATTTTATATATTTATGGGGTACAGTGTGATAATTTAATACATGTATATGATTTGTAATCATCAAATCAAGAGCTTAGCATTTTAATCTTCCTAGACTCATTTTTTTGATTAACACATAATAATTGTTCATATTTATGAGGTATGCAGTGAGATTTCAATACATAAAGACAATGCACACTGATCAAATCAAGGTAATTAATGGAATGTTTAGGTGTCATTTTAGTCTACTGGAAAAATATTTGTACAACAAAAGATACTTTATGCTCCTAAATTAAAACTAAATTGTTGATGATTTCATAAAATCTATAAGAGAAATATATAAACAAATTAAACTGGAGGTTTTGGAATTTCATGAGGCCTCATTGTCTTGAACACAGCAGTGATCTCAGAGGTAAGAGAAAAAGCCGAGCAAGAGTGAGAAAATGGTTGAAATTACTCTTTTCTTTCTTATGCTTCAGGTAAGGGATCACCTTCAGAATCTGGATGCAGATTCAGGTGTACTTTTAGGGAGTGGGGAGTAGCTGGGGGCCATGCAGCCACAGAGCAGGGTGGTCCTCAGTTCAGGAGAACCAAGTTGTTGCAGGCATCTGCTTGAGAACAGGGAAGATTGGGTGTCAACTTCTATGGCTATGTGATAATATTAATATTATAGACATGTTCTAGTTATTTTAATAACTATCACCTCACCCACTCAGAACTGATAGGGTTGTGTTTCAATGCAATTAGTTTAAAAAAGTAACTACATTTTATTTTTTTATTTTTTACTTTTTGGTGGTACTGGGGTTCCTGGAAGCCCTTCTACTGATGGGCCTCACTCCCAGACCTATTTTATACTTTTTATTTGGAAACAGGGTCTTTTCCTGTCTCCGCCTCCCAAGCGCGGGGATTACAAGCGTGCGCCACCACGCCCGGCAATGTAATACATTTTAAAAAAGGTTTTATTTAAGTGGTTAACACTTAAAACACATGCAGCCAGGCGTGGTGGCGTACGTTTATAATCCCCGTGCTGGGAGGCGAAGACAGGAGGATTGCACAGGTTCAAAGCCAGCCGCGCTGGCGTAAGAGACCCTGTTTCAAAAATATAAAATAGGTTTGGGAGTGTAGCCCGGAGGTAGAAGGGCTTCCAGGAACCCCAGTACCACCAAAAACAAAACAAGACAAAACAAAACAAAATCAGCCGCGCTGGATTAAGAGACCCTGTTTCCAAATAAAAATATAAAATAGGTCTGGGAGTGTAGCCCAGAGGTAGAAGGGTTTCAAGGAACCTCAGTGCCACCAAAAAAACAAAAACAAAAACAAAAAACAACAAAACAAAACAAAAAAAAAAACCCGCAAAAAAAGTAAGTAAACAAACCAAAAGACAAAAACTATAACAATTTCCTACTCCAAGAAATAGAACTTTCATTATTTGGGACAATTGATTTCATGGAATAGACTACTCTCCAAAATAGTAAAACAGAATCCTGTGCATGCCCCTAACAGCATGGATCCATCAGTCTATAGTGTGATAAGGAATGTTTGGATTGGGAGCATTCCGTTTGCATCAGCTTTGTTCCTTTCCACTTATCTTGGGATTATACTACTTTGTGAAGTCACAAAGTTTCCAGTGACTACCCACTACCACTTGCGTGTGCTAATTCCCTAACCTTCCTATTCCAGTCTTAACATGCAGGTCCCCTCACTGGATCTACTGCTTCTGTCTGTCCAGTGTATTATTGGAAGGGGTTCATTCCTCCATGTCACTATGGCTTAATTCACTAGGATAAGATGTGCACAAGCACCTGCCACCACTGTCAAGCGTGGGTGAGGCTAGTGGGCCAGTGTGGAGGAACATGGCAGTGGTTTCGTAAACAATACACATCCTGGATTAAAGCTTTCAGTAGCTTAAACAAAAATTTACCTTTTATTTTAGTCCTTATTTCCTTCTTAAAAACCAAATAAACTGTCAGCATCAATACTTGTAAGTTAAAGACTGAATTAAAAGGTTGGAGGATCGATAAGCAATCTTACGTTCAGATTCATATTTTTATTTTCTTTTTTTGCAATACCAGGGAGGGAACCCAGGGGCACTGCACCTCCAAGCTAAACCCACAGTCCTATTTTCAGTCATTTTAGTTTTGGAAACAAGGTCTCACTGAGTTGCGAAGGGCCTCACTAAGTAGCTGAGGCTGTCTGAGAACTGCATTCCTCTGGTCTCAGCCTCCCAAATGCTCGCATTACAAGCGTTGTGCCACCACGCCTGGACATATTTTTCTTTTCAATCATTGGTTGGGTGTACACACTTAATAATGAACTGTTGCTGGGAGTGGTAGCGCATGCTTGTAATCCCAGCATTTGGGAAGCTGAGACTGGAGGATCATGGTTCGCGGACAGCCTCAGCTACTTAGTGAGGCCCTCTGCAACTTTGTGGGACCCTGTTTCAAAATAAAAAATGCAAAATAGGGCAGAGGGTGTAGCTTGGAGGTCAAATACCCCTGGGTTCCATCCCCAGACCCGCAAAAAAAAAAAAAAAAAAAAAAAAGAAAAAAAAAACTGTTGGGGAAATTGCTATGATAATCTTAAATGAGAGTCATTATACAGAAATGATTGTGTATTTTTCTCCAAATGATCATTCTGATTTGAAATAAATTAATGGAGGTCTGCACCCTCAGCTATGTATGTCAGGCGCCTCTGGGCACTGGCAACTCGGGTTCAACTTAGAATCTGTTGACTGATTGCTTACCCTCCAATGAAATGGCACTTTTGTTTAAAACTGTGAAATTTATATATTTCAAAGTGGAAAGTAAAATTATGCCAAAGTCTGCATTTTACTTAAACCTCAAACTTAAAAGTAATGTAAGGCCAGAAAAAAAATGCTGCCTGGGAACTTTAGCAAACACATTATTTTGCTTGCACTAATGAACCACTGGATTTTTAGTTTCTTAAGCTACCAGTAATTATTATTATTATTTGCAGTATTATGGATTAACCAAGGGGCATTTTACCTTTGAGCTACACCCTTTGCCCTATTTTTTATTCTTTATTTTGAAACAGGGTCCATTAAGTTGCAGAGGGCCTCACTATGTAGCTGAGGCTGGCCATGAACCTACAATCCTTCTGTTTTAGCTCCCAAGTACTGAGATTACAAGTATATGCAACCACTCCCAGTTAAATGCTTGTTATATGAAAATACTGTAGCTATTGACATTATCTTCCCAGAAAAAATTGGGGGATCAGTTTTTTTTTCTTTTTTTTATTCGGTGCAATGTATTTATACATCATAATGGTATAAAGAAAATACTTTTGTAGACATACATGCACACATTGCCCAGTTAGCCCCTACCCATTCCCCACCCCATTCCCTCCCCATCCCTCCTTCCCATGCTTGGCTTAGTGGTTGACAACTAGTATTATAGCAATTTATCCAAAATTAACAATGATAATCTCACAGAACAGTTTCATTTGTCTGATACTAACCTTTTGATAACTTAAAGATAACATTTCAATATTTCTTTTTGCTTTCTTTCTTACCAGAGAATATTTTTTTCTTTTTTTTTTTGGTGAAACTATCATACATTTATTTATTTATTTTACAGAAAAAATCTATCCTGATGTGGAATATGGACTCTAGATACTCAAAACGATCTCGAAAAAGAACAAAGCTAGAAGATGTATTTTTTTTATTTCAAACCATATAAAGCTATAATAATTGAAACAGTGTAGTACTGTTCTAAAGGCAGATACATAAACCATTGGAGTTAAATAAAAGCCTAGAGATAAATTCTTCCATATATTGTCAAGTTATTTTTGACAAGGTTTCCACGAACATTTGTTGGAGGAAATAATAATCTTTTAACTAAATATTGTTGAAAAATAATAATTACATAAAAAAGAATAAAATTGGACCCTAACCTAACACATATACAAATATTAACTCAAAATAGATAAAAGACCTAAATAAATCTTAATACTATAAACTTTTAGAAGAAAATCTGGATCATAAAACCTCACAACATTGAAATTGGCAGTGATTTCTTGGATATGATTTCAATGGCACAGGCAACAGAAGAGTATACAAACTCCCTAAAAAATAAAAAAATATTGTATATCCAAAGACAATGTAAACAGAATTAAAAGTTACTGATAGAATGGGATAAAATATTTCCAAATGCTATATCTGAAGGTATATTAATATTCCAACTAGAAATCCTAAAAATTAGCAACAATAAAAGCAAACAATACAATTTAGAGATAGGTAAAAGACTAACATAAATAATGAATCTCCACAGATAACCAATCTTAGTTGTCTGTTGGATGGAAAATCTTATTTCTCTGGTTCTGGTGTGTATTACCTATTTCTTCTTTGTAGTTAATCTCTTTGAGTATTTTCTCTAGCGCTGGTTTTGAAGACATAAATTCCTTCAGTTTCTGTTTGTCATGGAAGCTTCTTATTTCTCCATCTAATTTGATAGAAAGTTTTGCTGGGTAGGAAATTTTTGGCTGGAAGTTGTTTTCTTTCAGAGTTTGGAATATGTTACTCCAAGCCCTTCTGGCTCTCATGACTTGGTTTGGGAAGTCTGGAGTGATTCTAATTGGTTTGCCTCTGAATGTCACTTGGCCCTTTGATTTTGTTGCCTTTAAGATTCTCTGCTTGGCTTCCACATTGGTCATTTTGACAATTAGGTGGCGTGGGGATCCTCTTCTTTGATCCTCTCTAATGGGGGTTCTATAAGTTTCCTGGACCTGTGTATCAACCTCTTGCTCTATGTTTGGAAAATTTTTTTGCTATTATTTCCTTGAAAAGATGTTAATCCCTTTGGTTTCACCTTCTTTTCTCTCCTCTATTCCAATTATTCTTAGGTTAGCTCTCTTAAAATGGGCCCATATTTCTTCAATGTCAGATTCTGCTGTCGGATTTTTTTTTCTAAATTAGAAACTATGCGTTCATTTTTTGAATGATCATCTTTTAGGAGCGAGATTCTATTCTCCATGTGGTCTAATCGGTTGTTTGTACTTTGAATTGAGGACTTTACTTCATTAATTGCATCCTTTATCTCTCTTTGGCTCTCTCTGAATTCTTTTCGAAACACCTCTATTATTTCTACGGTTATTTTCCTGCTTTGATCTTCTATTTATCTCTGAATTTCTGTTTTATCAGGTTCTGATGTTGTGGGGTTGTGGGCATTCATTGCTCCATTGTTATTCCTCTTTCCCATGATTTTGGAAGTTTGTGGCTTCTCTGGGTTCTTCCCTAGGTCACTACGACTTCACTTAAGGTGCTGTGGATCTCGAGTGTGTGGTATCTCAGTCCCCACTACTCCTTTACTGGGTTGTATCGCAGAGTCTCAGACCCAGGGAGTTAATCGAGGCTGTTTTAGATCATGGGGGGTGCCAGGTTGGGCATTCTCCTATGGTGTAATATCTCCACCACTACTCCCCCACTGGGTCAAGTCCCTGGGAGTACAGTACTGGGATTTCTCCTCTAGAGGCCGCAATTTGACTCACTGTTGAGTGCATAGATGGAGCTGTCGTGGACTCGGTGAATTCGCTGTTGCTGCCGCCGGTAGCAATATGGCGCCGCTGCCACGGCCGAGGGCACTGCGGTCTGCTTTCTGGTGTCTCGTTTTTCCAGCCCTCTTTTTCTCTGTCCCTTAAAATTACATTTATTGTTTCTCTGCTGATGGTGTTTTCTTGCTATGAAAGGCGCTGATTTTGTGGTAATAGAGATTGGTTGTTAGTGGGGCTCGTAAGCCCCGTTTTGCTCCGTTGCCATCTTCCCGGAAGTCCATTGGGGGATCAGTTTTTAATATGTGCCTGGAAATAACACCACTGCTGTTGATTGGAGATATGAGGTTTTTTTTTAATATATATAATTCTATACTATTGTGTGGAACATTGGGATTTTATGACCACATCTGCTTACCTCAGAGTTGGTTACATTATATAATAAACCTTTGGTTTGAAGTTATCACTGTGTGAACTTGAATGAATGGGAAACCCTTTAAGACATCCCTGTGGTGGAAATGTGGTCCAAATTGGTTCTGATTCTGTTCCCTCAATGCATTTGCCCTGAACTGTTGGCTTCTGTTAAATTTTGTTAATCTTAGCTTAATTTGTTTGCCATACTAGTTTGTAGTCATCAGTTTTTACACACTGTAATCTGCTTTGTCTTTGTATTATTTTCCTCATATTAATGGCTCTTCATTTCTATCATATTCAGACATGGCTGTTTTATGATTGTAGACTTGAGTAGACTTTAACTAATTTTCAGCTTTGATATTTACTGATTATATAAAGCTTCTCTTAACTTTCTGTTTTAATTAGAATTAAGTTCAGGGACATAAACTAAGAAATCACAGTGGCTGAAAAAAAAACGGAAGCAGAACTGGCTCCTCCTCTATACAAGAAACCCGTAGGTGAGGTCTGAGGGCAGGTGAGGGCCACACAGCCATCAGGACCGGGTTCAGGACCAGTCTTTCTAATGCATTGTGTAATGTGTGCTTCTCACATCACCAGCCTGGACCACTTATGGAAAAGGACTCAAGTCAGAAAAGTAAAAATGGGATCCTCCCGGCTGATTGACCTTTTAGTTTTAATTTTAATTTTTTTTTTGTGGTACTGGGGATGGAACCCATGGGCAAGCTACCTCTGAGATACACCCCCAGCCCTGTGTTTTATTCTTTATTTTTAAACAGGGTCTCACTGAGTTTCAAAGTGCCTCACTAAGTAGCTGAAGCTGACCATGAACTCGGATGCTCCAGTCTCAGCCTCCTAAATGTTTGGATTACAAGTGTGTGCCACCATGCATGACTTGATTAACCATTTTAAGAGCCTTCCAGAAATATTCCACAGTGCTTGGTGGCCAGAGCATGGTTCTTTGCCTGAACCTAGCTACAAGGTGGGCTGGTCAGTGTAGTCTCTCAATACTAGAGAAGGAAAGATAATGTACTCATGGAAAATTAGGGCTTTGTAGATATTCAGGAAAAGCAGAAGGAATGCTGGTCTAGGCAGCTAATTGTGTCTAGAACTGATGGTCTTATTTGATGGCATTTATTTTAATCTTATTTATTAATCTTTAAGCCAAAATAACCTTAAAATTTTATTTTACTATATAAAAAGTTGTTTATTGGCTGGGCATGGTGGCACACTCTTATAATCCCAGTACTTGGGAAGCTGAAACAGATCACAGGTTTGTGGCCAGCCTCAGCTATTAGTGATGACCTTTGCAACTTAGTGAGACCCTATTTCAAAATAAAGAATAAAAAATGGGGGTGGGTGTGTAGCTCGGAGGTATAATGCCCTGAGTTCAATTCCCATTGCTGCAAAATAATCCTCAGTGCTGCAAAATAAAAAGTTGTTTATTATTTTCACTCTTATCTACTTGTTGCAGTTTACAATATTTTTGACATTGTTATTGCTTATAATTTCTGCTTTTCATTGTTCTTGTTTTTGGATTGTTATAAAGTTTTTCTTTTCCTAATTTTTGTAAATGGAAGGAAGAAAAAATATTTATGTTGGGAAACATTTTTCAGTAAGAGAAATGGGATAATGAGTAACTATAACTCTGTCTTTATTAATAACAAAGCTATCTTTTAGATAGATCTATGGTCCATGCATATTGGAAAAATAACACAGTCTTGCATGTCATTACATCTTTGTTTTCTTATATACAAATACTTTTTAAATGGCCTAATAATCAGAAATGTAAGTACTGTTTTTAAGTCTTTATTGTAAAACTTTGAAAATGATTACTCCAGATAATTCCTATTTATGTGTAAGAGAAAATATTTTTGAGAATTGACAGGCATATGCCAGCTTGAGATGCATTATTGCACACATGATGTAATTTTTGGAGACATAAAAGGAGCCATTTAGATTTTTATCCATTGACATAAGCTTCTGGTAACTGATAATTAATGACAGATGGCCTTGATACCGTCTGGGTCTCAGTGCACTTGACTAAGTGTGATTAGTTATGTGGTCATTAATATAGTGCCTTTTATTTTATTTTTTTACACATAGAGTAAAATTCCATTAGAAAATAGGCCCAGTTTGGGGCTGGAGGTATAGCTCAGTGGTAGAGCATTGCTAGCATGTGCAAGGCTCTGGGTTCAATTCCCAGCATCCCCCACCCCTCAGATAAAATAGGCAGTTTTATCAGTGTTTTTAATTTTATGTAGCACTACAGGTTGTGTTTTATTTTATTTTATTTTATTTTATTTTTTGTGATACTAGGGATGGAACCCAGGGGCTTTCTACCTCTGGGCTACACTCTCAGACCTATTTTATATTGTATTAGGAAACAGGGTCTCACTAAGTTGCCAAGAGCCTCACTAAGTAGCTGAGGCTGGCTTCGAACCTGTGCGATCTTCCTGCCTCAACCTCCCAAGCGCTGAAATTACAAGCGTGCGCCACCACAACCCGCTATGGATGTGTTTTATATTTTAGAATTAATAGACTATAAGAACATATTTGCAAATGTTTTTTAAAATTCTATTGAGCACTGTTTACATATTATTAAGAGGTCACCAGGTAATCGTATGGAAGTTAAGATATATTCCTGGCCTGCAAATAGCTAAAATTATACTGAGAAATAAATTTGAATAAACAATATCTGATAAATGATTAAGTGAGAATATGTAGAAGTAGGATTGGAACCTCTACAAAGGCCTTGTCTTGCACAAGAAGGCTTTGGGGCAAGGGAACATTCCCTGTGAGGCCTGAAGAAGGATTCAAATAGCCAGCTGAAGATAGTAGCGTGGCGGGAGGTTCAGAGAGAGGGGTCTCAGGAGGATGGACCGTGCTCCCATGGAGGCAGACCGGTGTTTTTGAGGGGAGCGTGGGACGAGCATGTGGAATACTGTGGAGGGAGGCCAGAGGGTTTGCAGGGCCTCCATGAATGCTGGAAATTGTGTCCCAAATAATACCCCAGAATCTGGGCTTCTTAGGGAGCCAGAGAGGCCAGTTTGTCTGAGATGGAACTAATAGGGCTGGGAAGGAAAGTAGGACCAGAATGTCTGAGGATAAACGGTAGATCATGAGGCTGAGGGTGGAGCCTGCAAGGGCGGTGGGTGGAGAGAAGAACTGTGATTTCTTCTGATGAGCCCTGGGAAGTTGGCCAGAGGTTTCGAGCAGGATTTGATCAGACTTATCTTTTTAAAAGTTCCTGGAGTAGGAGGGTGAGGGATGCAGGGCAAGAATTTATTGTGTTAGATGATGCCATTGTTATCAGAGCTGTTTGTATGATTAGTTGGTAGAATTGTTACCTATACTCTAGCCAGCCTTGTTCATGACCAAAGACATGATTATACTGAGTGGCAGGAATCTGTGACAAGAACAAAGCAAAGCTAACTGGCTTAACCCATTAAGTCCCAAGTGTTTGATTCTGTAAACAATATATATGTATATTATATATATATATATATATATATAGTATATATGTTATATACATATATATGTATAAGCAGGGCACGGTGGCTCACACTTGTAATCCCAGTACTTAAGAGGCTGAGACAGGAGGATTGCAGGTTGAGGCCGGCTTCAGCTACTTAGGCCCTTTGAAACTTAGTGAGACCTTGTTTCAAAATAAAAAGTAAAAAATAGGGCTAGGGGTATAGCTCGGAGGTAAAATGCTCCTGGGTTCCAGCCCAATACTGCAAAAAATATATAACTGTGCATATATTTATGTTTATTTGTTTTTATATTTACAATTTTTTTGTGGTATTGGTAAATGAACCCAGGGAATTTTAGCTCTGAGACACACTCCCAGACCTATTTTCTTTTTATTTGGAAACATGGTCTCGGTTGCTGAGGGCCTCATTAAGTTGATGAGGCTGACTTTGAACTTATGAACTTATTTAGACTACGGGAATATTCCACCATACCCCAACTAATTCTGTAAATATTTCAATGAAATTGGCACAGGTATTAAAATAGTTTGGAAATCACAATCTAGAACTTATATATTAATCAATATTAATTAAATTATATCATCATGTAATTATCTATGCTTTTATTACTTAGTTATATTATATATTGTATATTATATTTAAGTTTTTATAAGTGTTCCATGTCTGGGTCAATAGGAAAAATTTATTGAGAAATAAATCCTGCCTCCTGGACCTTATACAACATACTCTGTTCAATGGAGTGAAGCAGAGATGGATATCAATAACATCAGCTATCAGGACTGTGTAATATTAACTTTCAGACTTTATAATAAGATGGCACTAGGGTCATGAGTGCATCCTGAACAAATATCTGGCTACTAATCACAACTAGAAATTTATATAAATAAAATGTTGGCTAACTGTGCCATGTTGAGTCCCTCTCAAAGCAAGAGGACTTTATTTTAAGCTTCATTTCATCTGCAGACACTAGGTTAAAAATCTTAAGCTTAAAAATCTTAAGCTAGATTTCTCTTGCCTTGTACATTAGAGATGGTTTCCCACAGGTAAGAAAAATTATATCCTACAGGATGGTGTGCAATTCATCTTGACATTCTTATTTAGCTCTCATCTCTTTCTTCCCGTTTTTATTTGTTAAGAGTATATATGTCATAGTATCTTAATCCCTGGTTGGATTCCTGTCAGAAAAAGTAATTCTTTTGAACTAACCAGAATTTCTTAGAATTGCAAACAGATTTAGAAATATGGGCTGTATTTTCCATTTGGGTTTATGGTGAGTAAATATCTCAGACTTTGCAATATGATCAAGCTAAAACATTAGGCCCTGTATTAATCCATTTTCTATTATTAAAATGAAATGCTTGAGGGAGGCCGGGTAGATTTATTTTAAAAAGATATTTATTTAGCTAAGATTTTTAGAGGCTATAAGCCCCAAACAGGGCAGTCCCTGTATTTAGTCTCTGATAAAGGCCTGATTAAGATATCATCAGCTACACAGGAAGCCAGATAACCTGACAGAGGGCTCAGGTTAACTCTTATAACAACCTGCCCTTGTGAGAACTAAATCAGAGTCCCATGTGAACAACCCTGATCCCTTCTCATGGCAGTGAGCTCGATGATCTAATGACTTCTCATAAAGCCCTACCTCTTAAAGGTCCCACCAACTCAACAACTTCCACTGAGAACCAAGCCTCAGCCAAAGGAACCTTAGGAACAAACCTCACCAAACCATACAGGTAACAAATGAATGCATGAGAAATTAATTGAAATATATAAAAATGCATATATGTAGATCTATCAAGACAATTGGATACTGTGAACATAACTTTAGGCTCTTAACAGATGGACATATGCCAAGCTTCTTGGATATAATATCTTTTTGAGTTATATATGTTATATGAGCTTTTTCTACTTTAATTACTGTTAATTTAATGCATTTTTCAGTTGAAGAATCCTGTCAACTCTTTTATTCATTCAAGCAAGCATTTATCAGGGGCTGTTATGGGCAGGAGCTATGCTATTATTCTAATGAAAGCACAATTATTCAAATATTACTTATCTAATTTTAAGATTAAACAGGCCTTTTATTCCTTTTCCTTCCTTCTCTGCTTGCCTTTTGAACATTTAATTGTTCATTGTTCTTTTAGTATCTCTGCTGGGTGACAGACAGAAGACATAAAATGAAATAAAAATCAGATCAAACAATTCTACTACTTGTCTGAAAATTTGGTAGAGAAAGACATTATAACATGTTTTTGTTCTTTCCTTTGTGAGTTTTCATTAAATGTTGTCTCTGAGTGACAAAATATTTCAGCAACATTGAGATTTTATATCCTTTCATCTTTATCATCTAATGATTTGATTAATTGAGACTTGGCTAAATTTGTACTTTCTTCTCAGATTTTAATGGAATTAAATTATTTTAACCATATTACATTGGATGAGGTATGTTGAAGCCAGATGCAGATATGAGCAAGAAATAAAGTTTTATAGTTTTGTTATAGTCACAGTTCTCCAGGAAAAAAATGAAGCCTGACCCATGGGAAAGCATCAGGGTCAGGCAGGAGGAAGAAGTGAGAGGGAGACTCGGGAAGGGCCCTTGAGTGTGATTTGTAGAGGAGGAAGGGTGAGCAGGTTAGGTTGCCTCAGGATGGGCTAGTTCGAATATTTTCAGCAGGCTCTGGGCATAAGAGTTTTGTGGTACCTGGCTTTGGATGGTTAGGGCAGGTGAATATTATCCCAGAGGTTTTTTTTTTTTTTTGGTGGTACTGGGGGTGGAACCCAGAGGCTTTCTACCTCCAAGCTATACTCCCAGACCTATTTTATATATTTTTTTTATTTGGAAACAGTGTCTCACTAAGTTGCTGAGAGCCTCACTAAGTAGCTGAGGCTGGCTTCGAACCTGTGCGATCCTCCTGTCTCAGCCTCCCAAGTGTGGGGATTACAAGCGTGCGCCACCACGTCCAGCTATCCCAGAGTTTGATAAACCATTGAGGAAGACAGTATGGGCTATAAGCCCCATTGGGGACATTTCTTCATAGTACAGCTAGAGAGAGTTTTAAAAGTATAAATCATATAGTCAATTGATCTCTGACAAGGGGCCAAATTCATATGCTGGAGAAAAGATAGCCTTTTTGACAAATGGTGCTGGGAGAACTGGCTATTCATTTGTAGAAAGATGGAACTAAATCCTTATGTTTCACTGTGCATAGGAATCAACTTGAGATGGCTCAAAGACCTGGAAATCAGACCAGAGACTGTGGAGCTGTTAGGGGAGGGTGCAAGCTCAACACTCCAACATATAGGCACAAGTAGTAACTTCCTCAACGAGATCTCCAAAGCTCAGGAAATTAAAACAAGAATCAACAAGTGTGATGGCATCAAGCTAAAAAGTTTCTGCTCATTAAAGGAAACCATCAAGAATCTAAAGAGAAAGCCTACAGAATGGGAGAAAATCTTTACCAGCTACTGCTCTGCTAGAGGGCTAATATCCAGAATATACAAAGAGCTCTAAAGACTCTACACTAGCAAAACAAATAACCCAATTAAGAAATGGGCAACTGAATTGAATAGACATTTCACAAAAGAAGAGACACAAATGGCCAATAGATACATAAAAAAAAGTTCAACATTATTAGCCATCAGGGAGATGCAAGTCAAAAATACGCTGACCTTCCATCTAACCCCAATTAGAGTGGCAAACATAAAGAAATCAAATAACAGCAAATGCTGGTGAGGATGTGGGAAAGAGGAACTCTTTTACACTGTTGATGGGAGTGCAAGCTGGTTCAGCCACTATGGAGATCAGTGTGGAGATTCCTCAAAAAACTGGGAATGGATCCACCATATGATCCAGCTCTACCACTCCTGGATTATTTTTTTCAAAGGGGTTGAAATCAGTAACATATTTATACCTATGTTTATAGCAGCACAATTCATAATGGCCCAAATATGGAACCAACCTAGGTCTCCATTGACAGATGAATGGATTGCAAAATTGTGGGAAATACACAAAATAGAATTCTACTCAGCTATAAAGAAGAAGAAAATCGTGTCATTCACAATAAGATGGAAAGATCTGGAGAACATTATGTTAAGGGAGAATTAGCCAAGCACAGAAAGAGAAGGGACATATGTTTTCTCTAATGTGCTTAAGCTAGGGAGTATTAGGGATGCCAGAAGACTACAAATAATAGAGGGAAAACCTTAGCAAAGCTAGAAAGAAAGGGTAGGGGGAAAAGGCTGAGGTTAATTAATGGAAAAGCTATATTTAAATATGTGTATACATGTGAATATAACATTGTTAACCTAGACACTCAGTATTGGGAGGGACGGAAAGGGGAAGGGGGGGCAGAGAGGAGGGAAGCCAAGTACAGTGTGAATATATGCCATTGTCAATGTGATCCATATTATGAAGTAACACTATAGTGGACCAATAAAATTTTAAAAATAAAAGTATAAATCTTTTTCCCCACTTCTCCTCCAACCTCACTCTTGCTGGAAACATTTCATGACTTCCAGTTTCTCTTAGAACAATAACATGTGAGTAAAACTTTCCACCTGCTGTTCCTCCAGCCTCAAATGTTCACTAGCTACATTTTATTAGGGCTGATAACGTAGTGATTGTAAAAAACATCATTAGTTTCCTACAAGAGGAAAATAGCTTCCAATTAAGTAATGGCTCAATGTCTTGCTAATATTTCTGGGTAAGGTAAAATGAGTCATCCTCAAGTCTATTTTTGCACTGAACTTTTTTCTTGGATTTGAAGGGTTGACAGTGTTTTCTGTCTTGGTTGTGTTACAAGGTGTGTAAGATGCCAGATTTTTCACATTGCTCAATATTAAGACATATCCAACTTGCAAGCATCTTCCTTTCCCATGTAGCAAAATGCCTTTTGTTTTGCTTTGAAGGAATATATGGGTTGCGCTCATTACTCCAATAGCAAACATTTGCTTCATTAATATCAAGCAATGCAGTTTCCATTGTTCCTCTTTCTGTACTTACAATAACCTTTTATTTCAGTGACAAATTTAAAGTACTTCAAAACATTTTGGTGACACTTGTCAAAAAGACAAGAACATAACTCAGCTGAAGAGAGGCCAGTAGGAGTAACAACACCAAGTTTGCACAAGCAGGCAGTGACAAACAGTGTCACAATAGGGTCTCTTGTGCTTTTCCACTGGGGCTCTTCCTCTCACTACCGTTGTTTCGTTGGCTTCCCTCTTGCATGTCCCCTTTTATTCTTGCTAACTGAACTTGTTTGTAATGTGTGTGTGTGTGTGTGTGTGTGTGTGTGTTTGTGTTACTGGTGTTGGAACCCAGGTGCTTTTCTAACTTTGGGCTACACCCTTAGCTATTATTATTATTAATTTTTTTTACTTTTTATTGGAAACAGGGTCTCACTAAGTTGCTAAGAGCCTCACCAAGTAGCCGAGACTAGCTTGGAACCTGTGCGATCCTCCTGTCTCAGCCTCCCAAGCGCTGGGATTACAAGCATACGCCACCACCCCCGGCTTGTTTGTCAATTTTTATGCCACAGCCTCACAAGATCTAATTGATGCCAGAAAGCCTGTTATTTAGGTTCCTGGAAGTTGTGAATTGTCTACAAATAGAAAGATGTCACTCTGAAGTCTTTTTGAGTGATTTATGAAACTGTTCAATAAGATCATTCAAATTAATGCTTCTCAATACCAAGCCATATCTTCTTTTTACTTATTTCTCATTCAAACAAAGCATTACCCATAATCCCATGTTAACTGATTTGAAATGAAAAACTAGGCTTCCTACAGAATTTTTTCACTAGCTGCTTCAAAAATCTAAATAAATTATGATAATAAATGATCCCTTTCCTGAACTTAATAGACAGACATGATTTTCCTTTATTGAAGGAGACTGCATTGCCTTTCTCCCAATAGGCCATGATTGCATCACCATCAGCATTGACTTTGGCATTTCTATGTCATTTTGTACTTTTCAGAGAAGTTTTACATATATTATCTCATTATGTGGGCCATCCTCCTACTTTCAGTTTCTATCGCCCATGAGTATGAATGCATGTATGCTGTTGAATAAATGAATGAATGGCTGAACGAATTATCATCTTTATAATGCTATATTCATAATAATCCAATCTCATTTGTCATGTTTCTTCTTCAGTGGTATCTGTACAGCAATGGCTTATTTTCTTGAAGTTCATCATAATTGGCAATGGGTTTTTAAATCTGATCCAAATAAAATTGTGAGAGAGTTATAAGGGAACCATATTTCTTTCAGAATTTTGTTTAAAAAGTGTGATTTATACTACTGATAAATGAATAAGAATTGAATAAATGTTCCTTAAGATTGTGTCAACTTTCAATTATATCTTTCATCTCTGTGGACAGATTTAATATTTGCTAGTTTTCTACTAGGAGCCAGATGACTGTAATTAATGCTTTATTACATCATTGTATTAGATCTGGTTGCAGGTTATTTTTCTATTCCTACTGTTGCAGGTCATATTTCTTTTAGTATCTCTTACTCACTTACAGAAAGAATTCTTTTGCTGCTTCTCAAAAACGTACAAATTCTCTCATGTATGCGATTAGACTCTATTACAAAGGTCACCTCCATGGGCATTGCTTCTTCATTTGTTTTCATTTTGCTTTGGTGAATTGTTCTTGAATTGCTGTTGCTGCAGGAGTCTTTTAGTGAAGGGCTCAGTCTCAGGTTTTAACTCTAAGACTCAGCTGATTCTCTTTGATCACTCATATCTGTTGCTCTTGATTCTCTGTTCTGAGAAGTCCAGAAGGCTTCAAAAGTGGCTGTGTGAGCTGAGGTGTCACTTACTATGAGCTCTACCCCATCTGCTGCTCTGCAGGTCTTCTCTTTTGATTCTTGGGATTTTCAGAGAACAATTTACTTAATGGACCTTCACCCTAGTGGATGTGAATGACAATAGCAATTGAAAGCTTTCTTTTAGTTATTTTTAAATTCAGTCTAATTGGATGCATTTATGAACAATAGGCATGTAGATAGCTTTATGTGTAAGTACTATGCTTCCATCTAGTATTGGAGTAAGTGGCTGTTGGTTTTACAGTGATAGCTTTGCTGCTTACATTTCATATTTTTTGTTCACCTGCAACCCAAAAGGGAGAATGTAAAAACATTGTAAAATTCACAAAACATTAAAAATTTTTAAATTAAAAACAGAAGCCCCCTTAATCTTAAAAGCAAATAAAATGCCTATTATGTGCTAATTTTTGCATTAAGAAGTAAAAGTCACATGATATGTTTTGTGGAGTGTTAATGTTAGAAACTGATTTTAAAAGAAGCCACAAATAAAAAAAAAAAACAACTCCTGAAACAAAAGTAATTTGGCTAGGCAATTTACTTCTGCACAGAAGGGTGTATGCACACGGGGCAGGCAGTGTACTCAGCCTTGCCTTTTATCCCTCTAACATATAGGCCACTGCACCATCCCCCACTGGCTGGAGTAAGATCTCACAATCAAATCCAGTTGGCTGGTTTTCCCTGGGTAAATTTTACAAAAGGAGGAAACATGAAACCAGTACATCAGGTGGTGTAACGTACAGATACATGTACAAAAGTACAAAATGAAGCCTGACAGTTTCTATGTGATCCTGTAACTTCCATAAAAAAGATTTTTCCTTTCTTACATTAAGTACATTGAAAACTTTGTCTTTATTGCCATGCCCTGCACATGGTAACCAAGCATATTGTGTTATCAACCTGGTTTCCTGGGACTTTTCATCAAAAAATATTGACTGGAGTATTGTTAGTCAGCAGTCATTGACTTACTACGAACTATAAAAAGTGTTAAAAGTGAAATATTTAGAGTGATGATTTGCTAACATTAAATCAGAATTTTCCTAAAAAATGTCTTCTCAAGAATAAAGGAACAGTTTGAGAATAAAGTAAAGGTGAAAATAAACAAAGCTGATTTCCTCTCCTGCTGCAAAGATTTGAATTATTTTCATGTGGTATAAGGCCCTTGAAAATTGGTAGCCTGTGTATTGAAATATTATCTTTTTTTCTCTTCCTAAATAGCTAAAATTAGGACTAGTCAATAAATATTAAAATTTTAAACTGAAAATCAGATTACCTATATTTCTCAAAGACTGGATTTAATTATTTTCACTTTGACTTTCTTCCATATCTTCTTACATTTATTGTTACAAATTTAGACAAAACATCCTCTTAACAGTAGAATTTGATTTTATGACTGCATGACTTAGTTTATCTGAAGCAATTTTTATATAGTTTTACCAGGTGCATTTATTTACTTGGTTTCTATTTCTATTTTCATTTATTTTTCATGTTTGTACATTTATCTTGCTAGGAAGTAATCCTATGCCTTTCCCCTTCATTTTTCTATGTGTGTAATTTACAAAGCAATTCACCGAATTTCACTTATGCTATCTACAGTAGATACAATTTTACTATCTACAGATATAATTTTCAGCATGAATTCTTTATGTTCAATTGCCAAGAAAATTGTTTCTCTTGGCACATTTACAATCTCATATATGATTTTTTTGTGTGTAATATTCTTGCGCTTCTGTTTAATTTAAAAAATTTCCTGGAAAAATGACAATTTTAAATATTTGTTACTTTTCCCTAATTAGAGATTAGAAGGTTTCTTTAGTATGAACATCTCTAAAATTTGGTGCTACAGATTTGATTTGTCACAATTCTCATATGATTCTTATGTGAAAGCAAACATATTATTATGATATCTTACATGGTGGCCAGAGCTTTCAAGTACACTTGCAGAAATGTCTGAGATCTCTATTTTAATACCACTGTGTTTCCTGCTGTTAGCTAGTGATGAGTTGGACGTCTAAGCCATTTCTATGTAGGCCCAGTAAAGTGGTACATTTGTAAAACCACTGCGAAGACTGTACCTTCTAAATAACAGTCATAGAGTTCTTACAAACCACCTCTCCAGGGGCACTGTAAAACATCAGCATTGTCTGATGATATAATGCTGGTAGCCAAATTGCCTTCCAGAGATGTGCTGGGTAGCAAAGTCTGAAGTCATGTTTTTTTACAGCCAGTTTCAAAATCTAGAAAATCTCTGATGTGTGTTCTATGTTGGAAGTTTGAGGAGATAGGAAAGAATTTGTCATAGATATTAGGAGTGGAAAGACTGTTAGAATATGGGAGCTGAGGAACATAAAACAGGACAAAGAAGAATTTTATCTTTGAACACAAAATACTCAGATTATTAACCACTATAGATGGGAGGGCTATACCTTGAGATTGCTGGCCTTCTTTGAACATTCCTAAGTTTGTACTTTCTGCTTTTTTGCAGGAGTTACATATATAAGATGACCTTAGATGTCCCTGTAAAGCCACAGTATCAATGACTTTATGGAGTGACCCTGAAGAACTGGAAAGAAGGAACCGGCAGGCAAGCAGAACTGTATTTTAGCAGATGAGTCTTGGTATTTCATTGGATCAAATAGTCAGGTTAGCAGCTACTCTGCTGTTATAGCCTCCTCTCAGAGAAGGCTAATTCCATGGGAAGACAAGTGTGTGTGTGTGTGTGTGTGTGTGTGTGTGTGTAGGCATGTGTACATGCATAATCATTTAAGTAACTCAGTGTACAAAGTGAGATAATACTCCTGGGTTCCTTGAAACTTTGCTTAACTCTAACTCAGATTTTATTTTATTTTATTTTATTTTTTTAACAATATTTTTATTGAACATAAATAGTATACATTTACTCTATATTTGGTGCCCTCTCCCCCCCCGCCCCTGTTTTCTCTTCCCCCCCTCCCATCAATGGTTGTCCAGGTTAACCATGTCTTATTCATAATTTTACACATGTTCAGGTGTAGACCCTCATTAATCAAGATCGGCCTTTCTCCTCTCCTATCTTTCCATTAAAACTTAGCTAGTATTTCCCCTCTAATATCTGAAGTCCCACTGGTATCCTTTGTGTTTTCTAGTTTGGGCATATTAGAGGAAACATGTGTATCTTCTCCTTCTGTGCTTGGCTGATCTCACTTAACATGATGCTCTCCAGGGCTTTCCATCTTCTTGCAAATGATATAATTTTGTTCTTCTTTATGGATGAATAGAATTCCATTGTGTGTATTTCCCACAGTTTTGCTATCCATTTATCTGTTGATGGTGATTTGGGTTGGTTCCATATTTTGCCTATTACAAATTGTGCTGCTATGAACATAGGTATGCATATGTTGCTGTATTTCTCTGAATTCAACCCCTTTGGAAAGATACCTAGGAGTGGTATAGCTGGATCATATGGTGGATCTATTCCCACCTTTCTTAGGAATCTCCACACAGATCTCCATAGTGGCTGAACTAGTTTGCACTCCCACCAACAGTGTAAAAGAGTTCCTCTTTCCCCACATCCTCGCCAGCATTTGTTGTTGTTTGATTTCTTTATGCTTGCCACTCTGACTGGTGTTAGATGGAATCTCAGTGTAGTTTTGATTTGCATCTCCCTGATGGCCAGTGATGAAGAACATCTTTTCATGTATCTATTGGCCCTTTGTACCTCTTCTTTTGTGAAGTGTCTATTTAGTTCATTTGCCCATTTCTTGATTGGGTTGTTTGTTTTGCTAGTATAGAGACTTTTGAGCTCTTTGTATACTCTGGATATTAGCCCCCTATCAGAATGGTGGCTGGTAAAGATCCTTTCCCATTCTGTAGGCTTCCTCTTTAGGTTATTGATAGTTTCCCTTGAAGAGAAGAAACTTTTTAGTTTGATGTTATCCCACTTGTTTATTCTTGCTTTAATTTCCTGAGCTTTGGAGGTTTTGTTGAGAAAGTTACTGCCTGTGCCAATATGTTGTAGTGTTGAACCTATGTTCTCCTCTACTAACTTCATAGTCTCAGGTCTAATTTCTAAGTCTTTGATCCATCTTGAGTTGATTCCTGTGTTAGGTGAGATATAGGGGTTTAGATTCATCTTTTTACAAATGGTTAGCCATTTCTCCCAGCACCACTTGTTGAAAAGGCTGTCTTTTCTCCAGCGTATGTGTTTGGCCCCTTTGTCAAAGATTAATTGACTAAAGATGTGTGGGTTTGTTTCTGTATCTTCTATTCTAATCCACTGGTCAGTATATCTGTTTTTGTGCCAGTACCATGCTGTTTTTACTACTATTGCTCTATAGTATAGTTTGAAGTCTGGGATTGTAATGCCTCCTGCGTGTTTCTTGTTATTGAGAATTGCTTTGGCTATTCTAGGTCTTTTCTTTCTCCATATGAAGTTCATGATTGATTTTTCTAGGTCTCTGAAGAATGTCACTGATATTTTAATGAGAATTGCATTGAACCTATAGATCAGTTTTGGCAGAATGGCCATTTTGATGATATTTATTCTGCCTATCCATGAGCACGGGAGATCTTTCCATCTTCCAAGGTCTTCTTCAATTTCTTTCTTTAATGTTTTATAGTTTTTGTTGTAGAGGTCTTTTACATCTTGGGTTAGGTTTATTCCTAGGTATTTTATTGGTTTTGAGGTTATAGTGAATGGAATTGTTTTCTTTGTTTCTTTCATTGTGGATTCGTTGTTGACATAAAGAAAGGCCACTGATTTCTTTAGGTTGATTTTGTAACCTGCGACTTTGCTGAATTCGTCAATCAGCTCCAGAAGTCTTTTGGTTGAGTTCTTTGGGTCTTCCAGATAAAGGATCATGTCATCTGTGAATAAGGATAATTTTACTTCCTCTCTTCCTATGTGGATTCCTTTGATTTCCTTCTCTTGTCTGATTGCTGCAGCAAGAGTCTCAAGGACTATATTGAAAAGGAGTGGTGATAGTGGGCATCCTTGTCTTGTTCCTGACTGTAGCGGAAATTCTTGCAGTTTTTCCCCATTCAATATAATGTTATCTTTGGGTTTGCAGTATATTGCCTTGATGATGTTGAAGTACTTTCCTTCTATCCCAATTTTTTGCAGTGTTTTTAACATAAATGGGTGTTGGATTTTGTCGAATGCTTTTTCAGCATCTATTGCTTTGATGATGTGGTTTTTGTTCTTGGTTCTATTTATGTGGTGAATAACATGTATTAATTTGCTTATGTTGAACCAGCCTTGTTTTTCTGGGATGAAACCGACTTGGTCATGATGTATTATTCTCTTGATATAGTTTTGAATGCGTATAGGTAATATTTTGTTTAGAATTTTTGCATCTATGTTCATTAAGGATATTGGTCTGTAGTTTTCCTTTCTTGAGGTATCTTTATTTGGTTTGGGGATTAATGTGATACTGGCCTCATAGAAAGAATTTGGAAGAGTTCCATCTCTTTCAATTTCCCAGAACATGTTATGAAGTATTGGTATTAGTTGTTCACTGAAGGTTTTGTAGAATTCAGCTGGGAACCCATCTGGGCCTGGGCTTTTCTTTGGTGGAAAATTTTTATTACCATTTCTATTTCTTTGGTTGTTATTGGTTGGTTTAGGCTTGCTATGTCCTCTTGGTTGAGTGTAGGAAGGTTAACTGTGCTTAGAAATATGTCAATTTCATCCAGGTTTTCAAATCTATTGGAGTATAAATTTTTAAAGTAGTTTCTGATAATATTTTGAATTTCTTCACTATCTGTGGTGATATCTCCTTTTTCATTTCTAATTTTGATAATTTGAGTTGATTCTCTTTTTCTTTTGGTTAGGTTGGCCAAGGGTTTATCAATTCTATTAATCTTTTCAAAGAACCAACTTTTCGTTTTATTGATTCTTTGAATTGTTTTTTTTTTTGTTCTCTATTTCATTTATTTCTGCTCTAATTTTGATGATTTCTTGTCTTCTGCTGGCTTTGGGAATAGACTGTTGCAGAATTTCTAGATCCTTGAGTTGTGTCATTAGGTTCTTTACTTGGTGGTTCTCTGTCCTTTTTATGTGGGCACTCAATGCAATAAACTTTCCTCTTAGTACTGCCTTCATGGTGTCCCATAGGTTTTGGTAGGTTGTGTCTCTGTTTTCGTTTGTTTCCATAAATTTCTTTATTTCTTCCCTAATTTCTGCTCTTACCCATTCATCATTTAATAGTGTATCATTCATTCTCCATGAATTTGAATACTTTCTTTCGAGTTTCCTGTTGTTGATTTCTACTTTTATTCCATTGTGGTCTGAAAAGATGCATGGAATTATATTACATTTTTTGAATTTACTGGTATTTTCTTTGTGTCCCAGGATGTTATCTATTTTGGAGAAGGTTCCATGGGCTGCTGAGAAGAAAGTGTATTCTGTAGTTCCTGGTTGAAATACTCTGAAAGCATCTATTAGGTCCATTTGGTTTATGGTTTCCTTTAGTTCTAAAGCGTCTTTACTCATCTTTTGCCTTGAAGATCGATCCAGTGGTGTGAGAGGCATCTTAAAGTCTCCCAGAATTATTGTATTTGGGTCTACTTGGGATTTTATGTCCAGAAGGTTTGTTTCACAAATGTGGTTGCACCCATATTTGGGGCATAAATATTTACTATCATTATATCTTCATGGTGTATTGTTCCTTTTAATAAAAGGAAGTGCCCTGATTTGTCTCTTTTGATGTGTTTTAGTTTAAAGTCTGTTTTGTTGGATATCAGGGTTGCTACCCCTGCTCTTTTTTGGTCACTGGTGGCATGGTATATCTTTTTCCACCCTTTCACCTTCAGCCTGTGAATGTCTTTGGCTGTGAGGTGAGTTTCTTACAGACAGCATATATTTGGATTATGTTTCCTAATCCACATTGCCAGTCTATTTCTTTTGATTGGTGAGTTAAGTCCTTTGACATTAAGAGATATTATTGAAATATGATTTTTGTTTTCTGCCATTTTGTGTTCTGTCTACTCTTGGGTGGTATGATCTTTCTTCTTTACTTAAATGGCCCACTTATTAACTTCCTCTCTTCTCTGATTCTGAAGTCTGCTTCTTTTTTCTTCCTTATGGTTTATTTCTTTAAGAATTTTCTCTAGTGTTGGCTTTGAATTCATGAATTTTTTGAGATTCTGTTTATCCTGAAAGACTTTGGTTTCCCCTTTGATCTTGAATAGTAGTTTTGCTGGATAGATGAGCCTTGGTTGGAAGTTATTTTCTTCCAGGGTCTGAATCACGTCGTACCAGTCTCTCCTAGCATTCCTGACCTGGGTTGTATAGTCTGGGGTGATTCTTATTCTTTTGCCTCTATATGTCACCCGTCCTTTTATTCTCACTGCTTTTAAGATTCCTTCCTTGGCCTCTATGCTGGTCAATTTGGTTATTATGTGGCGTGGAGTGGTTTTTCTTTGGTCCTGTCTCAGTGGAGTTCTGTATGCCTCCTGGACTTGAAGATTCAAGTCTCTTTCCATATTTGGAAAATTCTCTGAGATTATTTCCTTGAAGATATTACAGATGCCCTTGGTCTGTACCTCTATCCTTTCCTCAATGCCTATTATCCGTAAATTAGGGCGCTTCATATTATCCCATAATTGCTGGATGTTTAGGTTTTGTTGCTGTAAAGGTTTCTGTGAATCGCTGACTGTGTTTTTGGTTTGGGATGTACTGTCTTCTAATATTGATATTCTGTTTTCCATTTCATCTAATCTTCCAGAATTTCTTTCTATTTCTGTCTTCATTTCACTTATTGCCTCTTTCATTTCATTCCAGACCTCTTTCTGATTCTTTTTTAGTGTTTCTAATTCACCTTTAACCTCCTCTATACTTGTTTTAAATCCTTTCATCATATTGAACATCAAGATTCTGAGCTCCCCTTCTTGCATTTCTAGTAGGTCAGTATTCGTGATTTCTGCTGTCTTTTCTTAATTCCTGGTTCTCATATTAATAGCGTTCTCTGTCCTGTTTTTCTGATTTCTACCCATCATTCGTGAGTAATGTGCTTAGTCAAATCTTAATATTAGGAGTTTAGGGGTATTGGCTAGTCAGCAGAGCCTTTCCAGTGTTGAGGGTGGGTGATGTGTAAGGAGCTGGGGTGATTGGTAAAGGAGTCGGATTAGGTAGAGGATATGTTAGGTTGAGAAAGACTTTAAGTATGATAAGGTAATAACTTGCTAGGAATGAGAGAGAGTTAACTACTAGGACTCTTGTCGTTAGTAGAGTAATTATGGATATTAGAAATACTTTGAGTATTAAACCAGGAGGTATATTATGGGGAAAAGTTTTGGGGGAGAAAAGTATGTAGGTTAGTGTGGGAAGGTTTGTAAATAGGGATGATGGAAGGAGCAGACAGACATTAAAAAAAAAAGAATCCACACAAGATACCAAGACTATTATGCAATCCAAGAAAAAGGAAGGAAAACCAATCAAAGGAGGAGAATGGAAAAAAAATATATATCAAGTTAAAGTAAAAGAAGTGTGGGTTAAAAGAAAAAAAAAATAAAACAGCAATAACCATACCAAAACAAAAGCACTGTAAAAGCAAAATAAAACAAAACATCCACATTAAAAGTAAAACAAACAGTCCTCCTTATTTACGCATATGGGGTCAGGTTCATATAATATGTGCATATCTGATTGCTTTGGTAGCTTTCAGAATACCATCCAATGTCTCTTAGTTTTCTTTGTACTCTATTTTTATCTTCTTAGGTCACTCTGGGTGTTTGGACACCTTTCTCTCCTTTAGCTGCTTTAGGTTTATGTGTCCAGATGTCTGGTTTCACTGTTATTTGATTCTGTACAATTCACAGGTTCTGCAAAATTCTAACCTGTGGTCAGCACCTCTGCACTCACCACCCTAGCCTCCAGCCTGTGCTTCCCTACAGCAGGGTGGAGAATGACCAAAGTATAATTGGAACCTCCCCCTGAGGTCCTGTGCAGATATTGTGGCCCGATGGATTTTCTTATGTCTCTGGAAATTCCAGCTGGGCTAGCTGGTGTGGTCCCAAGATGTACCCTGGGCAAATGGATGCTGGTTCCTGGATGCCCACACTTACTGCCAGAGCTCTGCCTATTCCGAGAGTGCAGACTGGATGCACTGCTAATACTGGACCCAAGTGAGAGTGGATGCAGCTGTCTATTGCTGCTGGTATGCTCTTCCAAGGTGTATTGAGCTGTGTTCTCGCTTAGAACTAAGCATCTGGCTACCAGTGGGCCAGGGGTGCAAGGTAGGTGCTCAAGGGTCCAGTGCGTGGTGTCCAGCAATGGTCTCTGCCTCCCGCAGGACGTAGAAGCTGGGGGTGCCCCAAGGAGATTTCCTGGTCACACAGGGCTTTCGCAGCCTGGAAGGCAGGCTCTGGCAAGGTGGCAGGGGCTAGACACACAAGCAGGCTCCAATTTAGGGGTGGCAGTGGTACAGGCACTGACTACTAGCAGGGGACCGTGGCACAGGCAAGGTGCGCAAGGAGAGTGCTCAGTTCTGAGGCTTGGGCCTGTGCTGGGGGGTTGGGGCTGTGCACACGCTAGGACCCCAACTTACCAGGGCCCCTCAGGTACGTGACTTGGTGCAGGAATCCGTGGGAGTCTCTATGCAGTTGTGATCCGGTCGCTGGTGAGCACACAGAATTCTGATGTGGTGCTGCTCGCTGCTTAAGATGCGGTCCTAAGTCCGTTTTTAGTCCCGGGTTATCTTGCCGCGGTAATATCGGGCAGGCAGCTTCTCAGTCAGCTGCAAAAGCAGCCTGCCGATCGGCGTTCCGATCAGTGTTCCGATTGTATCTGTAGCAGGTCCCGTGTCCGATCTTTGTTCTTCTTCTTCAAGTTCAGGGTTCCGCCGAGGTACCTGGATGTGTTTTGGTTCCTGGTATGTATTTATTTTGTTGATTTAGACACTGCTTTCTAAGTATTTAAACTTTATTTGCTTCAGCTACTGAGAAGTGCTGTGTCCCTCAGTCGCCATTTTGAAGAAAAAAAAAACACCTCAGATTTTATTTTAATCCAGGAAAATTCTTTTCCCCAAAAGTTAATATTATTATCCTTTATTATTTGAATATTTTAAAATAAAAAGATTTTTTGACATATTCACAAATATCATCTCTTCATCTTAATTACAGTAATAATTTTCAATTCTACCTCCTCTAGGAAACAGTTGAGGTCCTTAGTATCTGTAGTGTTTTTCTGGTTCTTGGTGTCTGGACTATTCCAATTCTACTTTTAGTTTCAAATTTAGTAACTTTATAGACATAACAAAGTATGTGAGCTTCTCCAAAGTCAGTGAATCTCTGTGTCTATCTTTTCAGTAGTCAGAATAGTAATAGACTTTGTCTTTCTAAGTCCCTATTTCCAGTGGCTTACTATTCAGGTGTTCATGTCTGGTGATAGGCTGCCATACAATGAAAAACTGCCTTATTTATTATGTTTTTTCCATGTCTCCAAAATATGACAGTTTTTTATTGTTCAAATTCCTTTCTTGACAATATATGGAATTTCAACGATGAAATAATAATTTTTCTTATATTTTTGTCACTCAAAAGATAATGTTTTAGCTGAGCGTGATGATGCATGCTTGTAATTCCAGCATTTGGGAGGCTGAGACAGGAGGATTGTGGTTTTCCACCAGCCTCAGCTACTTAGTGAGGTCCTTTGTAACTCAGTGAGACCTTGTTTCAAAATAAAGAATAAAAAAAAAAATAGGGCTGGGGATGTAGTCCAGAGAGAATGCCCCGGGTTCCATCCCTAGTACCACCAAAAAAAAAAAAAAAAAAAAGGAAAAAATTTTTTTTCATACATCTCACAAAATTTTCATTAAATTTTTCTTTTTTCTATACTGGGTATTGAACTTAGGGGTGTTCTACTTCTGAGCTACACTCTCAGCCATATTTTATTTTTTATTTTGAAACAGGGTCTTTCTAGGTTGCTGAGAGTCTCACTAAGTTTCTGAGGTTGGCCTTGAACACATGATCCTCCTGTATCAGTCTCCCAAGTACTGGGGTTACAGGTATGTACCACCACACCCCATGGTCATCTTATATTTCCAAGAGTTGCATGTTTTAATTTGTGCTTGTGGCATTTATATTTGATCTGCCATGTATTTTCACATTTGAAAGCAATAAGGGAGATTGGTGTAGTGCAATTAACATTTTGCAAGAGATGGAATTAAGGCAGATTCTTTAAGGTCCCATTCTAGCTGGCATTTCAATAGGTTAAATGGGTCAGCACACTAATAGAAATTAAGTGGTGCTTCAGTGGTATTTAGCATGATTATTACCTACAATATTTGATTTCAAATATTAGTCTTGATAAACAGGACAAAAAATTTTATCAATAGTTTATGATCAATCTTTTCACCTTTTCTGTTCCTTCCTTTAATGATTATTAAAAGATTATTTCTCATTCCATCCCATCAAAAATGATACCCCAAATGGGAAAAAATGAAAGGCTTGAATTATTCGGCTATCCTTAGCTTATTGGTACAGATGTTATTCTTTTTTATGTTTTCTTAGGTGTGGATTAAGTTGACTTCTGTATTCCACTTTTGTCTCAAAATACTCCTCATACTGGTTAATTTCTTTCTTTTTTCGGTTCTGATGGATTGTAATTTTTCTACAAAGTATCTTAAATAATATTACATTGTATAGTGGTATTGAGAGAGGTTAACTAACTTGGCCAAGCTCACAAAGGCTATGTGTGGCAGATGTTTTTCCAAACTCAAACCTGGATCTCTCTTAAGTATTTGTTCTTTTCACCAATAATAAAACTTTGATGATGAGAACTAAACCCATCTCTATACACAGAACTCACTCTCTTATAGAACATAGTGGTATTAATTGGTTCTGTTCCATAGCTTGATTACTCCTCTGCTTCTACCATTAGACTTCACTTTTCTAGGAGATGCTTGTCTAGGAAGATAAAAATAATTTTATTTTTTATCCAGGGGCTTTCTTGAAAAACCCCACTTAAATGAATGTCACAGAACAGATACCCATGATTGACTGTTTATTTCTCAAGACTCTTTTACTTGTGTATTAAAGCCCTTTTCTTCCTTTGCCCACCAGTTCTAACTATTATATCATGACCTTCACCTATTGCCAGTTCTGCCGTAACACAGAAAGATCTGTCTTCATATCTGGACACCAGAACCTCATAAGCACCCTGGCTTGGCCTGCCATCTCTAATACACTACTACGCCTGAGACACAGAATTGTTATACCTCACTGTGGTAAGTCATCATGACTCTGCCTTATCTTCAAGTTGATTGGCTGATATTTTTCAAGGTATTTAAAGTTGACAAGGTCATATTTTTTTATCTTATAGAATTTTTAGGATATAAGTGTTAAGTGGATATATGCTGGTTAAGTCTGGAAGAGACAACAAATTTTACCCTTGTTTACATTTCTAGATCTGAGGAAAGTTTCTGTTTTCTTCTCTGGGAGATAATGATGTAGGGTATAGTTTATGTTAGAATTAATGAGATCATATTTTTGAAGCTCTTCTGGGAAGTGCTAGGAAAAGTGAGAGCCATAATGTCTTTGGTATTATTCACTCCATTTGTTGGTGTTAACCAATCAACTTCAAGAAGAAGGTAGATTTGTGGCTATAGTCTAAAAGAGTTAATGGGACCTTGTAAGTTCAAGTGATGTTCAGGTTTCTGTACAATGAGGCAAGGTTGTTGAGTGATATTTACATATGAAGAGAAAACAGGACAAGGAGCTTCGGGGAGATGGAGCATAGGAGTGGGTGAGCATGTGGAAAAGCAAAGGTCAAAAACTTTGTATACAGTTAACCATTCCTTGGCACTAACTAAAAGTTTTCATCAGGCATGTCTCTGGTACCTTTTTCTTTTTTTCTGAGTGACCCCATCTATTGGAAAGCTTTGGATACTGCTAGAGACTGAATATTTGTGTCCTTTTAAAATTCATATGTCAAGACCTAATACCCAAAGTCATGCTATTTAGAAGTGGAGCTGTTGGGAGGTGATTAGGTCATGAGGACTAAGCCCTCATGAATAGCATTAGTGGCCTTATAAAAGAGACCCCAGCATGCTCATTTGCTCCACTGTATGAGGACATTGTGAGAAGATGGCTGTCTATGAAGAATCAAGAGGGAAATCCTCACCAGAACCCAACCTGATCTTAGACTTTCTGTCTCCAGAACTGTTTGTTGTTTAAGGCACTCAGTCTGTGATATGTTTATTAAACTTATTATTTATTATGAAAAGACTAAGATAAGAATCCTAAACCGGTAAATGCTAAAACATTACTTGGGCCCAAACCTGGAGTTTTATTTGAGTTCCACCCATCCAGCTGGAAGTTTCCATTTGAATTTTCCATAGTTGCCTCAACCCCGACCTGTTAAATACTGGGTTAATTATCTCCCTTTTCTTGGCTAACAGAGCTAGAATCCATGAGGTTAACCAAATCATCCTAACCCTTTCTCCTCTCTCTCCATTAGTTCTTCATTAAATATTTACTGACCATTTTCTGTGTCTGGCCATCATTTTCAACAAGTCAAAAATACAAAATCCCTAATATTTTGGAGGTAATAATTATTTTTAAAAGTCATTTCTTATATTTCTCCTCTCTGGCTTTTTAAAGCTTTCTAAATGAATATTTTCCAAAGTGCATGCCTTGGAATAAGTCTTAGATTGCCAATAGATGTTAAATAAAATTATAAGAAATAAGCAAACAAAAATTAGAAAGATGATGAAGTTACTTTATTAAAGAAAATAGGATTAATAAACATAGTTTTCTGTATTTCTCTGAGTTTTAATATGCCCTTGGACGAAGGAATAGTCTAAATGACACTTGGCAGCACTGATGAACTGACTTGATCACTGTAATGCTTGGGATCTGGAATATTCTGCCAAAACTGATGTGTTGAGCAATGTAGCAGTGTTTAGAGGTGAAATGATTGTATCACAAGAGCTCTGACCTCATCAGTAGATTAATTCATTTGGAGGATTAGCAATTTGAATGGATTTATTGGAAGATGATTGCAAGGCAGGTGGGGCATGGCTGAAGAAGATGGGTCACTGGGGGAATGGCCTGGAAGGTTCATTGTCTTCCCTGCCCTTCCTTCATTCCCTCTCTTTTTTATTTTTTATTTTTAAAAAATTTTATTGGTGCATTGTACTCATACATCTTAGTGGGGTACAAGTTGGTGGAGATATATATGCACACATTACCCAATTAGTCCTTACCCAATTTCCACTCATTCCCTCCCCAACCTCCTTCTCATGTTTGGCTTAGTGATTGACACTGAAATGTTTGTTAAAGTACATCATGTGCATTAGAGAATTTCCCTCTTCCCCCTTCCATCCCCTCAGATCACCTTATTTGCTCATTTATAAAATCTTTCTTCATCTAGAGTTCCCCTATGACCCATTTTTCTCTAGCTTTCACATATTAGGGAGAGCATCCGATTACTTATTTTTTGTGACTGACTCTCACTTAGCATAATGTCCTCCAGTTCCATCCATTTCCCTATAAATGACATAATTGTTTTTCTTTATGGCTGAGTAAAATTCCATTGTGTACATGTCCCATAGTTTTGTAATCCATTCACCTGTTGATGGATATCTTGGCTGATTACATAGTTTGGCAATTGTGTGAATTGTAGCTATGAACATAAATATGCATGCATTAGTTTGGTAGTTTGCTTTCCATTCTTTTGTTAGATACCCAGAAGTGGTATTGCTGGATCATATGGTAAGTTCACTTCCAATCTTCTGATGATCCTCCATACTGTTTTCCAAAGTGGTTTCACTAATTTTCAATCCCACCAACAATGTATTAGAGTTCCCACTTCTCCACATCCTTGCCAGCTTTTGTTGTTGTTTGTGCTTTGAATGATTGCATTCTAGTTGGAGTTAGGAGAAATCTCAGGGTTGTGTTTATTTATATCTCTTGGATTGCTAATGATGTTGAGCATTTTTTCATGCATTTCTGCTCATTTGAATATTTGAAGTGTCTATTTAGTTCACTTGCCCATATTTTGATTGAATTGTTATCACTTTCCCTCTTTCTTTCTTTCTTTCTTTCTTTCTTTCTTTCTTTCTTTCTTTCTTTCTTTCTTCCTTTCTTTCTCTTTATTTTTTCTTTCCTTCTTTCTCTACTTCTAGGCTACCAGAAGGTGAGCAGCTTTCCTTTGCCAAGCCCCATGGCCATGATGTTCTGACTCACCTTAGGTGTAAAGCAATTGAGTTGGACAACCATAGTGTAAGATCTCTGAATCTGCAAGCCAAATAAACTTTTTTCCCCTCTAGGTTGTTCTTGTCAGGTATTTTGGTCATGGGGAAAAAAACTAACAAAAGCATAGGCCTTGGGTACAGGTCAATTACATGCCATCTAGCTGGCATAGTGTGCCTCAGAAAATATTTGGCAGTTGTGCTTTAAAGAATAAAGCATGATTTCACTCATGCTTTAATTTAATTGTTATTGTGGGCCTACTGTCTGTTTCATGTTGTTCTTCTGGTAGAGGCTGTGGAGAATAAAACAAGGAATAAACCACTGATTCTGATATAATGGGATTTGTAGGGTATTCCTTATTCCTTTTCTTCTGGTCCATCAAATTCTATATTTCCTGAGGTTTTGAATTTCTTTCCAATGTGATGAAGTTAACTGTGAAAAGGAATTCAAATTGTAGTGCCCTTTCTCTCAATGCTTTAAATTTTGTTTTTGAATTTGTCTTCTCCTTGTATCATTTTGTTTTTACTCTCTTCTCTCTTTCTTGGTTTCACTGAATACTCCTCCATGTTTCTTTTTGACTAGAAGCCCATGGTGTGAAACTGTGTTAGACTTTCTTTTGTATAGGTCCTAGCAAATGCACCTTTCCTGAGGTTAATGAACTGCACATAACGGGTACAGGCGCACAATGAGGAGCTCACAAATGTCTGAGGCTGCTTCCGAGTCTCCTCATAATAGAGAGGTTTCTGTGGTTGAGATGGAAATGGAATGCATCTTTTGGGTATTGATTAACAGATGGAATTTTTCTTGCTTTGTTCTCTGGCCATTATTTTGCAAGGTACTGTATTTGGAATAGTAGTCATTTGTAGTACAGCAAGTGCAATTTTTCTTGTGGTGTATTGTACCATCTTCTGTTAGTCTGTAGCTATTGTTGGATTCTGATTTTTCTCATATGCACTGGAATAGAGTGAATCACAGTGTTGAATAGAATGAACACTAGTTTTATCAAAAGATGAGCATGTGCATAGACTTTTTTAATCAGAAAAATTATCTCAAAGCTTCTGTTTAGAAAGTGATTTTCTTCCAAACTAGTCTGAAATTCCTTAATTCAATGCTTGTTAAGCAAAGAGAGAAGTAGGTGTGTGTGTGTGTGTGTGTGTGTGTGTGTGTGTGTGTGTGTGTATGTAGTTCTTGTAATTTACTTCTGGCAAATAATAGATACAATTTTATATGTGTTTTCAATTTTCTTGATTCAAATATTTTCCACTTAAGTCACAAAGGGAATTGATGTTAAGGTGAGGGTCAATAAAGTTTTAAAGATTTGGTGATGATTAAATCCAGCCCTGGTGACCATCAGCATTTATGTCAAAGCAAGGAGTGCATGACTCAAAGTTCAAAGGCCCTGGCATATTGCTTTTTAAGATATCAGAATACATGCAACTCTGTTCTAGTATACATAGAGGAGTACAGATCATAAAGGACTATCAACTATAGATACCCCAATAAGATAATTCATAAAACTTTTGTTTTAGTAAGGACATTAGACTTAATCACACACAGTAAATTTTAATTACCTTCTACCGATGGTTGGCAAAAATGAAATAAATATGCACAAATAAAATAAGATATTTAAATGCTAGTTATTTGAAATCTTAACAATAAGTCCCTTAATGTATGGAGGTTAATGGGCTATGTCTTAGGCACTGCCAAAATCTTTCCTGATACTTTAATGAAAAGATACTGCTGTGGTCTGCATGTTTGTCTCCTGGAAATTCATATGTTGAAACATAATCCCTAATGTGATAGAAAGTGATTAGGTCACAAAGATTTTATTTTCAGGAATAGATTAGTGGCCTTATTAAAGAGGCCTGAGGGAGCTCTTTTGCCTCTTTGGCCATGTGAAGGCACTATCTTTGACGTACAGAGAGAGCTTTCAGCAGACATCAAATCTTCTGGCCACTTGATCTTAGACTTCCCAGCTTCCAGAACCATGAAAAATGGATTAATTTCTTCTTTTATAAAATAAATTGCCCAGTTTAGGATATTTTGTTGTAACTGACATGGAGGATTAAAGCAGGTAATAGTGGACTGGAAGCAATGTTGAGTCAACAATTAACAAGAGAGGACACACAGTGCATGACGGATCCTGCCTGCGAGAGAAATCTCAGTTGTTCCAAATGCACCTCTCCTTGCCTCTCCTTCCTCTCTTGAGATCTGTGGCCATAAATGAACCTTCTGAGATGCTCCCTTAAACATGCCAATCATGGAGTTTGCATGGAGTGACCATTTTATTGTTGATCCTATCTGGTAATAAGAGATTGGATTTCCAAATCAGCCAATAAGAACCCTTTCCTGGGAGTTTTGCAAACTGGAGCAGGGGAAAGAGCTAGAGTCTCCAGGTGGTGGCATAGATTTGAGATGCAAGGTACAGAAGCTACTGCCCATGTTTTCAAGAAATGGAAGAAGCTGGTCAGAGAGAGTGCAATACACTCAAGTGGTGAAAACACAGATTGGAGAGATGAAGAACCTCAGAGGATGCAAATCCCTGTTTTCAGGTGCCCTTGAGGTCTAGCTATACTTAGGCTTCGTCATCGTTAAGTGTACAGTTTATCTTTTGTTTAAGATAGTTAGATTGTACTTCTTCCACTTGCAGCAAGAGTTTTTGTTTTGCTTTTGGTGGTGTAGATTGAAACTGAGGGCTTCTCTATTTGAGCTACGTCTCTAGTCTAGTTTATTTATTTTTTTTTAATTTTGAAACAGGGTTTTGCTAAGTTGCTGAGACTGGCCATGAATATGAGATCCTCCTGTCTTAGCCTTCCAAGTACTAAGATTACAGCTGTGTGCTACCATGCCCAGCTGCAAGTAAGAGTTTTGATTCATGGATATTGAAAAAAATAGTGAAAAAAGAAGTATTAGAAGGTACTCAGAAAAGCAAGTTGATTCTCGTAAGCCAAACAGGTTTGCCTTACTCAACAAAACTGGTGCCTGAATTTGAGTGGGGTGATACTCCATGAAGTATTAGATACATAATAAGAATGCAATTAAAAGCTGATTTGTATGTCAACCAATCTATTTTGTAGGATCAACAGAACAACATTAAATTTAAAGACATGCTGAGTGTGTGAAATTAGTATTTTGTTCAGTTCAATTTCCTCTCTTCCCCATCCTGCTATATGGAACAATTTGATTGGGATGAAACTCAGATAAGAGTTTCATGCCAGCCTATTAGAAAATTCTAATGTATCTGTTATGACACTCAAATGGGCATTCATTCCATACCATGAGGGATCTACACTACACAATTGATAAAAGGCAAGACAGTTTTTCTTCTCTGGTATCCTGGGTTGTATGTAGGTACTTTCTAATCAATTTGAAAATAGTATATTTATGATTTTAAAATATTTTAAATTTATAACACAGCAGCTGGAAACATTTTTCAGCCCTTTGCTAACAAGCATAGGATCTGTGTCTAGGCCTCATGTGTTTAAGAATTTCACTACATGAGACAGCAAGCCCCCTCATCCACCTGCTCTCTAGGACATGGATGTTGCTACCAATGTTCATTTCTAATATATATTTTCACTCCATTCTGCCCTGACTTTGAATTGTGCTTAAAAGGTGGCTACTGCAGAAAGAACCAAGTCCTAGATTAGAAACCTGGAGATGACAAATGACTTTTACATTAGTTTATTCTTGAAATTCAGGCAAATTAATCTCTGGGGTTTTTTCATTTATTTGAAGAAAGAAACCATGTTGATGCTTCACAAGTTTTTATGAGAAAAAATTGTACTAGTCAATAAGTTCAATAGTTAATAAAATGTTTTGAGTTCTATGTGTAAGATATTCTTGCAAGATAGCAGTAAGCAAGACAAAATGAGGAATACACTTTCTTTTTTTTTGGTGGTACTGGGGTTCCTGGAAACCCTTCTACCTTCGGGCTACACTCCCAGACCCATTTTTATACCTTTTTATTTGGAAACAGGGTCTTCCAAGGCAGAGTGGCTGGCTTTGAACCTGCACAATCCTCCTGTCTCTGCCTCCCAAGCATGGGGATTACAAGTGTGTGTCTTCATGCTTGGCAGGAATATACTCTTGCTTAAAGCTTATTATCTAATTGAGAAAGAGATCATAAAGGACAAGATATTCACTATGTAAGAGAAAGACAAGAATGACAAGTGCTAAAAAGAAAAAGGTGGAGAAAGGATTAGGAAGTACACAGAAGGGCTGCAACTTGGGAAATGTATCTAAGGAAGACCTCACTGGGAAAGCTCTGTTTGGGGAAAGACTAGAGGAAAGGAGAGGCCAAGGCATACAACCACCAGGTGTGAGAGTTTCCCAGGAAAAGTGAACCATGTTAGGTGAAACTCTAAGGAGAGAACAAGCAAGGTGTGTTGGAGAGAAATAGAAAGGATATCATCATCTAGTAGAGGTCCCAGTTGGGGAAATAACATGAGCAATCCTTCTAGGTCTCTGGAAGCTCACTGACCTTTGCTTAGCATGAGATTGGAAATGATCAGAAAGTTTTGTAGCAGTTGCCTTGAAAGTGCCTAGACCAGTTCTGGCACAGAGTATGTGTTCAATAAATGCTTGCTGGTTGAAGCAAGGATTTGGTTTGGTCTTATTATTCTGTTTCTACCTTCAGTAGAGGCATGAAGGGTTAGGGTTCTGTCCACATTGTGTCCTTACAGATTTCTTAGAAATGCCTGTAGCAGCTCCCTGCTCCTTCAACCCAGTCAGCATTTATAAAGGCTGGAAGAGGTGGTCAAAACTGGCTTAGAATGTGTAATACAGTAGACTGATATTTCCACCAATACCCATTAGTATTTTGTACATTCCTAGGAAAAAATCTGATAATCATCATATTTCTTCTCTATCAACATGGATGGGAGCTTGTTAACTGTATTTACCTAGTAGTTTTAGAGCTATTATGGGAGTTAATTATACATTACTCAAGAGAGCACAAAAATAGAAAAACAAAGTGAGTTGATCATCAAGGAAGAATCCCACCTGCTGATTTTCTCACATGACCTTGATTTTGAGATGGAATCATAATAGGAGGGAAGCTGGCCCATAATATAGCAAGTAAGGTTTCCACTTCCTCTGTTTTCACAGATGTGCCTAAGTACTCCATGCATCCCTGAGAAAATCAGAAAATTGAGGTTAGAGATGTGTGCAAATGAGCTCTTGTTATTCAAAACAATAATTTAAAAACTCCCTTGATGCAGTAAGCAAACAAACAAACAAACAAACAAACAAAAACAGATGTAAAATAAAATGTGGCTTTCCTGGTTTTCCTTGCATTTAACCAACACTTACTGTTGGTTACTGATTCTTACTGATTGATCATTGCTCAAGCTCTTATACATGGACTTAATTTAGTCCTTTATTTAGCAATCAGTAAGGATTTCCAGAGAAGCAGAACCCATATATGTGCATTCACACACACATAAGTGAGAGACAAATTAGAATGATAAGAGTTATTATAAATAATTGGCTTGTATAATTATTTATTTATGTTTTGGGGTACCAGAGGTGGAAACCAGGGGCTTTTCTACTTTTGGGATATACTCCCAGACCTATTGTATATTTTATTTGGGAACAGGGTCTTACTAAGTTGCTGAGAGCCTCACTAAATATCTGAGGTTGGCTTCAAACCTGTGCAATACTCCTGTCTCAGCCTCCCAAGCACTGGGGTTACAAATGTGCACCACCATGCCCGGCTTTTTATGATTATTTTATTTGGCCCTCAACAGATTGGCTGATATCCACTCTCACTCGGGAGGGCAATTTGCTTTACTCAGTCCATCAATTAAGATACTAATTTTCTTGAGAACACTCTCATAGACACACCCAGAAAGAATGTTTAATCATATGCCTGGGTGTCCTATGACCCAATCAAGTTGACATATAAAATTAACCATCATCCCATATTTTCCTTTATTTATGGATACTTATTTTTCTCTCACTATCTTCTTCAACTACAAAACAGTTGACTGCTGCTCCCAACTGTGATGAAAAAAATTTTCAGAGGCAGAGTATCTTTAAAATGAATAATTCACAATTTAGTTGAAGAAGATAAATTTCACAGCTAAAAGCAATCTTTGCATGATATGACTCATGGTCATGGTGACAATTACCTTCATCAAATGTGTTTGCAATAAAATGGGAGTAAACATCCCTGAAACTATAGTTTACTTTTTTCAAAATAAACACTTTTATTAGTAATGTCTATGAAATATCACATAGAGTTTCTAATGGATTTATGATTTTTACATTTTCAAGGTAACAGAAGAGACTTGTTGCAATAGATTGATAAAAGAAGAAAATTGAAGTAAATAAGATTAAGAAGCAGGGAAGATATGAGATTTATATTTTTCTAGACCAGATAATTATGATCTGAATCAGTTTAAATTGGATGGTATGAAAACAGGTCCTTTAAGGGTTGCCTAGGTGAGACTAGTTTGTGTTCAATGGATGTTGTTTTTCAATTTCTTTACTTACATAAAATCTGGCTAATTGGAAGAAAATATAATTTAGCATATTGTATGAACATTTATGTTCGTGAGTTGGAATTGGGAGGAATGTATTTGTCTTTTTAAATATTCAATTAGGTTTTCTGACATTTATCTGAGCCTCTAGGAGAAGCCCTGTCCTCATTAAGAAGGTGCCACTTCCCTCAGTTCTCCGCCACAGGCCTCAGTTGATGCCATACACTTTTCTAGGACCTTTTCTTCTTGGCCACAGTGACTGGTGAACAATAAGCACAACTGTTCCAAGTTAGGACAGCCACCAGTTCCAACTCCACAGCTGCAGCATTAGTTTGGGGATAGACACATATGACTGAAGGTGATCCAAATCAGAGTCTTCCTCCATTTTAAAAAATTTCAACTGGAGTTAATAAAAGCATAATATCCTGTCCTGAGTACCAGGAGTTGCCACTTGTCCTATGTGGGAAATTTAAGGCTGCACAATCAACAATGAGGTAAATTATTAGGAGAGAAGAGCACCAAGGATTCTCACTTGAACTGTCATGGTTTAATCAAGGCTCTCACGGTGTTAGATTTTACACTGGCTGTTTATGAAAACAGCTCTTATCTGTGGTGTTCCAGGAGGCTATTGAAGCATCTCATGATCATCAATGTTCACACGTAGACAGACGCACTGCTGTCTTCAACATCAACAGATATAGCATCTTCATACCACCTAGAAAGAAATGGAGCTTGGCATTTCTAAGTTGAAAGCCCTTCTTTGTTTCTCTCTTTATTTCTCACACTAATGGAAGTAGACTTTGTGTCCTTCTTGTTCACTTTGAGATTGTATGCAAATGTTTTATAGAAAAGGGATTATGCTGGGCGTGGTGGCGCACACTTGTAATCCCCGCGCTTGGGAGGCAAAGATAGGAGGATCACACAGGTTCAAAGCCAGCTGTGCTGGCTTAAGAGACCCTTTTTCCAAATAAAAAGTACAAAATAGGTCTGGGAGTGTAGCCTGGAGGTAGAAGGGCTTCCAGGAATCCCAGTACCACCACCACCACCAAAAAAAAAAAAAAAAGATTATTTTTTAGTTTAAATATGAGATATCAAAATAGAATTGAGATACAAATAGTAATATTTGCTTTTTAAATTTTGTATGGATGGTGAGTTGTATAGCATTGTTATATAGGACTAAAGTGCAGAATATTTTTAAGTAGGAGTAACCAAATAGCTGAGCTATAACAATTTTCTGGTATCTTTTTACATTTAGTTGTTTTATGTTCAGAACAGAATGAAAACCAAATTATTTTGATTTGAATAAAGAGCTCTCATAATGTCAGCATCAGCACATAAAATTTTCAATGTTTTTTTGAATCTGCTATACTTGAACCAGGTCCCATTTTCTTCCTCTCCTCTCCTCTCCTCTCCTCTCCTCTCCTCTCCTCTCCTCTCCTCTCCTCTCCTCTCCTCTCCTCTCCTCTCCTCTCATCTCCTCTCCTCTCCTCTGATCTTCCTCCTCCTCCTCCTCCTCCTCCTCCTCCTCCTCCTCCTTCTCCTCCTCCTCCTCCTTCTTTTCTCCTCCTCCTTCTCCCTCTTCTCTTCTCTTCTCTTCTTTCTCTTCTCTTCTCTTCTCTTCTCTTCTCTTCTCTTCTCTTCTCTTCTCTTCTCTTCTCTTCTCTTCTCTTCTCTTCTCTCCCCCTCTCTTCTCTTCTCTTCTTCCCTTCCCTTCTCTTCTTTTCTCTTCTCCTCTTCTCTACATCCCCAGCATCTTTTACATTTTTATTTTTGAAGCAGTTTTTAAGTTGTTGAGGGTTGTGTCAGACCTGTGTTCCTCTTGTCTCAGCCTCTCAAGTACTAGGTTACAGGCATACACCACTTTGGCTCAACCCTTATTTCCTAGTGAAGTCCCAGCATATTAAATAAGGTGATTTGTAATTTTTGTTAATTGAATTTTTTATACATTAATGTCTGACTTGCAAAAATTAGTCCTCAATTTGTACAGCAGTGTGTTGCGGGTAGGTAGTGTTAATTTCTTAAATGACAAAATTGTATTTTAATTAATTTATTTATTAATTAAAAGCTTCCCTCTTTATTGGTGCATTGTAATCATGTCTTAATGCAGTTTGGGGTAATAGAGGCAAATATGCACACAGCACTCATTGATCCCTTTCCCAGTTCCCACCACAGTCCCTCTCCCTCCCTCCCTTCCTGTGCTTAGCACAGTGATTGGCTTAGATGAGTTTTGAATATGCATCATGTCCATTGAGGTGTTTCCCTCTTCATTTCTTATTCCCCTCTCATCCCATATCCCTCAATTAGATCCCTCCTTCATTCTACTAAGGTTTCATTTTTGTCTGGAATCCTTCCTTTGTCCCAATTTCTCCCTAGCTTCCACATATGAGGGAGAACATTAGACTCTTTATTTCTTGTGATTGACTAATGACAGAAAAATATTCTCCAGTTTCATTCCATTTCCCCACAAATAATGTAATTTTTTTCCTATGGCTGGGTAGAATTCCATTTTGTATATATTCCATAATTTTGTAATCCATTCATCTGTTGATGGGCATTTCAGCTGGTTTCATAGTTTTGCAATTATGAATTGTATAGCTATAAATATAGATATGCATACATTGCTATGGTAGTCTGGTTTCAATTATTTTGGGTAGATACTCATAAATAGTATAACTGGGTCATATGGTAGGGTCATTCTCATTCTTGTGAGGATTCTCCACACTGTTTTAGGAAATGGTTGCACTAATTTACAAACTCACCAACAATGTATCAGAATTCTACTTTGCACGTATTTGCCACCATTTATTATTGTTTGTGTTTTTGTGATTGATATTCAAATTTGGGTTAGATAAACCCTCAGAATACTTTTGATTTACATCTCTCTGATTGCTAATGATGTTGAACATTTTTTATATATGTATTGGATATTTGTATTTCTTCTTTTGTGAAGTGTTTATTTAATTCACTTGTCCATTTTTTTGATTTGGTTATTTTTTGGGCAGTTAGTTTCTTGAGGTTTGTATATTTTAGCTATTAGTCTTCTATTGAAGGAATAGCTGGCAAAGATCCCCTCCCATTCTATCAGCTCTTTGTTAAGGTCCTTGATAATTTCCTTTGCTGTATAGAAGCTCCTCAGTTTAATACAATCTCATGTATTAATCCTTGTTCTAATTTCGTGTGCCTTTGGAGTCTTGTTGAGGAAGTTTTTACCAATGTCTATACGTTGAAGTGTTGGTACTATGCCCTCTTCAAGAAACTGCAACGTTTCTGGCATAATTTCCAAGTTTTTGATCCACGTTGAAATGATTCTTGTGCAGGGTGAGAAAGTGAAATTTATAGCCAGTTTTGACCACAATATTTATTGAGGCTTTGACCACAATATTTATTGAGGCTTTTATCCTCAGTGTATGTTTTTGGCCCCTTTGTAAAAAATCAATTGGCTGTAAAGTATGTGAATTTGTTTCTGAATTTTCTATCTTTCTCCACTAGTCTGTGTGTCTGCTTTTGTACCAATACTATATTGTTTTTTTTTTATTTCTATGACTATATAGTATAAAGTCAAGATATTGTGATACCTCCTGTGTGGTTCTTATTGCTGAGAACTACTTTGGTTATTCTGTATTTTTTGTTGTTCCATATAAATTTAAGAACTGATTTTTCTAGAAATGTAAAGAATGATCATGATATTTGAATGGAGATTGCATTGAATCTGTAGATCACTTTTGGAAGAATGTCCATTTTGATAGTATTTGTTCTGCCTATCCAAGAGCATGGGACAGCTTTCAGCCTTCCACCTTCTAAGATCTTCTTCAATTTTTTTCTTTAGTGTTTTATAATTTTAATTGTAGAGTTCTTTTACCTCCCTGGTTAGGTTTATTCTTAAGGATTTTATTGTTTTTGAAGTTATTGTGAATGGAAAAGTTTTCTAGACTTATTTTTCAATGGATTTATGGTTGGCATATAGAAAATCTTTTAATTTTTTTAGATTGATTTTGTGTCCAGACACTTTGCCGAATTTGTCAATAAGTTCTAAAATTCTTTTGGTTCATTTAATTTAGTCTTATTAGTATCATGTCATCTTCAAATAGAGATAGTTTCAGCTCTTTTTTTCCTTATTTGTATTCCCTTTATTTCTTTCTCTTGCCTTATTGCTCTGGCTAGAGTCTTGATTTCTATATTGAAAAGGAGCGGTGAGAGTGGGCATCCTTGTCTTGTTCCTGATTTTAAAGGGAATTCTTGTACTTTCCCCCCATTCAGTATGTTGTCTGTGGGTTTATTGCATACTACCTTAATGATGTTGAGGTAAATTCTTCCTATTCCAATTATTTGCAGTGCTTTTAGCATGAATGTGTTAGCTTTTGTTGAATGCTCTTTCAGCATCTAATGAAATGCTCATGTAATTTTTTTCTTAGTTCTATCTATGCAATAAATTATATGAATTGATTTTGTATGTTGAACCAGTCATGCATCACTGGGAAGAACCTGACTTGGTCATGGTGTATAATTTTCTTAATATGGTTTTTTAATGTGTGTTGATAGTATTTTGATTAGAAGTTTTGTGTCCAAGTCCATCAATGATATTGGTCTGTGGTTTTTTTGAGCTTTCTTTGTTTTTACTTTAATGTGATGCTGGCTTCATTGAATATGTTTGGAAGAGCTTCATCTCTTTCTATTTCATGGAATAGATTGAGAAAAGTATAGTTATTAGATATTCTATAAAGGTTTTATAAAATTCTGCTGAGAAACCATCTAGACCTGGGCTTTTCTTTGATGGCAGGTCATCTATTGCTGTTTTAACCTCTTTGACTGCTATTGGTTAACTTAAAATTTCTACATCTTGATTCAATTTAGGAAGGTTGTATGTATCTAGAAATTTGTCAATTTCTTCTAAGTTTTCCCTTTTTTTTGTAGTATAGGTTTTCAAAGTTGTTTCTGATGATCCTCTGAATTTCCTAAATGCTTGGGGGTAATATCACCTTTTTTATCTCTTCAGTAATTTGAGTTGATTCTCTCTTTTGGTTAGATTGGCTAATGGTTTATCTATCTTGTTTATTTATTTATTTTCAGAAACCAGATTTTAGTTTTGTTGATTTTCTTATATTTTTGTTGTTACTATTGTTGTCTACTTCATTAATTTCTACTAGATTTAAATAATTATTAGTTTTTTACTGGCTTTGAGATTAGACTGTTCTTGATTTTTAAGGGCTTTGAGGTGTGTCATTAGGCTGTTTATTTGGTTATTTTCTGTTGTTCTTTTGTAAGCACACAGTGCTATGAATTTTCCTCTTAATATGCCTTTAAAGTGCCTCAGAGATTTTGATATGTTGTGTCTCTATTTTCAATTATTTATAGGCATTTTAAGTTTCTCCACTTATTTCTTATATGCTCATTCATCATTTACCACTGTGATATTCAGTCTCTGTGTATTTGTAAAATTTCTCTGGGTCTTCTTATTGTTGATTTCTAATATCATTCCATTATGGTCTGAAAAGATGAGATGCATGGGATTATGTCACATTTTTTGAATATTTTAGTACTTGCTCTGTGGCCTAGGATATGGTCTCTTTTGGAGAAAGTTCTGGTGAGCAGCTGAAAAGAATGTGTATTCAGCTATAGATGGATGGAATATTCTGTATATGACTAGTAGATCTATTTGATTTATGGTGTTCTTTAGGTTTGAGTTATCCTTTGGTGGTCTTTTGTCTGGAGATTAGTCTATGTGTGTGAGACAAGTGTTGAAGTTTCCCAGTATTATTGTGTTGGGATCTATGTAAGACTTAATGTCATGAAGAGTTTGTTTTATAAAAGTAATTGTACCTATGTTCAGAGCATAAATGTTGCCTATCATTATGTTTTCTTGCTGGATTGTTCCTTTTACTTGTAAAAAATAACCTGCTCTGTCTCTTCTGACAAGTTTAGGCTTGAGGTCTATTTGGTCTGATATGAGAGTCTTGTCTTCAGGTTCCATTAGCATGGATTACCTTGTTTCAGCCCTTCACCTTTAGTTTGTGATATCTTTACCTGTAAAGTGCCATTCTTGCAGATATAATATAGATGGATTATGATCTTTACTCCATTTTGCCATTTTATTGCTTTTAATTGGAGAGTTGAGCCATTGATACTCAGTGTAATTATTGAGAGATGAGCTTTTAATTTCTAACATTTTAAATTGTAATCTCTGCTTGAGGTGGTGTCTATTCTTTGCTTAGTTGTTCGTTTGTTGGATATAATTCTTTGTTTTGACATTTATTATTTATTTATTTTTTATAATTTATTCTCTAGTGCTGGTTTGGAAGATATGAATTCTTTCAGCTTCTGTTTGTTATGGAAGATTTTTATTTCTCTGTCAGATTTGGAAGATATCTTTCCTGGGTGAAATAATCTTTCTTGGAAGTTTTTCCCCCCAGGATTTGTAATATGTTACTCCAAGTGCTCCTGGCTTTCATGATGTGGTTTGATATATCTAGAGTTCTTCTTATTATTTTAACACTTTCTATTACTTGGTCCTTTACTCTCCTTGCATTTAAGATTCTTTCCTTGGCCTCTACCTTAGTCAATTTGATTTTTTGTAGTGTGATGAACCTTTTCTCTGATCTTGTTTAATAGGGTTTTTTTGTTTCCTACACCTGTGTATTGACCTCACTTTCTATGTTTGGGAAATTCTCTCATACTATTTCTCTGAAGATATTTTCGATTCCTTTGGTTTTAGCTTCTAGATTGTCTTATATACCTATTATTATTTTTTAAGGTAAAACTATCATACTTTTTTTTCAGAAAAAATCTATCCTAACATAAAATATGAACTCTAAATACCCAAAACAATCGAAAAAGAACAAAGCTAGAAGATGTACATTTTCTGATTTCAAACCTTATAGAGCTACAATATTTGAAACAGTATAGTATTGCTATAAAGGCAGATATATAAACCAGTGGAATAAAATAAAAAGTCTAGAAATAAATTCTTCCATATATGGTCAAGTTATTTTTGACAAAATTTCCAAGAAAATTTGGCGAAGGAAATAATAATCTTTTCACTAAATATTGTTGAAAAATAATAATTACATGAAAAAGAATAAAATTGAACCCTTACCTAACACCATATACAAGTATTAACTCAAAGTAGATAAAAGACCTAAATGTAAATCTTGACTATAAACTTTTAGAAGAAAACCTGAGTCATAACACTTCACGACATTGAAATTGGCAGTGATTTCTTGGATATGATTTTAAAGGCACAGGCAACAAAAGAATAAACAAACTTCCTAAAAAATAAAAAAATTGTATATCCAAAGACAATGTAAACAGAGTTAAAAGTTATTGATAGAATGGGATAAAATATTTCCAAATGCTATATCTGAAGGCATATTAATATTCCAAATAGAAATCCTAAAAATTAGCAACAATAAAATCAAACAGTACAATTTAGAAAAACAATTTAGAAATAGGTAAAAGACTGAAATAAATAATGAATCTCTAAAGATTTTAACCTATAAACACATGTTTATATTCTTCTTGGCTTAGTTGTCTGCTGGATGGAAAATCTTGTTTCTCTGGTTCTGGTGTGTATTACCTATTTCTTCTTTGTAGTTAATCTCTTTGAGTATTTTCTCCAGCGCTGGTTTTGAAGACATAAATTCCTTGAGTTTCTGTTTGTCATGGAAGCTTCTTATTTCCCCATCTAATTTGATAGATAGTTGTGCTGGGTAGGAAATTTTGGGATAGAAGTTGTTTTCTTTCAGAGTTTGGAATGTTATTCCAAGCCCTTCTGGCTCTCATGACTTGGTTTGGGAAGTCTGGAGTGATTCTAATTGGTTTGCCTCTGAATGCCACTTGGCCTTTTTTTTTGGGGGGGGGGGGGGTTGTTGTTACCTTTAAGATTCTCTGCTTGGCTTCCACATTGGTCATTTTAACAATTATGTGGCGTGGGGATTGTCTTCTCTGATCATGTCTAAAGGGAGTTCTATAAGTTTCCTGGACCTGTGTATCGACTTCTTGTTCTATGTTTGGAAAATTTTCTGCTATTATTTCTTTGAAGAGATTATTGATCCCTTTGGTTTCATCTTCTTTTCCCTCCTTTTTCCCGATATTTCTTAGGTTATCTTTCTTAAAATGGGCCCATATTTCTTCAATGTCAGATTCCTGCTGTCTGATTTTTTTTCTAAGTTAGAAATTATGCATTCGTTTTTGGAGTGATCATCTTCTAGGAGTGAGATTCTATTCTCCATGTGGTCTAATCAATTGTTTATACTTCTTTTATTTCTTTTTGAGTCTCTCTAAATTCTTTTCTAAGGTCCTGTATTATTTGTACAGTTATATTCCTGATTTGATCTTCTGGAGATGTCTGAATTTCTGTGTTATCAGGTTCTGATAATATGGGGTTGTGAGCATTCATTGCTCTATTGTTGTTCCTCTTTTCCATGATTTCAGAATTTTGTGCCTTCCCTGGGTCACTACGACTTCACTTAGGGTGCTCTATATCTCGAGTCTGTTGTAATCTTAGCCGCCACTACTCCTTTACTGGGTTGTATCACAAAGTCTCATACCCAGGAAGTTAATCGAGGCTTTGTGAGACCGTGGGGGTGCCAGGCTGGGCGTTTTCCCACAGGGAGCTGTGACTAGGTTGAAGTATCTCTGCCACTGCTACTCCTTCACTAGGTTGGACTGAAAAATATCAAACCCAAGGAGATTATCAAAGCTGCACAAGTCCCTGGGAGTGCAGTACCGAGATTTCTCCTTTAGGGGCCACAATTACACTCAAGGTTATTGTGTGCACACATCTGGAGCTATGGCTGGGCATGGTGAAATCTCTGTCGCTCCTGGCAATATAGCACTGCTGCTATGCCCTCAGTCATGAGGCTGGTGCTGCTGGCAATATGGTGCCACTGACAGGCCCTCGGCTGTGAGGCTGGTGTATTTCTTTTCTGTTTTTGAGCTCCATTCTGAGTCCCTGGAAGGTGTGATGAGCTTGGCCACTGGGAGTTTTAGATATTCATTGCGCTGAAAGAACTGCTGATTTGCACCTGAATGATCCACAGCTGCTCACTTCAGCTCCTTGTTTACCTTTCCTCTCTGGAGCCTGGTGCTGTGAGGGAAGATGGCGCCGGCACGGCTCTGCTGCCGCATTGCGGGCTTGATTTCTGGTCTCTGGTTGTTCTTCTAGTCTTTTTTTCTCTGTCCCTTGTGTTTACATTTTTTATTTCTCTGCTGATGGTGTTTTCTGGCTATGAAAAGTGCTGGTTTTGTGGCAACAGAGATCGAGTTTTAGCAGGATTCATAAACACTGCTTTTCTTGGTCGCCATCTTCCCGGAAGTCCCCCCTATTATTCTTAAATTTGCTCTTTTAACATTATTCCAAATCTCTTAGATGTTTAACCCCTGCTATTGAATTGATTTTTCTAAATTATACATTATGTACTCATCTTTGGAGTGGTCATCTACTAAGAGTGATATTCTGTTTTCCATGTCTACCATTGATGGCTTGCATTGATGTTTTCATTTCATTTATTGCACCCTGTACTTTCTTCAGAGCTTTTTGATTCTTACTCAGGGGATCACTTTCTTTGTTTATATGATTTTTAAAATTTATTTCAGGCCTTTTCTGAACTCTTTTATTGTTTCTACTACTTAATTTCTGAATTCTCCTTCTGGCATTCTCTGCAGTTTTGAGTTGGTAAGCACTATTGTGTCGGATTGTAGGGGCTAATTGTTTCCTTAGTATTATTTTTTCTTATGTTTTCAAATTTTTTACACTTGTATCTTTGTTGTTTTTTTCTGGTTCTCTCTCACTCTGAAGATTTTTTATGTCTAATCTCTCTTCCCTTATAATATCCTATTCTGGAGGTAAATATTACCTCAAGGCATGTCTTAAGAGTGAATAGTCTCAACTGTATGGATATTCTCAGCTTTCAGTTGGGTATTTACCTCCTTGCTGTCTGTTTCCCATATTACTTCTCTGGTTTTCTTGCCTCTTAATCATCAGCACTGGGCTTCAGCTACTCCAGGACTCTGTCTGCTCATGGAGATGGGGTCATTGATGGGTCTCAGTTTTAAAGATAGGGACCTGCCCATCATCTCCCTAATGCAGAGTAGACTCTGAGGTGCAGGCCAATGTTGTTTGTGTCCTGTGCATTTTTAACTTTTTTTGTGTGGGGTGCTGGTGGCTTTGTTTATTGGCTGGGATTAGCCTGTTCTTAGTGTCCAGAATTCCATCCTGTTGATTCACATGTCTGGCCAAGTCTCAGACCAAAAGTAAGGGTTTCAAGAAATCAGCTGGTATCTACAGTGGCTAACTGTGATGTAACCAGTGGTGAAAGGTGCGTGAGAAAGAAGAGGATAGAGTAAGGGATGCAAGAATTGGGTAAAATAGAAAATAAAATTAAGTATAATAAGAGTTTAAGTAAGGTTAGGAAAAACTAATAAAAATAAAGATACTGAAAATTAATGAAAACTCTAGTAAACAGTATAGAACATATAGATGTAGTAGTAAGAGGTGAATAAAATACAAGGCTCAGGCAAACAGGTGCACTGGGAGTCAAACAAACAAACAAACTAACTAACTAACCAACTAACTAAATAAATAAATAACTAGCCAGAACACAGACAATTTCTCACACATACACATACAGGAGGAAAAAAGAATTAAAAAAAAGAAGTAAAAGGGAATTTAAAAAGAACCTTAGGAAGTGTTTAACCTAAAAATAAGTAAAATTTTTTGGTTGAAGAAGAGTTGAATCACATTGTGGCTATTGATAGTCCTTTGTTGAGTTTTTCTTTTTTATTGGATTGAGGCTTGCTTAGGAGAGATTTTAATGATGCTCCAAAGCTCTGGTTCAAGCCTGCTCCCCTGCCTCCAGGAGTTTTTTAAATAAAGTAGGGTGGAAGGAGGTGCAAGGAGGGGCTGCCTTTGACTGCTAGCTGCTGGGAAGCTAAAAGGTGGCTCTTCAAGGCTGGGGGTGGTGATGTGGCCCAGGGCACTCACCCAGTGTTCACAATTGTCTTAGGATCAATTCCCAGAATAAGCAAAAGAAGAGAGAAAAGTAAAAGAAATAGAAGAAGGGAAGAAAGAGAGAAAAAACAAATGGTAAAAAGAAAAAAAATTACAAGTACACACAAACACATAATAGCAGCAAAAAGGTAAGAAACAAACAATAACAAAAAACCTAAACAAATAATAACAACAGCAGTAACAACAACAACAGCAAAGACTTGTTCTTGGCTTCTGCAGCCCTTTTGGGCCTTTGTGGATGTTGTTAGCTGATCCTACTTCTTATTGTAGGATCTTAAGTACAATTCAATTATTCCCACTTACAAGGAAACCTATAAAAAATAAGTCAGTCTGCAGCCCCAGTGCTAGTGTCTTTAGTGAGACCCTGGGCCAGTGCCAAGTATCTGGGTGCCAGGTGTCCCAAAGAAAACATTGGGAGTCCTTGCTCCCCATAGAAAAGGCTGAGTTGGTCTGTTGCTTTCAAGCCTGATGTTTTCTTAGAATTCTATGTGCAGCATGCAGTCAAGGTATGCATGTGTTCCCACTCTCTCTTTTTATGGTCTCTTTTCAGTTATCTTTATTCAGTTATGGTGCAGGATCAGCACTCACCTCCCCTTTGGTCACACATTCACCTCTGTAATGGGGCAACTGGTGGGTCCAGGGGTAATAGAGAGGGACAGGGTGGTGAATTTGATAGTCTTTTTCTTTCCAGTACTGCCACAGGGCTGCACAGTCCTGTGCTTGGTGCCCACACCATCTGTGGAGTGAATCTCAGGTTGCTGGGTATGAGATTTTGGGGGTTTCCAAAGTTTCCACCTGTCAAAGGTGCAGGCTATTATTCTTGTCTCATGGCTTGTGTGGAGATTTACTGCTTCATTTTCTGTTTTCAGCTTTAATGTTTAAAAGTGTTCTTGTAGCTATTGAGTTTCTCTGTCTTTAGGTACTACCTCCCATGAATGTAGTTGAGGATGTGGGATGCTGCTTAATTTGGAGCTCCCAAGATGTTAAAGACCATCTCACCTTACTCAATTTACCATCTTCCATTCCCCTGTATTTAAAAATGTTTATGTATACTTTGAGTGATATTCTCTAAAACCATAAAACTTTGATGCTGACTGCCTGTGCTATACTCAGAAAGTAGGATAAGATTGCTCAAAGGTGGCTGAGAAGGGTGGATGAGGAACTGAGGAACCTTTAAGCATTTTTAAAATTGATACATAATAATTGTATGTATTTATGTAGCACAGTGTGATACTTCAGTATCTGCATACATTATGCAGTGATCAGATGAGGATAATTAGCATATCCACAACCTAGAGTGTGCATCATTTCCTTATTGTGATACCATTCAAAAACTCCTCTTCCAGCTATTTTGAAATACGTAATTATTAACTATTATCACCTTACTGTATCAAAAAACATCAGAACTTATTCTTTTTATCTATCTGTAACTTTGTATCCTTTGATGACTCTTTCCTCCTGATGATACTTAAAATTTTATTAAATTTTTTTGTTCCTAGGCCAATATTTTAATATTGAAAATTTTCTTAATAACAATACAAATATTTTGGTTAATTGAAAGATACTTGTTTGTGTAAAAGATTTAGAACACTCAATAAAGTAAAACTAATAAGAGTCACTCATAATTCATAAATAATGGCAGTAAATGTTTAACAATATTTACTTTCAGTAATTTTTTTATGTAAAAGGACATTAAAAATAATTCTTTTAATCACAAATATTATGGTGCAGTTTTTCTGCTTTTAAATATAAAATTATATAAAAATAATGTTCTTAATTAAATATCTAAAAATCTATTGTGGTTGCATGGTATTTTATCTTATCAATGCACAAATCTTTACTTAATTTTATTACTTTAGGAAACTTACACAATTTGTGGTTATTTGCTATACAAAATGATGCTCAAGTTTACATTTTTGTAGAGTTTTGTACATTTTTCAATATCTAGTAAAGCTGTTTATGTCATGTACCCTGACAGTATAGTATGAGATATATACTTGAGAGAAACTCTTGCCTAGATATTGTTGAAGGAAACCTGCATATTGCTGCATTATTTACAACAGATGATTATTCTGTCTAAAAGATAGTGCATAATATATTGTGTTGCATTTATACCATGGGATAATATATACATTTGCACAGTGAGTCTAGAACATATAAGTATAGCACAATAATTTTAAAATGAACCAACTAGACCAATATGGAGTTAACATAGATGATTTCCCCAAATTTAAGGCTGGAATATAAAAGAAAGTGTCAAAAGATTTTATAGTATGTAATTTATAAAATTTTTAAAATTAGAAGTATACTATATATAATTTATGAATATCTCAGCTGTATTCCCACCAACCCAATATTCTTTCCAACTGATACTAGAGATGATATATCCATGTTCTTATATAACACCATTTAAAAAATGTGTACATATGAGCTAAGCCCCTTTCCCTATTCAGAGACTTGGCTTCAGTGATATTTCCTTCATTCTTATGCATTATCAATTTTTCTTGTTCTCTTGGACTACTTCCATAATTTAAAAACAAAACAAAACCTTTCCTAAATAACTTTCCTCCTGATGTTCTTTGTTTTTTGGCATCTATAATACTATAGAATATATTACAGTTTATTGTTTGGCTAGAAAGTATGTTCTGTATCCACCATACCAGAAATGGCTGCCTTTCTTTTTTAAAATGTTTTTTAAACTTTTTATTGGTGAATTGTAGGCATACATTTTAATGAAGTACAAGATGGTGGAGACATATCCACACAGATTACCCAATTAGCCCTGACCCAGTTCCTGCCTCATTCCCTTTCCCTCCTTTCTTTTCATGTTTGGCTTAGTGAGTGACTTTGATATGTTTGTAAATGTACATCATGAACACTATAGAATTTCTCTCTTGCCCCTTCCATCCCCTCAAGTCACTTTGTTTGCTCATCTGTAGTATCTCCTTCTTCATCTAGTTCCTCCTATGATCCATTTTCACCCTAGCTTTTACATATTAGGGAGAGCATCCAATTTCTTATTTTTTGTGACAATAATCTCACTTAGCTTAATGTTCTCCAGTTCCATCCATTTCCCTGTAAATGATGTAATTGTGTTTTTCTTTATGGCGGAGTAAAATTCCATTGTGTACATATTCCACAGTTTTGTAATTGATTCATCTATTGATGGACATCTTGGACTTCTTGGCTGGTTCAATATCTTGGCAATTGTAAATTGTGCAGCCATGAAAATAGATATATATGCATTAGTTTGGCAGTCTAGTTTCCAGTCTTTTTGTAGATACCCAGAAGTGGTATTGCTGACCATATGGTAAGTTTGTTCCCTTTCACCTGAGGATCCTTTCCATACAGTTTTCCAAAGTGCTTGCACTAATTTGCAGTACCACCAACAATGTATTAGAGGTCCCATTTCTCCACATCCTCACCAGCATTTGTTGTTTTTTGTTTTAAATGATTGCCTTTCTAGTTGGAGTTAGGTGAAATCTCAGGGTAGTTTTGATTTGCATCTCTCTGATTGCTAATAATGTTGAGCATTTTTGAATGAATTAATTGGTCATTTGAATTTCTTCTTTCGTGAACTATTTAATTCACCTGCCCATTTTTAAAATTGGATTATTTGTTCTCTTAGTTCTGAGTTTCTTGAGTTCTTTGTTTAGTCTAGATATTAGTTCTCTATTGGAGGAGTAGGTGGCAAAGATCTCCTCACATTATGTTGTTTCTTGATAGTTTCCTTTGATGTAAAGAAACTCTTCAGCTTAATGCAATCCCATGTATTAATCTGCCTTTTAGATTCTTGTGCCTTTGGGGTCTTGTTGAGAAAGTGTTTAAATGTGTCTATATGTTGTAGTGTTGGACCTAGGCACTCTTCAAGGAACCTTAAGGTCTCTGGTCTAATTTCCTAGTCTTTGATACATCTTGAATTGACTCTTGTGCAGGGTGAGAAAGCGAGATTTATTTTCATTTTTATGCCTATGGTTAACAAGTTTTGCCAAAACCATTTGTTGAAAGGGCTATGTTCTTTCCAGTGTATGTTTTTGGCCCATTTGTCAAAAATAAATTGGCCATAAATATGCAGATTTGTTTCTGTGTCTTCTATTCTGCTCCACTGATCTATGTATCTATTTTTGTGCCAGTACCATGCTGTTTTTATTACAATGGCTTTGTAGTATAATCTGAAGTCAGGTATTGTGATTCCTCCTGCATGGTTTTTGTTGCTGAGAACAACTTTGGCTATTCTGAGGTTTTGTTGTTTCAAATTAAGGACTGATTTGTCTATGTCTGTGAGGAATGCCCTTGGTGATTTAATGGGTATTGCATCTGTAGATCATGTTTGGAAGTTACAGAGGGCCTCACTAAGTAGCTGAGGCTGTCCACAAACCGTGATAATCTGGTCTCAGCCTCCTGGATGCTAGGATTACAAATTGAAGTGTGTGCCACCACGCCCAGCTTCAATTTCTTTCTGTTTTCAATGGTTTATAATTTGCTTTGTAGAGGTCTTTTAACTCTTTGGTTAAGTTTATTCCTAAGTATTTTATTTGTTTGTGAGAAATCCTGAGTGGAAGTGTTTTCTGAATTTCTTTTTCAGTGGATTTATGGTTGGTGTACAGAAAAGTTTCTGATTTTTTATGATTTTTTTTGTATCCAGATACTTTGCTGAATTTGTTGATCAGTTCTATATGCCTTTTGGTTGAGTTTGTTGGGTTATCTAAATAGAGTATCATGTCATCTGCAAATAGTGAAAGTTTGAGTTCTTCTTTTCCCATTTGTTCTTTTTTGAATTCCTTTTCTTGCCTTATTTCTCTGGCTATAGTCTCAAGTACTTTATTGAAAAGAAGTGGTGATAATGGATATTCTTGTCTTGTTTCTGTTTTTAGGGGGAATTCTCACAGTTTTTCCCCATTTAATATGATGTTGGCTGTGGGCCTATTGTATATTGCCTTTATGATGTTGATGTATGTTCATTCTATTCTGATTCTCTGCAGTGCCTTTATCATAAATGGATGTTGGATTTTGTCAAGTGCTTTTTCAGCATATATTGATATGATCATGTAATTTTTGTCTTTGGTTTTGTTTATGTGATAAGTTACATGGACTGATTTTCATATGTTGAACCAGCCTTGTATCCTTGGGATGAACACTAATGGTCATGGTGTATGATTATTTTTGATTTAGGTTTGAATGTGTGTTGCTAGTGTATTTTGTTTAGCAGCTTTGTATCCAAGTTCATCAAAGATATAGGCCTCTAGTTTTCCTTCCTTGAGTGTCTTCATTTGATTTTCATATTAATGTAATGTTGGCTTCATGGAATGTATTTGGGAGAGTCCCATTTTTTTATATTTTATGAAATAGATTGAGTATTGGATTAGCTCTTCGATAAAGGTTTTATAAAATTTACATGAGAAATCATCTGGTCCTGGGCTTTTTTTTTTGGTGGTAGGCTCTTTATTGCTACTTCAATCTCTTTGATTGCTACTGGTTGGTTTAAATTTTCTATATATTTTTGACTATGTTTAGAAAAGTTGTATATTTCTATAAAGTTGTCAATTTATTCCAGATTTTCCATTTTGTTGTAGCATAATACTTCAAAGTGGTTTCTGATAATCTTCTGGATTTCGACACTGTTGTTAGTAATATCTCCTTTTTCCTATCTTACCTTTATAATTTGGGTTGATTCTTTTTTGTTTTTTTGTTAAGTTGGCTATTGGTTTATCTATCTTGTTAATTTCTTTTGAGAAACCAGCTTTTGGTTTTGTTGATTTTTGTATTGTTTTTATAATCTCTATTTTGTTGTTTTCTGCTCTGATTTTAATAATTTCCTGTCTTCTATTGGCTTTGGGGTTAGACTGTTCCTGTTTTTAGTTTTTAGGGCTTTTAGTTGTGTCATTAGGTTATTTATTTGGTGATTTTCTGTTCTTTTGTGGGGACTCAGTGCTATGAATTTTCCTCTTCATATTGCCTTCTAAGTGCCCCAGAGGTTTTGGTGTATTGTATTCCTATTTTAGTTTGCTTCTAGATATTTCTTTATTTTACTTCTTACCTCTTCTATGACCCATTCTTCATTCAGCAATATGGTGCTTAGTGTCCACATGTTTATGTGGTTTCTCTTAATCTTCTTATAATTGATTTCTAGTTTCATTCCATGGTGATCTGAAAAGACCTAGAGAAGTATGATACATTTTTTTGAATTTGCTAGTGCTCACATTGTGGCCCAGGATGTGGTCTATTTTGGAGAAGGTTCTGTGAGCAGATGAGAAAAATATTGTGTTGTAGTTTATCGTCCCCTAAGACTCCGACCCGCAGGGGCTTAGAGAACGACACAGACACCTCTTCAGCTGAAATATGAATTCTTTTTTAATGGATCCTTAATATGTCTCAATAATATGTCTCTTCTTCCTTTTAATGCGTACAGCAAGCACAATATATATCAGCATCATAATCCCTCCCTCTATTCCCTACCAACCCCAAGCTTCCCACGGCTAGGGCATGCACATTTCTGACTCTCTCATAGGCAGGCTGGTGGTAGCATGAGGCTTTGCGTCACTGATCATTCTGCAGGCATGTAGCATGGCACACTGCGCATGCTCAAGGAGACGTCCATCTTGTGAGTCTCATGACTTGGCTGCAAGCCTAGGCGCCATCTTGAATCCATGCTGGCAACAAGCCTGGGTGCCATCTCGGTCCAGCCGAGTGGGCCCCGACATCTCCCCCTTTTTGTTTTATTAAAATAAGGCTTGGGATCGTGCCTGTTTTAGGTTGTCGACCCTCAAGGACCATTCTTACCCGTCATTGGGAGAACAATAGCATGATTGTTTCCCTGTCTTAGGTTGATATGGTCCTGGGGACGATCTTACCCGTCACTGACTACCGATCCAGCATACTGAGCCATACGTGGGGAGATGAGCCAGCTTCAAGGGCTGCCATAGCTTGTACCAATATGTGCTGTTGTTGCAGTGTGCGTTGTCGAGTTCGCCTGATATATCCAACCAGGAAACAGCATGCTACCACCAGCAAGAATGCCCAGAATGCCATGCCACACCAATCTTTTAAGAAACCCAATGTTCCATGTATCAAGTCCATCCATTGTTGTACTGTGGCGACTTCTACGTGGGTAGAATTAATTGCAACGATGGACGCTCGAAGCTCAATCATGGTGTGTTCAAATTCACGGCTCCAAGTCCCTAGAAGCATCTTGCTTAATTGCCGAGACAAATTGCCTGCATGGGAGAAATTTTGATACTGCACATACGTTATACATAATCCAGATAATTTATGAATACATGGTACCATGGCCATTTGCCCTAGAATGTCAACCTGTTCTTGTAACAGGTCTACTCTTTGATTTACCATTAATATGCCAGCTTTAAGTTGTCCATTTATTTGAGCTTGCTGAGCCATGGCAGTAGCCGCATGTGAGGATAGGGCATTCATAGTGGCTGCAGTATTTATAGACGTCGCCAAAGCGGCAGCAGCTGTAACTGCTGCGGTCACAGAGGCCACAATTATAGCAATAAGAGCAGAAATTCCAAAATCTCTCTTTTCTCGGTTCAGCAAAACTGGAAGGGAATTTACATCCACTCTTACTGGCCAAGGAACTGCTATAGGCAGTTGCATTACTACTGCCCAAGGGTGCATAGAAGCATTCCAGCAGAAAGTTAGAAAACAGGTATCAATAAAACAACCTAGACTATCATTAACTAAGGAACTATTAGAAACAAGCCAAAAAAATGGTGTAGTTACACAAACAGGAGTGGGTCCAAACGGGAGTTGTGGTCCAATTGAACAATTTACCTTGACGCTATCCTCAAAAGTATCGGAAAAATTCTGAGAATAGCTGCAATTTTTTACAGTTCCCCCTAAAATCATAGACATAGCTGTTATATCAGTACAGCCTCCTGCTATCCCACAGAGAAGCCAAATATTAAAAGGATTGGGCGGCTTATACTGTATAAGATTTTGATATGTATAATTATATCCTGCCCAAGTATGATTGCGCATAGTAGATATGCCTGGAGAAAAACTTAAATCATAGCCTGAAGAGGCCCAGACTACCTTAGAGTCTTGGCAATCAGTCCATTTAAATGGCCAGCTACGTGGGCTATAACATTTTGGAGCCCACCACGGCTGCAAAGGAGCTGTTTTATTTTCGGGATGTTCATATCTAGAAAATGCTAAAGGAGCATATCCTTCTAAAACAGTAACATATCCTATGGGACTGGAATCATTAAATGGCTGAAATTTTCCCATAGTCTGATTATATAACTGTACACATGGATTAGGACTATCATAGGTATCATTCAAAATTTTATTAGCATAAAAACATAAACTGCCACTTAAAGTTATATTAAAGAATGCATAAGGTCTAATTTCTTCATCAAAGGGAATCCGGGGCAAATTTAAGGAACTATTGGTCGTAAAGAACCGAGGAAAAATGTTGGCAGTGGTAGATACAGGTAAAGGAAGAGGGAAAGCAGAAATAATTCCCCCAAAATCTTTTTCACCCATTCCAATGTTGAACATTACCAACAGAGTTAGCCATATCCATTTGTTGCCTGGCATCTTCCATTGGTTCCTGTACATGGCACACCAATCTTTCAGGAACCCAAATCGGCGAGTCTTTGTCCTGTGGGAAAACACACACCGACCCTCGAGCCCACGTTAGCACTGGATCCGGACCATTCCATGCTCCTGTAAGAATATCTTTCCACATTGCTTGCCCTGCATAGCGCTCATGAGGCCTGTAATTAATGTCTTTCCGCTGCCGTTCGTCCATTGGCATCCAGCGTTAAAAAATTTAGAATAAATAATATAAGATTTAGTTTATCTTTTGGTGTGGTCCATTGAGCCCCTATTCCCCCTTTTTGTTTTATTAAAGCAGACTTAATAGTGGCATGGGCTCGTTCTACTATGCCTTGGCCCTGTGGATTATATGGTAATCCATGATTTAATTGTATAGCCATTTGGGCACAAAAATGAGAAAATCTCTGAGAAACATTAGCAGGTCCATTATCAGTTTTAATTTGGTGAGGGATGCCCCAGGCAGCAAAAGCTTGCAGACAATGTGAAATTACATGTTGGGCCTTTTCTCCAGTATGAGCAGAGGCAAAGATGACTCCAGAACATGTATCCACGGAAACATGTACATATTTAAGAGAGCCAAATTCAAGAACATGCGTGACATCCATTTGCCATAGGTGAAGAGGTCGCAAACCTCGAGGATTTACTCCTGTAGTAGGCTGTGGCAGTAATGTCAAACAATTTTTGCATTGCAATACAATGCGTCAAGCTTGTTCTTTAGTGATTTTAAATTTTAGTCTCAGCATTTGGGAATTTACATGAAATTTATTGTGAAATTCTTGAGCCTGTAAAACTTTGTCTTCATTTGAAAAAATAAGTACAGTTTGAGTATGAAAATCTGCAATAGCATTGCCTTCAGCAAGCGGTCCAGGAAGTCCTGAATGAGCTCGTATGTGGGTTGCATAGAAGGAACATTTTCGGTTCCAAATATAGTGTTGTAACTTAGCCAATAATAAAAGAATAGTAGATTGTCCCTTAATATGTCCTACACATTCAAGGCTATTAAGTGCCTGTACCACATATAAGCTATCCGAAATTAAATTGAATGGAGTGGAATCATAGAGCATAAATACTTGAATCACTGTCAAAATCTCTACTGCCTGTGCTGATGAATGGGGAAAAAGAAAAGTTTGTGGATCTGAGCCTTCTTTGAATATCACTCCCATACCTCCTTTGGATCCATCTGTAAAAATATTTGGCTCTCCAGCAATCGGTGAAGATCAAGCGATTTTAGGAAAAATAATAGGATGAGCCAAAACAAACCTGAGCCATGGATGTTGTGGATAATGATTATCGAATTGTCCTGTGGCCATTACATGGACAATGGCCCAGTCAGAATTGGTGGCAGCTAGAGTGGCAAGCTGTTCTTTAGTATAGGGAGTGATGATAAGATCAGGCTGCATTCCAAATGCAGTCAGAGTTGCCTTTAATGCCTTAATAATTATTTGTGCAACACAGGCTGGATACCATGGCAGCACTTTTTTGGGAGAATGAGGGAGGTGTACCCACATTATGGGACCCTCTTGCCACAACACTCCAGTTGGTGTGAGATCTGTGGTAAGAATACATAAGAGCAGTTTTTTCTGATAATCTATATGATCTACTTGTGCTTCAGATAATCTTTCCTCTATGAGTTGAATACATGCTCGTGCCTCAGGTGTTAATGATCGTGAAGAAAATAAATCTCAATCCCCTTTTAGCAAATCAAACAAAGGTTTAAGGTCAGCATTACTAAGCCTGCAATATGGTTGAATCCAATTTATATCCCCTAAAAGTTTTTGGAAATCATTTAAAGTTTGTAAATTGTCCACCCTCAAGCTAACCTTAAGAGGACGAATAATAGTATCTTCTAATTTGGTGCCAAGGTATTGTTTAACATTTCTTTGTTGTATTTTTTCTGGAGCTATAATTAAATTCCATTGTTTAAGACATAGTATAGTTTTTATAAGCATATCATCCAAAATTTCTGGGGTTTTAGCACATAACAAAATATCATCCATATAATGACAAATCATGAAAGAGGCAAATTCTCTCCTAATAGATTGTAGGGCTTTATCTACATATATTTGGCACAACGTGGGACTATTAGCCATACCCTGTGGTAGTACTGTCCATTCATATCTTTGATCCACCTGCTGATGATTAATGGATGATATTGTAAAAGCAAATCGAGGGGTATCTGCAGGATGCAGTGAAATAGAGAAGAAGCAGTCTTTGATGTCCAACACAACAGTGGCCCAATTGGCAGGGAGGGCCGATATAACTGGTAGCCCCAATTGCACTGGTCCCATGATCTCCATACTATTATTTACTGCTCGGAGATCATGTAACAATCTCCATTTACCTGATTTCTTTTTGATAACAAAAATAGGTGTATTCCATGGAGATGTGGAGGACTGTAAATGTCCTGCCAATAACTGCTCCTGTACCAGTTCGTGGGCTGCTGTAACTTTTTCTTTAGGAAGGGGCCACTGAGAGACCCACAATGGCACATCTGTTTTCCATTTAATCTTTAATTGTTCAGTGGCCCCATAGAAAAACCCAGTCCTCTTTTATCTTTGGGATTATTTCTTCCCATCATGGGAACAGGGGACTTTCGACCTTGTTCAAATCGGCCAAGCCCACCTGTCCCTGAATAGCCTGCATTATGCATAAGTTGTTGACTTTGATGGCTATATACAGATTCAGTAGTCAATTTTACTCCCATTTGTTGTAGTACATCTCGTCCCCACAAGGATACAGGAAGCTCCAGAACAAAAGGTTGGAATGTCCTTGAATGACCTTCTTGATCTGCCCAATTAAGGTGAACAGCACTGCAGCTTGGACTATTTGCATATCCTAACCCCTTAAGTAATTGATCTGTCTGTTGTAATCCCCAATCTTTTGGCCATTCAGATAATCTAATGATACTACGGTCTGCACCTGAGTCCAAGAGACCCCAAAAAGAGACTCCCTGTATGGTGAGTTGACACATGGGACGTGACCCCATGTCCATAGTGAGCCATGCTCCAGGAGGACCTGTAGAACCAAAGCCCTTATCTTTTCTTGCCTGTCTTTGGCTAGGAAAAAGAGAATGTTTACTAGGCAACAGAATTATCTGAGCAATTCGGTCTCTATCATTTATAACAGAAATCCCACGAGGGGAAGAAACTAATATTTTCACATTGCCCATATAGTCCTGGTCAATAACTCCTGGATGCACCACTAGACCCGATAAGGTAGTGGAACTTCAGCCTAGAAGCAGTCCTACAGTATTAGAAGGAAGGGGTCCATGAAAATCTGAATCTACTTTTTGAACTCCCATTTCAGGGGTTAATATGAGTCGGGCGGTGGCACAGACGTCCAATCCTGCACTCCCTGGGGTTGCTCTCCGTATGGTGGGAGAGGCTGCTGAAATCGAGGCACCTGTCTCATCTGTGGTCCTGCGTTCCCTGTCTCCTGTTGAATTGCCCCATATATTTGAGGGCCCTGAGGCACAGGCCCCTCTGCCCGTTTTTTGGCCTAGCATTTGATTGCGGTGGAGGAAGAGGCTTTCCATCTACATCCCACCAAGATCTGCACTCTACAGCCCAATGGTTGCCTTTTCTACATCGAGAACACAAATTGGGAATCCTCTGGGCCTGTTTAGAAGAGGCTCCAGAATTAGTCTGTATACAATCTCTTTTAAAGTGTCCTGGTTGACCACATCAGAAACAATTCCCTGAACTGCCTCTCTGCTTTTGATTGTAAGGCTTGCCCTGCAACCCAGCAACAATGGCAGCAGCTATGGCTTGTCCTTGTATGACAGAGTCAGTTATGTCTCTGCATACCTTGAGCCATGTTTCTAGGCCCTTATTTTTATAGGGACATATTGCATCCCGACAAGGTTTATTGGCTTGCTCATAAGCTAGCTGTTTAATCAATGGCATGGCAGCGTCCACATCAGGGAAAACCCGAGAAGCAGTTTCCACAAGCCGTGATAAAAAATCAGCAAAAGGCTCATTGGGTCCTTGAGTAACTTTTGACAGACTGGCTCCTAAATTACCTGTCCCTGATAACATCCTCCATGCCCTTAATGCTGCTTGATTAATCTGCCCATACACCTGCTGTGGGTACCCATTTTGATTATTAGCAAATGGTCCTTGTCCCATTAGCATATCCAAATTCCAAGCAGGTTTCCCTGTCTGAGCATTAACACGAGCTTGATCAGAGCAATATTCTATATAGGCAGACTTCCAATTAAGATAGGCTCCACCAGACAACACAGCCCTGCACAAATTTGTCCAATCACTTGGAGTCATGGAGTACCTTTCAAAGGATTCTACCAGTGACAAGGTAAATGAAGCCTGCACTCCATATGTGGACACAGCTTCTTTTAATCTTTGAACAACCTTCCAATCTAATGGCTCGTGATACCTTTGCTGATTCTGGTCAAGAAACACAGGAAATGCTCCTGGTGTAGGCAAAATCTCTGCCCACGGACTAGCCTCAGATGTCTTCCGCCTATCAGACTTTCCTTTCTCAGTAAGATATGGCGGCGCACTAGGAGAGGGAGGGGGAGGAGCGGAAGGTTCAGGATGTTTCTTTTTTCTGTTATAAGACATTTGGAACCTGCGCCAAGATTCTAACAAGGCTTCTTCCTCCTTATCTCTTTCTGGTGGAACAGGCCATGTCTCTTGTTCCTCGGAGGAATCGGAGGAGTTGCTTTCAGAGGACTCCTCATCCCTGTGAGAATCTGCCTGTTGACCTTGCTCTGAAATCTTTTCTTTTGCTTCTAATTTCTTTTAGAAGCATTTCTTCTAATGCTTCTAAAGCATTAGAGCCTTCAGCCAGAACTTGACTATACCTCTCTGTTTTATCTGTCAGGCATGCTTTAATTAAACTCCAGATAGCCAATGTCCCAGGTGGGAGAGCCCCTTCAGCATCGGCCTTAAGAAGATCCTGACCAAGACGTTTCCACTAGAAATGTTAAAATATCCTTCTTCCAAAAACCATGGAGCTACCACTTTAACTGTGCTAAGAAAATTTTCTAAAGTGGCTGCTTTCACTTTCCTCCTCCCTTAGACAGAATGTTACAAAGAGCCTCTTTGACCTTCATGGTAGCAACCTTAGACCCCATGATAAGTTTTACTTTGTCACAAACTCCTACACCCCTATCGTCGCGATCTCCTGTGAGCCTATTGTCGCAATCTCCTGCGAGCCTATCGTCGCAAATTCTTGTGAACCTTTACAGCGCTGTCCCTCGCTTATCTGCAAGCCTTATCTTATTTTGTCACTTACCTGCGAACTTTTTGTTACGTTGTTTTTCCCGGGTTTCGGCGCCACTTATCGTCCCCTAAGACTCCGACCTGCAGGGGCTTAGAGAACGACACAGACACCTCTTCAGCTGAAATATGAATTCTTCTTTAATGGATCCTTAATATGTCTCAATAATATGTCTCTTCTTCCTTTTAATGCATACAGCAAGCACAATATATATCAGCATCATAATCCCTCCCTCTATTCCCTACCAACCCCAAGCTTCCCACGGCTAGGGCATGCACATTTCTGACTCTCTCATAGGCAGGCTGGTGGTAGCATGAGGCTTTGCATCACTGATCATTCTGCAGGCACATAGCATGGCACACTGCGCATGCTCAAGGAGACGTCCATCTTGTGAGTCTCATGACTTGGCTGCAAGCCTAGGCGTCATCTTGAATCCACACTGGCAACAAGCCTGGGTGCCATCTCGGTCCAGCCGAGTGGGCCCCGACAGTAGTTGGGTCGAATATTCTATATGTGTCTAATAGTTCTATTTGGTTGATGGTGCTCTTTATGTCTGAGGCATCTTACTGGCCTTTTGTCTAGAAGATTGGGCTAACATGTGAGAGGGGTGTTAAAGTGTTATTGCATTGTATTGTAAAGTCCCAATATTATTGTATTGGGATTCATGTGTGACTTAATGTCACAAAGAGTTTGTTTTATGAATTAGCTGCACCTGTATTTGGAGCATAAATCTTGACTACCATGATTTCCTCTTGTTGGACTGATTTTTTTTTACCAGTTAAAAAATGACCTGCTCTGTCTCTTCTAATAAACTTGGGCTTGAAGTATAACTTGTCTAATATCATAGTAGCTACTCCTGCTTGTCTTTGAGATCCTTTAGTAGGGATTACCTTGCTCCAGCACTTTACTTTTAGTTTGTGACTATCTTTACTTGTAAGGTGTGTTTCTTGTGGGGAGCATATAGGTGGATTCTGGTTTTTAATCCATTTTACTACCTTATCTCTTTTTATTGGGGGTTGAGGCTATTTACGTTCAGTATAATTGAGAGATGGCTTTTTAATACCTAATATATTGAGATTTAATTTCTGTTTGAGGTAGTGTTTGTTCTTCATTACTTAGTTATTTGTTGGGTGGAGATTTTCTTAAAAAATTTTTATTGAACATAAATGGTATACATTTAAACTATACTTGGTGCCCTCTTCCCGGTGCCCCCATTTTCCCTTTCCTCCTCCCACCAATGATTGTCAGGAGTAACCATGCTATATTCATAATTTTACACATTTTGTATGTAGACCCTCCTTAATCAAGTTCAGCCTTCCTCCTCTCCTATCTTTCCATTCAAACTTTGCTGGTATTTCCCCTCTATTATCTGGAGTCCCACTGGTATCCTCTATGTTCCTGAGTTTGGGCATATTAGAGGAAACATATGTACCTTCTACTTCTGTGCTTGGCTGATCTCACTTAACATAATGCTCTCCAGGACTTTCCAGCTTCTTGCAAGTGATATGATTTTGTTCTTCTTTATGGCTGAATAGAATTCCATTGTGTGTATTTCCCAAAGGTTTGCAATCCATTCATCTGTTTATGGAGACATTTATTTTGGCTATTATGAATTGTGCTGCTATGAACATAGGTATGCATATGTTGCTGTAGTTCTCTGAATTCAACCCCTTTGGAAAAATACCAAGGAGTGGTAGAGCTGGATCATATGGTGGATCTATTCCCACCTTTCTTAGGAATCTCCACACAGATCTCCATAGTGGCTGAACTAGTTTGCACTCCCACCAACAGTGTAAAAGAGTTCCTCTTTCCCCACATCCTCACCAGCAGTTGTTGTTATTTGATTTCTTTATGCTTGCCACTCTGACTGGGGTTAGATGGAATCTCAGTGTAGTTTTGATTTGCATCTCCCTGATGGCCAATGATGTAGAACATCTTTTCATGTATCTATTGGCCCTTTGTATCTCTTCTTTTGTGAAGTGTCTATTCAGTTCCTTTGCCCATTTCTTGATTGGGTTGCTTGTTTTGCTAGTGTAGAGTCTTTTGAGCTCTTTGTATATTCTGGATATTAGCCCCCTATCAGAGTGATGGTTGATAAAGATTTTTTCTCATTCTGTAGGCTTCCTCTTTAAGTTATTGATGGTTTCTTTGATGAGAAGAAATGTTTTAGTTTGATTCTATCCCATTTGTTAATTCAGCTTTAATTTCCTGAACTTTGGAGGTTTTGTTGAGAAAGTTACTGCCTGTGCCAATATGTTGTAGTGTTGAACCTATGCTCTCTACTAATTTCACAGACTCAGGTCTAATTTCTAAGTCTTTGATCCATGTTGAGTTGATTCCTGTGCATGGTGAGATATAGGGGTTTAGATTCATCTTTCTACAAATGGATAGCCAGTTCTCCCAGCACCATTTGTTGAAAAGGATATCTTTTCTCCAGCGTATGAGTTTGGTCCTTTTGTCAAAGATTAATTGACTAAAGATGTGTGGGTTTGTTTCTGTATCTTCTATTCTAATCCACTGGTCAGTATATCTGTTATTGTGCCAGTACCATGCTGTTTTTACTACTATTGCTCTATAGTATAATTTGAAGTCTGGGATTGTGATGCCTCCTGCATGTTTCTTATTGCGGAGAATTGCTTTGGCTATTCTAGGTCTTTTCTTTCTCCATATAAAGTTCATGATTGATTTTTCTAGGTCTCTGAACAATGTCGCTGGTATTTTAATGGGAATTGCATTGAATCTATAGATCAGTTTTGGCAGAATGGCCATTTTGATGATATTTATTCTGCCTATCCATGAGCAAGGGAGATCTTTCCATCTTTCAAGGTCTTCTTCAATTTCTTTCTTTAATGTTTTATAGTTTTTGTTGTAGAGGTCTTTTACATCTTGGGTTAAGTTTATTCCTAGGTGTTTTATTGGTTTTGAGGTTATAGTGAATGGGTTTTTTTTTTCTATTGCAGATTCATTGTTGGTGTAAAGAAAAGCCACTGATTTCTTTAGGTTGATTTTGTATCCTGTGACTTTGCTGAATTTTTCAGTCAGCTCCAGAAGTCTTTTGGTTGAGTTTTTTGCATCTTCCAGATAAAGGATAATGTCATCTGCAAATAAGGATACTTTTAATTTCTCTCTCCCTATGTGAATTCCTTTAATTTCCTTCTCTTTTCTTATTGCTATGGCAAGTGTTTCAAGAACTATATTGAAAAGGAGTGATGATAGTGTCTTGTCTTGTTCCTGATTTTAGAGGAAATTCTTGCAGTTTTTCCCCATTCAACATAATGTTGGGTTTGGGTTTACAGTATATTGCCTTAATGATGTTGAAGTACATTCCTTCTATCCCTATTTTCTGCAGTGATTTTAAAATAAATGGGTGTTGGATTTTGTTGAATGCTTTTTCAGCATCTATTGCTATGATAATGTGGTTTTTGTTCTTGGTTCTATTTATGTGGTGAATAACATGTATTGATTTGCATATATTGAACCAGCTTTGTTTTTATGGGATGAAACCAACTTGGTCATGATGTATTATTCTCTTGATATAGTTTTGAATGCGTATGGCTAGTATTTTGTTTAGAATTTTTGCATCTATGTTCATTAAGGATATTGGTCTGTAGTTTTCCTTTCTTGAGGTATCTTTATTTGGTTTGGGGATTAATGTGATACTGGCCTCATAGAAGGAATTTGGGAGAGTTCCATCTCATTCAATTTACCAGAACAAGTTCTGAAGTATTGGTATTAGTTGTTCACTGAAGGTTTTGTAGAATTCAGCTGGAAACCCAACTGAGCCTGGGCTTTTCTTTGGTGGAAGAATATTTATTGCTGTTTCTATTTCTTTCGTTGCTATTGATTGGTTTATGCTTGCTATGTCCTCTTGGTTGAGTGTAGGTAGGTTAACTGTGCTTAGAAATCTATCAATTTCTTCCATGTGTTCAAGTCCATTGGAGTATAAATTTTTAAAGTAGTTTCTGATAATCTTTTTAATTTATTCACTATCTGTGATGATATCTCCTTTTTCGTTTCTAATTTTGATAATTTGAGTTGATTCTCTTTTTCTTTTGGTTAGGTTGGCCAGAGGTTTATCAATTCTATTAATCTTTTCAAAGAACCAAATTTTTGTTTTGTTCATTCTTTGAATTGTTTTTTGTTCTCTATTTCATTTATTTCTGCTCTAATTTTAGTAATTTCTTGCCTTCTGCTGGCTTTGGGAATAGACTGTTGCAGAATTTCTAGGTCCTTGAGTTGTGTCATTAGGTTCTTTACTTGGTGATTCTCTGTCCTTCTTATGTGGGCACTCAATGCAATAAACTTTCCTCTTAATACTGCCTTCATAGTGTCCCATAGATTTTGGTAGGTTGTGCCTCTGTTTTTATTTGTTTCCACAAATTTCTTTATTTTTTTCCCTTATTTCTGCTCTTACCCATTCATCAGTCAATAGTGTATCATTCAATCTCCATGTACTTAAATAATTTCTTTTGTGTTTCCTGTTGTTGATTTCTACTTTTATTCTATTATGGTCTGAAAAGATTCAAGGAATTATATTACATCTTTTTAATTTGCTGGCACTTTCTTTGTGTCCCCGGATGTGGTCTATTTTGGAGAAGGTTCCATGGGCTGCTGAGAAGAATGTGTATTCTGTAGTTCCTGGCTTAAATATTCTGTAAATATCTATTAGGTCCATTTGGTTTATTATTTTCTTTAGTTCTAAAGAGTCTTTACTTATCTTTTGCCTTGAAGATCAATCCAGTGGTGTGAAAGGTGTATTAAAGTCTCCCAAAATTATTGTATTTTGGTCTATTTGTGATCTGATGTCCAGAAGGGTTTGTTTTACAAATGTGGTTGCACCCGTGTTTTGGGCATAAATAGTTACTATCATTATATATTCTTGTTCCTTTTAATAAAAGGAGGTGCCCTGATTTGTCTCTTCAGATGTGTTTTAGTTTAAAGTCTATTTTTTTGAATATCAGGGTTGCTACCCCTGCTCTTTTTTGGTCTCCGATAGCATGGTATATCTTTTTCCATCCTTTCACTTTCAGTCTGTGAATATCTTTGGCTGTAAGGTGAGTTTCTTGCAGACAGCATATATTTGGATTATGTTTCCTAATCTACATTGCCAGTCTATGTCTTTTGATTGGTGAGTTAAGTCCTTTGACGTTAAGAGATATTATTGTAATATGATTTTTGTTTTCTGCCATTTTGTGTTCTGTCTACTCTTGGGTGGTTTGGTCTTTCTTCTTTACTTAAATGGCCCACTTATTAACTTCCTCTCTTCTCTGATTCTGAAGTCTGCTTCTTTTTTCTTCTTTATGGTTTATTTCTTTAAGGATTTTCTCTAGTGTTGGCTTTGAATTCATGAATTTTTTGATTCTGTTTATTCTGAAACACTTTTGTTTCTCCATTGATTTTGAATAGTAGTTTTGCTGGGTAAAGTAGTTTTGGTTGGAAGTTATTTTCTACCAGGGTCTGAATCATGTCATATCAGTCTCTCCTAGCATTCATGACCTGGGTTGTATAGTCTGGGGTGATTCTTATTGTTTTGCCTCTATATGTTACCCATTTTTTTGTTCTCACTGCTTTTAAGATTCCTTCCTTGGCCTCTATGTTGGTCATTTTTTTATCATAAGGTAGAGATTATCATTAGGTTGTGGTGGCATTTAAGTATAATGGGGTTGAATCAGGTTGAGAATGGTAGAAGGTTAGATAGTAGCACTCTTGTATTTATTGGAATATTTAAGTATGGAGATGTGAGAAACTTTGTGTGTTAAAGAAAGAACTACTGTTAGGGGATAAAGGGAAAGATTTGAAGGAAGCTAGTTGACAGGTTTAATTGTAGACTTTTGTAGAGGGAGTGGGGGGAAGGCTCACACATAGATGGGTAAAGTAACAAAATAAGGTAGGAAGACTATTATATATCAAATAAAAACAGCAGCATTGACAACACAATCATGGATCACCAGAAGAGAACAAGAAGGGTTAAGAGAGTAAACAGGATAAACATAAGGCAAAATAAAACAACCTAACAACCATGTGATATGAAGTGAAAGATCCAAACAAATAAGAAACCCAAATAAAAGTAAAAAAAAGAAGAAAAAAAGAAATATCCCCCCAAAAAACTGAAAAAGCAAAGAAAAATGACCCAGAAACCAAAAAAAGAGAAAAAAAAACCAATAAAACAAAAATTGGCAACAAAAAAGAAGAAATAATAATAATAAAAATAAAAAAAGAGAAAGAAACAGACCTACTATTTTACCAACATACAATGTGGCTCTGTGTAAGTGTCACGCCGTAAGTGCTCTTGCTGTGTCAGTGGGGTTGAAGGTGTTCCCATGTGTGGACACTGGCACCCTCAGTTATCTCAGTGTCTAGTGACACTCACTGAGTGCCCACTGGCTCCCGTGGCTCATCTGAGTGTGCGCTGTTACCTGGCAGCCCAATCAGAAGCTCTGACGGGGTGGCAGTTCTTCCATATCTGGTTCTCCGGGGAGATGGCAGGTCCGTGTCAGAGATGCTGCAGGTCTCCCAGTGTCTCTGTGGGTACCTCTTCTGTTGCGCCAACAGTGCCGCTCAGGGTTTCGGCTAATCTCAAAGTTTGGGATGGTAAAGCTCTATGATAACTTTCAGACTCTTAGACAATTTACAGGGCTGCCAATGTTGCCGTTCCCCAAAATCCTTTTTGGGTTGGCAGCTCAATATGGCACCTTTTGTGGGTGTTGTGGAGACTCTCGCAGGTCAAAATTACTGGATTTCTTCTGCAGTAGTCCCAGAGTTTGTTTGGGGAGGTACATTGGGCTGGGCCGCGCCTTCTCCTGGCTGAACCTTGGATCATCAGGGATGGGACTGCATGGGTTTGGGCTTGGGCTGGGTCTGTGCTGGGGCCTGAGGCTGCAACCACTGAGAAGATGCTTGGGTCTGGGCGGGGCAGGGGCTCCGCTGGTGCTGGAATCTGCAGCCGCTGAGAAGGTGCTCGGGCTGGGGCTGGGTAGGGGCTGTGCTCTTGGGTGGAGATTTTTGTTTCTCAGCTTCTGGCATGCATTACTTATTTCTTCTTTGCAGTAAATATCTTTGAGTATTTTTTCTAGTGCTGGTTTGAAGGAAATAAATTCCTTCAGCTTCTCTTGTGAAAAAATTATATTTTCCCCTCTAATTTGAGAAATAGTTTTGCTGGGGAGGATATTTTTGGCTGCAAGTTGTTTTCTTTTAGCATTTAGAATATATTACTCCAGGCCCTTATCATTTTCATGACTTGGTTTTGGAAGTCTGGGTGATTCTAATTGATTTGTTTTTGGATGTCACTTGTTATGTTATTTTTCTTGCCTTTAAGATACTCTTTTTTGCTTCTTTGCTAGTCAGTTTGACTATTATCTGGCATGGTGTACCTGTTCTCTGATCTTGTCTAAAGGGGGTTCTATACATTTCCTGTGCTTGTATATCAACCTTTTATTCTATATTTGGAAATTTTTCTTATATTACTTCTTTGAAAAGATTGTTGATCTTTTTGGTTTCACCCTCTATTCCCTCTTCTATGCCTCTTATTCTTAGGTTAGCTCTTTTAACATGGGCTCATATCTCTTCAATGTCCAATTCATGTTGTCAAATTGTTTTTCTAAATTATATAATATGTGTTTATTTTTGGAATAATCATCTTCTAAGAGCAAGATTCTATTCTCCATGTGGTCTAATTGATTAATTATAGTTTGAATTGATGCCCTCACTTCAATGATTGCATCTTTTATTTCTTTCAGTCTCTCTAAATTCTTTTTTGAAGTCTGTATTATTTCTAGTTATAGTTTTGATTGATCTTTCTGATGATCTCTGCAATTCTGTGTTGCTATGTTTTGTTATTTTAGATTGTAGGAGCTCATTGTTTCTTTTTTTATTTCTCCTCATGATTTCAGAAGTTTGTATCTCTTGCTTTTGATAGATTTCTTTCAGTCTCTAGGTGTCAGATGGTATATTCAAAGACAAGTTGTGTTGTATTCAACAGTAAAGTTGACTGAAGAGGAAAGTGAAATTATACATGCAATAATAGGGTAAAGCCACAGATAGGATCAAATAGAATGAGCGTATGAGTCTGGTAAAGTAGTATATGGTAGAGATTAGAGATAGTAAATATATAGTAATATTCTAGTAACCAATGTAGAATATTTAGTATAGTGATATGATGTGGATTTAATACAAGACAAAGAAGAGCAAAGAAGAAAGAGAAAAAAATAAAGAAAAAGGATGGAGAGAAACATTAAGTATATACAAGGGAGAAAGCTTGGGAAAGGTATTGGGAAGAGAGCAAATCGCTAAGCATACACCCACAAAAACAAAAACTAAAACAAAACAACAACCAACAACAACAAAATAATGCAACCCTACAAATATATGAGTACTCAGAACAATGGACCTCTGCAGTCTCTCTCTATGCAGACACCAAGTGCAATTCCACTGGCACCTTTCCTGCTACATGCCTGGTTTAAGTATTTCTCAGTCTATGCAGATGGTTGGTGTTAGTGGGGCTGGATCTAGTGTTAAGCATAGGTCACCCTCCATGCTTTCCATGGATATGGAGCCTGAATCTCTTTCTGCTTGGATAGGCAGTGGGTACCTTTAGGACCAAACCCAATGTACACTTTTCTCCATAGCTAGGGCTGGGTTGTTTTGACTTCTCCCTATTCACCATGGTTGCATGGCCAGTGGTAATCTTAGAGATCCTACTAGATGGATTTAGTATTAAGCGTAAGTCTCCCACACACTTTCCACTGATGCAGAGCCTGAGTCTCTCCAAGACTCTACTATGTCCAAAAACAGACTTCATCCTCACCTTTGCTGGGTTGCAATGCAGAGTCTCAGATCTACCAAGTTTATTGGGCTGTGTGTTCTCCCTCAGGGATGGTGGGTTTACATACTCTGTTGTTGAGCCCTGCTCTTGATCTTGGAGGGTGTGGTGAACTTGGTTGCTACTGCTGCAAGTTGTAGCCAGTGTTTGTGCAGGAGGAATTGATGGCTTACAATTCCAATGAGCTGCAGCCACTTACTTTGTTTTAAGTCACTGGTTGTTTTTCTGTGAGTTTCTGGAAGTTGGGTGCTATGAGGCAAATGGCACCAGCCACCACAGCCACAGTCATTTGAGTCAGGTTGAAGTCTTTTTCTGCTCTCTGATAGACTTCTAGCTTTTTTTTCTGTTACCTTTTACTTATTGTGTTTTCTTTCTTTTGTAAGAAGGCTATTTTATAGCTATGCAGATCAAGTGTCAGCAGGACTGATATGTGCTGCTTCCTTCGGTTGCCAACTTCTGGAAAATTGGATAGCTGCCTTTCTGTTCAAAGACACCTAGAACAAATTCCAGCTCAAAGAGTAGATTCTCTGCCAATATTGTTAAAGGGTATATATTAAGGAAGAAAATATATCATAGATATAATTACTAAGATCTTTAGAATTGTGGTACCTCTGAGGATGAAGGAAAGGTGAAAAGATGGAAATTTTAGTCATACACACTTTGTTAGGATAAAAAAATCAAATAAAGCCTTTCAGATAAACAGAATCTTTTATACTTGGATAGTTTCCAAAAATTTTATGCATCTTTAGATAACCCTAAATGAAAATAATGATACTTATACATGAAATTTCCTTCATTTGCTATTATTTCCTAGATATTTTTAAAGAAATGATCTTGGCAGGATACAAAAACTTTGAGGTTCATGATACAAATGAAGCAGCAGTGTACTCACTCTATCACAAACTCTCCAGGAATATGTAGAATAATTATTCTTTAGTGTGGGGAACATTGTGCCTTGATGTAGCTGCTTTATTTACTCCTTTCAGCAACCTGATGGAATTGGTACTACTATAATCCCCATCTTTTAGAGGAGAAAGTCAAAGTATAGAGACATGAAGTGGCTTGCCCAAGTCACTCAGTTGAAAGATGACGGAGCCAGTGCCTGACTTCACATTTGCTTCTCACCAAGGGTTATGATCTTTATCGAGGCATAATAAAATTTTTGGAGATTTGATATAGGAAAACTTATCTGTGGCTTTAGTTACTTTTTCTTCTATAAAAGAATCTGTGGGGTTATTCATATTCTTGACATTCAGAGTTTTCCAATGTTACATGAAAGTGTGTGTTTCTTGTTATTAGTTTTCTCAGATACTTTGTATCCTTAGGTCATTTTTTATTTTTAAGAATCTATGACTTTACAGTTGTTCTAATTATGTCCCTCAATATATATCATTTTCTTTCAGTCTATCTCTCTTTTTTCTTGCTATCTATATTTTGGAAACATTTCAAAGTTTGTCTTTAAATGACTGATTTGACTTTTGTTTGTTTCCTTTTAAATGACTTTCAATATGGGTTAAAGTCTAATAATATAATGCCATCTAAATTTATCTTTATCTCATCCTAAGAAGTTTCCTTTTCAAATTTTTATGTTCCAAACTCATCTTGCTTTTCAACTACATCACCCTCCTGCCCTTATGCCTGTCTACATTTCCTTATGGGGATAATATCTGCTTATGTTTTGTTGAAAATGTCATATGTTAAGGAAATAAATCATTTCTAGTTCCTGTGATAAAGTTTTTTCAAAGATCTTCCATCCTCTGGACCATCACGATGATATTTCCTTTTTGTCATTATGGTTTATTTTTCCATAGATCTCTATTATTTCTCTTATATGTATGTGTCAAAAACATGAAGTGATGTTTTTCAATGTTTTTAAATTTCTGCCTATCTCTTTGACTTCAGCATGATTTCCCTTCTCATATTTGTGGTTAAAAAGTCAGCTACAGGGCCTGGGCGTGTTTAGGTTTAGCAATTTTCCTTGAGTCATTTCTGTTGAATAAAGATGAAGTATTTGCCACTGACTCTTTGCATTGCCCTGGGTATCTGGGTTTTCTGGCACACAAAAGCAATGAATTCATATAAAAGTGAATTTTTCATCATGGACTATTACCCCTTGTTTAAAATTCTAGAGACTCTTAAGTGCTTTAATTTTATACAATTCAATGGAAGGCTGCCTTAAAAATCTTTATTGCTGTTCTTTTGGATTTCTGGGAGGTATAATCTCTGAATTGTAGAAATATGAATGATTAGAAAGAGAAAAATGCCAGAAATATGGCTAACACATCCCCACCTCCATCAGTACATTTACCAAGTAGGCATAAGGCTTTAGAGTTTTCTAGTTGATCTAGACCTAGACTTTTGTTAGAGGGCAAGCAATTGCTGAGGTACAACATGTCTTTTTGTATTGTATTGCAGATGTTACTTCATGAGAAAAACCATAGTTAAGTTTTCAGAGGTTTTTCTATATATTTAACTATTATAATTACAATTATAAAACTCTTCTGAAATATTTTTTTTGTAAAATTTCAAAAAGTTAGCAGCATATACCTTAATGCCATCTTTTCCCCCAACTTTTATTTGGAAAAAATTCAAGCCCCCAGAAAGAGTTGAATAAATGCTACAAAGAATATTTATAGACTTAATCTGAATTTACTAATTTACACTTTGTTACATTTGCTTTCTTTTTTTTTCTTTTACTCTCTGTGACCTTTTATGCTAAATCATTTTGTGAGTGTGAGCTAAATCATTTTGTGAGTGTGAGTGTGTGTGTGTGTGTGTGTGTGTGTGTGTACTGAAGACTGAATCCAAGGGGTGGTCTACCTCTGAGCTACACCCCTAGCTCTATTTTATTTTGAAATGGTGTCTCAAGTTATTGTGTACTGGCCTCAAACCTTCAGTCTTCCCAGTGAGATCGCAGGTGTGCAGCACTGCAACCAGCCTATGATAAACCATTTGAAAGTAAGTTACATTCATAATAGCATTTGTTACTAAATACATTAATATAGATTTCTACTTCTAGCCAGGATGGACTAGGGAAGCCTAGAATTATTATCATAATTTACACCAAGTGGGGAAATTTTATGTTCCAATTGGTAAAGTAAACTTTATGCACTGAGATACTCAGTAAAGACTTCAGACTTGTTATGACTTCATAATTGTACTGAACTGTCCTGGAGTAGAGGCAACTCTAGAAGAATCTAGAAAGGAATACAAACAGTCATTAAAGAAATAAAATTGATATGCATATAAGGTAACTGCTTGCTAAAACAAAGTCCAGATTCTTCAAAAAATATAACAGAACTCAAAGATTCTGTAACATAGCATTCACATGTCTAGGACCCAATTAAATGACTAGATATGTTACAAAGTAGGGAAACATGACCTTTTACTAAGGGAGAAATCATTCAATAGGAATGACCTAGAAATGGTGAGATAATAAAACTGATGAATAAGAACAAGAAGTACTTAAAATATCTGCATGTTAACTTATATTTCCTGGGGTTATATTTTTTGTTATTTTAAAAAATATTTAAAAAATTTTATTGGTACATTGTATTTATACATCATGATGAAGAAAAAAACAGTTGTGTAGACTTAAATGCACACATCACCCAGTCAGACCCTACCCATTCTCCATCCCACTCCCTTCCCACCCCTCCCTCTTATGCTTGGCTTAGTGGTTGACTATGATATGAATTAGTACATCAAGTGTTTTTTCTTTTTTGTGTGTGGGACTGGGGTTCCTGGAAGCCCTTCTACCTCTGGGCTACACTCCCAGACCTATTTTTTTTATTTTGGAAACAGGGTCTCTTAAGCCAGAGCGGCTGGCTTTGAACCTGCACCTCCCAAGCGCGGGGATTACAAGCGTGCGCCACCACGCCCGCCACATCATGCATTTTAAAGAGTTATTTTTCCCCTCCTCACATTCCCACAGTTAGGTTGCCTTATTTGCTCCTTTTTCACCTGGAGTTCCTCCTATGACCCCTTTCACCTTAGTTTTCACATAGTAGGAAAAGCATCTGATTCCTTACTTTTTGTCACTGACTAATCTTGCTTAGCATAATGTCCTCAAGATCCACCCATTTCCCTGTGAATGCTGCAATTGTGTTTTTTTTTTAATGGAGTAAAATTCCATTGTGTATATATCCCACAGTTTTGTAATCCATTCATCTTTTGATAGACATATTGGCTGGTTCCATAGTTTGGCTACGGTGAATTGTGCAGCTATGAACATAGATATGCATGCATTAGTTTGGTAGTTTGGTTTGCTTTCTTTTGGGTAGATACCCAGAAGTGATAATGCTGGATTGAATGGAAGATTTTTTCCCATTTATTTGAGGATTTTCCATACTGTTTTCCAAAGTGGTTGCACTAATTTGCAGTCCCACCAACAATGTTTTAGAGTTCCCAGTTCTCTACATCTTCACCAGCATTTGTTGTTGTTTGTATTTTGAATGGTTGCCCTTCTAATTGGGGTAAGGTGAAATCTCAGGGTAGTTTTGATTTGCATCTCTCTGATTGCCAATGATGTTGAGCATTTTTTCATACATTTATTGGCCATTGGATTTTCTTTCTTTGTGAAGTATCTATTTAGTACACTTGTCCATTTTTTGATTGGATTATTTGTTTTTTTAGTGATGAGTTTCTTGAGTTCTCTGTATATTCTAGATATTAGTCCTCTATCAGAGGAGTAGGTGGTGAAAATCTTCTCCCATTCTATTGGCTCTCGATTGAGGTTCTTGATAGTTTCCTTTGCTGTACAGAAGCTCTTCAGTTTCATACAATGCCACTTATTGATTCACCTTTTAGTTTCTTGTGCCTTTGGGGTCTTGTTGAGAGAGTTTTGTCTGTACCTTTGTGTTGCAGTGTTGGACCTATGTTCTCTTCAAGGAGTCTCAGGGTCTCTGGTCTAATTTCCAAGTCTTTGATCCATCTTGAATTGACTCTTGTGGAGGGCGAAAGTGGGATTAATTTCCAGTTTTTTGCATATGGTTAACCAGTTTTGCCAACACCATTTGTTGAACATGGCTATCTTTCTTCCAGTGCATGTTTTTGGCCCTTTTGTAAAAAATCAGTTGGCTGTAAGTGTGTGGACTTGTTTCTGGGTCTTCTATTCTGCTCCATTGGTCTATATATCTGTTTTTGTACCAGTACCATGCTGTTTTTATTACAGTAGCTTTGTAGTATAGTTTAAAGTCAGATATTATAATTCCTCACCCATGGTTTTTGTTGCTGAGGACTACTTTGACTATTCTGGGATTTTTGTTGTTCCAAATAAATTTAAGGATTGATTCTTCTATGTCTGTGAGGAATAATCTTGGTAATTTAATGGGCATTGTGTTGAATCTATAGAGCACTTTTAGAAGGATGGCCATTTTAATGATATTTATTCTGCCTATCCACGAGCACAGCAAATCTTTCCATCTTCCAAGATCTTTGATTTCTTTTTTCAATGTTTTATAATTTTCTTTGTAGAGATCTTTTATGTCCTTGGTTAAGTTTATTCCTAAGTATTTTATTTTTTTGTGGGAGATCCTGAGTAGATGTGTTTTCTGATTTTCTTTTTCAATGGATTTATGGTTGGTGTACAGAAAAGCTTCTAATTTTTTAAGATTGATTTTGTATCCAGATACTTTTCTGAATTTGTTGATCAGTTTTATAAGTCTGGTTCTGTGAGGCAAGATGGCGTCAGCATGGTGGACACCACCACGGCGGGCCGGTTTCTTTTCTGCTTCTCTGGTTGTTCTAGTCCTCTTTTTTTTCCTGTCTTTTGGATTTATAGCTTTTATTTCTCTATTTTTTTCTTTAAAAATTTTTTATTGGTGCATTATATTCATACAACATATTGGGGTAAAAAACTTGTGTGTACAAACATGTACTCATCGCTGATTTAACCCCTACCCAATTCCCACCCCATTCCCTCCCCATCCCTCTCTCCCTTGCTTGGCTTAGTGATTGACTTCGATATGTTTAAGTGCATTGTGTGTTTTAGAGATTTTCCTTTTCCCCCCTCCTTTCTCCTCCTTTAGGTTGTCTTGTTTGCTCCTCTGTAGGATTTCCTCTTTCAAGAGTTCCTCCTATGACCCATTTCTCCCTAACTCTCACATATTAGGGAAAGCACCCGATTTCTTATTTTTTGTGACTGACTAATCTCACTTAGAATAATGTCCTCCAGTTCCATCCATTGCTCTGAAAATGATGTAATTGAGTTTTTTTTGATGGATGAGTAAAATTCCATTGTGTACATATCCCACAGTTTTGTAATCCATTTATCTGTTGATGGACATCTTGGCTGGTTCCATAGTTTGGCTATGGTGAATTGTGCAGCTATAAACATAGATACACATGCATTAGTTTGGTAGTTTGGTTTCCTTTCTTTTGGGTAGATACCCAACAGTGGTATTGCTGGATCAAATGGTAGATTTGTTCCCATTCTTCTGAGGATTCTCCATACTGTTTTCCAAAGTGGTTGCACTAATTTGCAGTCTCACCAGCAATGCCTTAGAGTTCCCACTTCTTCACATCCTTGCCAGCATCTGTTGTTGTTTGTTTTTTGAATGATTGCCATTCTAGTTGGAGTTAGGTGAAATCTCAGGGTAGTATTGATTTGCATCTCTCTGATTCCCAGTGATGTTGAGCATTTTTTCATGCATTTATTGACCATTTGAATTTCTTCGTTTGTGAAGTGTCTATTTAGTTCATTTGCCCATTTTGTTATTGGATGCTTTGTTTTCTTAGTGTTGAGTTTCTTGAGTTCTCTGTATATTCTAGATATTAGTCCTCTATCGGTGGTATAAGTGGCAAAAATCTTCTCCCATTCTGTTGGTTCTCAATTGAGGTTCTTGATAGTTTCCTTTGCTGAACAGAAGCTCTTCAGTTTCATGCAATACCATGTATTGATTCTCCTTTTAATTTTTTGTGCCTTTGGGGTCTTGTTGAGGAAATGTTTGTCTGTACCTATGTGTTGTAGTGTTGGACCTATGCCCTCTTCAAGGAGCTTCAAGGTCTCTGGTTTAATTTCCAAGTCTTTGATCCATCGTGAGTTGACTTTTGTACAGGGTGAAAAAGTGGGATTAATATCCAATTTTCTGCATATGGTTAACCAGTTTTGCCAACACCATTTGTTGAAGAGGCTACCTTTTTTCCAGTGTATGTTTTTGGCCCCTTTGTCAAAAATAAATTGGCTGAAAGTGTGTGGGCTTGTTTCTGGGTCTTCTATTCTGCTCCATTGGTCTATATATCTGTTCTTTTGCCAGTACCATGCTGTTTTTATTGCAATGGCTTTGTAGCATAGTTTAAAGTCAGGTATTGTGATTCCTCCTGCATGTTTTTTGTTGCTGAGAACTACCTTGGCTATTCTGGGCTTTTTGTTCTCCAGATAAATTTAAGGACAGATTTTTCTATGTCTGTGAGGAATGTTCTTGGTAGTTTAATGGGCATTGCATTAAATCTGTAGATCACTTTTGGGAGGATGGCCATTTTAATGATATTTATTCTGCCTATCCATGAACATGGAAGATCTTTCCATCTTCTAAGATCTTCTTCGATTTCTTTTTTCAGTGTTTTATAATTTTCTTTGTAGAGATCTTTTACCTCCTTGGTTAAGTTTATTCCTAGGTATTTTATTTTCTTGTGGGAGATCCTGAGTGGAAGTGTTTTCTGAATTTCTTTTTCAGTGGATTTATGGTTGTTGTACAGGAAAGCTTCTGATTTTTTAAGATTGATTTTGTATCCAGATACTTCGCTGAATTTGTTGATCAGTTCTGTAAGCCTTTTGGTTGAGTTTGTTGGGTTTTCTAAATATAGTATCATGTCATCTGCAAATAGTGAAAGCTTAAGTTCTTCTTTTCCTAGTTGTACTCATTTGATTTCCTTTTCTTGCCTTATTGCTCTGGCTAGAGTCTCTTGTACTATATTGAAGAGAAGTGGTGATAGTGGACATCCTTGTCTCATTCCAGTTTTTAGGGGGAATTCTTGAAGTTTTTCCCCATTTAATATGATGTTGGCAGTGGGCTTATTGTAGATTGCCTTAATAATGTTGAGATATGTTCCTTCTGCTTAGTCATTGACATCTAGTATTATAGCAATCTATCAAAAATTAAAAATGATAATCTCACATAACAGTTTCATTTGTCTGATACCAACCTTTTGATAACTTAAAGGTAACATTTCAATATTTCTTTTTGCTTTCTTTCTTACCAGAGAATATTTTTTTCTTTTTTTTAGGTGAAACTATCATATATTTATATATTTATTTTTCAGAAAAAAATCTATCCTAATATGGAATATGGACCCTAGATACCCAAAACGATCTCAAAAAAGAACAAAGCTAGTAGATACACCAAGTCTCATCTCAATCAAATAGTTGGGAATCAGTAAAAAAAATGGTTTGGATAATTCTTTGTTGTTGGAATTGGTTTGTCAATGTAGAATATTGAGTAGAATTGTTGTGTCATCCACTATGGTGAAACAATGCCCTCACTCTCCCATCAATTAAAAATCCCTACATATTGCTAAGGTCCCTTGGGGAACAATTGCTTCACATCAGGAATCACTGTGTATAGGAAGAAATATAAAATAATTTGCAAGATAATTTGCAAGAAGACAACAGTGTAAAAATTTAAAGTACCAAATAGGAAGGGAAGAACTGTCAAAGTAGAATTCCGTATTTCTTGAAAATATTCTTTAAAAAACTTATTTTTATTTCAGTAAACTACAGATGAGAGAATTCAGCCAAACAGTATTATACTATAAGAAGTGTTAAAATTATCCAGGCTAAAGAAAAGTGATACTAAATGAAAAGATATTTTTATAAGGCAATGAAGAACACCAGAAATGGTAGATATGTAAAAAATTCTTTTTTCTCTAATTTTAAAAATTTCTTTAAAATATCCTTGTCTACTTCAATAAAATAAAAATGTATTGTGAAAATAATTTCAATGGGACAAAGAATAACAAGGGAGAGATAGAAGTATATATATTGTAAATAAAGTGATACATTATGATTGCATGATTATTATAAAATAAGTTAAATATGTATATTATAAACTGTAGAGCAACAAATAATAAAATTAAACAAAGACATTTAGCTAGTAAGCTAAGGAACAAAATGCAACATAAATTAGTTATTTTAAAAACCAGTAGGAAAATGGAGATAAGAAAGTAAAGTGGTCATATAGAAAATTAATAGTGAGATGATACATTTAAGGTCTAATAAGTTGACAATTATGTGAAGTATAATGGTACAAACACTTTAGTTTAAAGAAAGAAATGATCACAATGGATAAAAAGGCAAAGCCTAGCCTAATACTGTTTAAATTTCTAAATATAACAATATATTATAAACATAATATGTTTAGTATATTTAAATAGTTTCTTTTTTATACTGCTGACACTTTTTTTTTTGCAGTACTGGGGATGGAATCCAGGTGCATTCTACGTCTGAGCTACACCACCAGCTCTATTTTTCATTCTTTATTTTGAAACAGGGTCCCACTGAGTTGCAAAGGGCCTACATAGTTGAGACTGTCTGCAAACCGCCATCCTCCTGTCTTAACCTCCCAAATACTGGGATTACAAGCATGCATCACCAGGCCTTGCTCCATGCTGACACTTTTTAAAGAGCTCAAGGTACCTGTTGTAAAATATCCCCACTCTGGGCCCCCGGCGGACCGCACGTAGCACACCAGACCCCTGGAGAAACCAGGCCCAGTAAGACACTGGGTCCTGGGCAGGGGTTGCGCAGGGCACTCTGGAACCCCAGAACAGCCAGGGCCCCGGGTCGCAGGACTCTGGGCCCCAGGCGGAGTAGTGCGGAGCACGCTGGACGCATGGGGAAACTGGGCTGGGTCACAGTGCTACTGAGTACCTGATCCCACTACCTCCTCAAACCACGCATACTGAAGAAAAAGAAAAAAGAAAAATATTGGAGAGGGGTTAAGAAGGCCGTGGCGGATGCCAGGATACTGGAGATGAAGACAAAACTAATCCAAATACACTGGAACTTATGGAAAAATTCCCCGTGAAGGAGGACTGCTGTTTCTCTATATTGTTAAGAATCTTGGACATCACCTGTAAGGAGAGAGTTTAGCGGAGACCAAGGAGAAAGGCGGTGTTGAAAGTGGTCTCTGCGATGGTGGTGGAGACTTGTATTCAGGAGAAGCAGAAATCAGATCCTACCAACCTTATTTTTTTTTTTTTTTGAGAAATTACACCAAATGTTGAATGTTACCGTCATGCATGTTTAGGAACACTGGAAAATATTTAGAGTGGAAAAAGAGCTTGGGAAAGATTTGTAATGGTGGAGGCAGTGGCAATGGCAGTGGCCAGTACTCAGGAAAGGCAGAGATCTGATGCATTACACCTGGAACCTTTGGAATAATAACCCCAGAGGCAGAATGCTACCACCATGCACCCTCAAGAACGTGGGACAATTGGTTGGGCGAAGAGGGTGCTCTGATTGGAGCCTGCTGAGGGGTGAGGCCAGCGACGGACACAGCAAAGCTGGGATTGGAGCCTGCCATGAGGCAAGGCCGGTGCTGGAGCCTCCGAGGCTGGGATCGAAGCCTGCCGAGGGGTTAGGCTGGTGCTGGGGCCAGCAAGGCTGGGACCAGAGCCTGCCATGAGGCAAGGCCAGTGCTGGGGCCTTTGAGGCAGTGACCGGAGCCTGCTGAGGGCTTAGGCTGGTGCCAGGGCCAATGGCCGACATTGGAGCCTTCTGTGAGACAAGGTTTAAAAAATATTCTTCTTTTATAGCTTGGACAATTTAAGAAGCATTGGGGCCATTGGGATCTTGGAGGATGGTAGAATTTGCCATTAAACTATCTTGTACTGGCACTTTTTGTAGAAGGGGATGGGGTGATGACTATACTTTTTTAGGGTAAATTTTCTGATCATGCTTTTCTCTCTACTGATGTCAATTTGAGGAATTTTTTTTAAACAAAATAAAGAGTATTTTCTTCTACTAGTTTAAAATGAAGGTTTGAGCTGGATGTGGTGGCACATGCTAGTAATCTCAGTACTTGGGAAGTTGAGACAGGAGGATCACAGGTTCACGACCAGCCTAAGCAACTTAGTGAGGCCATCTGCAACTGAGTGAGGCCCTGTTTCAAAATAAAGAATAAAAATAGGGCAGGAGGTGTAGCTTGGAGGTAGAATGCCCCTAAGTTCAATCCCCAGTTCTAAAGAAAAAAAGAAAGAAAGAGAGAAAGAAGGAAAGAAAGAAAGAGAGAGAGAGAAGAAAATAAACTGAAAGATTGGATGAGTTTACTTGTTGACAATCATTCACACTAGAAAATAATTTTTAATTCGATGAAAAATAATAATCACCCTGCCAAACGTCCTAATTTGTTTGAGAGAAATAGTGGTAAGGATGGTAGACAATGAATAAAAGAACACTCAATGGTGACATTTGAGTTTTGGCAGGGAAATCACCAATAAGAATAAGAATAAAGAAAAGGGAAATCAAAGAAAAGGAACTAATGAAGAATGCCATATTTTACCCAAGATGACCCATTTCTACCTGAATTCTTGATAAGAGTAAGACTCAAAAGTTAAATAAAAATATTAATTTGTATTATGCCATTTTGGCTTGTTTTCTAAGTACTTTGCATGAACTTATTTAATCCTCACACTGACATTACTAGATAGATGTTATGATAGATACTATTAGAGATACAAAAACCTCTGAGGTGTAGAGATTCAATGACCCACCTAGGATTACTTAGTAAGAGTTAGAAATTGATTGAAATTTAAGAGTCACCTCTGGAGTCCAGAATGTCCAATGAAAGACTAAATGAATTATCTCAATATTCATCAATTTATTTAATTCAAATTCAACAAACATTTTTGCTTATCTACTGTTAGTCATTCTGATATTACAGAGCATTAACATCATGCACTTTCTGTCTTTGAGGAACTTGAGAACTGCTGTGAAGACAGTCCTGACTTCACCCAGCACGTGCCCAAAGAGGTGGGATTGTCCAGGGCATATGATGGTGAGCTTGGCACCCCAAACCTGCTGCCAAGTGAAGAGACCCTGGGCCAACCTCTTGGCCTCTCTAAACAACTACTCATTTAAAATGATGTAATTATGAAGCTAACATAATTGATTTATTATGAAGATCAATTAAGATAATCCATCTCAAAGGATGAAGCTCACCAGATATCTATATTAATGCTTTCAGACTCTCAAATAAGCATAAGCTACATTCCAGGCTTTGTTCTGACAATGACCTCATAGTTTTGTATCTTTCTTTTTCAAGAGGAAAGCTAGAGTTCAGAGGCTATGTTCTCTTTTTCTTTTAAAAATAAAGAAGCAACCATTCATTTACTAATGTGATTATATTACTTTTTCAGAAGAATGGCTATGATTCTATGCCTTAGGGTTAGTGCATGCTATCTGAATACGCTGAAGCAATATGAGAAGGCTTTGAGCAACACAGATATGACCTTTTCAGGAGAAGGAGAATAGAAATCATGCAGCTTTGGGGTACACCCTTCTTCTCCTTCTTGGAAATCTCAGGTATGTGCCTATGATAATGACATACTTTCCTTTTTTTAAATCTTTTTGGGAAATGTTAGAATGGACTTTATAATGAATGGGATAGAAGGCCCATAGTACTGAGACTCTTCTTAAGAAACCTAAAAAGCAAAGAAGAGAATCCAGTAGTATGATCACAGTCTGGGACCAGACAGCTTGGATGGATTCCCAGCTTGAACATGTACTGGCTGTGTAATCAAGTAGTCAAAACTCATAAGACTCAGCTTCTAGCTTTGTAAGGTATGAGTGGTTGTGAAACTTAAAAGGCAACATGGTTGCACTTAGCAAGTGGAGTGTGACTGGCATAGAGTAAGTCATATAAAAATGCTAGCATGAAATAGTAAGAGTTAAGAGATAAGCTTTCCTCTTGAGGATAAATAAAGAATAATTAGGTTCTTATGGGAGCAACCCTGAGAGTATAACTGTGATTGGGAAAATACTAAAAGTAAAGGCTCATAGAGGACCTGGTGGCTGGAATATCATCTCCAGTTCCCCCACCCCTCTGTTAGTTATAAGTTGGAGAATTTCAATAGAGGGTATTCTGTGTGAAGAGGGTGTGGTGGACACCTCTGGAATGCTTAGATAGGTGTAAAAGGCAGCTAGCTTTCACAACCAAGAGGCATCCTTAGTGACACCAGTCCTCCTTGAGAGTGACAGGCCCTGATGATCCCTATTTATATTGGTTTTACAGGAGGGACATTTTCTTTGGAGCTATTTTTTTTATATATAGCGTGAGGAAGCTTTAATTTGGATCATTAGGAAGTTTGCTTTTAGGAATAGAAGCAACAGGGTATTTAGAAGAGCTAAATTGCCATGTGGTTTCTCTTTGTGGGAGGCAGCCAAGGAAAAGGACTTGTGAGGTATCAACCGCTTGTGTACATGTAGTTGCTCCTGATGTCAGTGTCCACTTGTGGTCATGGAAGCTGATACACTGTCTTCATCAGCTGGACTGCCATAGCATATACTGCAGACTGGGTCCTTTAAATGACAGAAGTGCATTTCTTGCAAGTTCAAGATCAGAATGATGGCATAGTTGGATTCTGGAAAATCCTCTCTTCCCGGCATGCAGATAATCACCATCTTGCTGTGTCCTTACATGATGGAGAAAAAGTGAGCAAGTGTATAAGAATTCACTCCCAGAACAAGGGACCCACCCTCCTTAACTGTCTAAATATAATTACCTTCCTATGGTCCAGTCTCCAGATATCACCACATTAGGGATCATGACCTCAATATCTGAATTTTGAGGAAACACAATTTAGACAGTAGCATACATTTTATTGTATCATGACTAATACTTGAGCTGTGAATATTATAAGATCAGGTTTTCATTTCAATTGTGATCCATTGTACTGAGATTTAGAAATAGTTTTAAAACACCTAGCTAAGATAAGGGAAATGGGCACACCAGCCGGGGCCCGGGTCGCGGGATCCTGGGCCCCGGGCTGAACTGCGCATAGCACGCCAGACCCCTGGAGAAACCAGGCCCAGTAAGACACTGGGTTCTGGGTGGGGGTCGCGCGCGGCACACACCAGCCAGGGCCCGGGTCGCGGGACTCTGGGCCCCGGGCCGAACTGAGTGTAGCATGCCAGACCCCTAGAGAAACCGGGCCCAGTAAGACGCTGGGTTCTGGGCAGGGGTCGCGTGCGGGGCAAGCCAGATGGGGCCCAGGTTGCGGGACTCTGAGCCCCGGGCCGAACTGTGAGTAGCACGCCAGACCCCTGGAGAAACCGGGCCCAGAACAGAAAAAGATAAAGAAAAATATCGGAGAGGAGGTAAGAAAGCCATTATGGATGCCAGGACACTGGAGATGCAGACAAAACTTATCTAAATGCACTGGAACTTATGGAAAAATTCGCAATGAAAGAGGACTGCTATTTCTCTATATTGTTAAGAATCTCAGACATCACCTGTAAGGAGAGAGTTTAGCGGAGACCAAGGAGAAATGCGGTGTTGAAAGAGTTCTCCGCAATGGTGGTGGAGACTTGTATTCAGGAGAAGCAGAAACCGGATCCTATCAACTTTATTTTTTTGGAGAAATTACACCAAATGTCGAATGCTACCATCACGCATGCTTAGGAACACTGGACAACATTCAGAGTGGAAAAAGAGCCTGGGAAGGATTTGAAACGGTGGAGGCAGTGACAATGCCAGTGGCCAATACTCAGGGGAGGCAGAGATCTGATACATTACACCTGGAACCTTTGAAATAATAACCACAGAGACAGTGATCGGAACCTGCTGAGGGGTTAGGCAGGCGCCGGGGCCAGTGGCCCACATCGGAGCTGCTGTGAGGCAAGGACAGTGCTGGGGCCTCAGAGGCCGGGATAAGAGCCTGCCAAGGGGTTAGGCCGGTGCTGGGGCCAGTGAGGCCAGCATCAGAGCCTGCCTTGAGGCAAGGCCGGTACTGGGGCCTCTGAGGTCAGGATAAGAGCCTTCCGAGGGGTTAGGCTGGTGCTGGGGCCAGTGAGGCCGGCATCGCAGCCTGCCGTGAGGTAACGCCGATACTGGGGCCTCTGAGGCCAGGATAAGAGCCTGCTGAGGGGTTAGGCCAGTGCTGGAGCCAGTGATGCCGGCATCGCAGCCTGCCGTGAGGCATGGCCAGTGCTGGGACTTCCGAGGCCAGTATCGGAGCCGGCCGAGGGGTTAGGCCGGTGCTGGGGCCAGCGAGGCCGGCATCGGAGCCTGCCATGAGGCAAGGCTGGTACTGGGGCCTCCGAGGCCAGGATAAGAGCCTGCCGAGAGGTTAGGCCGGTGCTGGGGCCAGCGAGACCGGCACTGGAGCCTGCCATGAGGCAAGGCCGGTACTGGGGCCTCCAAGGCCAGGATAAGAGCCTGCCGAGGGGTTAGGCCGGTGCTGGGGTCAGCAAGGCCGGCATCGGAGCCTGCCGTGAAGCAAGGCTGGTGCTGGGGCCTCTGAGGACGGGACCGGAGCCTGCCAAGGGGTTAGGCCGGTGCTGGGGCCAGTGAGGCCAGCATCAGAGCCTGCCTTGAGGCAAGGCCGGTACTGGGGCCTCTGAGGTCATGATAAGAGCCTTCCGAGGGGTTAGGCCGGTGCTGGGGCCAGTGAGGCCAGCATCGCAGCCTGCCATGAGGTAACGCCGATACTAGGGCCTCTGAGGCCAGGATAAGAGCCTGCTGAGGGGTTAGGCCGGTGCTGGAGGCAGTGAGGCCGGCATCGCAGCCTGCCGTGAGGCATGGCTGGTGCTGGGACTTCCGAGGCCAGTATTGAAGCCAGCCGAGGGGTTAGGCCGGTGCTGGGGCCAGCGAGGCCAGCATCAGAGCCTGCCATGAGGCAAGGCCGGTACTGGGGCCTCCGAGGCCAGGATAAGAGCCTGCCGAGGGGTTAGGCCGGTGCTGGGGCCAGCGAGATCAGCACTGGAGCCTGCCATGAGGCAAGGCTGGTACTGGGGCCTCCGAGGCCGGGATTGGAGCCTGCCGAGGGGTGAGGCTGATGCTGGGGCCAGCGAGGCCGGCATTGGAGCCTGCCGTGAGGCAAGGCCGGTACTGGGGCCTCCTAGGCCGGGATCGGAGCCTGCCTTGAGGCAAGGCCGGTACTGGGGCCCCCGAGGCCAGGATAAGAGCCTGCCGAGGGGTTAGGTAGGTTCTGGGGCCAGCGAGGCCAGCATCGGGGCCTGCCGTGAGGTAAGGCCGGTACTGGGGCCTCCGAAGCTAGGATAACAACCTGCCGAAGGGCTAGGCCGGTGCTGGGGCCAGCAAGGCTGGGATTGGAATCCTGCCAAGGGGTTAGGCTGGTGCAGGGGCCAATGGCCAGCATCGGAGCCTGCCATGAGGCGAGGCCAGCATCGGAGCCTGCCGTGAGACATGGCCAGTGCTGGGGCCTCCTAGCCCTGGAACGGAACCTGCCGAGGGGTTAGGCCGGTGCTGGGGCCAACGAGGCCGGCATTGGAGCCTGCCGTGAGGCTAGGCCGGTGCTGGGGCCTCCGAGGCCGGGATTGGAATCCTGCCAAGGGGTTAGGCCGGTGCAGGGGCCAATGGCCAGCATCGGAGCCTGGCGTGAGGCAAGTTCACTCCTGCGGCCTCCAAGGACCAAAGCCAGCTTAGGGGTTAGACCGGTGCAGGGGCCAGCGAGACCAGAACTGGGGCCTCCCATGAGGCAAGGCTGCTGCTTGAGCCAGCGAGGTCTGGATCAGTCCACTGAGTAGCCAGGCCACTACTGTGGCCGTCAAGAGTGGGATCGGTTCTTGCAACACAGCATGCACAGAGAAATATCGCAGAAAATATAAATCAGACGCTTCTCTTAATCAGCAATAACTAGGAGGAAAAGGGCAACAGGAAGAGGTTGAGCTATAGAAAGGGCCCTATAGTGAAGCAACTAATGTGACCAATCAGGGGGTATGTAATACTGGAGGACTGAGCCTCTTTAAAACGCAGGAGGTACATAAACAAATGTATCAAAGTAAATCACCAAAGAAGCGTGGGATGGAGGGAGGGGGAGGGAATGGGATGGGGGCTGGAGGAGGGCTAATTGGATGATGTGTGCTTGTATATCCTCTCAAGTCTTGTACTCCAATGTGATTGATATATGACTACAATGCACCAATTTAAAAAATAAATTAATAAAAAAAAGAAAAAAAAAGATAAGGGAAATGGATTTGGGCTGCATCATGAAGTTGTGAGATAAAAGAAGATAAAGGGGAATAATGTCTCTTTCTATATTAAAGTTAAACTGGGAGAGGTGGTACCTGCTTGTAATTCCAGCTGTTTGGGAAGCTGAGGCAGGAGGATTGATAGCATAGCAAGACCCTGTATAAAACAAACAAGCAAAAAAATTCATTTAAAAAAGTTAAATGCTGTGCTAAGTCATAGTCCTATATATTTTTATTTGGGTTTTCATTTATCTCCTAACACACTCGGCCACTGCCCAAGGAAGGTAGGGGCTTCTAATCTTTATGATTTATTGACACTTTAATTTTCTTTCCTTTCCTCACAGCACTGATGAATACACATATCTTGAGCTTCTCTCTCATGCTTAATGAAATTCTGCCACTATAAATATTATATGTACTGATAGGAAAATAGAAAAACAACTTAAGATAATGTGAGTGAAGGTGATCATCAGGGGGTTCAATTAATTTTTAAATATACTTGGTGCATTGCCTTACATCATAATGAAGTTCAGAGTGATAGGGACATATATGCATACAGCACTTGGTAAGCTTCCCCTGGTTCTCTCTCTACTCCCAGTTCAAACAATACTTAAGAAAATGCAAATCAAAGAAACCTACTGTTGTTAAAAAAATAGGGTCTGCAGCCCACCCAAATTCCAGTGGGGAACCCAGGACTTTTATCTAAGTTCATTGAAGACTTCCAATTACGTCATTGGACAATCACCTCATTTCTTAGTGCTTTGACTTTTTTCACTTACAAGATGTTGTAAATAATGAATGTTTTTCACATAGGTGCTAGCTGAAACTGAATATACAAATATTTACTAGTTGTTATTGTTACTGTTAGTTCTGTTATCTGATATCCCATCAACTAGAACATTAAACTGTGTCTGTTCTAGCAGTGATTGTGCACCCTAAATCATAAGTGGATTTGATGTGCCTTTTGAATCATCAAACAAGATTAAATTATGTTCATTAAATATGACTGGTTAAAGCAGGTAGGTAATCTCAGGCAGGGGTGATTTTGTCCCCTAGATGAAATTGGCAAGGTTTGGAGAGAATTTTGGTTGTCACAACTGGGAATTTCCTACTGGGTCATAGTAATTAGGGCCCAAAGATTGTGTTAAACATCCTACAAATACATAAGACAGCCCAAAAGTCGATTGTATGAGAGATGGAAAAGTCTTGTCTAGGGTATTTTTAATATATTATACTTTTGAGGAGTAATTATAACCAGCTTTCTATATACCAAAGATACTGTCTTCCAAGCACAAGGCTTTATTTATTAGAAACCCTTTTCTTTGGTCTTGCTGGACAATAAGTTTAATACTTGTTTTTGAGGCTTACACATTAGGAATTCTTTCTTGAGCATGAAGTTTGAGAAGACTTGGAATAAATAATTAGGAATCATACAGAATATTTTTCCTAGAGTTGTAAGAAATGAGAAGGCTTCTTTCTGTCCAGGATTACTTGTGGCACAGTTCAAATAGAGGAATTAGGGGATACTAAATGTATTTAATATAGTTGCTCATTGGTATCTGCAGGAGATTGTTTCCTGGAAACCCCCCCCCCCAAGATAAAGACATCTGTAAAGGCTCAAGTTTCTTATATAAAATGGTATAGTATTAGTATATGACATCCACAGACCTTATATTAAACTTTAAATCATCTTTACTTAGAGTATCTAATAAAAACAATATAAATACTATGAAGGTTGTTCTTATGCTGTTTTAAAATTTGCATTATTTTTATTATTTCTATTTTCAAGTAGTTTTCATTTTCCATTGGTGGAATCTGTGGATGTGGAGCTCAGAGATATGGAGGCCAACTATAGTTTTTATTCCTTCCACCCTTAGGATCCTAGTTTCATACTAATCACCTGATGTGACACTGAGACCCTGTTTCCAAATAAAATATAAAATAGGTCTGGGAGTCCGGGCATGGTGGCGCACGCTTGTAATCCCCGCGCTTGAGAGGGGGAGACAGGAGGATCGTGCTGGTTCGGAGCCAGCCTCGCTGGCTTAAGAGACCCTGTTTCCAAATAAAAAAGTATAAAATAGGTCTGGGAGTGTAGCCCGGAGGTAGAAAGGCTTCCAAGAACCCCAGTACCATCTAAAAACAAAATAAAACAAACAAACAAAAAACAGGTCTGGGAGTATAGCCTGGAGGTAGAAGGACCCTGGGTTCCATCCCCAGTACAGAAGAAGAAAGAAGTAAGAAGTAAGAAGTAAGAAGAAGGAGAGGAGAAGGAGAAGGAGAAGGAGAAGGAGAAGGAGAAGGAGGAGAAGAAGAAGAAGGAGAAGGAGAAGGAGAAGGAGAAGGAGAAGGAGAAGGAGAAGGAGAAGGAGAAGGAGAAGGAGAAGGAGAAGGAGAAGGAGAAGGAGAAGAAGAAGGAGGCCAGGGATTTTAATAAGATGGGACTAAGCAAGGACTGTAAGAATCCAAATGAAACTTCAGCCCCTACTGTGGGCTGGATTCTGAGGATAACCTGGATAAATAGGGGTGGGGAGGTGAGCAGACATGTGGCTCTAGAAGATTAGAGTCACCAGCCCTGGATTCAAAATCACCAGCAATTCAAATTAGGATAGAAACTGGGCAAAAGACATTGGGTCCCCAAGACCCAGTTCTGACTCATATAAAAGAACAGATGGAAGACCTCAATAAGTATAAAAGCTCATCTCTTAAGGACTTCAATGGTTATTCTTTTCCAGGACTCCTTCTCCTTGTATGGGAAGAGATGTCTTTCCTTGATTTAAAATAAACTTTCATATATCTATACCCTCCTTTAGCTCTTGAACTTTATTTGTTGCAATACACTGAACAAAAACCCAATCAAAGGAGATACTCTGTATCATTTTTGCTAGAGAAATCTGCAGAATGGGGAAGGAGAGGTGAGCAAGGTTTTCCTAGGAGAACTTTTAAAAATCCTTCTGTTCTCATGATTTCCTTCATAGATTTATCTGGTAGTCACCATATTTCCACCATAAGCCAGGGACTGTGGAAGAAACTGGAAATATGTTAATTGATGAACAAGATGAGACATATCCCTAGCCATATTTAATAATAGTTTTTGCCCTGCTCTGCATATATATTCATTGTTTTCACTTGCAATTGAGGCCCAGTTCAGGCATATTTTTCCAGGTTTCAGTAAATATAACTGCAGCATGTCTACATCTTTCATTTGGTCTTTGGAGCCTGCAGCAAAACCTCTTGGTGGCATTGGTCCAAAGCGACTATCTCAAATTGTCATACCATTGGGTATAGGAATCATTATGGTTTGATAGATGTTAATTTGTCCACATTATTCTCCTCCAGACTAGAGGCAGAATAAGAAATAATTACTTTATGTTTGGAAATCATCAAAGCTTCAGGACTAATGGGAACATTGAAATAAGTGTAGAATACTTGCTTTTATTATCTGGTAGCTGTTTGTTTGCAGCTTGGCACTCAAGTTATGCGTTCTTTAGAGATTTGGGGTATTCTTTAGTGATCAGGACTCATTGTGTTTATGATACATATTCACTCATGTTTTTCAAAATGGATGGATATGTGTACTGGGCTGCATTTAGTCTCCTTTTTCTTCGCAGGTGAGTTTAAAAATAGGAAGAGGGAAACCCCACAAGAGAGTAGGCACCTTCGAGGGAGTGCCTTGTCTCCCTTCCCCCACCCCACCCATCCTCACATCTAACTAATGCTTTCATCTCTGCGAATACATGAATATGTAAGTGCAAGCGCTGCTTATTGTGAACTCGGAACAAAGAGTCGTGCTGTAGATTTCAGTGCATTTGGACCATAATATGCAGCTTTCTTGATAATGGGCTGTCTTGGCATTGAAATGAAAAGCAAACATATCATTAAGAAGGCGTTCCATAAAAACTGTCTGTCATATATCTTAAGCTTCATTAGTTTAGATTAATGACTTACTTGATATACATGACAATAGGTGAAGCAAATCTTTGTTTATTTATTGACAATTAAATGTGGTGCTGACATGCATATACAGGCTTCCCTCTGATTAGTTCCATGTTTTAAAGTAACTTTGTGTTATAAAACTTGTTAACTACAGTATCATTTTATTGAGCTCTGCTCAGTGAATGATGTGATCTACATTGAAAGGCATCAATATTGCAGCCATTCCTGGCAGTCACTGGAGCATTGTGCTCTCAGATTGGAGTTGATATCTCATTGTACAAATTCAGGGACCCAGAAAATGTCCAGTTATTGAGCCTCTGCCCTGCGAGGACAATGTTCTATTCATGGAATCTGGGTGCAAGGTCACAAAACTGAAACCCAAACGAAAGGGTGAGATTCAAATTCGTTTCATGGTTTGGCTGAGGACCTCCCTGAAATTCAGTGTTTTGAAAGCACTGAGCTTTTCCCAGAGTATCCTACTAATGTTATGCAAAGAAGTGTACAAATAAATATAGAGTGTTCTAATTAGAACATGGCTATTGTGCTTAAGCAAGCTTACCATTTAAAAACATGCCAATGGTCTAATAGGATATGGATCCAGATGACACAAGAAAGCTTCCCAAGAAAACCTCATAACAAAAGAGCCTGGGAAGGCAGGAGAGAGGAAAGATGAAGAAAAGGGAGGAAGGGCAATGTGGCATAAAATTTATCTGCATGCTAGGCTCACTGAAATATTCGTGGTTTGCCTTTCCAGGAATTCAAAAGTTGGAGGCTGTCAGGGATAATCAGTCCTTCCCATCTCAGACACCCTGCGGTTCTCCTTAATAGCTCCCTTTTATGTGCCATCAGTCCTCAAAAATATATTTAGAAAAGACTTATTTAGGAGGAGGCATAACATAAAATCCATGTTGCAGTTGAGTATTACAAATGATTCCTGACTCCATTCTGTACTAGTAGGCCCTCCATAGAATTTCCATACAAAGTAAAAGATCTTTCTAAGCTAGCTTGAGGGAGAATGAGTCTGACAAAAGAAACCTGCTTCTTCTAAACAGCCTCTCATTATATCCTGTGAAGGAGGATGTCCCCCCGATACTGGGGCCCAGTAAAGTACCCGTGCATTTCTTAGTAATACAGGGCAGAAAATGGACCTCTGGTGATCGTACCTGTAGGATATGTTGAAGCAAATTTTGCATGTGAAGGGAAGAAGAGGCTACCTGATTTTACTTATAGGCTAGTGACAGTCTGGTCCTTAGATGACTTTGCAATCATTTTGCTTATAATTGATGTGAATACTTCATATGTTTGATATGAAAAATAAATTCTTATAATATAGAGGAGTAACCAAACTCCTTAAATTACTCCTTCTCTTCTTTTCATTACAAGTCATGTCTCCCCTCCTCATGTGGTTCCATTCCCTGTGGTCCAGATGTTGAACCCACCAATAGTCAGCATAGCCTGGAATGATCTTGTGGATGTGTCCAAACCTGCAGGACCAACAGGGTCGACAGATGTCAGCATGGAGGAACAATAGCTACCTGACCCTACCGCACATCTTTCCTCTGCAGAATTCATCCTTTAGCACTGTGCTGACTGCTCCATGAGAAGGAAGACAGACACACTGAAACTGGAGGGGCGGGTCAAAGGAGGGCAAGGAATGAATATGGTGCCGATCACTATTGCTGAATGGTTTTTACTTGCCTATGCTCTTCTTCCTTCTGTCTATATTTAAAGACACGAGACGTCTGTTAAGACATTGATAAGCAGAGTTTTAGACCTTTCAAGTATTTCTCTGCTTTAGCTCTTACTCTTGCCTGGCATGCTTTGGAAGGTTGTTAAGGTTTTCATGCCATAATCACTGTTATCTGTGAATGGTGAAGGGACTTGGGTGGCCAACCACAAGTTACTTTTCTTTGATTTTTTATTCCTTTTATTTAATTTTTAATTTATTTAATCTTATATTGGTGCATTGTCACTGTGTATGACAGTGAGATTCACAGTGACACATTCATGCATACACATAACATTGTCTGGTCTTTTTCCTTCCTTGAACCTCTCCTTTCCCTCCCTTTCTTCCTTCTACCTCCTTCCACTACTCTACTGGTATCTCTCCTGATTTTCATGAGGTCCTTTTTTATTTCTTTCTTTTTCTCTAGCTTGCACATATGAGAGAAAAATTCGACCTTTGATTTTCTGAGTTTGGCTGATTTCACTTAGCATGATGTTTGTCAGTTCAATTTATTTTTCTGCAAGTGAAATGAGTTTGTTCTTTATGGATGAGTAAAACTCTATTGTGTGTGTATGCCACATTTTCTTTATCTATTAATTTGTTGTTAGATACCTAGTTTGATTTGATAACCTGGCTACTGTGAATTGTGCTCCTATAAGTATGGATATGCATTTATAATTATATTATACTTTTAATTCTTTTGGAAAGATACATATACTAATTTTATAATGATGCTTTTCTAATATAGAAATGTCTGCATATATTTGAAAAGACAAAAAGGCATATACAGAATTTTTTAACCAAGAAAGATATGCACTGTCACCATAAATTTTTTGTGGGTTCATTTACTTGCCTATAAATTGAAACATTTTCTTTTTTGCGATTTTAGAAATACATTTTGAAGTTCCATTTTGGTATCATTATCTTTTATGATAAAATTGCAATCTTTATAGACACATCTCATGTTTAAGAACAAGAATTTTTATATAATTGGAAGCCGTTGGATTGTAATAGATATCTGCAATGATGTAAGGAAACGAGTTTATAAGTTGACTAGGGCATTTTTTTTATTGGACAATGGTGCTACAGATAACACAGAATTATATAAAGGAGGTTTAAGTGAGGAAGTTTTATATTAGCTTCAGTGACTGAAAAGTGTTGCACCCAAAAATCCTTATTGAGTTCAGATCTTACAAAACCACAACATTAAATGTAAAACATCTGTGACTTTAAGACAGTGAACATTTTTCCCCCAAAAAAAGTAAATGAGTGGGCTAGACTTCCCTAATGGCCAATTAAACTAAAGCTTTTAAAAACTTTTTTCCAAGGACCTTAGTTATGTTTACCCATGTCCCATAAACCATGCCTCATCAGACTTGATTCATTTATTAGGATGAGATTTTCATATGCTAACCAGGAACTCCTAAACCACTAATTATTTCCCTAAAATACTTTGGTTATTTTATTTTGTTCTCCTTTGTTCACAAGACAGCTTTCCTCTAAAAATTGCACCCTCTTTTCTCTGTTGCAGTGTTCTGAGGGTTAGAATACAAATGATCATTTACAAATTGAACGTTAACACAAAAATGCATTGTACTTGTGATGTGAGGAGTAAAAACACGTCCCCAAATAAGAACAAATAGCAGTATTATCCCATGGGAAAGAGCCTTCTGTATTGATCTATTATTTCCCAGCTTGAAATGTGCCACTATTGTGGTTCCACTTGATTATGAGCCTTTTAGCACTTCCTCCGGTTGATTCAACTTGAGTGCTTCTGACATGTGCAGAGTTCCTCGCGGTGCTGCTGAGCGGCAGGGCAAACCGTGCTAATGAAGAAATAACAAGCTGAAGATTTGAATAAATATTTAGTTGATTGAAAGGAGGTATATCATTAATTTTTTTTTAATGCTGGCAACTGAGGAAACTCACTCACTTGCTCACTAATATGCTTTGCTTGTGTGAGCTAAAAAAGGGTTCTTGCGGAGTTTTTACTGTACCAAGGGGCACTTTCATTTCCTGATTCTATTATAAACTAAGTGGCCACCTGAACCTGCCAATGAACTTGTTCTATTGTGTTTTTCTATTTTTAATCCTGAAAGAGTAAACACATTTCTCATCAGATGTGCTACAGGCTGCCGGACATGGATGAGATTTATGAAGGTGCCATTACGTTATTACAGGACCATTCATTTATGAATAAGTGTCTGTTCTGAAAGCGAGCTATAAATGATAGCAGCATTTTCATCATTTCGAAAATCCATATTATGAAAGTATGTAGTTTTTTTCATACTTGCTGCTGCAGCATGGAAACAATTTGGGTTTATGCCTTTTGGGCTTTCTTTCAGTTCTAATGATGATTAAAGTTCTGGTCTTAGAACCAAGGCAATGTTTTATGTGACTCACAGCAGCAGCTGGGAGCAGGAACACAATGGTCCCTTGGAGATTAGAGGATTAACGACCAGAGCTCTGGGAGTCAGCCTCTATGTTAACCGACTGTCTCTGGTGGAACCGGAGCTTCAGTAGAAGCTTCTAAGTTTGCTTCCATGGTACTTTGGTAGGTTCTGTTCCCTGAGAAATGGTTTCCTGTGCATTCTTTTAAGACATGGACTAACGTGTTTCAAGCATTTTTAGTGAATGTGATTTACTGTCCCACATTGAGATTATTTGAAGTTATCTCACCAAGAATGCTCCCAGTTAAAAAAAAAAAAATCTTTGCGATCACAAGTTTGAGGACAGTCTCAGAAACTTAGTGAAACCCTCAGCAACTTAGTGAGAACCTGTTTCAAAATTAAAAAAAAAATAAAATAGGGCTGATAAAATATCTCTGAGTTAGAGCTCCCTCTCCCTCCCGGTTTAATCCCTAATACACCCCCCCCCCAAAAAAAAAGAGCAGTAAATAGAAAAGAATTTTTTTTTTTTTTTGGTATTGGGGATTGTTTGAACCCAGGGACATTCTACCTTAGAGATACACCCGCTAGCCATATTTTTAAATTTTATTTTGAAACAGTCTTGTTAAGTTGCTGAGGGCCTCACAAAGTTATTAGAGTTGTCCTTAAACCTGTGATTTTCCTATCTCAGCCTCCTAAGTACTGGGAAGTAAATACTAAAGGATCTTAATGATAGAATAAAGACTTTGGACTTATTCTGTCAGACACTTATACATAGTAGTACCATAGTAATAATTCTTCGTTGAACTGAACATTTGTGCCTATTGTACTGCTAGTTGAAGAAGCATTTAACAAACATTTTTAGAATATAAGTTCTTCAGAATTAAATAGCTTTTCTAAAGATAAAAACATAAAAAGGGACTTTAATTTTTAAAAAATTTTGTGGAAGAGCAAGTTAAAAAGTTAAGCAGGTTTCTGAACTGTAGTACTTGTCACAACCTTCAATAGGTTATTATGTACTTTTATACTCAATGATATATTATGTAGGGTTCTCAAATGTTTTGACAACTCAACTAAACTTCCTTCCTTGTCTCCTAGAAACAAGTACCTTAGAAAATTTTTTAGAAAATGTTCTACTAAGATGTGCTTTGAAGATCTGAACACATATTACCTACCCTAACGTTTGATCATCTACCTAGCTATTTAGCCCCTCCAGGTCCCCATAAAGGTTAGTTTCCCAGCAGTAGTGAAGTCGACATGGCTTTAGATTTTTAAAAAGTTATTTCACATAAAAGATTGCACCTCAGTAGTCTTACAAGCTCATGTGGTAGATGGTACAGGAAGTATTTCAGAGCAGGAGAGCTGCAGATGTGAGCTGCATTGTCAAGACAAGATGAAAGACCCAGGGCAGGTCATGGTGATCTAAGGCTCTGGTTAGACTGCCAACATGACAGTATGAGACACGGTGTTAGAGGGAGTGGAGAGAAGGGGTAGCTTAGAGATATATGGAGGATCATCAGTAGGACATATTAAAGACTGGCTTTTGGGAATGAATGATAGAAAAGGTGCCAAGACTAAGACTAGAGGTGGAATAGTAATTCTGATAGAAATGGGAGAGTCCTACTAGATTTGGGAGTGAGAGTAGGAAGGGAGTAAACAAAGGTTAATGGAGTACCTGTTATGTCTCCCACATTACTCTCCTTTGGCAAAACGCATAGTATCTTAAAGGAAAGTCATTATATAAAACAAATAAAAGAATTTCTTTGTTTGAAAGGAGTTGGAATGTTGAGTCTCCCTCACTGTCTCCTGGCTTCTTGTTTAGCTCGGAGATACCTAGCATTGTGAGCAATGCTGATGAATCCCAGCCAGCATGCTGAATTTGAGGTGATGACAAACTATTCAAATAAAAGATGTTTTCTTGTGAGTTGTAAATAGAGGAATTGGGTTTTTAAATAGTCCATGTGATTTCACATATGGAGCCACTTACTGGCTCTTTTTGTATTGACCACTAACATTAAAGAAATGCTCACGGCGGGTGTGGTGGTGCATGCTTGTAATCCCCGTGCTTGGGAGGCAGAGACAGGAGGATCATGCAGGTTCAAAGCCAGCCTCGCTGGCTTAAGAGACCCTGTTTCCAAATAAAAAAATACATATAAAATACATATAAAAATAGGTCTGGGAGTGTAGCCCAGAGGTAGAAGGGTTTCCAGGAACCCCAGTACCACCACCAAAAAAAAAAAAAATACCCAAAAAACTCAAATGAATACATTTCTTGAAAAAGTCATTTTAGAGAAGTGGCATTTTGATATTGACACATGAGATATCTAATATCTAAAGAGACACATCTTCTTCACATATGATAACTTTTTCCAGTCTTGATCAATTAGTGAAATATTTCTCCTTCCTTGTCTAATAAAATACTTAATCTTAGGCTTTCATTTGATGAACAATATTTTGCTATGGGAGAAAGAATAATCATCTTAGAATAATTGTATTTTTTTCTAAAAATTCAAATATTGAACATTTGGACTACAAGGGTCTCATGAAGAAATGATGTCTGAATAACTCACATTGTTTCATTTCTTGGACCAAGTACTTGTTGTAGGAATGCCCAGTCACAAACATAAACTCTTAATGAAGCATTTCCATAAATGACCCTTCCCCATTTTGTTTCTAATTCACTGAAAGGTCAGGAACAGTGTCAGTGTATATCAATTACATCTGCAAAGTGGGAAAAAATTATATATAAGTGGATTTAATAAACTGCCCTAAAGGATGTGAGGCCTCATTGTTTAATGTTGATACTGGGAAGTAAATTAGGAATCATTGATGAATACTGTTCTTAGGCTCAATCATTGGCAGATGCAAACTAAACAAAAAAAACGTCATTTGGATATAGCAATCTGTAAGACATAGGAATTATCAGATTAAAAATGGAAGTGCATTCATTACTGAGTCAACATTATGTGTCAACAATGCTTTCTGGGTCATGTATCATAAGTATGAATATTATTATCTCGGATGACAAAGATGACTCGCTTGATGCGACAAAATGTGGAGGAAAAGTTTTGGCTTCTTTAACCTGTTCATAATCTTTTCTAGGGGAAATAATGTTCTATTTGATGTAACAAAATGTGGAGGAAAAGTTTTGGCTTCTTTAACCTGTTCATAATCTTTTCTAGGGGAAATGATGTTCTATCGATGTTTTTCTGGTTTTGTTAAGAGGCAATGTTTCTGTAATTGAACAGAACCGAGTCAGTTCTTAAAATAGAGATGTTTGCAGAACAGAGGAGGATGATTCATCAAGCCTTAATGGAAATATCTCTTGAGAGTATACAGCTTCCCTTCTTCCAAATTTGTGCTTATAAAGAAACCTCTGCCTTTATAATTTGTTTTCCTTGGAGGATTTATGTTTAGGACTAGGTTTGAAAGCAGCTTTCATTCATATGCTAGGTAGGTCAGTCTTTGTAAACTACTGAATTTACATCTGGATATGAAGTTGTCCTTTGTAAGTATGTTTATCCTTGGTTTTCTCTTTTAGCTTGCTCAATCGAGGATGTCTTTAAAAGACTTAGTTTGGGTTCCAGAAATTCTAAATCCAGACCCTTGGAACCACTACACTGAGTGGAGTGCTCAGGGAGCAGCCAGTTAGTCTACTTTTCTGATATTTTACAAATGATATGAGAACCATTTGTTTTTCTTATGATTTCCTGAGAAAAGAAGCTATAGATCAATGGTATCTCTAATGTATATTATAATTCCTTTATGGGTCTGCAGTGGACAGTTCAATTGCTGGCCACGTCCTGGTATCTGTGCTCACATGTAGTTCCTTTCCTGTCAGGTGCACGGGCCAGTGCAATGTCAGCAAATGTGACTTGAACCGAGGCTTTACACACACCTGAATGGCAGGGCTTGCCCACTTGGATGAGCCAACTTTTGGGAGCCAGTTGCTGGGCTGCATTGCATCTTGTGTTAGATTTGGATAGGGACAAGCCATGTAGGTAGAGGCCCTGAAATATGTCTGGGCCCTACTCTTAACAGCTCTAGGAGAAACCTCAGCTTCATACTCTGTAGACATAACAGCAATTCTGAAGAATAGCCCAGCTGAATGCAATCAGCCCATGGAATTGTGATAAGTAATATCTTATTATTCTTTTAAACCATTGATTTTTTGACGGTGGTTTGCTGCACATCAGATAAATGATTCTTTTGCCGTAGCTATGGATCTCTTTATAAATATAGCAGCATCGAATGGAAATATATAACGCATAATGGAAATGATAGTTAATTTCAGGTGATAGCATGGGGGGTGGTACTTATCCAAAGTCCCTTGAGCCCATTTTCCTCCTGTTTTAGGTCCACAGATGGTGTTACACTGCCACCTGGTGGCAAGACTGTGTTCTGGATGTTTTGTGGAATCTAGAGCATTGCTAAACTATTATAAAATGGAATCCAGGTATAAACCCACAGAACTCCAGAGGACCAAAATTAGCAAGAGAGAACTCTTCTTGAGAGGAAAATGATGAACTTACCAAAATGCACACACGGCACAAGGATTTGTTGCTTTGTTCAGGTGCTTTTAGCTGCGGGTCCCTCTTGAACATGCTGTGTGCTCTGGGGAAGTACCACGTGCCTTTGAAATCCACTTGCCAGGCTTTCCTGCTCAGCCTTTCTTCTACACTGAGGAAGAGAGGATGTGGCACTCAGAAGTGGAACATGAACTTCATTCTGCCCCTTCATCAAGCAAGTGTAAAATCGAGAAGAACTCCCCAACACTCTCAGAGATTTGCTGAACCTCTTTGATGTGGGCAGACAGACTGCTGTGTGGAGAGTGGAAAGTGGGTAGGCAGTGGAAAACAAGAGAGTTTTCAGGTATTGCTCTCCTTTGATACTGCCGTCCTTCTCCTGCACTCATCAGCAGGACCCAGACTCTCAGGAAGCAAAGTGAAGTCGCCAGCTTACAGCTGAATGGCACAACACATATGCTATCCAGGCCAGCAGTCCTGGTGCTGTCCAGGCCTGACCAGGTACAGCTCATGGAGGGGTAGGTCTAGGGTTCTGCCATGGGGGGGCACCCTTTCTTCTTCAAGACAGATTAAAGGAGAACTCAAATACTTTTTGGGTTTCAAAATCTATACTGTGTAAGAACCACAAATTTCAGTTTGGAGATAATTTTGTGTCAAAGGAAAATGAATAATTATATTTTGGTTGTATATTTGCCATCAAGATACATCAGCACAACCTCTATTATAATAAAAATTGGGTGTATATAGATCCTCATGTACATCTGGAATATATGGGGAACATTCTTTCTTCTAAATAAAATGATTTTTATCTGAATTTATGTGGTTGAAAGAAAACTCTACTTATTTTATCTTTTCAGGTTGAAGTAAATTTCTTTTAACATAATATGTATTACAATAATAGCATCTAGTTAAGATTTCATTATGACATTTCAATTCAGTATAATACACAGTCCCTGCCATGTTTTTATAAAACATTACTCGGTATGAGATATTCACATTAACTACAATTGCTGAAATGACTGATGTTTAAATCCAGCGACAGTTTCTATCATTATTAAACTTCATTATAAAATAAAGTATGTGGGTGGAATTGTGGCTCCATGCTTTTGTAATTTCCTCTCTACCTTTTCAATGTACTTTTCAGTTACATCAACTGAATGATTTCATCTTATGGATGCAAAGATGAAGGAAAAGAACAAAAACATGGCCATTAAGGGAAGCAGTGCAAATGTGCATGGTTAATGGAAACCATTTTGACATTTTGTATTTGATTCCATGGTGTACCTACTCAAACAATTTCAATGGCATATTAGAACAAAATGCTACATTGTGCTCTTCACTAAGAATGCAAGTAATAGACTTCAAAAATTACCTTTTTCACTGAAAGTATTATCTGCTGGAAATGAAGAAATGTTTTACATTATGAGACACTAACAGCAGAGGAAACAACCGGCTGGCATGCTAACTCGGGCAGGGGAGGGGCTTGACTCTTTACTCTCCAGAATGCATTCTTGCCTCCAGGAAAGCACAATCGCTACACTCCCCTTTAATGTTTTGGGTCCTAATAATACAACATCTAATTTTCTACATCTTCTGACTGCATTGTTACTAATCCAAGCACAGGTTTATGTGAGTTAAAACAATACTCAGATCTCATTTACTGTAGGACCAGAGTGTAAGGCTTAGTGGCTGCTTGTCAATCTGTTAGTTTTGATTCTGGGAAAAGCCTTCCTTATAAAATTAAGCAAATAATTAAAAAATAAACATAGAATAAGTAATTACTTAGCCTCCACTCTGCATACCCATAGGCAGTGCATAAATTGGGGAGTGAATAAAGGTCCTGTGGATTCTACTGAACATGTGGTTTACTAGGGATATTTTGAGGTGGTACAGGCAAGAGGATGCCTACCCACTTGAGGAAGTAGCCCTGGTTGTGGGAGGTGTCTGTATATTTTGTACCGTTCATTAAAGTACTTTCACAAAGAAATATCTTATTTGGCTCCATAACAACTCTTCGAAGTAAGCATTATTTTCTTCATTTTTTTCTCACATGAAAACGGAAGCTCAGAGACAATGTTTGTACAAGTTCACACAGCTAATAAGAGGCTTGCCCAGGAAGTGAGGCATCTCTTGGCTCCGAGGAAAACACAGAGGTAGGAAATAAAAAGAGAAAAGCATTAGTTTTGTAAGGCGAGTATAAAAACACTTTATTGTGGGGTCGAGCTGGGTTAACTGGGTGTGGATGCTGATTCAAGGCTGGCAGCAATGTGGAGCAAAGAGAAGGCAATGACAAACCCCAAAGCTGACCCTGCAGCTCTCTGAGTTAGCACAACCAGGCAATAAGTGACTTGGTGTCTGAAAGCAGGTTCTTGCAGAAATGCCCAGTTCTGACCTCCGTATCCCTGACACCTGCTCTGTAGCTGGCTGCACTGATCTTATCATACACTGACCGCCTAGGACAAGAGCCCAGTGGTCAGCACTTAGGTTCTCTGCACTGATGCCGTGGCAACTGGATAGAAAAGGGACAAGCAAAATCTGGGCCAGAGCTCCAGGGAAACCCAAAGACCCATTTCTATAACCGAGCAAAAGGTGAGATGATTTGAAGACACAAGACAGGAGAAGTTTACAGTGACACTTTTGGTCCCTTTCATTGCTTTATATATATATTGTCCTGCCATTCAGCTGGACATTCATGCAGCCCAAGTTTCTAGCCCTTGGTCCATTTCAAGTGTCCAACAGACACGACGAGTTCAGGGTATCTGGTGGTCCTGTCACGCAAGACGGGCCTTCTCTGAATATGCAGGGGAACATAAGAGGCCTACATACTAAAAAATTAATTGCTGTGGTATCTGACAGAAATAAAATGATAAAAATCTACAAAGCCTTCATGTGGAAAATCATTTTATTCACTGGCTATGCCTGTATTAACTATAAAGCAATGGAATAATAATATTAGCCTATTTGAAATCCCAAATCTTACTGTCCTAGACAATTCCTAAGAGGATTGAAACATATGTGTACACACACACACACAGTATATTTTGGAAGGTATGTGTAGTATGAAAAGTTTTCTTTAAAACTAGCTACTTTTTCAGCATTACTAATCACTGGGGCATGCAAATCAAAACCAAAGTGAAACATCTTATACCAGTTAGGATGGCTCTTATCAAAAAGACAAAAATAATCAATGCTGGCAAAGATGCAAAGAAAACAGAACTCTTGTTCATTGTTGAATGAATGTAAATTAATGTAGCCATTAAGGAAGATAATATGGAGCTTCCTGAAAATACATAGCAATAGCAAAATCATTCTTCTAGAGCCATCATTTGGCTGTATCACACTGATAGATAGCACACAATAGCAAGAATTCACTCTATTCAGTACACACCAACCAGTGAAATTCCTTTCTTAAGTATCTTCATTTTGTGTGAAAGGTATTAACAACCACTGCTTTTGTTCCCATCTAGATAGCACCGGGTATGTCTGAGCTATAATTTATATCTACAGTTTATGTTTTTACGCTTTACATTAGATCTTGAAATCTAGTCACATCTCCAGGAGGGAAGACTCTAGATCGTCTGTGAAGACGAGATGTCATATACTATGGTTGAAGATTCTAAAGACCCATTCTCATGCCAGGGCGTTTGCCATCAGCCGAAGGCTGGTGTTCTCTGGTGAGCTGGGGACTCATCATTGACCAGCAGAGTAAATGCTTCATCACAGAACCTGTGATAGGGTCTGGCACTCAGCCAGGTCAGGGCAGCAGTGCTGGCAGGAAAGGCCAAGCTAGCCAATCACAAAGGATTGGGGAAGCTCTGCACCTGGACCCGTTTGCTTCACATTGGCATGGAAGGTCTATGCTCACGGTGGTTTTCAGAAGCCAAGTCTCAAGTACATCAGAGAGCAGGTGAGGAGGTACGAACTAGCCCTGCTCCTGAGCACTTGGTGAAGATTGTGTTTAGAGTCTTCCAGGGCATTGAAGGGCATGGCCCAAAGATTAGTTTTAGAAAACTACAAAGCCTCAGGCACTTGGATGGGCTGGGACAAGCAAAGGCCAATGGAGTTTTTTAAATAGTCCATACACTTGATCCTTTTGTAAAATGCTGAGCCGCAGAACAGAAGGCCATGTGTTCTTGCTCTTACATATGGAGGGAGTCTGTTGGAATAGTTATTTTTTTCTTTTTTGGCAGAATTATGACCTCAAAGGCAGTATTTCTAAGGATAGCTGTAAAGTTTGTAGTGTGTTCTTTCGGGAGCAATGTAGGTGCTGGCTGGAGTTAAAAAAAAAAGGAGTGCTAGAAACTCAGGTGTCCCAGAGCAGGAAACAAGCTTGCTCCTGATTACCTGGGGGCCACATGCTGCCTGTCGGATGCCAGGTGGACAGGAAAGTAAACAGAAACGAGTGTCCTATGTGAGCATATGCTTCTTTGTGGAAGCAAACAATAATAATTTTCATTATAATTGTTAGTCAATAAACACACTATACTTCTTTGGTTGCTCAGCCATGTGTCCTGGTACACCTATTACATACTTTTGAACATTTACCTACTAAGGAACTGAAGTGGCCTCTGAAATCTGACATGACATGGCACTTGAGTAAAATGTACTCTAGAAAAATCTGCCATTGAATTTCAGGGAAATTTCTAAGATGGTATAGTTTTTGCCAAACAGTACTTTTAAGACAGACAGTGGTGACTTAAGCCTATAAGCCATACCCAGAGTCCTAGGCATATACATTGGCAACTGTATGCATTGAAGGGCAAATCTGAAGAACGGGGGCTTGCCTGATGTGTGAATAGCGAAGGCAGACAATGACGCCAGGTGGTGGCTTGGAGCATACTAACGAGAAGAGTATGTCAGAGCACAGCAATCATCACCAAAGAGAAATCAACACACATTCAACAGCATTCTTACAGTGCTAAGCTGATTATCCACTTGAAGTAATTGAGGCAGTAAGATGAATGTGTTGAGCAGCCTTTCTTTTTCTCTTTTGGAATGCAGAGCTAGGTATAAAGGTTAACGGACGTCTTAGGCTGCTCATTCTTCCTCACCTCAGTCATACACTTCCAAGAGCAAGATGCCTTTCTCAGTGATTGATGCCTATATAGCTTCTATCATCTTTTAACCAAGCCATCCGTGTAAAAGGAGTAACTTGGGATTTTTTCAATTGAATGCACATGTATGTAAATACATAATACAGACATGAAAACCCCAAGACACACACATATGTAGACACAGTCACAAACCATTATATTATTCCAAGGAATCAGGTGCATGAACTTTAGGTGCATGAAACTTCAAGTGGGTCTTTGTAAAGCTGACTCTCCTGTGTTGTATCTACATCTCCAGAGAGGAAGCATGGTTTGTATGGACAGAAGGAGATTTGCACTGCACTCAACCAGCTAAAAATTGGCTTGTGTAGCCCCACAGTGAGGAAGCTGTCTGAATTTTCAAGGGAGCTAGAAAAGCCGGCTCCCTTTAATTTTTGAAGATGGCGTTTTTCTGCACTGTTACTTCAGCGCTCTCATCTGTTAGCTGAGGACATGTGCTGTTTCTCATCCTGAGTCAGCTCCTTTCGTGAAGAGTATGAAGATCATTATAACATGACCATCTCAACTTCCTCTTCATAAAACCTACAGTCTTTTGTTCTTTGAACATGCTTTAGGAAACTCATTCTTCAAGAGTTTAATGTGAATCTCTCTAAACCTCCATACCTTAGCATTCTACGCCCCTTTCAAAGGCCACTTAAAGTTAAGCCTCAACAGATCATTGCTCTAAGAAACACTCAATTCCTTATTTCTTCAAACTTCTCAAGTAACTATTCTTCAGCACACATCAGGCCTGGTGTAGAGGTCAATGGTGTAGCATCTAGGGTCAGTTCTGCCACTTGCTCTGGACAAGTTGTGTGGCATGTGCAAACGTTGCCTCCTCTTTCTAGATCAGAGCAGCTATACCATCTAGGAGGTTTCAAGGACTGAAAGATCAAATGCAGATGAGCATTCGAGTCTGGATGATGATAAAAAATAGCTTTAATTCTCATTGCACATGTAGTGTGTTTCTATATCATCTAGATATTGCTATGAATATATGCTTTATGCAGTGGGTGTTATTTAACTGTGTAGGAAGGAATCAAAAGATCACATTTGTGGGCAGACATGATTTTTTTTTTTTTTTAGAGGGATGTGGGGCCAGCACCCTAAGCATCTATTTGCATGTGGGTTCTAGAATATGTCTTGGTGAGAAGAATATACCTCTGGTGGTAAGAACCATAAACTGAATAAAAAGGCAACTGTAACCTGGGATCTTTGGGGGTTTGCTTTAATGTTTTTTTATCTGCTCAGATACCCAGGTATTTACTTAAGCCTTGGGATATAGCCCGGCATGGTGGCTCAAGCTTGTAATCCCAATACTTGGGAAGCTGAAACAAGAGGATCCAGGTTCGTGGGCCAGCATCAGCTACTTAGTGAGGCCCTCTGCAACTTAGTGAGAACTTATTTCAAAATACAAAATAAAAACATAGGGCTGGAGGTGTAGCTCAGAGGTAAATTTCCCCTGGGTTCAATCCCTAGTACTGTCAAAAAAAAAAAATGAAATAAGTGGGTCTCACTGAATAATTTATAAAAATAAGAGGCATATGTATCAAAACTTCTGAAATAAACTGAAGGCAAATGCCAGTGTTATTTTGTGCTGAGGCTTCAGAAGAATGCTCTTGGGATGAGGATATTGTTCCCTTTGATTTACTAAAGTAACTGTTATTTTAGACCTGTTTAATATTCATTCTTCCAATGGTCAGCTCTAGTCTATTTCCCCAGATATTCTTCTATGATGATTCAGACTTCTTCATAAAGATGTGTGTCCTCAGTGAACCTGTGCTTGATAAAATGAAAATGGTGTTATGGAGAGAATTGTGTCTCTTTCTCCTAATCCATTCATGGCAGAGGTGGGGCAAAGAGGAGCCTCCATGGTATACAGTTTGCCGTAACAAGAAAGGACGGTCACAGTAATCTCTGGGACTTGGAACTTTGGTGCTAGACTGTACTTTCTATGCTGTGGAAACAAAATAGAAAATCATGTGGCCACCACAGGGCACAGATGGGAAGCACACTGCATGGTATCCAGGAGAGCCAGATTTCCCAGCACACTCTTGATACCACAGCAGAACCTGTGCATTTTCTTAATTAGATGGAGGAATGCAAGGTCAGCTGCTTTAGTCATATTCTGTAGAAGGACATTCATCAGAAGGACTGTTGTCTTGATGCTGTATGGTCTAAGTTTATGAGGTGTGAGGCAAAGTAAGTTATTTATTTCCCATAACACTTAAATTCCTTGAGGAATTTATTTCCCATAGGCTTAAATTCCTTGAGGACACAGCCCATCTTAACCACATGTTATTAGTGCTCTTGAGTTGTCATAAGATAACACCAGAGACCGGTTGTCTTACACAACAGAAATTTATTTACTAACAGTTCTGGAGCCCAGAAGTCCAAGATCAAGGTGCTGGGTGCTGGTAGGTGTGGTTTCTCCTCAGTCCTGTCCCCTTGGCTTATAGATGGCTTTGTTCTTGCTCTATCTACACATGACGTTTTCTCTATGCTTGCACTCCTGGTTTCTTTTGTTCTTCTTAGAAGGATATAATTTCTATCGGATTATAGCAGCACCCTTATGATTTTATTTAACCTTAACTGTTTTGTTAAAGGCCCTCTCTCCAAATATAGGGGTTGGGGCTTCAACACATAGATTTAGGGGGACTCACTTCAGTCCATAGCATCATTTTAATTTTATTAGGTGCAGGGTCACCACAGGGATACATTTTATTAAGCAATCTGGATGTTATTGTAGGTTATTGGGGGAAATGTGTTGGGCTGGTCTTGGGAAGTACAAAGATTAAATTGGCCTAAAATAACATGGTACTTGTCCTATAAGATATTTGATCAGTTCTCAATAGAAAAGCCACCCTATTCAGCCAAGCTTGAGGAAATGTTCATACAGCGTTTATGAAGTTATAGAAGATGAAATGCTGGAACTCTTTTATGTTTCTAGTCAGCGATCCTCCTGTCTCCGCCTCCCAAGTGCGGGGATTACAAGGGTGCAGCCACCACGCCCGGCTACTCATTGCTTTTGATACAAACTTGATATGCTAGAAATGTTAATTTTTCACAGTGAACATATTATGAAGAAATAATTCAGAGGCATTCTCTACAGCATTATTTATAAAGTAGACTCTAGTAGAAATCATTTCTTTGGTAGTTGGTGTTTAGTTTAGTAATATTATGATATAGCCACATTATGGGCAGTCACATTCTTTTAAAAATTGATGTTTATAAAATATTTGTGTTAATATACAAAGTAATTAAGCCATAATTTTAGGAAAGATGGTTCAGAATTACGTGAGCACACACATGTGCATGCATACACACACACAAACACACACACATTTGTATAGTATAAGAGCTTTGTAAAGTTTGCAAGAGGAAGCTTAGAAAGAACATGTGCCAAACTTTAAGAATCCTTAGGTAGTGAGATGATGAGTATTTTTAATATTGTGTGTGTGTGTGTGTGTGTGTGTGTGTGTTAACTAGGATTGAACCCAGAAACATTCTACCTCCAAGATACACCCCCAGATCTTTCTTATTTTTTGTTTTGAAACAGTGCCCCCCGGCTTCCCAAGCATCTTTCTAAGTTGCTGAGGCTGTTCTTAAACCTGCTGTCCTCTTGTCTCAGGTTCCCAACTACTTGGATTATAGGAATATACCACTACACCTGGCCAGTTTTGTTCTTTTTAATATTTTTTTTTTTTGGTGGTACTGGGGTTCCTGGAAGCCCTTCTACCTCCGGGCTACACTCCCAGACCTATTTTTACATTTTCATTTTGGAAACAGGGTCTCCTAAGCCAGCGCGCGCGGCTGGCTTCGAACCTGTGGGATCCTCCTGTCTCTGCCTCCCAAGCGCGGGGATTACAAGCGTGCGCCACCACGCCCGGCCTCTTTTTAATATTTTTAATAATAAGCATGTAGTATCGGTGTAATAAAAACAAAGCAAATTATATATGCTTCAAAAATATTTGCTATTAGATCATCTTATAAAATAGTTGTATCTATTTTATTCCCATCAACTGAGTGTGAGAGTCCACTGCCTTACACCCTTAGTCCTAATGATTACAATCTAACTTATTTTTCCATCCTTCTCCTGTAACATCCTGGACAGTGTCTACCTCTGGGTGAGTAGCTCATGGATACCCTAAGACATTATCTTCAGTCAGTATCTTTCTCTTCATCCTGTAGCCCCTGTTTTCCTACTCCTTGCCTTTTTTTGCAATAGACCTTAACTCATTTCTCCACAACTCATTTTCTTTCCTTCAGTGCTTAGGCAACTAGTTTTGTTTCCTAAGTAACGGAAACTTATTGAATATCCGTTTTTTAATTTAAAAAAAAAAGGATGAAAAAGCTATAATGCGCTTGAAAGTCATTAGGCAGCAGAGGGGAGAGCACAGAGATTGGACTTCCTTCCCTGGGAGACAATATCCTCCAGTGCCCTGCAGACAGGCATTCTGTGCAAACTATGGAAGATGGAAAATAAAAAAGAAAATGAATCAGTTCCATGCCGATGGGACAGGCAAGAAGTTAACGATAAGTAAAAGATAGTCTCTGAAGAAAAGAAATAAAGTAAATCAAGATTAAAACTGTGCTTTTCTCCCCTTCTCCACAGAATGCACCCTGGTTCTTTATCCTGCAATAATGTGGCACAGATGCTCTGGAATTCTACGAGATAGGAGACAAGAATATGAACAATGAGCTGAATTTTTTTTCCCCTGGCTTTTCTAAAATTGGTCTTCGGCAAAGTGAAAAGGAAGGTTTGATTGCTACATCTGAGTATCTCTCTAGAATTCAAACCAGGACTTAACTTCCCTCAAACAAACCTAATCTGAAAAATGAAAAATCACAACTTATAGAAGGCACTTTTGCTCCTCTGAAATAATATCATAGCGTACCTCATTGAAATTTCAATGAGGTGGACTGGGTTAAGCATTAATTCTAAACAAGTAACAACATTAGGAATTTAAGTTTCCTGAAATGCCAACTCCCACCCCATGCTGGATAGAATTTGAAGGTAGGAATGATTACAGAGTTTGCTTTGGAGACTTTGGTATGGTTGCTATGACAACAAACTTTAGGGCATTGTAGTCTACATTGGATCACAAAATGACAGATGGCCCATTATGGAACTGTATATATTTGGAGATGAAAAGAAAATACATCACTCTGAAGTCCGTTCATTGTGCTGCTGCTGAGGAGTTGGGGTGTGATAACCAAGTGGGGAGAGAATCTGAACCAGAAAGGGAAGGCTAAAATAAAACTTTATTCATCTTGAAAGCATGTCAACCTCCTTGAAGACTGCTTATAGATCAATGTCTCTACACAGCCAAACAGAGAACTCTTTCCTATCAGATATTTATTTGGCACTGTTTAGTGCAAGTTTGAAACTTAGGAGGCCAAAGTCAAACTGACTAAAGACAAGAAGGTAAATCTCATATGTAAGTCCCAATGGGAAGGTCTGGCTTCCTTTGTCCTTTGATTTTTTTTTTTTAAGTTGATTCCAGGGCCATTCTACCTCTGACCTACATCCTTAGCCTTTTTTTTTTTAAACAGAATCCTACTAAATTGCTAAGCGTATCCCTAAGTTGTTGAGGCTGGACTTTAACCTGTAATCCTTTTGTCTAAGCCTTCCAAGTACTGGCATGTGGCACCACACCCAGTTTTTGGGTGGTTTTGACAGTGTTCTAGGCCAGGTAGGTAATAGAATGGCTAGAAAAACTATGTTCCCCAGAAGTTTTATCTAGGATATAAGAGATTGGAATTAGAGGTCAAAGTGAATAAGATAAAATACAAAATACACAATGTGAAGTTCTTAGCAATGCTGGTTTTAAGGACTATCATTGCACGTTCAAGAGATAAATTTAACTGGAACTTAAATACTGTGATGTATTTGCCAAAAGATAGTCTTTATTACTAAAATATTAATATACAGAAAAGCAAGTGATAGTCTTTTGTGATTCTGATCATTTTTGGAATGCTTGTAGAAGTGTATCTTTTCATTTATCCATCTATCATCCATCCACCTATCATCTATTTCTCTAACATCTATCTATCCATCCATCCATCTATCCATCCTTCCATCCATCTTTGTCTCTGCTATCTATACGTGAATAACTGAAATCCCCAGATAATGAGTGGAACTTAAGCCGTACCATTGGCTATGTGTTAATGGAGCCAAACACATTTCACTTGTCTTTAAATATACCACAGAAGGTTATGCAGAAGGAAATTCTCTGTGGTCTCAAAGAGGATTATCAAGAGAAATATTTCAGCTGAAAAGTTTGAAACCTTTCTACAAGTCAAACTGTCTCGAAGCATCGAGTTAGAAGGTAGTACAGCCCTTTCATTTCCTTGGAGGTTTCATACATCAGTATTTGGGCTCAGGGCTGGCATGTTGCTAACAGAGCTTAATTTTCACATGGGAGGCTTGGTTAAATGACTCCCGGGCCTCTTCCAAGAGGGCCACTCTTTGGATCCACTATTCTGTCCTCTCTGAGCTAGGCATATGGTGCTCATCAAACTCCTGAACCATGAAACTCCTGAATTCTTTAGACTCACAAATCTGGGCTTGAAGATTCTTTGGCAGAGTCCACAAATCATTCACAAAATTGGATAGTGCAATTGTGAATGAGTGAATATTAAGGACAAGGCCAGTGTGACTACATTTATTCTTTTTGACGGTTGCTTGCTATATTTTTAGCCTTGGCCTCTAAGGATATAAAACCAATACATTAACCTTGATGACACTACCTCTTTCCCAAAGATTTCTACTTAATTAATGGGAACATAGGCTTGTCAAAATGAAGAAATGAGGTTATTTTTCCTTTGTAAAGAGCTCCTGAAGCAAATCAAAACACACCATGTTGAAGAATGTTTTCTCACATTTTAGCAGCACAGCATTTATAGAAAAATAGTTTTACTGATTAGAATTTCTGTTGAATGCCATTTGATATTATTAAAAATCTTTAATCTATTGGTATGTGTAACTGCTAACACACAAACACACAAATGTATTTGTACTATTCATTTTTCTCGTGTTGGCATGTTGTAAAATCCTGTTTTCTTTTCATTCCTGGATATTGTAAATAAAATGGATCTGTATAGTAGGTTTTTGTCAGACTCCCAGAATGACAATTTTATTTTATAGCACATCCTAGAGTGACAGCCAGAAACTGTTCTGCACCACCTCAGTACAAACAAAATTAGCTTTTCACAATATTTTTGCAGATGTTAAAGGTCATTAATAGAATGAAACCAGATGACTAAAGCAATACATTTGAAATGATTGGGTTTTATTTCTCTCCTTCTGTTAAAGACACAGAGTTCCCTTTTTTATTTGGCTATACTTCACATTTTTTTCAGTTATTTCATGGTTTCCAAGAATCATAAATGTGGTAGGATATGTATTTCTTGGCATATACCCCCTTTCTTTTTTGACAGATTTGGAATTTTATTAGTATAAAAATAGTATAAATAGTATTAGATGTTGAAAAAAACCCATACTGCCGAACAATTGCTCAAGCTTTCTGTTTTTACTGGGGTTAAGCTTTTGTTAGGAATCACAAAAAATCCTCCTTTCAACTGAAAATAATAGAAGAGATAATGAGCCAGGAGAAGTGCTTTTGGAATTCTCCTTCATAGTAGAAAGGAGAAAGGTAAAGTACAGTGTCCTGTGTTGATTAAGAGATGCCATAAACTTGTTCAGGATGGAAGGAATGCTGGCTGCCTATTTTTGTTTCTGTTTTATTTGTAGCCCACAAGTAAAGAGGCCATAGTTAATATTTACAAGTGAATATCTTATGCTTGCAATATTTACAGATCAGTTTGGCATTTGTATGCTTTCTAGAGTGATTTTGCTTTTATTATTCAGTAGGGAGTTGTTTGGAAACTAATTTTCCTCATGTAGGTAACAAAGCAAAACAAGATTTGCTCCTTTTCTTAGTGAAAATGAAACAGCAATACAAGTTGGGCTCTGATCCTCCAGATGCTTACATTGGATTTGAAATGCTTCCCAAAGGTTCATTCACTAAAGGCTTGGTCACTATCCTGTAGCACTACTTACTAGGTGGAAATTCTGGCAGGTGGGGCCTCATGGAAGGAAGTGAGATCACTGGTGGTGTGCCCACCATTGGGGGTGTGCCCATCATTGGGGGTGTGCCCATCATTGGAGGTGTGCCCATCATTGGGGGTGTGCCCATCATTGGGGGTGTGGTCTTGAAGGGGATATCAGGAAGCCAGCCAGTCCTTTTCCTTTGCTTCCTGGTTGCCATGAGGTGAGAAACTCCTCTCCCCATTATGGTGTATGACAGCACAGTGCTGAGGTACCATGGACTGAAACCTCTGAAACAAATCACAGTAAAGCTTTCCTCCTTACAATTTGCTTATCTTTTCGTATTTTGTCACAGCAATGGAAAGCTGACAAATGCACCAGATTTACTTGTGGGTCTGTGGTGCTTATTGAAGGAGTTATGTGTTTCCCTCACATCAGGGAGAGAGCATCTCCCTATATTAAAAAATTCACATAATAAAGCTAATTCTTCTGCAGAAGTGGGTTATGAATGACAGATGTAAATATTTGATTCCCATAAAGAAAGGTTATTGCTATGATACGGGACTTCTTTGAAGGACAATGTTGCAGGTACATAAAATTGAAAAATGATAGATTAAAACACCAGCTTGGTTTTTTTTTTTTTGATTTTGCTTCTTTTTATCTTGGGTTTCCAGACACAATGGGACTGGCTATGGGGGCCTCAGAGAGCAAGCTGTACAGTTCTTTTTAGATATATTTATTGAGCTGCTACTGCATGCCAGGCACTGTTTGGGTTGCAAAGAATACAGTGGTGAATATATCAGACTAGGTATTTATCTCAAGGAGTTTATACTTTAGTGAGGGAGACACACAGAAGAAATAACAAGTAAAACCCAAAATATAAGTATTCTAGGCAGAGGGAAGAGCCAGTAGAAAGGACTGATTGTAGGGTGGATGTGAAGCTTGTTAGTTCAAGAAGCAGAACAAACATCTGCCTTTCTATAGATGGTAAGGGACACAGAAATAGATAGGGTCAGAGCTGCTGACGAGGTCCAGGATCACAGGTGACCACATTAATGAATTTAGATATCTTAGTTATTTTTGGTAATCTTTTATTGGTATTCTGCAAGATTCACAATAAAATATTCATCAGTCACATAGTATTATTTGGTCTATTTTCCCCAAACTTCTCTTTGCCCTTTCTTTTATCCTCCACCAACCCTTTTCTATTTTTTTTTTTTTTTTTTTTTTTTTTTTGCGGGGCTGGGGATGGAACCCAGGGGCATTTGAACTCCGAGCTACACCCCCTGCCCTATTTTTTTTATTCTTTATTTTGAAACCTTGTCTCACTCAGTTGCAGAGGGCCGAAGTAGCTGAGGCTGTGAACCGCCATCCTCCTGTCTCAGCCTCCCGGATGCTGGGATTACAAGCATGCACCACCACGCCCAGCTCCACCAACCCTTTTCTACTATTCTAAACTTCTCTCTACTAAGTTTTCATGAGGTCCCTTTCATTCTTCTTTTCCCTCTAGCTTCTACAAATTAGAAAAAAATTGTGAATCTTGATTTTTCTGATTCTGACGGATCTCCCTTAGTATGATATTCTCTAGTTCCATCCATTTTCTTGTAAATAACATAAAGAACTCAAAAAATTTAACACTAAAAAAATCCCTAAAGAAACCAGAAATAAATGGGCAACTGAACAAAATAGACACATCTCAAAAGAAAAAATACAAATTGCCAACAAGTATATGAAAAAATGTCAAGCATTCTTAGAGATTATGGAGATGCAAATCAAAGATTTCTTAGATTTTAAATGCAATTGAAAATGGAGGTTTCTCAGTAAGTGGAGTAAGAGTCCGATTTAGGCTATTAAAAGCCATGTGGGCTGGGCGTGGTGGCACGCTTGTAATCCCCGTGCTTGGGGGGCGGAGACAGGAGGATCGCGCAGGTTTGAAGTCAGCCTCTGGCTTAAGACACCCTGTTTCCAAATAAAATATAAAATAGGTCTGGGAGTATAGCCCAGAGGTAGAAGGGTTTCATCCACAGTGCCACAGGAAACACACACACACACACAACAACAACAACAACAACAAACAAACAACAACAACAACAACAACAACAACCCACTTGGGATGCTGTGGGGAGAAATTAGGAGTAGAACAGATTAAGACAACAGATTCATGGTGCCGAGAGTCAGCTGTGGGAAGGAGCATGGCGATAGGCAGATTGATGTGTTTTTTTTTTTTTTTTTTTTTTTTTTGTGGTACTGGGTTTCCTGGAAGCCCTTCTACCTCCGGGCTACACTCCCAGACCTATTTTATATCTTTTATTTGGAAACAGGGTCTCTTAAACAAGCGCATCTGACTTCGAACCTGCGCGATCCTCCTGTCTCTGCCTGCCAAGCGCGGGGATTACAAGCGTGCGCCACCATGACGGCTGGTGGCGTATGTTTTAAGGGGCAGGATGAGAAACTAGATGTGAATGGAAAGGGGGAAATGAGAAAATGAGAATAAAGATGACTCTGGGTGGTGGCCAATGCCTTTTTCTGATATGAGGGAAATTTGTATATTTGGGGAATGGGGAGATGAAGGCAGTTCAATAAGTAGCTACAGTAGCTACTAGGGTTTAGAATCCAGGTTAGAGACTGGACAGCTGTATAAAGGTATTATTTAAAGTCATAGGCTAGAGTTGTGTGGTCAGGTTGGTGACCTTGCTTAGAGAAGTTTGAGTAAAGTGAAAGATATTGGAGATAAATTGTAGACTAGAAGGGATTAACTCTAAATGTGAATAAGTTGAGGAACCAGTGCTAGCTTCAGAGGTAAAACCATTGCAACTGTGAGGTTAACTAGGGAAAGATGGTATCTAGACAAGGTATGGGATCAAAAAAAAATTTTTTTTTTAATACTGGGGATGGAACCCAGGGGGCATTCTACCTCCCAGCAACAGCCCCAGCCCTATTTTTTATTCTTTATTTTGAGACAGGGTCTCACTGAGTTGCAAAGGGCCTCACTAAGTACCTGAGGCTGTCCTCAAACCACAATCATCCTGTCTAAACGCTGGGATTACAATGAGCCACCATGCATGGCTTTGTTGGCACCCCCCCATCCCCCACCCCCCACCTTCCCACCCCCCACCTCCCCACCCCCCACCCCCCACCTCCCCACCCACCCCGTACTGGGGATGGAGCCCAGGGGATTGTACCTCTGAGCTACAGCCTCAGCCCTATTTTTAGTCTTTTTATTTTTGAAACAGGGTCTCACTGAGTTGTGAAGAGCCTTGCTAAGCAGCTGAGACTATCCCTGAACCGCCATCTTATGGTTTCAGCCTTCTGAATGACCGGCTCTTCATTAGCCTTTTGATTGGAAGTGTATTAAATTGATACAATGTGGATAAATTCAATATCTTCATGATAATGGCCATGAAGATTCGTACATTTTGTTTTTAGTCATTTTATGGTCAAAAATTATATATATATTATATATTATATATATAATTATATATATTTATATATATTTTTATATATTTATATATATATTTATATATATTTTATATATATTTATATATATATTTTTAAATTTTTAAATATATATATATTTATATATATAATTATATATATATTCCATATATTTTATCTAGCTGTATATACTATTGAACTACATATTATTTTGTATAATGTGTAGGTATCATTTCACTTAATCTGCACATAAAATCTGAGAGAAAAGTGACCATTATTATTTTCATTTTTCAGAAGAGAAAATACAAATATAGAAAGATCGAATGATTTCTATTTAATAATTAATTAATAATAATTGATCAGTGATAAAGTTATTAACTGGAAATTCTGAGTTGAAACCCAGATTATTTGACATTAATTTAATTCTGTGGCTCTAATT